>NC_140780.1:154768171-155968171 GCF_044657685.1 Stegodyphus dumicola | reverse complement strand
TATTTTCATTATTCTAATTTAAAATTCTAATAATTCTTAAAATTCTAATTTAGAATGTAATTGTCAAGAACTGATTCCTAATCATCAGTAATATAATAAGTAATTATTACGGTTATTAATAAATCCTTCTTATAAAGTAATTGCAAATATTTCAAAAAGCTTTCTGTCTGAATGCAAATATTTCTAATTTTATATTAATCAAGATTGCACACGATATTATTTATTTGCACTTCAATTCTTAACGTCAGTTCTAGTAGAAGTTACAAATCAATTATATTTAATTAAGGATTGGATTGGATTATTTAATTATGGCAAAGCACACGAGGGCTATCTGCCTAAAGGGAGGGATGCCTTCGTGGAGGACTTTCTAAGCAAAACTGGCTCATACACGTTACACATCGGGAAAACCACGAAAACACCCATGCAACCAGCCCGTTCGCGGGATTCGAACCTCGGACCGAACTACCAGTGATCAGCGTCTTTACCGCTCGGCCGTTTGTGGGCCTTTATGAAATGGAAGGCGATAACTTTATTTAAAATGATTGTCAGAAATACCAAAATGTTTCGAAAAGTTGGATACTTTTTAATATACTTTCAGAATGCTTAAAGAAAAAGAGAAGAAAAATAAATTTTTTCGTAAAATTTAGCATTTGTATTTTTTTTTAATTTAAAACTTTTCAATGTTATGATATTTGATTCTTGCGATTTCAAAAATAAAATATTTGACTAAAATATGAATAACATTTTAAGAAACCAAATGTAGGATAAAACTGTTTAAAGCAGTGTATGCAAGTCATCCTAAGTTAAAATGTCGGTTATACATCTCTCTTATTTATATATGTCTTTTCTGAACGGAACATTGAAAGGCGTGTAAAACTGTGCTTTACTGTATTTTCTCTTTTAATATAGTATGCAGTTTTCAAACTCATCGTAGTCTGGGTTACAAAGTATTCTTCCGAAAGAAACGCAGTTCAAATAAATAAAATCAAATTCTGGAAAATTGATATTAATAAATATATTTAAAATGCTCAGTTCGAAGGAATAAATAGAAAATTTTAAGACAATTATCTGAAGAGACAATGCAACACAAACAATTAAAATAAAAGTATAAAAATTTAAAAATTACCTAAAATAATAACTATGACGAAAAATATATATAAAGAAAACTATTTGAAAAAAAATAAACGCTGCATCTTTATTTACGCAGTTCGAATAGGTAAATAGAAATTTTTAAAACAGGTATTCGAAAAAAAAAAAAAAAAAAAAGTGCAACTTAAACAATTAAAATGAAATTCGAAAAAGAAAAAATTCCTTAAAATAATAAGTTATAATTAAAAATATAATATAAAGAATATTATTTGGAAAAAAGGAACGATGGTGACTTTTTTTCCTTTCACGGGAAAGGAAACTAGGTTGCCATATATTAAGAAGTTCGCCAAGTGAAGTACTCTTGGCGCAAACTGACAAAAAAGTGCCAACATAAATTTGTAAATTTCTCCGTAAATTTCGCTCCAAATTTTACAAAATTTCATATTTAGGCGTAATTTGAGTCGTAGAATCGAAATATGTAAAAACATTGGTATGTTATTTCAGAAAAAGTCTGGTGTTGGTGTATTTAATTATGGCAAAGCACACGAGGGCTATCTGCCTAAGGGGAGGGATGCCTTTCGTGGAGGACTTTCTAAGGGAAACTGGCTCGTATACACGTTACACATGGGGAAAACCACGAAAACGCCCATGCAGCCAGCTCGTTCGCGGGATTCGAACCTCGGACCGAACTACCAGTGTTCAGCGACTTTACCGCTCGGCCGCTGGTGGGCCTCAGAAAAAGTCTGATTTTGTGTCAAAATACCTATGTTAGAATAGTGCTATATATAAATCTAATATATATCCTAAGTCGCGCTTTCGAGACATGAAGAACGCAATTTGAATTTTGTCAATCGGCCCAGTAGATCGGGAGATATAGGACTGTCCCATTTTTTTTTTTTTTTTTTATAGCAGTGTACATATATCATTTGATGGTTGTGAATCATGACTTTGGTTATTATCTTTCTATTCATTTTATTTTCAGAATTATATAAAGGTAGTTTAAAATTTTGTAAAGAGAATTTATACAAATATTTTGTAATATGTTTATAGATATTGACGTGCATTAAGAAGGACGGGCTCGTAGGCTTCTAGATATTTTAAAATTTTTATTTATTCGCATTGAGTTTTATTTAAAATTACTTTACATGCTTTCTCCGCAATTTAGTTCTGTACATTTCATCAGTGCTAATTATGTACTTCTGCTGGTTTATGTTTTTATGGAAATTTGATTTACAGTTCTGTTTTTGTGTATTGTTTTTTATAGGGATTCTGTATATGGATACCCTCTTCTATGTACGATTCTATGTATGGATACTCCACTATGGTATAATGCTATTGGTTCTGTTTATGGGTTTTGTGCAGCGATTTTTCCAAGAGGTACCTTTATTGGTCTGTGGATTTTTGTGTAGTGGTTTTTACAGGATTTGGCGTATGGGTGCCTGTATAGGTGTACATGCTTTTGTTTACTGGTTTTTACAAGGCATAGACCTACGGAATATCCATTTTTTAATTGAAATTTGACCAATGGATGGATATGCATATAAAGTTTTGATTTTTGGCTACGGGTTTTTACTGGGATTTTGTTTATAGTGCCTACAGTTCTACAGAGATTTGGCCTACTCGTAATCGTACAGTCGTACGGGCTTCTGTTTACAGGTTTTTTACAGGTATTTCGCCTACAGGTACCTATACAGCCGTGCAGGTTTCTTTCTATGGGTTTTTACGGGTATTCGGCCTATGGCTACCCGTACAACCGTACAGGTTTCTTTCTATGGGTTTTTAGGGGGATTTGGCTTACGGGTACCCGTACGGGTTTCTTTCTATGGGTTTTTACAGGGATTTGGCCTACGGGTCCGTACGGGTTTCTTTCTATGGGTTTTTACGGGCATTTGGTCTACGGGTGCCCGTACAACCGTACGGGTTTCATTCTATGGGTTTTTACGGGGATTTGGCCTACGGGTACCCGTACAGTTGTACGGGTTTCTGTCTGTGGGTTTTTACGGGGATTTGGCCTACGGGTACCCACAGAGCTGTACGGATACCCGTAGGCCAATTCCCCGTAAAAAATTTTTATGGGTTTCTACGGGGCATTTTTAGCAGGGAGTATATTCTCTTGTCGTTTTAATCTTTTTGCTTTTGAGTTGTAGTATTTCTGAATGTGAAGCTTTAAAACACAAAATCACTCTAATTTATCAACTTGTGCCTAAATGTAGAATACAGTCAAACAAATGAAAGATTTTAGCATAAGTAAATGTACTACAGACAAAATAAAATTAAAAATTCATCATTATTTTTCATGTTCTGTTCATGAAACTAGTCCTAACTTATCCCATTCGGAACATTTTCAGAAAAAATATTCGTTTCTTGTTCATGTTTTGCATTATCAAACTAATTTTGTTGGGAATATGGCATTTTCTTATGCCATTTTATATTTCACTATTAAAGTCTGGCTTGGGAAAATTGTTTTCCTTGGAAATGGCATACTTGTCCTATATATCTGCGACTGTTCTAATAAATTACATTACTAACAAGTGTGGATAAAATCCCTAGTTATACAGGAATTATCTTGAATGTTTCCTTAATCTGAAAGGCAAAATGTAACCCATGTGCAAAAATAGAGCAAGCTTATCTTAAAAAGTTCTCCACGAATACATCTTTTTCTCGGTCTTTACATGCTTTTCTGTATTTATCACTCAAGTTCATTGTGAACCTCACTTTTATCTAATTTGTGAAGTATTCCTGTTTGAATACTAACATTTGAATTTGTTTACTGATTTTAAAGTACATGTATATTTTGGTCAATGCGTGGGGAAATGAGGAACTGTGGCACTGAGTGTTCTAAGCAATCCATACTGCATTTTTCTTAAGAGTACAGTTCAGTTAAAAGAGAAATGTATTTCGCACTTTGTGAAAATTTTATTTACTTATTATGTGTCATGCTCATGATAAATAAAAATGTTATACATGTGCGCAGGACTGTGTGGTTCCAATGTTTAATTAAAATAATGCTTTCCAAAAAAGTGTGGTCTTTCTTATGACATATTAAAAATACGTTAAAATTTTTAAAGTTGGTGACTATAGTAGATCATTATATGGACTTTCTGTCATTATTACCTATTTTGTATAATTATTTGTATGTAATTTTATTTACTATCTATGAGAAGTTAAATGTCAAAAAAGCTGTAAATGTTCATTATTAAGCAATGTCAGTTTGAAATTTCTATCTTAAAATTATTTGTGTTAGGTCTTTTATGTTAATTACTATGTTAGATCATTATTTGGAACTCTACTCAATATTTCGTGTAATGTATCATAACTACGTAGGAGTCATTTATCATGTATGATAAATTAAATTTCGTTCTCAAAAGGCTGTAAGAGTTCAGTGGTAAATAAATTATTGTCAATGTGAAATATGGGTATTTTTCAGTTAAGTTACAATGAATACGTTAAAAATATTCCAAGTTAACAAATTTTTATATTTTAAGTTGGGAAAAAGGCTATAAAGTTTCATTCCCATGGCTGAATATTAATTCCATGTGTATTATAGACTTTAAGTTCTTCATAAAATGTGACTATAATTCAAATTTAAAATAATACTTTACAATGTGAATATTCTTCTCTGTAGTTAAAATATAATTCAATCTCCTGTACCTTGTTAAGAGAGTAAGGCTGTGATAAGTTCAAATAGAGTAGTGTTTATAAAGTTCTGCGGTAAATGGTGGAATCATATTGAGAATCCGAGTGACGTTTTCACATGAAGGAAAAATCAAGGTTCAGTGTATGTTTGGTGATTTAAGTAGGATATGTGCAAGAAAATACAACATAATTTTGTAAAATATTTCAAAGAGTTAGCAAAATTTGTTAGTAGTATAAATGAATCTTACTGCATAAAAGAGAGTGTTCTGTATATATATGTATAAATGTCTGTAGAGTAAAATAAGAAGAAATGAAGTACTATTGGTACGTATCTATACTTAACTGGGTAGAAATGCTCCATGCATTGGTTTGAGTGGGCTTCATACCATGAAAATTTATTGCTCCTTATAAGATTTGTTTAAAGTCAGTAGATCTTACAATAAACATGTGTAAGTCTGTATTTATTATGGGGAAAAGGAATCAGAAATACAGCATGAATATGTTTTATAAGTTAAATATAAGGGTAAATGTGTAAATGGAAAGTGTAAAAATTACATTAGTCAGACATAGTTTGGTGAATCCTTTGAATAAAAGTAAGGCGTGTAAAAGGGAATCAAGAAAGTTTTGTATAGTTGGCCAAAAAGTTAATACAGTCATTAATAGCTAGTATAATACATGAGAAGGAAAAGTTCTGAGTATCTTCAACTTAGTAGTAAAAAAGTAAGAAATGTAGTATTCCAGTTAAACTATACAGAATGAGCATTGTGTATACTGGTTTAAAGTTACAGAAAATATTATCTAGTGAAGTTATATGCATGTAAATTTCAGCTTAAAATTTCAAAGATAGAGAAATGTAGGTAAGTTTACTTTTGGAGAAATGGAAATGTAGTATCATATTGCAATTAAAACAAGGGAAGAAAGTTAAAGGTAAAATAAAAATGTAACAAAAGAATTTTAAAGGAAAGTGGAAAAAAATGAAATTTACTTTTGGAAGTAAAATGCATAAGGGAAAAAACAAAAAGCTGCATTTGTGTAAACAAAAAACTAAAGAAATTTAAATTATGAAACTAAATATTACTTTTGTAAATATTAAAGTTAAAAATGTAGTGACACCTTTTTTTAAAATAAAAAGCGGATCGGAAAAATTAAATTTGTAAAAATAAATATTACTTTTGTAAAACCAAAAAAAGTTTAAACAAAAAATTAAAATAAAGTACAGAAAAAATACGAAAAGTAATAAATTTTGTAAAAAAAACTTTTGCAAAATAAAAAAGTGAAAAGGAAAAATTCAATTCGTAAAAATAAATATTACTTTTGTGAAACCAAAAAGAAAGTTAAATAAAAAAAAAAAAGAGTAAAAATAACGAAAAGGAATAAATTTGAAAAAAAAAAAACTTTTGCAAAGTAAAAAGAAAATTTAAATTGACTTTTGTAGAAATAAACGTCAATTTGCAAAAGTTAAGAATAAATTTTATGTTTGGAAAGGGAAAAACATATTAAATCAAAAATTAATAAATTAACTAATAACTTAAAAAATAGTAAGAATGAGATGAAAAATGAAAACAATCAAAAATATCTTAATAATAAAATAATTAAATTGTGGGAAAATCTGACGTTTAAAATAGCAATGAATAAAGTAATGATTAAGAAGCCAAAAGAAATCCTAGCCGTCGTGTAAAAACAAATGTGTGACGCGGTTTTCATGTCAAAGCGCATGCGCAGACTTTCACCCTTATGACATCAATGGTGCAAATAAATGAAAGGGACAAAGAGGGTTTCAAATAAGAAGTGTGATAAGACGACCGGGTAGCCGTGTGGTAACGTTCAGGTCTTTCATCTCAGAGATGGCGGGTTTGAATCCCGCTCGTGGAGTTATTTTTAAAATTCAGGGAAAATAATATTAAATTCAATAAAATTTAATTAAAGGTAATAATTAAAATACTGACGTACTAGATAATTAAGATACTTATTAAAAAAGAGTAAGTAATTAAAAATTAATGACGTATTAAATAACATAATCAGGTGTCAAATAATTAAAAATAATAAATTAAAAGTGATGTCATGCCAAACACGTGGCTCCAGAGCTCGTTGCCACAAAAAATTAAACATTTGAAAACATAAAATCGTTGCCACAGAATAAAAACGAAAGTTTGATGATGTCATTCCATCACGTGATACAAGATGGTGCTGGTGTCGTCACTTCCGGTTCCAGGCCGCTTTGTATACTGCCCACGCCCCTTTTCTGTGACGTCACTTCCGTCCGCCGGTTACCTGCACTTATTACTCATATCATTTCATAAACATGTTTTTTATCAAAGGGTTTCTTTCATCACGATCCTTTTATAAACAGGTTGGAATGACCTTGACATTTGGATGTGGTCGCGATAACGATAGATGTCGCGCGAGTATAAAAGACTGTGGCCTCGGCGAGATTTCTTCAGAACAGAAGAAGACATGAACTGAGCTGGTAAGCCCATTTTGTCATATGAATATGTAAAAAATTGATTCTAATTTCTTTAACACTATAATATAAATTCATTCAAAGAATTGTCTTCTTAGACCTTTTATTCTTTGAAATGAAAAATATCACTTTCAAGAATATGTCCAAAGAATTGGGTCTTAAAAAAGTTTTTTTTTCTTTCTAGATCTTCCCTGTTATTTTCGATTCTTTTCTTGTTTGTGGGAGAAATAACCGTATTTTTCCATCGTCATTGAGAGTCCAGATAACTTTATCGTGCTCGATCTAGATGGTTTCCAGTCCTACAACCGCAAGAAGGGCGAATATACCTACATTTTAAAAGAGTTGGGTTATGCGACGAGAGATCTTTTGACCGTGGGATCGTTGACGTGTGGACCTCCTCAACCCTTCAGCCAACTGAGCACCAAAAACCAAAAGACGAATGCCTGGCTGACGAGAAACCGACACAGACTTCGTTGGAACGAGGGCCATATTCCCTACAACCATTTAGCGCCGATTCTCATATCGCTCACTCACAACTTCACGATTTATGTGGTGGGATGCGAGAAAGCCAAATTCTTCGCTTAAGTCTTGGACTGTTAGAAACCCGTGACGGAAATTTATGTGCCAGGTGTAGTCATTTGGAGGTATCGGGGAAAATGTGCCCGGCATCATCAAATGAGCAAATCGTTCCATTGTGCCGAAAACAAAGTGCGCAACTATCGGTGGTACATTACGGAAGGGGATTTTTATATCAATAAGATCTGTCCAGACGGAACGGAGGAAGAGGAGGAGGATGTCCAAGAGCCAGAGGAGGAAGATCCTCTGCAAGCTTTTGATAAGGCCTACGATCAATTGGAGAAGAATCCATCTCCGAAAACCTACAACGAGCTACTCTAGAAATGGGAAAATCCGACACGTGTCCAACTGATTGAAAAATCCGGATGAGCATACGCCTTTCCACTGGATGCCCCTCATTCATGTAATTCATGTTGATGTTCCTCTTCTTCCAGTAGCTCTACCAAGACAGGCGGTTGGGGAGAACTACCTGAAAATATACCCCATTACGATCTAGCTTCCTGTTGGGATGACGAACTTCCAAAAGGATCTCCTGAGACCCCAAAAGTATCTTCTGAGGATCCAAAGACAGAATGTTCTACCCAAGCTAAGGGTCCGATATCCAATGAGACTATATCAGAGTGTTGGGATGACGAACTGACTACCCATGCTCCGACATCCACTGAGACTATGTCAGAGTGTTGGGATGGCGAACTGACTACCCATGCCCCGACATCCAATGAGACTATGTCATAGTGCTGGGATGATGAACTCTCTACCAAACCCAATGCTCCGATATCCACTGAGAGTACGTCAGAATATTGGGATGATGAACCCGAAAAGACGACAGAGATTTGGGATGACCGTTCTCAAAAATATTTGGATTCATAAACTCAGAAAAAAATTTTAAAATAAGTAGGGAAAGGTTCTCCGCTTTCCCTATTTATGAAATGGATTAGAGAGACGAATCAGGAGACCAAAATAATCGGTCTTGGAAGGAATGATTGCAAACGCATTCAATTCCTTCCGATACCCATTTTTTTGGGTCACTTCCTCGTCTAATATTGGAAAAGAACTTTGTCATATTTTTTTCCTCTATATGCATCCAAAAATGAATAACTAAATAAATTTTAAAAGATAACTGACCTCTTGACGGTCCAATGTTGGGGGAAAAAATCTTGAAAAATTCATGCACTTTAAGCAAATTCAAGCCTCTCTAAAGAACATCTAGTATGTGGATCTGCATTCTTGAACAGCTCTCAGTCATCTGACGCGAAACGCGGAATGCTGGAATAGATAACAGTAAGGCGATTCTTAAAAAAATGGTGATGTCTTGTCCATCGAGTCGGCTGGGAAAAATTTCTAAGAGCCAGGGGAAAAAATTCTCTGACTGAGGTTTTTTTAAAAAAAAAAAAAACTTTTTGTTAATTTTTATAATGTCTATAGATTGAGTCATATCTTTCTTCTTGGAAATCTGTTTTAGAAACATACTGAAACATGTTGAGACCTGATTCGAACCAAAAAACGGGAGGGTAGAGTTAATTTTTATAATGTCTGAAGACATTACTTTTTTTTTTAAATTCTGATTCAGAGAATTTTTTTCCAGGCTCTCAAAAGTTTTTCCAAGTTGACTCGATTTACAAGGCAAGACATGATTCAATTCTTTCTAGAATGGACTCTCGCTTACCTATTTAAAGCAATCAAGTTTCGCTTCAAATCACTCTGTGCTGTGGAAAAAGTTGGTAAGTTATCCATTTCTCAAGTCATTTCCCCCCATTTCATTCTTCACGGGGGGTCTATCAAAAGGATTCTGTGTGGGAAATTTTGTCTCTTTAAAATTCGGTTATAACATTATTTTTTTTTAATCCAGTCTTGATAGAAATGGACTTTACGCAGAATTTATTGTGTCCACCTTCCAAGATTGGCTTGAAGAAGTGATAAAAAAATGGGTCTGGAAGAAAAGAGTGCATTCGGAAAAAGATAATCTTTTTCCCAATGCAAAAGACCCATTTCTTTTGCCTCCTCAGAACGCTCTTCCTTTTCTCCCCTCTCTCACTCTCTTAAGAGGGGTCGAAGAAAGAGGATTGATGTTGAATTTTTCTGGGAAAAAATTGTTCTTTGTTGTTTTAGAAGGTGACGACTTTCGTGACATTCAAAGACAGTGCCAGGGAATCCGTTTGAGTGTCGACGACCCGTTCTTCAAGAGGGTCTGTTTGGCAGTGATCAGTTGCATATTGTTTAGGGTGAGCAGAACAGTCCATCATGCCTGGATGCGGCGGTATGTAGCGAATCCAGATTAAACAGGGTGATGAAGTGAAATCTCTCCCCCGGATAGAGCAGTCGATAGACGGGTTGGTTGGGTACGACACGGAGTCAAAATACTATACACCCAGGCCAGAATCTGATCATTTTTTAGATTCTTTTCGGCCAGGTGTAACATTTCTTCGCTCGAGAGGACATACCCCTCTTGACAACTCCCGACACTCTGGATGTCTTTTATTTTCCTGAAGACGTGGTGTTCGTCGAAAAACACGGAGAGAATGTCCCAGGTTCTCTTCCTGGAAGTATGAATTAGAGGCAGAATGACCGTAGCATTCCAAAACAATCTTCCGTCATCCACATAGCAGCGAACAGTCACAAACTCATTATATAAAATACGGATCACCATCTTGAGTAGAAATACGGACAGAGTTATGCGCACAACAGTCTCTCTGGGAAAAGAGTATGAAGCGCTGTCTTCCACTAACCTCTCTATATACCAGAAGACCACGTGATGTGGGACGTGACCCGTTGGTTCTAGAAAAAACTTGTCTATCTCTATCTATGACCTTCTATTTTTTTTAATGACTCCGTCACCTTCTGAAAGGCCATGTGATAACGATTGAGTTCTAGAGGAAAACGAACAACAACTTGTATACACATGACCTTCTCATATGAACCCCTGTAACCTTCTAGAAAGCTACCTGATGACTGTTTTTTTTGTTCTTGATTTTATCAACTTTGTAGACACATGATCCCCGAAACCTTCTCAAAGGCCATGTCGTATGGAATGTTACAATTTTGTTTTCTAGACAAATAAATAAAACAAACTTTATATTGACCTCCCTATGAACTTCGCAAACGCTCATGTTTTATTATTCTCTTCTAGGATTCATCAACCTTGTTCATCCCTGCCCCCTCTCATCCATTCTCCACCCTCTTTCTGAGGAGACTATATAAACGGATCGCCAGCGAGCTCTTGTTCATATCAGACGATTTTTTCATTTTGAGAATGAAAAGCCATGCTGCTCAAACTTTCACAGTGTCTATAATGAAATACTGTATAAACTTTCACAGTGTCTATATGAGTATAATGATGACTATTACGTGCATGTGTATGTAGATCTGGGATTCCTGTAGTGGAATGCAAACGATATCTTGACCCTCTTGCCTACGAACGTCCAGCATACAACGAGTGTTCTCCTAGCCTTTTTCCTCTCTCGAGAACAGTTTCTTCGACTAGGCGATTTGGACAACTATCCAAAGAATGGGGTCATCAGAACCAGATTGTCCTGACATCGAATGAAGCGGCCTACGTCGCCTCCAAATCCCTGCATAACAAGTTGCTCTTCCCTTCGATGTGTAAAATTTTCATGAGACCTCTGACAAAAATCGTGGTGGACGGTGAAACGTACATCACCCTCAGAGACGCTGTGAAAGACGAACAAGAAAGAAAAAAAGAGTTCAGTCTTCTTCCTCATTCAATTGGGGGTCCATCAGCTCCCCGAAAGGATCCGAAAGAAACAAGCCTTAGGTGATAAGTAGGAGAAGGAGGAGGGGACGCGCTATGGTCTCCAGTCGATTGGTGAAGGGAAAAGGTTCTCCGCTTTCCCTATTCAATATTCTGGATAATTCAATCGGGAAACCAAAAAAAATGTGTCTTGGAAGAAATGAATGCTTTTCAAGATGCATTCGATTTATTCCGAGACCCATTTTTTTGGGCCCCTCTCTGATCCAATATTGGAAAAAAAGAACTTTATCCTCTCCTGTCAACACAAAATGACATCTGGATGTGGTCGAATTTGTATATAGGAATATACTAGAAACCGATACTCAAGCCCATTTTCAGTATATTTCTATACAAATTCGGTTGTAAAGATTGTCCGGGGATGACTCTGTCCGGAGTCGACTATGACAAGACAACGACGTCATTTTTATACGATGGAATTTGTATAGAAATATACTAGAAACCGACTCTAACGCATGTTTTCAGTATTTTCCAATACAAATTTGGCTGTAAACAAAATAAAAAAGACATAATATTTTCTTAGATAGTGCTCAATTTGTATAGAAATTTACTAGAAACCAACAATAACGCCTGTTTTCAGTATATTCGAATACAAATTTTGCTGTAAAAAAATTTAAAAAAGACAATTTTTTTTGGATAGAGCTCAATTTGTATAGAAATATACTAGAAACCGACTCTAAGGCCCGTTTTCAGTATATTCCAATAAAATTTGGCTGTAAACAAATTAAAAAAGATATAATTTTTTCTTAGATACAGCTCAGTTTGTATAGGAATATACTAGAAACTGACTCTAACGCCTGTTTCGAGTGGATTCGCAGCATGGACAAAATTGAAGCGAAACTCGATATACTGAAATCGATCAAGGAAATGTCATTCTTAAAAAATGATTATGTCTCATCGATCGAGTCAGCTGGAAAAATTCCTGAGGGCTGAGAAAAGATTTCTCAGATCTGACAGAAAAATTCTAAAGGTTTAAAAAAAACTTTTTGTTAATTTTTATAATGTCTTTAAACATTATAAAAATTAACTACCCACCCTTTTTGTCTGGGAATGATGTCTCACCCTTTCTAAAAATAGAATTCCAAGAAAATGAAGAGTCATGGTCTATTTTTTGAAAGGGTGAGACACCATTCGAAGACAAAAAGAGTGGGTAGTTAATTTTTATAATGTGTAAATACATTATAAAATTAAGAAAAAGTTTTTTTTTTTGTTTGTTTGTTTTTTCTTTTAAAGCTTTAGAATTTTTCTGTCAGGTTTGAGAAATTTTTCCCAGTCGACTCGATTCACGAGACAAGACATTTCAAATTCTTTCTAGAAGGGACACACAGTTATCTATTTAAATGTTCCGATTTTCGCTTCAGATGCGTACTAGCTGTGGTTAAGGCAACACACCTTACCTCTGGATCATGGAAAAACCTTTCTTTCTTCGTGCAACAACGAATCTGAATGAGGATGATGGACAATATTTTGAAGTGTAAGATATCTTGAAAGAGGATGAATCTACATATGAAATAATATCATGCACGATATTGCAAAGAGAATATGTGAGAATTCAACTTTTTCAATAATGAAAAAGATACATGTATTTTTCTCGCATTATCATCAAACAACCGATGCATCCAATTTTAAATAACATCCTATCAATATAGACATGTTCAATGATTGATTTTCTATTTTGTAAAAGTTTAACGAATGGCTTTCAGGAGGGTAAGATCCTGTTAAAATCTGACCAGACCAGACAGAAATCATTTCGATAAACAGATCATCATGTTTAAACCAGATACTGATATATCCTGATAAAACAAATAGAGCCATTCAATTTTGAATGGTGTCCAACGAATATGGGTATGTACCAATTTGATTTTATAGAATCGATATCCCATTTTGTAAAAATCTGAACGAATTGCTTTCAAGAAGGCAAGATCATGTGATCCAAATCTAAGTAGATCCGTCAGGGGGGATAAACGGATCATCATGAATCAGACACTGGTATGTTCTGCGATTCGAAATGAGTATTGTAAACAAATTGTCACAGGTATGAAAGTGGACCCTTTCCAAGAATGCGGATACTTGTACTCAAGAGGATCCACAGCACAGACCCAATTTAAGCGAAACTCGGAATGTTGAAACAGATAACAGAAAATCCATTCTTAAAAAATAGTGATGTCTCGTCGATCGAGTCGGCTGGGAAAAATTTCTGAGAGCTGAGAAAGGAATTGTGAGTCAAGATTAAAAAAAAACCCTTTTTGTTAATTTTTTAATGTCTTTAGACATTATAAAAATTAACTACATCCTCCCTTTTCTTGGAAACATGTCTCAACATGTCTCGTTATGTTCCTAAAAATAGAACATTTCTTTCTTGAAAATCTATTTTTAGAAATATGACAACAGGTTGAGACATCATTCAAACAAAAAAGGAGGGTACAGTTAATTTTTATAATGTCTAACAGACAAAACACGGATAGCGATCTTCATTCTTTGCTTTTCCTACGTGCTAACAACGGGTTTTCATTCTGTTCCGTTCGCGACCCGTTGTTCGTCCGTAGACATAACATGGGAAGCTATCTTCATTCTCTCTATACTTTTCCTATGGTAGAACAACGGGTTGCCAACGGAACACCATGGCAAGCCGTTGTTCACCCACATACAAAACACGGGTAGCCGTATTCATTCGCTCTATACTTTTTCTATGGGCGAACAATAGGTTTCCATTCTGTTTAGTTCGCGACCCGTTGTTCGCCCATAGAGAAAACACTAAGGCTCGGAACGTTTTTCCAAACTCAGCGGTATGGTTTAAAATAAATAAGGCCAATTCATAGTGACAGTTATGAAATGAAACGCTAAAAGAGTGGACTCTTTCCAGAAGGAGGACACTTGTACCCAGGTGGGGCCACACCACGGGAAATGTTGAAATAGATAACAGAAAATCCATTCTTAAAATCTAGTCATGTCTCATAGATTGAATCGGCTGAGAAAAATTTCTGAGAGCTGGGAAAAAAATTCTGAGTGAAGATAAAAAAAAAAAAAAAAAAAAATTGTTAATTTTATAATGTCTTCAGACATTATAGAAATTAACTACATCCCCCTTTTTGTCCGAAACATGTCTCAACATGTTTCTAAAAAATACAACATTCCTTTCTTGAAAACCTATTTTTAGAAATATAAGACAACGGGTTGAAACATCATTCGAACAAAAAGGAGGGTACAGTTCATTTTTATAATGTCTAAGAGACAAAACACGGGTAGCGATCTTCGTACTCGGTACCGAAACCAATCGGAAAGAAATATAAATTTTTTTAAGAACTTACCATTTCCAAATAGATTTCAAACATAAGTATTAATTCTAATATTTTTACTTTCATCGGATGAACTAATCTGAAAACTCTAAATTTCTTAAATGATTCCAGTGACATGAAATTTTAGTGTTATTTTATTAATGTTTTAAGTATTATTTTTTCTCCTCAAATCCTTATTATTTGAGATGGATAGTATCCAAGCAAAAGGGTTGAAGTAGCATGACAAGAAGGAAACACGGTTTAGCAAATATTTACGTGACATGAATGTTATGTAATTATTTCCACGGATCTAGCTAACTCAAACTAGCTATAAACCGTTTTGGTGAATTAAGTTCATATTCTCCTATTACAGGCCTTAGCTAAGTGGTGTATACAATGTATTAGATGTTCCTTAGAAACTTTAAAGAATATAGTTGTAAGAGGTTAGAACAAACAAATAATAATACAACTCTTTCAAGTTACTTTACGTAAGAATCACGAAACATTGTAGGAAATAATAGATCAACTCGTAAAATACATGGGAATCTATATACGTCTTACATAATTCATCAAAAATATTAGAATTAATACGTATCTTATAATGGTTTTTCAGAGCAGAAAGTCATTAAAAAAATTTATATTTCTTCCCGATTGGTTTGGGTACCGAGTCGGAAAAGAAATCTCAAAGGCTGGAAAAAAAAAACTTTCCCTTTTCCAAAAGAACATTTTGAGGGAAACGGGGGGATGGTATGCCTTTCCGCAACACCCATGTTACTGAACAGTCTACGGGTAGTTGTTCTACCATAGGAAAAGCAAAGAGAAAACAAATATCATTACCCAATGTTTTGTCTATGCGCGAACAACGGGTCGCGAACGGAACAGAATGACAACCCGTTGTTCGCGCATAGGAAAAGCATAGAGAATATTCATATCCCCTCCCATGTTTTCTCTATGGGCGAACAACGGATTGCCATTGTGTTTAGTTGACGACCCGTTGTTCGCCCATAGGAAAAGTATAGAAAGCATCGATATCACTACCCATGCTTTGTCTATGGGCGAACAACGGGTCGCGAAAAAACAGAATGGGAACTCGTTGTACTCCCACAGGAAAAGCATAGAGGGGAAGAATATTGCTACCAGTGTTTTGTTTAAAAGTAAAACAACGGTTTGGCATGGCGTTCAGTTGACAACCCGTTGTTCGCCCATAGGAAAAGCATAGTGAGAACAAAGATCACTCCCCAATGCTTTGTCTATGGGTGAACAACGGGTCGCGAACGGAACAGGATGACAACACGTTGTTCGCCCATAGGAAAAGCATAGAACGAAGATCGCTACCCGTTTTTTGTTTCTTAGACATTATAAAAATGAACTGTACCCTTCTTTTCGTTCGAATGATGTTTCAATCTGTTGTGTTATGTTTCTAAAAATAGATTTCCAAGAAAGGAATGTTCTATTTTTTATGTTGAGACATGTTTCGAACAAAAAGGGGGACGTAGTTAATTTTTATAGTGTCTAAAGACATTATAAAAGTTAACCTCTTTTTTTTTAAATCTTGACTCAGAACTTTTTTCCCAGCTCTCAGAAATTTTACCCAGCCGTCTCGATCGACGAGACATCACTAGTTTTTTAAGAATGGATTTTCTGTTATCTATTTCAACATTTCCTGTGGTATGGCGCCACCCGGGTACAAGTGGACTCCTTCTGGAAAGGGTCCACTCTTTTAGCGTTTCATTCCATACCCGTCACTATGAATTGGTCATATTTATTTTAAACCATACCGCTGAGATTGGAAAAACGTTCCGAGCCTTAGAGTTTTCTCTAACGACGAACAACGGGTCGCGAACTAAACAGAATGGAAACCCGTTGTTCGCCCATAGAAAAAATATAGAGCGAATGAATACGGCTACCCGTGTTTTGTCTATGTCTAACCGCTTGCATGGTGTTCCGTTGGCAACCCGTTGTTCTACCATAGGAAAAGTACAGAGAGAATGAAGATCGCTTCCCATGATATGTCAACGGACGAACAACGGGTCGCGAACGGAACAGAATGAAAATCCGTTGTTCGCCCGTAGGAAAAGCAAAGAATGAAGATCGCTATCCGTGTTTTGTCTATTAGACATTATAAAAATAAACTGTACCCTCCTTTTTTGTTTGAATGATGTTGTTATGGTGTTTTTGAATTTACCTGTAAATTTTCCAAAGCTTCCAAAAGGTACCCTACAAGTAGACCATAACATATAAAATAAAACTCAATTCAGCAATAAGATACTAGTAACAATAAAGTTGAAAATTTTGCGTTGTGTTTCTTCCGGATTAACCCTTAAATCAATTTGAGTAAAAGACTGGTAAAAATCATGAGCACACAAAATAAATTTAACTATTGAATGATCTAGAAAAACTTATTTTATTTAATTCCTATGCATTTAGTATATCCATTTCTTAGAAAATCAAAAAAAAAAAAAATGAAACAGTTCAGTACTATTGAGATTTCAATCCATACTCTTACTGAGTAATATTACTTTAGCATTAGAATCTCTATTAAAATTTACCTTTACAATCTAGTAAGCATATCAGAAATAAACTATGAATAAATGAACAATACCCTCCCCGGGAAGGAAAAAAAAATTTTAACAAGTTACACTTTCCAAAAAAAAAAAAAAAAAAAAAAAAAAGAAACACTTCACACAGAATAATCAATACAAAAAATATATTGCATACTATTGCATTCAATCATCAATTAAAAAAAATGGATAACTTTAGTTATTGCACATAATAATTTTCTATTTCCCTTTTAAAAAAAAAGTATAGTTTAACCGGCTAAATGTTAAGTATTTACGCTATTACGATCCTACCAACAAAGTTAATCCCTGAGAGTAGCAGAGAGGCTCAAACAATGATATTACAAATCAATCCTCACCAAGCAGGAACTCCAAAAGTTGAATTACATAATTTCATGAAGAACTTATTATTCTTTTACAGTTAAATTAAGTTACAATAAATTAAATAAGGTTATAATTCCTTAGTCAAATGTTGTGTAGAGAATTTAATTTATGTAGCGAATTTAATTTAATTTAATTAAGTGATTCATAAAAATCAAAATTTTAATTTGTAATTATTCAAAATTTGAGCTACACAAGTTTGGTTATATTCTTGTTTTTGGCTTAGTAATTCTAGTGTAATATATTTTGGCTTTCCGAGTTTACGCGAACTGCGTCTTCAATCTTGTACTCGCAAACAATGGATTTAGGTGAACCTTTCACGTAATAAACTCAGTTTTTCATGTCAAAAATTAATTTGATTTCTTAGTATTTAATATCATTAGTTGCAGAAAAATTAGCTCTTTAATTTGACATAACTTTCGGTTTTCTAACTTTAATTACATTTCAGTTATGAGCTTTAATTAGTAGATTTTTTCCGATGTGCATTCTGATTTCGGTAATAGGGGATGAAATGCCCTTTTCCGGTTGAAAAGTCACTTTTTGCGAGTTTCAGCATTCTTTCGTTGGGACTGCTTGCAGGGTTGTTGAAATACCAGATTTCCCCTTCCACAAGGCGTGGTTATTTTGGCGAGGGTTTGGCGATTTAGAATTTCCGTTGAGGTTTCAAAGTGGTGGATTTGGCAAGTTTGCTAACATGAGGGAGTGCTGTTGTTGCAACTATTTTAACTTTTGGCGAAGAGTGGGTTGTGCCAACTTGGCAGTCCAGCGTCCTCCCTTTTAACGGGTTGTTTTGGGGGACGAGCACACTTTTGACACGTCTTCTTGGTAAACCATTTACAGTATATTCTGATCAAGCTTCATTATCTCATGTTTTAAAACTTAAAGATCCCACTTCTAGAATTGCACGTTGGATTATGGGTTTATCCCAGTTTGATTATAAGATTGTTCACAAACCAGGTAGATTAAATTTAACAGCAGACTATTTATCTAGAGCAGTAAATGTTATACAGTTAATTCAAACTTCCATTACTCCTGAATTGTTGGAATTATTCAAAAAAGAACAAGCTTCTGATCCTTC
Organism: Stegodyphus dumicola; assembly: GCF_044657685.1. Lineage (NCBI taxonomy): Eukaryota > Metazoa > Arthropoda > Arachnida > Araneae > Eresidae > Stegodyphus > Stegodyphus dumicola. The sequence continues at coordinate 155,949,351 of NC_140780.1, read as the reverse complement.
TTGCCAACAGATTGTAAATGATCTTAAGAATAATAAGTCTCCTACACCTAATTCTCAGATACTTTTTGTAAAGGAAGATGTTTTATATTGCAAATACAAGAACCCCAAGTCACGTTGGCAGAAACAAGATAGACTAGTTGTTCCTAAAACACTAGTATTACAAATTTTACAGAAGCATCATGATTCTCCTACTGCTGCACACTCAGGCTATCACAGAACACTTCATAGGGTTCAAAAGTCTTTTTTCTGGAAGGGTATGCATAAACAGGTGCACATTTACATTAAGTCCTGTCACTCCTGTATCCAGAGGAGGGGTCATAGGCCTGCTCATAAGGCTCCCCTTATGAGAATGCCAATGGCTTCCCGTCCCATTGAGCGAATTGCGATGGTGTGTCGTGGGTAATTGTATGATATAGTGGGTCCCCTTCCAGTTACTATGGCAGGCAACAGATATATTTTGGTCGTAACTGACTATTTTTCCCGATGGCCTGAAGCTTATCCTTTGCAGGACACCACATCCATATACATAATTGAGAAATTAGAACAATTTATTTCAACTCATGGTATACCTCAACACATTGTTACAGATAAAGGTACTAATTTTATTTCTCAAGCTATAATGGAAGTTTATAAGAAATTGGGGGTTACTAAACATACTACTACGAGTTATCATCCACAGTCTGATGGTGTAGTAGAAAGATTAAATGCCACTTTAATTAATTCACTTAGCCACTTAGTTTCTCAAACTCAGGAGGATTGGGATAGACATCTGCCTTTTGCCTTATTGGCACACAGAACTGGTCGTCATAGTGCACTTCAGGAATGTCCAGCTTTTATTTTATATGGCAGGGATTTGTGCTTACCAATTAATTTATTATTGCTGTTGAAGGTATTCGTGGTTCATTTTTGTTTACTGTTACAACTTCGCTAAATCGAGACGAGCAGATGAATAAAACAGAATTAAAGTTCTTACCTTAATAAAGTGTAATCCAAGCTGCGGAGGTAAGGAACACGATCATTATATTAGCAAACACAAAATAACATATTTATTAGGTATATGAAGAAAAAAAATATAGCGATGATTACAAGCGTTGTTTACTGTCCATTGCATAACGCGAGAAGTGAGTCATACAAGGAGAGAATGTTTCTCCTTCTTTTTTTTGGATCAAGTCCAATCACAGTTAGCGGACGTGAGGGGGAAACTAACGTCGGAGTTGTACAGCCTCATCGCTGTCGTTATGAATTGCTCCACAATCTCCCACTCGATGAGCTGTTTTGTGCGAAGTAAGGCCGATTCCTTTTAATAAAAATTCCAGCTGTTGTCTCGGCAAAGGTTTCGTGAACATGTCTGCATACATCATTTTACTGTTGCAGTGTATTAATTTAACAATCCCTTGATTTTGTAGATCACATATGTAGTGATATTTCACATCGATGTGTTTGGTGTAACTGCTTCCTTTCTCTTTTGGGGAAAGATTTATGCATGATATATTGTACTCGAATACGATGTTAGCTTCCTGTTGAGCGAAACCTAAATCTCCCATCAGTTGTCTAATCCATTTTAGCTCCTCCAATGTTAAGGCTAGAGCGATGCATTCGGCTTCTGTCGAAGATAGGGCGACACAATTTTGTTTCTTGCTTCCCCATGATACCGTACTGTTTCCTATTTGAAATATATATCCGGATGTGGATTTTCTGTCAGAGGCATCTCCTGCCCAATCAGCGTCACTGTAAGCTTTGATGACTGGTGCACCATTGGATTTTAGATGTAATTTGTAATTAATTGTCGCTCTCAAATGTCGTATGATTTTAATGATACCGTTCCAGTCCGATGTTGATGGATTTTCTACTTTTCTGCTAAGTATTCCAACAGAATTTGCTATGTCAGGTCTTGATACTGTTGCTAAATATAAAAGTGCTCCCACTGCTTCCCTATACTTCCGATTATCGGGGAAAACGTCATCCTGGTTGTTTTGGTTCTTCGTAAAATTCGTAGTCATGGGTGTATAGCTTAGTTTCTTTGGTGACTCTCCGTCGAATTTTTCGATCATACTATTAATCTTGTTAGCTTGATGAAGTTTAAAGCTTCCGTCTTTTTCTCTTTCGATTTCAATTCCTAGATATGTAGACACTTCTCCAAGATTTCGAATGTCGAAATATTCTTTGAGAATTCGTTCAACTTCTTGAATTGATTCACACTTGTCGCTCGCGACTAATATGTCATCAACGTAAACGATTATGTAAGTTCTTGCGTTTTTCTCGATTAGTGTGAAGGAACATGGATCAGCCTTTCCTTGAACGTATCCTTGTTTGCGCAGGATTTCAGCTATCTTGTGATTCCAGTTTCTGGCTGCCTGTTTTAGTCCGTAGATACTTTTATTCAGTTTACAGACTTTATTTGCTTCTGAAGCAGAGATGTAGCCTTCCGGTTGCTTCATTTATATATCTTCTTTCAGATCTCCATATAGAAACTCTGTTTTTACATCGAAGTGATTTACGTGCATTTTCTTTTGAGCTGCTATTGCCGAAATAGTCCTTATTGTTGTATACTTTACGACTGGTGCGAATGTTTCGTCGTAGTCGTGCCCAAATTTTTGGCAATATCCTTTAGCTACTAAACGAGCTTTATATCTGATAATATTTCCTGAAGCATCAGATTTTGTTTTAAATGTCCACTTGTTTCCAATTACTTTCTTTCCTTTTGGAAGATCGACTAGTTCCCATGTTTTGTTCTTCTTCAGTGCTTCCATTTCTTCTTTCGTAGCTTTTAACCACAGTTCCTTCTCTTTGGTAGGAAAAGTTTGAAGTTCTTTCCAGTCTTTAGGAACTTTGATTTCTTCATTCTTAGCCATGTATGAGAATCTGTTTGGTGGGATTCCTTTAGTCGTTCTGTGGGATCTTCTCGGTAATGGGGGAATTTCTTCTGTTTCAATTACTTCCTCTGTAATATCATTTGGACGTGGTTCTGTCAATTTATTTTCTTTAAAAGGCCATTCTATTTCCTCATGCTGATCATTTAATTGACAAGGCATTTCTTCTTTTTTGTTTTAATCGAATATTACGCTTCTTCTGATCACGACGTTGTTTGCATGTGGCATGTAAATTCTATATCCTTTAGTACGGTCACTATATCCAACAAGAACTTCTTTTTCTGCTCTTTCGTCTAGTTTGCTTCTTTTCTACTTTGGAACTCGACAATAAGCTGTGCTGCCGAAAACTCTGATATGGCTTAGATTCGGCTTCTTATTATCCCATAGTTCATACGGTGTTTTTTCAACTGATCTTGATGGTAGCCTGTTTTGTAGATAGGTGGCTGTCATTACGGCTTCACCACAAAATTCTCTTTTGAGTCCTGAATCGAGTAGCAGGTATCTTGTCATTTCCATTAAGTATCGATTTTTTCTTTCTGCTCTACCGTTCTGTTGCGGTGAATATGCTACGGAGGTTTGATGTTCGATTCCCTCTTCCTTTAGATAGTCTTCAATCTCTTTGCTTGTATATTCTCCTCCATTGTCTGTTCTTAAGACTTTTGGCTTCTTTCCAAATTTGTTCTTCGTCGTGGTTACAAATTGTTCTAGTTTGGAGATAGCTTCATCTTTTGTAGCTAGCAGATAGATCGTTGTGTATCTCGAATGATCGTCGATAAATGTTATGAAGTATTTCTTTCCTCCTAGTGATGTTGTACCGATTGGCCCACAAATATCTGAGTGTATCAAGTCTAGAACTGATTTCGCTCTATAGTTGTTTAGCTTGGGATACGGCAATTCAGTCATTTTGCCTCTGATACAGCATTCGCATTCTTTTTCCTTTTTGGCTTCTCCGTCAATTCTTATTCCGGTTGCCAGGTCATCATTCTTTAGCCTCTTGATTGCTTCATAATTTCTATGTCCTAGCCTTCTATGCCAAAGATCTATACTATTTTCTCTTCTTTCTGCAGTTGCAATTTTGGCTTTTCTTCTTTGCGATTCAACTATGGTATATAAATTTCCTTCTGCTTTAGCAATTCCTTTGGTTTTATTTTTCTTCTTTATTCTGCAAATATCTTCTTCAAATTCAACTGTAAATCCTTTCTTTGTAATTTTTCTTACGGATATCAATCCGTCTTCTAAGTCAGAAACGTACAGAACATCCACGAGTCTCACTTCTGTTTCGTTATCTTTGTCGTCTGTACAGTATAAGTATCCTTCTCCTATACCTTCGGACTTCATCTGCGTGCCGTTAGCAATTGTTATTTGTTCAGTTTTGCTTCTATCCAATTTGGTGAAAAAGTTTATGTTATCGGTCATATGACAAGTAGCACCTGAATCAACTGACCAGTTTGAGTTTTGAGATTTTCTTTCTCTGGTGACTTCGAACGTGTAATTCTCAGTCTTCTCATGATTCTTATTTTCGTTTTCATCTTCATGCGTATCCTCGTTTACAGCAACTTTCGTTTTCTGTTTATTTCCATAGTTTCCTTTATTCGTTTGCTTTTCATTCTTGAAAAATGAGTTACTTTCGTTTTTATCTTTTCCTTTGTGGTTATTTAAGAATCTGCACTCTTTTTCCAGGTGTCCTATTTTTTTGCAATAATTGCATCTTCGTTGATTTAAATGCTTGAGTTTTGTGCTAAAATTCGTTTTGAAGGCAGTCGTTTCTTCTGCTCGCGTGACTTCTTTTCTTTTCAGGCATTCGTCGATGAGTTTCGTTTTTACGTATTCCAGCGTTAGTTCTTCTGGGCGTGCTTCTAAAGCTGTAATGAAATTTTCGTAGCTTTTTGGTAAGCCGCTTAGTAAGAGCGCTGCAATGTGACTGTCCTTTATTTCTTCACCGATTCCTCGCAGTTCGTTTACGATTTCGACCATTTTGTTGACGTGTTCTTCGAGTTTGTATTCGTTTTCTGCTTTTAACATATACAGCTTTCTCAGAAGGTAAAGTCTGCTGGAAAGATTCTTTCTTTCATGTATTTTCTTTAATTCATTCCATATTTCTTTGGCTGTCGTTTTATTTCTTATGTGTACGATTTGGTTGTCTTCTACGAGTAAACTAATGGTAGCTTGTGCTTGTTCATCTCGTTTTCTCCATTCGACGTTTATTTCTTTTGGTATATCATCTGCTATTAAATCCCATAAATTTTCCTTTTTCAGGATCATTTCAAGTTTTTATTTCCATACTTGATAGTTGTTATTGTTTAGTTTCATGATCGAATATTTATTTTCGCAGCTAGTAGCCATTTCTGCTTCTGTATTTCGAATGCGCAGTACGCAACTATGCAGTTTTGTTTCGCTTTTGAAGACAGGCGTGGCTTTTCCTTTTTCGAATTATCCAGCTATAATTTATGGTAAAGTATCTTTTCTGTTTTTTATTCTTAATGGCTTATCTCGATATATTTTATGCGTTTAGTTGAAGTAAACATATTTTCAGTCTCATAATCTTTTGTTGAAGGTATTCGTGGTTCATTTTTGTTTACTGTTACAACTTCGCTAAATCGAGACGAGCAGATGAATAAAACAGAATTAAAGTTCTTACCTTAATAAAGTGTAATCCAAGCTGCGGAGGTAAGGAACACGATCATTATATTAGCAAACACAAAATAACATATTTATTAGGTATATGAAGAAAAAAAATATAACGATGATTACAAGCGTTGTTTACTGTCCATTGCATAACGCGAGAAGTGAGTCATACAAGGAGAGAAAGTTTCTCCTTCTTTTTTTTTGGATCAAGTCCAATCACAGTTAGCGGGGGTGAGGGGGAAACTAACGTCGGAGTTGTACAGCCTCATCGCTGTCGTTATGAATTGCTCCACAATTGCAAACCAATTTTAGAACTTATGATGACACAAACAACTACTCTAAAGATTTGGTTTTCAGATTACAAAAGGCTTTTAAATTAGTCAATCAGAATTTAATGGAGGCTGCTGATAAGCAAGAACATTTACGTGGAAAGAATTCTCATGATAAGGACATAAAAGTAGGAGATATGGTGTATTTATACACTCCAGTAGTTCAGCCAGGTATGGCTAGAAAACTCTCCAAATTGAATCAGGGACCTCTCCGTGTTTTTCGACGAACACCACGTCTTCAGGAAAATAAAAGATATCCAGAGTGTCGGGAGTTGTCAAGAGGGGTATGTCCTCTCGAGCGAAGAAATGTTACACCTGGCCGAAAAGAATCTACAAAATGATCAGATTCTGGCCTGGGTGTATAGTATTTTGACTCAGCCGCTGGTCCGTGTCGTACTCAACCAACCCGTCTATCGACTGCTCTATCCGGGGGAGAGATTTCACTTCATCACCCTGTTTAATCTGGATTCGCTACATACCGCCGTATCCAGGCATGATGGACTGTTCTGCTCACCCTAAACAATATGAAACTGATCACTGCCAAACACACCCCCTTGAAGAACGGGTCGTCGACACTCAAGCGGATCCCCTGGCGCTGTCTTTGAATGTCACGAAAGTCGTCACCTTCTAAAACAACAAAGAACAATTTTTTTCCCAGAAAAATTCAACATCTATCCTCTTTCTTCGACCCCTCTTAAGAGAGTGAGAGTGGGGAGAAAAGGAAGAGCGTTCTGAGGAGGCAAAAGAAATGGGTCTGGAAGGAAACGGGTGCATTGGAAAACGATTATCTTTTTCCGAATGCACTCTTTTCCTTCGAGACTCATTTTTTATCATTTCTTCAAGCCAATCTTGGAAGGTGGACACAATAAATTCTGCGTAAAGTCCATTTCTATCAAGACTGGATTTAAAAAAAAATGTTATAACCGAATTTTAAAGAGACAAAATTGAATTGGGGGGAGTGACTTGAGAAATGGATAACCTTTCCACAACACAGAGTGATTTGAAGCGAAACTTGAATGGTTTAAATAGGTAAGCGAGAGACCATTCTAGAAAGAATTGAATCATGTCTTGCCTTGTAAATCGAGTCAGCTGGGAAAAATTTTTGAGAGCCGGGAAAAAAAGTTCTTTGACTCAGAATTAAAAAAAAAAATTATAATGCTTTCAGACAGAATTATAATGTCTAATTATATAAATTAACTGTTCCCCCCCCCGTTTTTTGGTTCGAATCAGGTCTCAACATGTTTCAGTCAGTATGTTTCTAAAACAGATTTCCAAAAAAGATATGACTCATTCTTTTCTTAAAAATCTATTTCTAGAAAGGATGAGACGTCATTCCCAGAGAAAAAGGGTGGGTAGAGTTAATTTTTATAATATCTAAGACATTATAAAAATTAATAAAAAGTTTTGTATTTTTTTTTTCTTTTGAAATCGGAGTCAGAGAATTTTTTCCCCTGGATCTTAGAAATTTTTCCCAGCCGTCTCGATGGACAAGACATCACCATTTTTTTATGAATGGGCTCACTTTTATCTATTCAAGCATTCCGCGTTTCGCGTCAGATGACTGCAAGCTGTTCAAGAATGCAGATCCGCATACTTCATTTTGTTTAGAGAGGCTTGAATTTGCTTAAAGTGGATGACCTTTTTCAAGATCTTTTCCCCCAACTTTGGACCGTCAAGAGGTGAGTTATCTTTTTAAAATTTATTTAGTTATTCATTTTTTGATGCATATAGAGGAAAAAAATATGACAAAGTTCTTTTCCTCTGCTCTTTTCGAAGATTGGATGAGGAAGTGACCCAAAAAAATGGGTCTCGGAATGTGTTTGCAATCATTTCTTCCAAGACCGATTATTTTGGTCTCCTGATTCGTCTCTCTAATCCATTCCATAAATAGGGAAAGCGGAGAACCTTTCCCTACTTATTTTAAAATTTTTTTCTCAGTTTATGAATTCAAATATTTTTTAGAACGGCCATCCCAGTTCTCTGTCGTCTTTTCGGGTTCTTCATCTCAATATTCTGACATACTCTCAGTGGATATCGGAGCATTGGGTTTGGTAGACAGTTCATCATCCCAACACTCTGACATAGTCTAATTGGATGTCGGAGCATGGGTAGTCAGTTCGCCATCCCAAAACTCTGACATGGTCTTAGTGGATGTCAGAGCATGGGTAGTCAGTTCGTCATCCCAACACTCTGTCATAGTCCCATTGGATATGGAAGCATGGGTAGTGAGTTCGTCAACCAACACTCTGACATAGTCTCAGTGGATGTCGGAGCATGGGTAGTCATTTCGTCATACCTACACTCTGATATAGTCTCATTGGATATCGGACCCTTGGCTAATTTTGGGGTCTCAGGAGGTCCTTTTTGGGGTTTGACATCCCAACAGGCAGCTGGATCGTAATGGGGTATATTTTCAGGCAGTTCTCCCCAACCCTCCGTCTTGGTAGAGCTACTGGAAGAAGAGGAACATCAACATGAATTGTATGAATGAGGGGCATCCAGTGGAAAGGCGTATGCTCATCCGGATTTTTCAATCAGTTGGACACATGTCGGATTTTCCCATTTCTAGAGTAGCTCGTTGTAGGTTTTCGGAGATGGATTCTTCTCCAATTGATCGTAGGCCTTATCAAAAGCTTGCAGAGGATCTTCCTCCTCTGGCTCTTGGACCTCCTCCTCCTCTTCCTCCGTTCCGTCTGGACAGATCTTATTAATATAAAAATCCCCTTCCATAATGTGCCACCGACAGTTGCGCACTTTGTTTCCGGCACAATGGAACGATTTGCTCATTTGATGATGCCGGGCACATTTTCCCCGATACCTCCAAATGACTCCGCTTGGCACATAAATTTCCGTCACGGGTTTCTGACAGTCCAAGACTTAACCGAAGAATTTGGCTTTCTCGCATCCCACCTCATAAATCGTGGAGAAGTTGTGAGTGAGCGATATGAGAATCGGCGCTAAATGGTTGTAGGGAATATGGCCCTCGTTCCAACGAAGTCTGTATCGGTTTCTCGTCAGCCAGGCATTCGTCTTTTGGTATTTGGCACTCAGTTGGCTGAAGGGTTGAGGAGGTCCACACGTCAACGATCCCACGGTCAAAAGATCTCTCGTCGCATAACCCAACTCTTTTAAAATGTAGGTATATTCGCCCTTCTTGCGGTTGTAGGACTGGACACCCTCTAGATCGAGCACGATAAGGTTATCTGGACACTCCATGGCGATGGAAAAACACGGTTATTTCTCCCACAAACAGGAAAAGAATCAAAAATAACAGGGAAGATGTAGAAAAAAAAAACTTTTTTAAGATCCAATTTTTTGAACATATTCTTGAAAGAGACATTTTCTTATACTCCGCGACATATCGTTATCGCGACCACATCCAAATGTCAGGGTCATTCCAACCTTTCTTAAAAAGGGTCGTGATGAAAGAAACACTTTGATAAAAAATATGTTTATAAAATGATATGTAAGGGTAGTGAGAACATTTTGTTTTTTATCCCCCCTCGCTCATGACCCTCTATTTCAAAAAACAAAAAGTCTTTCTTGGATCGCGTCAAGGTCATAAAACAACTCACATGACTTGTTTATCTCGATCTCGTCAGGGTCACCGTTTCACATAAGAGGACTTATTGATCCTGAAGTGGTTGTCCTGTAAAGGTCACCTCGGAAAAAACTAATCTTGTTGGACTTTTCGAAAAGAGAACGGGTCGGCTTGGAACATTTCCAAAACGAGATAAATATAGAAAAGGACTCGTTCGTTTCCCCCTCCCCTTTTTTATATTCTTATTCGAAATTCTTTCGAGCAGAGCTATGCATGCTCAATGCAATGGCTTTACACCGAAAAACTTCTTTAAGCTCATCGTGGACTCAGATCTGTATTGGAGTTTCATCATCTAGCCCCCAAAAAAGAAATAATGATTAGAAGAGGTGGCTTCACGCGGCCTATAAAAGGGATGGTATTTTGAACGATATCTATACGGGACCTACTCCTATTTTTTCCCCCCGTGTGTCAGGGAGGAGGCGAAAAAAACCGGGTTGGGTGGAGGAAATAGTACATTGGAAATGAAAAAAATGGTCTTATCCAACTTGCTTTTTCCTTTATTCAACCCAGATTTTTCGATAACTTCTTGAATCCAATCTTGGCTATGGGGGGGGGGGGTCATTGGAAGCAAATGGATACATATCTTTCATTAAAAGCGATAGAGAAACTGGCGTGATGAAACAGTGTGATCTGCAGCGAAAAATTTGAAACGTTTTAAAAGTTAACAGAAAATCCATTCTTAATAAAATGGGAATTGATTGACAGAGTCGGTTTCCATACATAATGTAGTAGCTTGTATTCAGGTTACAGCACAGACTGAACTGAAGCGAAACTCCGAATACTTAAATAGAGAAAGGAAAGGCCATTTTAAAAAAATGGTAATGTCTCGTCCATCGACTCGGCTGGAAAAAATTTCTGAGAGCTGACAAAAAAATTCTGAAGCTAAAAAAAAAACTTCTTAAGACATGATAAAAATTAACTCTACTTCTCCTTTTTGTTCGAATCATGTTCCAACATGTCTCAACATATTTCTAAAAGTAGATATCCAAGAAAGGTATGACTCATTCTTTTCTAATGGATTCTTCTTTAATAATGTCTAAAGACATTATTAAAATTAACAAAAAGTGGTTTTTTTTTCTTTTCTTTTTTTTTTTTTTTTTAAATCTAGGCTGGAGAATGTTTCTGAGAGGGCTCAGAAAAATTTCTTTCCAACCTTTTCCGACGATGGAAAGGGAAAAATACCGATTCGATTTCCCTACGCTTTAGGGAAAAAGTACTAATGAAATTTTCATGCGTTGAAATTGGCTTTTCAAATGAGTTGCGTTCTGTTTCTCATTGGAACTGTTCAACGGCGAGTCCACTCGTCTCGTTCTTTGGGGTAGTGGATTAAAGTATAGCGGTTCGTTGAAATCGATGACTGTTTCCTCTTTAGCCGGCGGAACTGTAAACCAATCCCGTCTTAATTCTTCTTATCTCTTTGAAATTCTTTCCAATTGTTCTGCTAAGGTTTCCTCTGTACTCATTGTCTGTCTTAGTTTAGGAAAGTCTAGACCTATGGATACACACAGTAAGCATCATGTCGATGAGGAAACGACGTATGAATTTAGGGAGGCGGTTGGTTCATAAGAAGGCCGTTGAGAGTTTCTCAAAATATTTTATTCCCTTTCCTTTCAAAGGACTTTCTCATCGACCATGAGATAACAAAAAAAAAAAAAAAAAAAAAAAAAAAAAAAAAAAAAAAAAAAAATACCCAGATGGTGATGAGACCTATTGGCTAAAGGGTATAGTGCAGGAGATTGTGATCAATGGATCATGATGAAATCTTTTTCTGTACGTCTTGTGTAACTTGAAAGATTTTTTTTCTTCTCCTAGAGTTTGGTAGAATTATTGAAAAGAAATGGGATGGGAAAGAAATAAACACATAACGGAAAAGGGACTCTTTTTATTATTTTCTAGGGATTCATATATAAAACCCCATACCATTCCATTAATGAACATTCAAGGATCTCTCCAAGACCAAACTTTAGAACAGAACCACAAAGAGTACTCTTGAGGGTTCTCTTTCAGTTCTAGGTGAGATGAAGTTTGAGACCAATATTCTTTGGTTTCTAAAGCGTCCCAATTTGAACATTTCATAAAAAGTTCATCATCATTCTCATGCTCATCGTCACACGTGTCCTCCTGGGAAGCCTTGACCTCATGCACTTCTTCCTCCTTCTCTTCTTCTTTTTCGACGGCTTTGCTCTCTGGGTGGTAAGAATGCGGTTTCCAGAGAACGTAATTGCTCTCCTTCAAATTGTATCGAAAATTCTTCACCTTGTTCTCGGCACAATGAATCAGATGCTGCTTGCGGAAAAATTGGTGTCGTGTACATTTCGTCTTATATCGCCACTCGGTTTTCCCCGAGACATAAAACTCGTAAACGGGCCGCTGAAACAGCTTGCTGAAGAAATCGGCTTTATCGTATCCATTGACGTAGATCGCCTCCACATTTCCTGTCAGCATTTTCAGGATCTTAGGAAGATGCTATTAGGAAAGACGACCCTCGGTCCATTCAAGGTCGTGTCGGTTAGGAATGGTCTGGTTAACGGAAGCTCGATTGCGGGACGATACGTGATCGTAATCGACAGGAGGGAGAAAAATCATGGAGCCGCATAAGGTTAAATCATAGGTGATATAGCCCAGTTCTTTCAAGATGAAACACATTTCTCCAGTCTTCTGACCATGGCAGAGAAAGGACTCCATGTCCAAAACAATGTATGAATGAAAGCTAAGGGGAATTGTGTGGAATATATTTTAAATAACCTACTGATCTTATTATTAACTTATTTGTATTCGAATTTAAACTGTTGAAAGTACGATAATTGTTTTGAAAGGAAAAGTGTTTACAATCAATTCAATAAACATTTAAGGGCGTCGGATACCTATTCTTTTAACCTAAATTATGAGTAAGTATAATTAAATTATATTTTATTCCATTATGCGCTGTTTCTATTGGAACGCTTTTCGGGATCTTGGATCATATCTTGCTACTAGTACCTACTACAAAGAGTACAAACCAGTAGATAAAAATAAGAAAAATTAGCATTAACAAAAATAGAGAAAATGGTGTTAAATTTTTAACACTGCACCCGAAGGCAAAAAGACCAATAATGACAAAGTGATTCAATAAAGTGAGGATAAAAATAAATCCGTCCAATGCAGAATTCGTAAAAGTTCACGAACGGGGATAGAACCGGCGATATAGAAGTCCGAAAAATTTTTTCTATCCTCCTTACCGTTGATCTGCGGTTTCGCCTCTGGATTTCGCCCACTTTTTGGTACAGGAGGCTGATATAAAAATAGTATGGGCGATGAAGCAAAAGTCGCTAAGTGTACAAGATTCTGTAACCCTACGTTTCCTGTTTTACCCAGAGCAAACAGTAGAAGAAACGGTCTGTAGGCTTTGTGAATATTCAGAAAACAAAAAGGGTACGTGAAAATTTGCCTTTTCTTCTCATTTTGAATTGAAGCTCAGTTTATGTCATTTTGTTCAAAGTTGCTAAGGAGAATAAGTTTTTTTGCAAGCGAAAACATTTGTTATATTCTGCCAAAAACAAGATTTTAAATTTGGCTCGCAAGTTCGCGACAAAGTATGCTGTACATATCCTTTAGTCCGAAAGACATGAAATTACGATTCAAATGGCTGTAAACTATAAATTTTCGAAAAGGATTGTAAAGTATGTGCAGCAACTATGTACGTTGTAGTGTAAAGTGAAGCTGAAATCTTTACTGTGTTAAATGTGTAAATTTTCTGTAACGAAAGTCAGTTGTATATGATGAATGTAAAAGTGCTTTAAAGTCCAAACTTTGTTTAAATGAAATATTTGAGAGAAAGTTAATAGAGTGAATGTGTTAAAGTTAGGCTCTTCAGTTACACGAAAGTTTAGAACACATTCACGCGTGTAGTATAGTATTGAAACTAGGTATAGTATTGAAAATGGAGTGTCAAGAATTTTTTTACTTTTAGGAAGTTGGTTAGATGGTAGTGTTCGTCACACAACATTTCCACGCTCATCGCCTTACACTACATACAAATGTAGAGCGACGGGGAATTGCGTTTAAAGCATGAGCGCATGAAATTGTATGTGGGAGAATGATAAAATGTAAAAATGTGTCTTAAAATGTAAATTGTACGGTAAAGTGTAAAAATTTATCTCTGTATAGAATACTAATACTTTTTCCTTCCAGATATATTGGAAGGACACACAAAAAGTCAAGATAATAATGTAGAGTGCTGAAAAGAAGAATGTAAAAAAATGGGAAAATATTTTTCTTTATCTTAGTATTAACTTAGGGTTAGATCACTTTGTAAAGTTGGCCCTAAAAAGAGGTTAAACTTCGATACTTAGTAGGTGATTGAGATATCTAAAGTTTGAAAAGCCTAGAAAGTAAAGTTAGAGAAAGTTTTTCTAGAATCTAATGCTCTCAACTAGGTCGTTGTGAGACCTTTTTTTAGAGTACTTAAATTCTGTTGGGGAACAATTGTCTGTTGGGTGTATTTAAATTTTATAACAGGTATTTTAATTTTGAAACCCTTTCCTTTCAATTCTTATTTCCCCACTTACAACATCCTACCGGAATAAGTTTTTAGAATCGCGCTGAATGCAAATGAGTTAAGAGTAGTATTTATTGGAAAATCAAATAATTTCGATAGAGAGTGCTAGGAGTACTTAGTGGTGCGTATTTGCCTTCGGGGCTAATCCATTATTGAAGCTATTACTCTAAGCCGCTTTGTATGTGCCTACTGATATTCGCCGGCTAGTTTAATTTAAGAGCCAACTACGTTAGATCATTGTGTCTAGCTTCGGCTAATTCTAATTTAGTTAATATTAGATTAGTTTCTTATTTTCTTATTCTGAGTTAAAGTACAGGCTTTCCGAGTACAGGCTTTCCTGTAAGCTCGAGAAGGAGCCGACTGTATTATTTATTTGAGTGAATAAAAGAGTAATTTTACCCTTCTCGAGTGTACGTCTTAGTTGTCTGAACTCAGCGATAAATCGCTAAGTAGTTCATTAGGTTCTTCTACGTTTTAACATAGACAAAGGGAAAGGAACATCACAAGCTAAACGCGGTTGCCCTCATGAAAATGTGGGAAGCCTCATCGTGTTGAAAAACGAAGTCCTCGTTTTCAACAATGTTGGACATTTGCAGTAGCATGCCTAGATATACAGTGCATCCAAACTAATGATCAGTTTTGGTAACCATTGTCCATAATTTATTCACTGGATAAATATATGTTATAAATAATACAGAATAAGAGATAAGGTCAAATCACTGACTGAATTTTATTCAGCACTTCAAAGAAGTTTATTTTAATACACCTAAACATGAGCACCATTAGTAGCTTGGGGAATATCAGCTACAAATCTTTGATGCATAAATCAGTTCTTCAAGTTGTAGAGTCATTAGGATTTTTTCGGAAGCAAGAGAGATGAAAAATGAACAACGTCTTCGCCGGGAATCGAACCGCGGACCTCTGGAATACCGGCTCAGCGTGCTACCGTTACACCACGAAGGACGCTAGGAAAGTGGGAGAAATACCTTATAAACTGTCCCCAGAAAAAGAAGTCAAGTGGTGTGACGTCCGGAAAACAAATTAGTTGTGAAATTGGCCCTCATCTAACAATCTGGGAATGTTTCATCAAGGAAATCGTGCGTATGTGTAGTCAATGACAGGGTCCTATTGAAAAAAAAAAAAAAAAACGCTTGGCTGCATTTCTTCTAATTACCGCACAGCAAACAATCTAGGCACACCAAAGTAGACCTCCGAATTAATTGATGACTTGGAGAAAAAGAGGGGACCATTCACTTTGTTACGATTTAGTGAATAGCAAACAATTTTAGGCCTGCCTTGTGCAATTTCCCTTAAGAAATGCAGGTTTTCTGATTCCAAAATTTTGTAGTTCAGTCGATTAACCTCTCCTAAAACATGAAATATTGCTTCGTCACAGAACTGATCGTCATTACTAATACGGTCAAGAGTGTCTTCAGAAAAATCATCACCAACAACTCGACCATTATGTTTGATTTATTGACAAATCTGTTAAAACAGTGTCCTTACAAGACTCGTGCTTTGAAAAGCTTTGGCTTTAACTGATTTGTAAAACCTTTCAATTACTTCCGAAAAATTCATACCCACGTAAAAATTACTAAACCTACATCATATAAGTCATATTTTATACTCCCAAGACTAGCACATTTAATATTACATAAATTTTATTAATTATTCACAACTCTATTTTTATTTTAAAAGCAATTTATGAAAAAGAAATTTAAATTTTCTTCATCAAACTAATAATGATGAAAATTAAAATATGCATAAAAATGCTTGATTATATAGCGCAAAATATTTAATGTAACAATGTGGTTCTAGTCTCATACCTGTACAGAAAAATAGAAAGAAAAAAGCAATAAAGCAATGTAAGCTACCATGGTCATCAATATTTTCACACAATTTTAGTAATGCAAAAAAGATTCCTTGGCTTTTATGTCTTGCCTACCTCATTCAATAAGTAATACACTCATTAAATATTTCAATGTTTACATCATTAAAAAAACTTACTTTTTTTGTTCACGAAATATAATTAGTACATTTTTTAAGACATAAAAAAAGTTCCTTCTGCTCAACAACATCAAATTAGTCGAAACATTAAAAACTGAATCACGCAGGATGGTTTTTAAGTAAGGTATGCTAAAATTTATTAGTGCATAATATTCACATGATAAACCATCTACATGAACAAGTTTTAAAAAGTATTTCAAAATTATAATTAAAAAATTTTAAAATACAGTTTCAATAAAATGCAAAAAATATGTTCGTGCATCTGATGTAAACACACTGAGCCAAATTATCAAGTCTGAAATTATCACTTTTCAGTCTTTAAGCACATTGCTTTTTAGGATAAAAGTAAAGATGGAAAATTAATTTCACGCAGAGAAACTCCATTTCAGAGCTATTCAACTGTCAGCAAAGTTCGCTCAAACATTGGACACGATTACACGTGCATGACTTTAGTAGTACTTTCTTCCATATTATTTCATATTCACAGTCAATGCTGGTATTTTATTTTTCATTATAAACATCTAGACAGCAAAACATAGTTAAAATTGTAATATAGTAAATTATTGCATTACTACAGCCTATTGTCCACCAAGACCATAAAACAAACATCCCATAATAACGTTAACAAGAACGACGCCATGTTGGCTGTTTGGGAAACTTCTTTTGAGAGCGGGGGAGGGAAGGAAACTTTTTCCCTCACGTCAGCGTAACCGGGGGGGGGGATAGTTTTGCAATTGTGAATGAATGTTGTTGCGTTAAAGAGATGCTGATTGATACTGGTGTTTATTTGTAATATCAGAAATGTTGATATATGCATATAAAAGTGTGTATTCAGGAAACCAACACGTGGCAAAACCAGCTGCCTAAGATGATCGCCTCTGAAACAGACCAATATTTCTGAAAACATACGTATATTTTAGTATCGAACATTCCCTCTGTAAGGCGACCACCCGCAAAGAAAATTCTGGAAGTGTAGCTGGTCGCGTTAGAGAGATTCATTTCGTAGAGGCATCCTTCTCGAGACGACTATGAAAATAAAAAAGATAAACATATTTCTGAGAACATAAGCATATAGTGGTATTCAGCATCACCTCTCTAAGGCGATGACTTGCAAAAATGCATTTTATGTGTGGCTGTTCGCCTTAGAGAGACTGTGTTGTGTGTGGTGTGTATGATTACTGTTATCGTTTCCGAAGAAAGTTTTTTAAAAATCAAATAAATGAGCATATATAGAAAAAAACCCTCTCTGAAACGACCACCTGCGTGTCCATGTTACTCTGATGGTCTCAAGGAGATCATATTTTCATTCTTAGAAATACTGATCGTGTTAAGGAAGAGGTGGAGACGAGAGAGTTCATTGTATGTTTTTTAATTTTAAAGCTTTCTGTTGATTACAAAGTTGAAATAACCTTATTTTCAACAGTATAAAAAAACTAAAATAAAAGTAAATAAATCAATAATTTAAAATTATCAGTAGACAACAAGAATACCTATGAATTTTGGTATACTGATACGAGTATTATTTCATTGTTTATAAGAAGTCGTTAGTTAGAAAAATAATATAAACCCATATAAACCAACAGAAGATTTATTTATCAACTATTTCTATTATATTGATACCAATAAGTAAACCAGTAAAAATCAGTATAAACCAATACAAACCAGTAGAAAGTTCTAACATTGAATGTTGGTTGTATGGGTGCTAGTTGATACCAGTAAGAAGAACCCACAGAGATCAATAGAAACCAATATATGGGGCATGTTTAGCAGGGCAAAGCTACTGTGTTGTGCATTTATTTTTGGATCTTTGATAGAAATTTGAAAAAAATATAAGAAATAGCCTTTATTCGTTACATTTTAATTAGTTAAAAATTGCTTTTATTACAAGCATTTGTAAATTTTTTTGGTGCCAGTTGCAACGACCTCATACATGACGACATCTCACGGCGAGTTTTTTATTTTAATTTTAAAATAAATATGTTTCTATTTTACAATACAATAATATATTTTTATTAAAATACTACTTATTGGCAATAGAGAAATCCAATGCAAGAACATGTAACACAGTTATCTAAAACAACTGATAAAAATTTTCGGTTTTACAGGTTTCTGTGAACAGTTACTTAATTACTTTTAAAATAAATAAACATACATAGCAGTACAATACTTGAGTGCTTCTTATAAATCAACGCAATTAGCATTTATTTATTGTAACACTTTCTTATTTCTGCATTTCGAAAGCAAACAGTACATCAACGTAATTTATCTTCTTAAAACCACACTTAAATCACTGATTGAGCAAATGCAGTCAAGAAAATGATTCACTATGATAAACAAATTTGCATCCATTGCTGTTCCACTTATGGTTGAGAAGTTTAATTTCGTGATTTAGACGCTGAGGTCCACAGCAGAAGAGACCAACATCAATCCTGTATGGGAGATAAAAACAGAAATAATTTAGAAAGAAAGTAATTGAATATAAAATAACGAAAAGAACAATCATTTATGAAACAATCTGAAATGATTTATAAACAGCTTTAACAGAGATCACAATGAATTAATTTTTATAATATTTTTAAATAGAGAAAGGTACCAGAAATGCATAAAACAAATATGGGTAGATGAACACTTTCTGACTTTAAAATAAGGTGAAAGTCCAAACCGGAAACCATATCATTAAAGAATATGTTATGCTGGTCAAATTTGTGATAGCTTTTTGATATCGTGAGCTTTACAAATATTTTTTTACTGTGAAAATTATTTTATAGAACTGTGAAAAAATATGTAACAAAAATAGTTAAACGTTCAATATTACATTACGACAGTTGTATATTATTTCAATATACCCGTCAATCTTCAACTTATTTCCTTAAGTTCGTAAAGTTTTTCTTCATGTTAATACATCTGACATTCGATTTAGAAGAGGACTGGGGGGGACTAAGAATAGCGATTTAATTGCATGAGAGTAACATACTGTTGTAACATCAAGTGCATCCTCTAAAAAAAGGAATTTGGCATATATTTGTACAAAAATACTTTTAAAATGTAAAGATTTTTTATATCTTTACATTTTAAAAAATTTTTATATCTTTACATATTTTCCATGCATCTCATTGAAGCTATGTAATTGAAATGAAATATCTTGCTCAATAACACCCGAAATTGAAATATAAAATTTAATATATTTTATTCCTTATAATGCTGCGAAATTACATAATACGGGTCCGCCTTGCAAAGCGTAACCACAAAGTCCTTACCCGGCCTTCAAATTTGCAACTGTTGGTCGCAGGAATATACTTCCTCTTACACAAATGTTTTAACTGGCGAAAATATCCATGCTGTGGCCTTTATAATTAAAAAATAATAGTTTTGCGAAAATTATGAAATCTAACTTTTTATACGCTCCCCCTGGTACCTTTATACTCATTATAAAATATAAAAAGTTTGAATCAACGTATGAGAAAAATTGGCCAAGATATTACATTTCAAAATCTGGAATTTTTACCATCATTTTCAATTTGCGATCGGTAAGTAAATAAATTAGAATAATTCAAGGTTGATTATTCCTCTTAGGCCATTCAATGATATTCTTTTGTGATTTACTAATGCGTAGCATTCTTTGAATTAAAATTTTTGTCACAATTAGCGTGCTGACAAATTTTCACAGAAATAATTTATAAGTTTCTAAAATATATAAATCGCTATTAATATTCTAATGAAGTTTTTATTACTTTAAAATCCTAACCTAATAAAATCATACAAAAATTCATTAAACTAGAAATATTTTAAATTTTAATTTACATAAATAATGTTACAAATTTGCAGTGTGCCATTAATGAAACCTGTCAAATTTAAAATTCAAAATTATAAACCAATAATACCCTAGTCCCTAGTTTTTATAAAATCAGTTTATAAACTCAAGTATTGGCGTAAATAAGAGTATGCAAGAAATGCCGTCGCAAAGGGGCTCGAAGGCTTAGGGGGCCCTTAAATGTCCTGCTGAACTACATTTACATGTTTAAACTTAAAAGACGGATTTCATTACACATATAAAGAAGCTTTCATTCATTTTCCCTTGATGAGTTCGAAATTAGAATTTCAATAAAAGAAGATTAGTTATTATTTTTACATTTTTTATCTTGTATTTTTTTCCCTTTTGCTTTTCATTTTTATTTTTAGAACTTGTACTACTATCAATTCTTATTTTAATTTTGATATGTTTTGATTTTGTGTTAAACCCCTTTTACACGATTGTTAATATTAATATAGTTGAGGAATAGACTATATTTGACTCCAATTTACTTTTAACTTTAGAATCTTTAAGTATATGTAGATAATAGAATTCGTTTTCTTTTAAGTTTTTAAGGGTCCCCTACCTATATGGTGCAGTAACGCAATTCTCTGTATGACGCAGATAGGAGGCCCTTCGAAGCACCTGAAATAACTAAATTCAAGTGTTTGCAAAGGTTAAAATTCCAGCATTCGACTGTGAAATAATAACTTCATGACCTACCCCAGTTTAGGGACAGCAGTGAGAGGAAAATAGGAAAAGTTTCTTTGTATTCTTTAGTCTCAAACCTGAAAATTATTAAAGGCGACCTCCTAAGGGAAAGGCTTCTCCTTTCGCAATCCCAAATGAAAAAGCGGTGGACGTGGAAATTAATTGCAACTATTTATTATAAAGTACTTATTTCATATATTAATTTGTTTCTGTATAATTCGCGTTATGATCGAATAATCAGTAGACATATTTTCTAAGTATAAATCAAAGAAGTAACTAGGCAGGATTCTTGTACTTTGGAATGAACTTTGCAAGTTAAGAGAAATCGTGGTATATTATTTGCAGTTCGTAATTTTCATAATATGTCATTCCGGTAGCGTTTAATTATGTTCATATATTGAATCTCTTACTAGCTTTTCCATTAAACGCAAGTCCAAAAATCAGTCCTAATATTCAATTTAAAATTGAATTTATTAATGTGAATGATTCTTATAATTTAATATAACATGCATTTCGTTGGTTCGCTATAAACGGCGTATAACTTTTCAAATTGTTGCCACCAAATAACCTCACCCTGTATTATTTTTAAAGAAATTAAATAAGAAAGAATCTGTATGTTTGAATGTATAGTTCTCACAATGTAAAAAACGATGGTACTTACAAGAGGTGTACGGAAAAAATGTCACCCGGAAAAAAGGGAAACGGAAAGAATGTCCCCGGAAAATAAGGAACGGAAAAAATGTCACCCGGAAAATAAGGAACGGAAAAAAAGGAAATCTAAAATCTCGCTAAATAATGTCGCCGACTGGAGTTGGTGAAATCTCCCAAACGGGCAGGGTTATAGAGGGCTCTCTTGAGGGAGTTTTTAAGGGTAAGACGTTGAGCTGGCTGCAGCTGAGCAAGGTCATTTCGATAGCAGGTTTTTCCAACTTGCCTGCGGGAAAATCGTATGTTCTCTCCCGTGGTTTGCTTCACCCGTTTCCTTTAGGAAACCTACCCACCCGGAAGGAAAGAATTCACGGGGAGCAAATGTTTCTCCTCTGTTAATTAATGATTGCTGGCCTTGAAACTAAATTTCATCCATCCCTAACTGGAAGCTAAAAGTTTGTTCACATTAAACTGTTGATAAATGACGAATTGTCAGTAAGGACGGCACGCGAAAGCTGCTTGTTTGCAGGACTGAATAGCTTAATAATTTGACAAACTGTAAAAATTTAAACAGAACTATTGGCGTAGTATAGTCTGTTACTTTGTATTACGGTTTAACGAATCTAGAAATAATATTATATTATGCATTCCTTTATCAGGTTCAATGTTCCTTCTTACCTTCTTCGGGAACATACAAGGACCTGACTCGGAACAGAGAGCTTACTAAAACTATGTTCACTAATTGTGGTAAGTAGACAGGATACACATGAAGGGTATACAAAACCCTTTATTTTTCTCTCTATACAATAACTTCCGTACTTCGGAATACACTGACCCGCTACTTGGGGTCTAACGTAAAAGTATAAAAATAAAACTAAACTCTAATTTAACTTTAAACTAATAAACGTGGAAGATTGGCCTTATATTAACAGGAAGCGTATGTAGTACAGAGAACTGTGAATACTACAATACGTTTTAAAATTTATCAAGAGGATTAAAACCTCTGGCCTGGAAGGCAAACAGCAACTGCGTAACTTCTAAGGTAAGCGGCCTGCTTTGACTTACTGCTTCCTCTCTCTCGCTTGGCAAAAAGCCACAACTTAAATACTTGGCGTTCGCCAGACAAACTTTGCATAAAAACCTTAACGCTTATAATTCTGGCCGGAAGTAGAACATAAGAAGTGATAGTAAAGATTTAAAATAAAATAAACGTTAGTAAAACTTAAGATCCTTACACCTTTATTATTTAATCTATGCGTTATATGAAATATTATTTTCTGAATACTAGCGATTTATCATCAGTTAATTTATAAAACGACAGATATTTTATAGTATAAATTTTTTTTTTCACTTTAACGGTTTTATCATTAGCTTTTCTTCTTCTTCTTCTTCTACCTTATGTATGTATATTTCTCGCATAGTGATAAAACAACGGTACATAGAGCCATCGAAGTTTGAATGACGTAATCCTCCTGCGAATATGGCCATCTGGACGCCCAAATTCGAAATTTGTTTCATTATCTATTTCATATTTTGTAAAACTTTAACGAATTTTTGATTAACAAACTCAACGATTTAAAAGCGAGGAATGAGAACACTATATGAAAAAAAAAATTATCTCCAGCGCTCGGAACTGTGTAGCTTAAATTTTAAAGATATGCTCATTTTAAAATTAGCCCACCAGCGTCCGAGCGGTAAAGTCGCTGAACACTGGTAGTTCGGTCCGAGGTTCGAATCCCGCGAACGGGCTGGCTGCATGAGCGTTTTCGTGGTTTTTTCCCCATGTGTAACGTGTATACGAGCCAGTTTCCCTTAGAAAGTCCTTCACGAAGGCATCCCTTCTCTTAGACAGATAGCCCTCGAGGCTTGGCCATAAACACACACACATTTTAAAATTATTTTGCGATATTGCTTTTGAGCTGAATTTTATGTTTTAAGTGCGAAGAAGATGATATTTAATAAATAAAGGTAACACACAGAACGTTAAAAGAACGGCTTTTTGGACGTAATTTAAAACCTGAAACCTTTCAAATTTTTTTGATATTAAATTTTTTTTTTAAATATGAATATTGGGCCCTCAGCCGACTTCAACTTGGCCACTACTAAGGCCAGAAGTAGTTGTCACTTTATTATGCAGGCAGCTTTATAGGTGGGTCACCTTCGCCTCCTATGAAATGACGGACAATTAGAACTATGTATTCCCTTGGATTCGAACCCAGGCCGGGACCCACCAGCGACCGAGCGGTAAAATCGCTGAACACTGGTAGTTCGGTCCGAGGTTCGAATCTCGAACCACGGCGAAAGCGCTGGCTGCATGGGCGTTTTCGCGGTTTTCCCCATGTGTAACGTGTATACGAGCCAGTTTCCCTTAGAAAGTTCTCCACGAATGCATCCCTTCCCTTAGGCAGATAGCCTTATTGTGCTTTGCCGTATTTTCAATACACCACCACCATCGAACCCAGGCCGTTAGGTATCGCATTTGGCTCCCCTAACCACTACACCGTCTGGGCGGCATTAATCATTAGTTAGTTTATAGAATATTATATTCTATACTAATTAATATAGTTATTTTAAAATAATTAGCTAAACCGGCTTGGCAGGTTTTTTCCCCATCAAATACTTACTTATTCGAGGAAATAACTGAACTAAACTCTTTAACGGTAACATATATTTTACACCATATTTATTTTATATTATAATTTTTCCTATATATAAATATAGATACGGGCATACACGCAATAGAATCGGCTTAATGTATTTTCATTTATAGAATAATTCACTTCAGAATGTGAACAGTGAACTTTCTTCTGGTGATTATCTTCCTATGATGATCAATATTTCTGAGAACTTAAACATCGGTGCTGAGAGCTATTTCTTTAATTCGCAAAAGCCCAAAATCTTATGAACCTGTGTTAATCATCTTAGAAAGGGTTTACAGTACTTTCTGTCTCTAACTGTAGCAATTTATTGGTATGAAAAAATTTCGTGTAGTAGAATATAATCCATTCATGCGAGCCCTGTCATAAGAATAATTTAATAAAGAAGCAAAATTATCATTCATGGAGGTAGGAAGTAAGATGGAGTAGCCCTAAACAGGTTTCTTCCGTACCCTGCTCTGAAGCACCGGCGATCCCTACGTGGTGACCAAAACATTGGGTCATTTACCATTAAGTTCAATGGGTTTTGACGCGATCGGATGAAAATATTTTGTCATTACGTCGTAAATATACATGTAAATGTATATATTTTCTTTTTCTACAACACTTCAGAGTCCTAAGTATATGAAAACAACATATTTTTAAACAACATTTCATTCTGAATGGAAATAAATGCTATACTTTTCGCAGAACAGTTTTCTCAGAATGGTTTAATTTGAATGAAATATTTTCACAAGTTTTCGTTAAATATATTAGGAAAAAAATTTAAGGTAATTCGATTTTATTCGGTTAAGGTACAAAAATTAAGATCAATGTTTATTGTATTATTAATATTGAAATTATGCATTATTTCTTTTCTATTTATAGAGCTTCTTCCTAAAATACTTTCTTAAATATGACATGATTTTTTGGCTTTTGAGGCATCTTTTAAATTGAAAAATATAAGTCAATTTATAATTAATGCTCTATTTGGTTCATTTTAAATTAGAGAATTATTAGAAATTAGCGAAATACTTTAAATAGTGCTTGATTTTCTCTGAACATTTCTGAAAAGGAACAAAATAAGGATTTTTTAAAAATATTATTTAAAACTTGTAACTGAGTTATTATAAAATGTAAGGGAATAATTCTTTTAATTATAGTTATCAGACTTTTTTTTTACCCTTCATTTCAACAGTACATATTCCAAAACTCTTTATTAATTTCTTAAGTGCGCATCTCATAGCATTTGCTTTACAATGACTTTTAACAGATTGCTTTCCAGTACGAACAATTCTTGCTTAAATAGTTTTATAACGTATTTGTCAACAGGATTTCAATTTATGTTTACAATTCAATATTGAGGTTATTATATATTTAGATAACATTTATAATAATTATAAATTAGATACATTTAATAATTAGATTTCTTCACAGTTGTTTATAAATGAATAAATTCTTCATTTCAAATACCTTTATAAATAATTTAATGAATATTTATGTATTTTGTTAAAGGCAGATACATGCTTTTTGCAAGCACATGCATAAATACCCATACATATTTCATATTTTTCATTTCCGGCATGTGCAACTTTTTAATTTCTGTGCATTCACTATATTTTATTTTTAATTAACCCAAATAAGTAAAACGTGTAAGCCCAAAGGGATTATTTTTCAAATATATAAAATTAAAATGATGAGTTTAAAATGAGAAACAATAAAGCCTCTTCTCTAAAACATTTTAAAAGGTACATGTTACAATAATATATGGATGTGAAAAAAATATTTTTTATTTAAAACATTTTGGCGTTTGGAACATAAAATAAAAGTAGCGAATACTCTATCAAGGGTATCGAAAGACGTATACAATTTTAAAGGTACCGTAAGGTATTTTTCATTCTTTAAGAATAAATCAACTTCGGACCTCACGAAAGTTAAAAGTGCTATCAAATCTTCTCATATATCTGCCAACTCAGTTGAAGAAATCACTTATTCCACCTATTACTAATTGCGCTAAGCTTTATGCTCTTCCAAAAGTCCACAAAAACCGGTGTATTCCTTTTCGACCAATTGTTTCCAACATAGTTACTGCTTCATATCCTTTGGCCAAATATTTAGTTTCCAGATTTTCTCCTCTACTTGCTAACAATATTCACACTGTAAAAAATTCTGTTGAAGTCATTGATAAACTTAAAAATATTTCTCCACTTCTTTCCATTATGGTTTCATTTGATGTCAAATCACTGTTTACTAATGTTCCGGTCGAAAGAGCACTAAATTGTCTTGAAACTAGCAAGGGGATTTCACTTCACACATACTGAAATTAATTAGTTGGTTTCGCTTACTAAGGTCTCTTTCAGTCAAACCCACTTTGTTTTCCAAAATGCATATTTTCGTCAAGTTGAAGGATTGGCTATGGGTAATCCTCTTAGTCCGGTACTTGCTGACATTTATATGCACTATTTTGAGATGAAATTATTTGATAAACTATCTTTTCGTCTTTGGATTCGATATGTTGACGACACTTTCGCACTTTTTGACGGTTATAAAGAGGATTTATCCGAGATTCTATCTATTATGAATTAAATTGATCCAGCCATCCAATTCACTCCTGAAATTGAATCCAACAATTCCCTCCCCTTCCTTGATATTCTTATAATCCGCAATGAAACTTATTTTAGCACTACTGTTTACCACCCCATGCCAAGTCATGCCACCCTGTTTTAAACAAAAAAGTGGCTTCATTTTACTATTATGTATTCCGCGCGCTTAAAGTTTGTTCCTCTGAATCTTTGCTTACCAGTGAACTGAATTATTTGAGAGCAGTAGCGATTGACCGTGGATTTTCTCCCGTGATTATTGATAAAGCCGTTAAAAAATTTTCAGATTCCCATCAAAGAAGACATTCCACTGTTAAAAATAATATTAATGAGCTTGTCGTGCTTCCATTTTATCCTTCTGTCAGCTATAAAATTGCACGGATTCTGCAAAAATTCAATTTTCAAGTCGGTTTCTCCCCTATTAATAAAATTCACCCTTCGATTCTAAAAGATTGCGTTTCTGTCTTGAATTCTTGGGGAATTTATAGTATATCGTGTCAGTGTGGTTTAATATATATTGGCCAAACAAAAAGAGCGTTGAAGTTTCGTATCAAGGAACATGAATCTTATGTCAGAAAAGGCGAAATTAACAAGTCTTCAATAGCGTATCATAGTTGGACATTTAACCATAATTTTGACTTCGGGTCTGCAAAAATTATCCAAAAGGCTTCTTCCATAGGTGAATTGGATTTTCTTGAGGCTTTTCATATTCACAAAGCAGGTTTAGTTAATGATTTGAAGTCCAATCCTGTCCTTCCTTATGCCTTTAAAATTCTACTATCTTAATTCAGTTATTTTTGCCGATAGATAGCGTTACCTCCTCGCGTTTGGTACTACCAGAGGTTATAAAAATCCGTTCAGTGGTTGCTTTCCATTATTCGAAGTTCAGATTTTGAGCGTGAAGGAGCAGTTGCCCCTCGCTCCCTAGTTTTAACTTCGCTAATTTTTTCTTCTCCTTTGTGTTACATGTTTGATCAGATAGCCTGGCTCAGTAAAAGTAGGCGGCCAGTGTAACTGTGATTAAAAATCCGGTTATAACCACGTGCAGTGCTGATAAGGACCACGTGTTTCTGAGACTTCTTCCCCTTTATTTTTCTTCTTTCTATGTATTTCTTTCTCCTGATAAGGAGGGACCTTTAGCTGCCCTCGAAATCGATTGAGTGTTTCAATATAATTACGCTAAATACAAGGTTGTTTTTACGATTTTGAATGTAGGAGGAGGTTGACGGGCCGCAACTCGTCGGCCAAGCATGTCCCACACGTGCTCTACTGGATTCAAGTCCGGTGAGAATGCTGGCCAGTCCGTACGGGTGATATCCTCCGATTGAAGGCATTCGCTTACGATGTTTGCACGGTGAGGACGGGCGTTGTCACAAATTGTGCGCCCATGGTGCCCCAAAACAAACGTACATGTTGTTCCAGAATGACGTCCCAATAGATTTGGCTTGTCATGGTTCCAATTTGAACATGCAGGTCAATTCTGGAACCCAGAATACGTCCACCCCAAACGAGCACTCCTGCACCAGCGTAACGGTGTCGTTCAATGATGTTTTCTTGGTGGTAACGGGTACCTGGAGCTCTCCATATGAAATTCCGCCGAGAATTAGACTGCAAGCTAAACCTGGACTCGTCGGAAAACATCACACAAGCCCACTGTTGCGGTGTCCACAATGAATGCTCTCTACTCCAGGCTAACCGCAGGCGACAGTGAATTGCAGTAAGTGGAACGCATCTGACAGGTCTACGTGCATATAGACCAATCTGCCCTAAGCGTCTGTACACGATCTGCCTTGAAATTGTCAGTGGCTGAAGAGAGCTGACGAGACAGGTGTGAGGCTGTGCTCCGCCTGTTTCTTTGGCAGTAACTGCCAAATACCGGTCCTCATTCGGCGTTGTAACTCTGGCGCGATCTGTGCTGTAACGTCTACTCACATTACCATCATCTTGGAATCGTTGCCAAAGCCTGGAGAGGACACTCTGGGCAATTCCAAGTTCGTCTGATACTTCCAGTTGGGTACGCCCACATTCCAGACGGCCGATAATTCTACCACGTAAAAAATCATCCAAATGCGTCCTTTGTGTCATAACTATTCGGTTATTGCACTGAAATGCTTATAAAGCGCCTGCGAACAATTTTACTTCTTTGCCTGTTATTCCTTATATATCACACTCTCTTACACCCTCGTCATTGCATCATTTGAGGAATTTTCTTCTTCAGTACTGAATCGACTAAATATTTTAGATGGTTCAGATATAATTTTAAATAAAATCTGCTAATGGAATTTATATATTACTGCTCAATTTTAATCTACAACCTAAAATTATGAAAAGATCTACGTACCACTTCATAGGGATACAGCAGTTTTTCTCGGAGATGAAGCTGTTGAAATATATGATGAGCATATATTAAATTAAAATCACTTGAGGATCGTACTTACGAAACAGAATATTTTATTTTGGAATAAATGAAGATGTGTAATGAAAGTAAAATGGCTAGAAGGTATAGCAGTGACATTTTGGTCTTTGCTTATTCATTATACATATTAAGTCAGCTGCTAGTTATAATTGCCTCTGTGGCAGTAAACTAATCTGCCTTTTATCCACGGATCATCTCCCAAAATCCTTGGTATGTTAAAGCTGGAGGGATCAACGAGCAGGAAAGCTAACAGCAAATATGTGAAAGACAAAGCTAAAATATTACCGGAATATGAAAAAATCGTGAATTTATTGACTGATAGAGTTCGTATGGAAACGTTGGTGACATAAAAAAGGAAAAAAAATGACTTTAATGAAAATCTAGAAAATATTGAAACAACATCTCTTCAGCCCTTTATGTTTTATTCCTTATTATCAGATTATAAAGATAGCAGTGCATTAATAATAAATGGCTTTCTGTAATATTGCGCAAAATTACAGTTTATTTATTTCATGTCGGCCAATGTCAAAAGGATTTTAGATTTTAATTTTTTTCTGCGACTTTTGATCTGCTGTTATTTTTATTAGATAATAACTGAAATAAATTAAAAATGCATCTGAGTACTTTTTGAAAGCTCTGAAGTATTTATAGTTAAAAAAATTTGATATTATTAATCGTTTTCTCAAGTTATTCTTAATGCTAAGAACTGCAATAAAGATTAATGAATAATTATATTGTAATAATAGTAAAAAAATCATTCTTTATTTCTTTCAATTTGCTAAATGATGCTTATTTTTCATCAGTGAATTATTTATATTTTGGAATCTTTTAATTTCTCTCCTTCTCTTTTACATCAAATCTGAAAACTTCAACCTGCAAAATTTGGGATGAATGAAATCAATAGAAAATTTCGTAAACATATATTTCGGAAGATTTACAAAAGCATTTTATTTATTTTATTATTTAGTGGAAGTAAGAATAATCAAACTGTAAAGATTTATTTTTGTTAATAAATAGTAACATTTTTCGTTTTTTAAAATTTATTTATTTTAAAACATTTTTTTCAGCAAATCCTAAACAATCGTTACTATACAGTATAAAAATAGTTTTATAAAATATGGTAAAACATTGGATAGAAACTCGTGAATATTTCTTACAATGATACCTATTAAGCTATCACTCTTAACTGCAAATGACTGAACGACCTTTTTGTCTATGTTTTTCCGTAAGTCTCTGAAATTTAATTATTATACATTATTAAAAATAAAAGAATATAAACGTTGTACGAAACGCCCATATTCAAATCTGAATCAAAGAAAGTCAAGGAAGGATCGGACGCCTTCCGTGATGTCACTCTATACTAAACATGGACCTTATAAGATATAGACTAACCCAGTAAGCGGAGCGCGCGGCACCCACATCTCCGCAAGAAGGAGTAGGGACTATCTGGTTTATTTTAACACCTATGGAATTTGTATCACATAGCTGTTTTTAATTATTAAATGTGATATGCTGTATAAGTAATGAGATTATGAAAGTCACAGTCTTTCCAAATATGATTTAATATATCTCTTTAAAGCAGTTTTTACTGCATTTTGCTCATTTTTTTTTCACGCGTAATTCTTGTATAAAAATCCTTATTTTGATAAAAACTCTAAACGCAAAATTTATGAACTTACTTTTGGGCACAAATAAAGTAAAACTAAATAAGATTGATAGTACATGATGCGTTGAAACAAATAAGGTAAAATTAAACAAGATCTGATATATATTGTTACGTTTTTCTTTTCTGACACCAGTTGTTACGTTATTTTCTTCCTTCACTTCACGTTTGTACGGGGTACGTGTGGATTTGGAGTGAATAACGACGACAGCACTTGATGGAATATTGAAACACACTTTACCAATATTAATCAGGACAGCTCCAAAATCACTTTTACAGTCGTCGAACTGTTATAAACACGCTGACACGTTTAGCGACACAGCCTTCCCACTGTCAGGCAACAACGGTGGAGACAGCTTCACTGAAAAGCACCAGAGTACAGCTCCCGACTCTGCTCGGTTGTTCTCAGAACTCCACGTACTCTCGAGACTCTCCACGCTACAACTCGCGATGCACTCGACGACACACAGAGCACAGCTCCCGACTCTTTGGTTCAGTCGTTCCCAGAGCTTAACACAATTTCTCGATGATACACTAAGAGAAGTTTCGATGCACTCGACGACCAACTCGGCGCTAGACTTCGAGACACTTGCTCAATGATTGACTATCAGCTCGCTAGACGAGGCACGCACACTGACTGACTGCGGACCAGCAGGGTTTATATAGCTTTCGGTTTGTGTTCGAGAACATTCTGGGCTAAACCGGTAAGAATTCGATCCAGAAGGTTCTCCATCCGTCCTTGCCATAAAGCCAATTTTGTGGCCAAATGGGCGATTTCTCGCCAAATGTGACAGCCCTGCCTTCTTTTACCATTTTATGGCAACCCTAAAACTGCTTTGCGAGGAAGCTATCTTACCGTACCTGTAACAATATTTTTAATTTCGTAACAATATTTTTAAAATTTTATGAGCATTTTCAGGCAGTGATTTTAAAAATTATTTAAAAATTATTATAACATTACAAGACGATTATTTATTTGATTATATGATCACTCATTATTAGCATTACAAGGTGATTATTTACTTTAATAATTCATAAAGTTCGGAGCATAAACTTTTCTGAGTGTAATGAAAAAAAAAAAAAAAAAAAAAAAAAAGATAAAATAAAATAAATTGTGGAAGCACTCAGATTTTATATTAAGCCCGAAGGGACTTGTTTTAACGTTTGGTGCGTTACCTTTATTTATTGATTATCATGTTCTTCGCACGTAAACCGCATAAACTTCAGTTCAACAGTAATATCACAAAATATTTGATTTAGAATTTCCGCGCTGGAGATAAAAATGTTATTTTCCGTACAGTGTTGCCATTGCTCGCTATGAAGTCCTCGAGTTTGCTAATCAAAAATTCGTTAAAGTTTTACAAAATATGAAATGGATTAAGACATATTCGAAATTCGGCCCTCTAGGTGTTCGCGTGAGGATTACGTTATTCAAAATTTGCTGGCTCTAGATACCGTTGTTGTTTCACAGTGCGAGAAACATACATGCATATTCTTCATTATTTAATGTCTTTAAATATAATACAGGGCGATAATATTTGGTGGCAACAATTTGGAACGTGAAACGGACATTTATAGTGAAACAACGCAAAATGCCGTTTCGAAGCTAATAGCAGTTTCTGGTCTACCGTCCCTTCGGGCTAATAAATTAAATTCAAAACAAATAAAAAAAGGTTATGCAAAACTAAAAATAAATTAAAAAAAATCACTACAAAATACTAGCCCGATTAATTATTACAGTTAAATACAATTTTAACATTAGAATAAATATATTAAATTTATTAAGGTGTTAAAAATGTTTATCACTATGATGTATTATGAAATATAATTGAAACAAAACTACTTTATAAAAATTATGCTGTAATATTCACCTATAATTTTAAAAAAGCAGCACAATTTAGAATTTTAAACAAAAGCTTTCAAAAATTCATTTTTAGGTATTTAGTATTTTTTACTTATTTACACCAATTAAAATTATAAAAAGTGTAAGAGAAAATTTTATGTTTGAAGTTCAGATTTAAGATATTATTTATTAAAAGTAGTAGTTACAAAACCAAAAAATATCTAGGCCTGAAAGCATGCAACAGCTTTATAATTATTTGGAACGTTAATTATGCTTGATAAACATGCTTAAATTTTTAAAAATCAATCTCAGTTTCAAAAATAAAAATATCTAAAAATTCTAGTTTGAGAAATGAGGCGCTACAACCAAGTTTTTCTTGACAATTATATGCGCTGCAATAGCCAACCATTATTAAGTTTCTGCAAGTCGTCCCTACTCCTCCGGATGTGGTCAAGTGGACAGCCGGGAATGCGTCAGAAGAGGGAGAAACCCGTTTGGGTTGGTCTATTTTTTATAAGGTCCATGGTACCAAACAGACCATGTTCTCCAGTTGATCGGGGCTCATTGGCGGGCACTCAGAACAGTGACATTTCCCACAGCTAAGTAATTTTTTATAGTATCAGAGGTATGAATGGGAGCATTGTCACTGGTACCCACAATTCTTTCCTCTAATGTTTTCTGAAAATGGCATAAGATGGTGTCTTGTGTATTTAGATGTCTGTGTATTTAGATGAACCTTCCCGACCATCTAAAAAGATGAAACCCACTTGCCCGTTGAAACCGAAAGCTGCAAACACCATAAAAGATCCACTCTTCCTACTTGAAATGGCTCCAGTGCTCTTTTCGTAAGTCATGCCAGTAACATGAGTACCCATCAGGAACACCTAGATTCCATTTTTTTTTTTCAATCACTGAAAATTATACAGAGATCCATTTGTCACCATATGCAATGGGGTTACGGCCCCGTTGCAATCTTATTGGTTTGGTTTGAGAAGCTTTGAGAGCGGTAATGATAGAACCATTAAACCTAATTCCTTGATTTTCCTATGGACAGAGTTTTTTGGATATTTACAATCCACAAGCCTTTGTAATTTGGCGAATCGAATTTTTCTGTGTCGAAGACATGCTTTGTATTCGCCTATCGCTGTGACTATCTGTCACTCGGGGGTCTTCCTGATCGTGGTTTTGGCTGATGTAGCGTCTTACGAGATATTACACGATAAATCATGCTTACATATCAATTTCGAAATTCTTTTAACAGACCTACAGAGAAATTTAAAGTTCTAACTTCAGCATCAGAAAATTGCTTAGCTTTAAGCATACTTAAACGCGGTTCAAATGATCTTTTTTCTTTTTAAATATGGAAGTTTGAATGAGGGCATTATCATACAAAAGGTTCACGTTCCCCATAACAAATTTGCATATTATTAAATTTGTCTCTAAACACACATATTTTCTGTTTTTATTTTTTCTAAAAGACAAATTGATATTTTTGTTAAATACTTGTTCCAATGGCAAGGCATATGTGTTTTCAATAAAAATATTTTAATTGGGTAATTTTATACATTTCTACTTTTCTTTAACAAGCAATTTACTTGAGTCTATAAACTTTTTGAACACAGTGTATTATAACCGTAATAAAGTAAATAATTTTGCACTGAATCCCAAATAAATCCCAAAATTGGGCAATAAAATCCCAAAATTTGACCAATAGACTAGCTATGTTTGGAGGAAGGGGAGTGTCTATTTGCAAATTATTTATTTTACAAAAGCCCGTTTCATTTTCAGTTTCACAAAATTTGGGACAGTATTTTTCACTTTGATCTCGTTTGACTCTTCTAACATACATATTTTTTAGTTTTACTACCTCACAAGATGAAATATAAAAGTATAATTAAATGAAACCTTTTATAAAAAGCGTTGTATACGTTATCATGTATTAGCAAAGCTGCGCCTAACAAATTTGAATTTTTTGGTGTTAAATATATGTAATAAATAAACGTATATAACTCTTTCATTAATTTTATGCTTCTTACCATATTTTCCTATAAGACACTGTTCCTATAAGACTATAAGGTGCGTTTCTTTATGGTCACTTGCCATTTCATATGTCTTAGAAATTTCTGAGAAATACTTAGTTCTTGAGCAGTTGCTGTTTGTGTGTACCGTCTCTCATCTGAAGGAATCTTTTAAGTTTTTTTATATATTTAGTCAAAGCTTTCTTACTTTACTCACAGCCGAAAGTACGTCAGTGTCAAACAATCAAAACACACACACACACACACACACACACACACAAAAAAAAAAAAAAAAAAAAAAAAAGGATTGAAAACAGGGATTTTTGCGACATTTCCAGACTGCTCAGTGCAAGAAAATTAGCGTATTACAGAGTTATGATGGAAAAAAAGGGGGGATTTCCTGTTGGCCTTATTTGCTGTTTGGTGTTGATAGAATAAGTATGTGAGTAAAGATGGATTTAAAAATTCAAATGTATTATTCTTATCCATTTCAAGATATAAAAGAAATTTCTTAGTCACATTAGAGCTGCATTTGAGTGATAAAGATGTTCAATTAGATTGATAGAAGCAAATTTCTGCAAAGCTTCATAATGAGGCGTTATACATATATATGTTAACTTATATATATATATATGTGTGTGTGTGTGTGTAAAATATATAAAAAAAAAAGGAAATAAATCTATTATTGTGTTGTTGCGATTTGTCAGAAGAAGCCCACGGTATTCATCGTGGCGAGGAGTGCAAGATTGCGCCTGTCGTTGGCAATAGCCTTGAGCACCATACAGGTGACAATACGACTTTGCTCAGTTCCGCCCATAATTTGGATTGAAAGCACCGCGGGGGAACCGGTTCGATGGTCTTCCACCCCTCTTTCCCTACCATCAACCTCTCGAGAGGACTATCAGCTCACCACATATTTAGAGTGGCCTCATGCTGCACAGAAACTGTACATTTACAAACATCCATGTCTTCTCCGGGATTCAAACCCGGGTCTTTCGGTACAGTAGTCAGCGTCTCTAACTACTATCCTGGTTGGGCAGCAGAAAATAAATCTAATATGCAAAATATAAAATAAGAAAATAAATTTTAATACATTATTAATTTAATTCACAAAAGCTCTTTAAATTTCTTCTTTGGATATTAATTGTCCCTCTCGAAGCATCTGCAATGCAACAAAATCATTTCTAGATCAATCCATA
The DNA here is from genome assembly GCF_044657685.1 of Stegodyphus dumicola. Taxonomy (NCBI): domain Eukaryota; kingdom Metazoa; phylum Arthropoda; class Arachnida; order Araneae; family Eresidae; genus Stegodyphus; species Stegodyphus dumicola. Next base: position 155,913,858 of record NC_140780.1, on the reverse strand, counting down.
CATATGACTTAATAACGCTAATGACGTAACTAATGCGGAACCTAAATCCAAACTTTGACATAACTAATTCGGAATTTCAACTCAAAATTTCGACAGCTGAAACCTTTCTCTTGGTGAGGTGAAATATTGGATTACTATCACTTTGCTAAAGAGAAAATAATTTTTCTAGGTTATGAAATTGACGTAAGAAAATATCAACCTGGTAATGCAAACACTGAAGTTATTAAAAAATTGCAACCACTAAAAATTTTAAAGAATTACAAAGTCTTCATGGCAGCATTACTGTGTACCAAAAACTTATTCCAAATTACGTAAGAATTGGAGCTGCACTAAAAAATTTAATCAAAAAATGGTGCAGAGTCATTAGGATTTTTGAAATAGGAAGCACGAAAAACGAGCAATGCCCTCGCCAGGACTCGAACCTGGACCTCTGGAATACGCGCCGAGTGTGCAACCGTTACATCACGAAGGCATGCAGAAAGGAGGAAGAATATAGCTTATATACTCCTCCTTTTAAAGGGCGACTGGGTGTTAGGGGACCTAATCGCCGAATCCTGGTGGGGATGTATCAACATTCACCACATTTTACTTCGGGCGCCACTGTAAAGTCATCAGGATTTTTGAAGTAGGAAACACCAAAAATGAGCAATGACCTCGCCGGGATTCGAACCTGGACCTCTCGAATACGCGCCGAGTGTGCTACCGTTACACCACGAAGGCATGCAGAAAGGAAAGAGAAAATATCTTATACTCCATATAAATGGACGCCTGAATGCCAAACAGCCTTTCAAAATTTAAAAGATACTTTAATTGTTAACTTTGTTTAATTGTTAACTTTGTTTAATACAAGATACCCTTACTATGTATTTTTAGCTGCATCTAACCCTTCGAGCGTTACGGATTTAACCTCGAAATTTTAAAGGTCCTTAGAATATCACGAGTAAAGTTTATTTTCTTAATTATATTTAAAAAATTATTCTTTCACTTTGTACCTTGATTTCTTTTCTTCCAATATACATCCAAACTGAAATCGGATACATTAAAATCTGGCAGAAATTTTCATGTGCAATGAACAAGACAGCCCGCCTTCTATACGGAAGCTGTTGGTGCAATTCTAAAACAAGAGCAATCAGATGGTAATTTACAACCTAGAACTTTAAGAAATTTGGTCGCCCAGACGGTATAGTGGTTAGGGTCGCCGACTGCGATACTGAAGGGCCCGGGTTCAAATCCCGGAGAAGGCATAGATATAAATTGACTGCCCCTTCATAGGAACTAATGGGGGCTGCCTATTAAGCGCCTCCATAATAAAATGACCACTGCTTCTGGCCTTAGTAGTGGCGAAAGCCGAAAATTTCTAGTGCTCGTCTTAAAAATAAAAATAAATAAATAAATAATAATAATAATAAAAAAACTTGAGGAATTTTAGATCGTATGCGGAAAATTATGCTATCACTGAATGCTTTGTTATTGTTGATGCTATTGACAAACTTTATAACTATTTACAGAGAAACCATTTTACTGTACATACTGATCATGCTGCTTTGTTTGGCTTAAAATACATCCTACAGGAAGACTATTTCGAAGCACCAAAGAAAATTTTAGTGATAGAAGCGCTGCTTTTACTTCTTAAAAATTTAAGCACTTTTTAAGAAATAATAATGTTACACTGTAAGGTTTATCCTAAGTTGCTAACAGTTATTTTTTGTTAACGTCACTGTCCTAGCTCTCCTAATTTCAGCTTAAAATTTCCTGCCAGAAAGTGTTTTCAGAATCGCGGTCAAATGCAAATGAAGGAGGAGAAAGTATTTAACATTGAAGTTCTACTGACTTTGTTAGAGAGCCAGAGATTCTGACCAGCGCACGTTCGCCTTTTAGGCTACTCCTCCTACTAAGTTATTCCTACGCTCGGCCGTATTTCAGGCCCTTGATAGCTTCGCCGTTAGTTAGCGTTAAGGGGCCAACTCTTGTAGAATTCTGATAGTTTCGGCTATATCAGTTTAGTTAAGTTTTATTTCTTAGTATTCCTGAGTTCAAACTCAAGTCGAGGCTTTGCTGTAAATTCCGAGAAGGAGCCAACTGTTAAATTTTTATTTTGAGAAAATAAAGGGTATTTAACCCTTCCTGAGTACTGTTCTCTGTCTACTGAACTAAAGCGATTATTCGCTTGCTAGTTCTCAAGGTTCCATACATTTAGTTGTTATTTACAAGTTGGAACATTACAACACATTTATTAACTACACTGCTAACAGACCTCAAATTAATGATAAAGTTGAAAGAGTTAATCAAGCTGTTATAACTAGATTAAAATATAAATTAAATTCTTATCATGCATGGACAGAATATTTACCTGAGCTTGTAGAGACATTAGGATTTTTTTGAATCCGTAGACATGAAAAAAGAGCAATGCCCTCGCCGGGACTCGAACCACAGACCTCTCGAATACGCTGACCACTACACCATGAAGGCATACCAAGAAGGCGAAAGAAATACCTCATATACTTCCCCTGGGAATTAGGATCCAGTCGCCAAATCCCGGTGGTGGATAATTATCATCCACTACCCTTTTAGTTCGGGCGCCACTGTAGGAGTCCTTCGCCGGGACTCGAACCAGGGACCTCTCGAAAACTCGTCGAGCGTGCTGACCACTACACCATGAAGGGATGCTCAGAAGGCGGGAGAAACACCTTATAAGCTTATTGAAGATTACAATAACACACTATTTTCTGTAATTAAATTTCCATCATCTTATTTAATGTATGGAAAATTAACCTTATAATCTCCTACTTGAAATTCAAGAAGTATACCCACCAACTGAAGAAGCTAGAAAAATTGCTCAAAAATGGTCTGACGATTATCAGAATGTTTAAAAAAAAAAAAAAAAAAAAAAGAAATTATGTATGACACCTATTTTAAAGCAAGTAATTTTGAACCTTGCGATAGAGCAACGTATGAAGAATTTCAATATCCTAATACATAAAAACAGTCTCCTCCTGTTTCATGTCCTTACAAAATTTTAAAACAATATTCTGAAGTTGCCTTTGAAATAGATAAACTAAATCCTTTCACTAAAAAGAAATCAGAAATTGTCCACTCCACCAGGCTCAGAACTTTTAATCCAACAAGCGAATTTAAATTAACTGTCTTCTGACAGTTAATTTATTCCTTTAACTGCGCACTTTGCTTCTATCTCTGTTCTCGCTAAGATTTTGCTTGATGCTGTTCTTCCTAACGCAACAATATTTAAAATGTAACTGTTTTGAAGCAAGCACGATTAGTCTGCCAAGTGAATTGTGCCTGTAGTGTCAATTGAAATAAAGATGACGATTTAATCTGCCTCGGCTGCTAAGTTTGCTCTTCATTACGGATTAAACATTCTACGCCATCAATATTGCTACGTCCTTTTCATTACATATACATATTAAATAATTTATTAAACGTTCTTTTTTAATATGTTATTAAATAATATATTAAAAATTTATACGGTCGATATATTGTGTATGCTTCTTCAGAAAACAGCAACTGCCAATCAGTGACTATAGAGTTAATAAATGATGAGTCTATAGAGTTAATAAATAGCGGAAATTGCATAAACTGTTGACTTATCAGCCAGTATAATTGTTACATGTGATAATCACTTGAATGCTATAAATAAATGAATGCTATTAAAAATAGAAAAAGAAGCGAATTTTCAGTTTGTTTGAGTCCTTCTAGAAGAAAAAACAGAAAAGTAAATCAGTTACATACATATCTCAGATTGAATCAGAACTTATTGGACTCAGCTATGATAAAGCTGCATGTATAACAGAGAATATATTTGGACTATAAAGACAAGAAAAATATCTGCAAGCCACTTTTATTCATTGTTACACCCGTCTTTTTTAATTTGGCTTCACAATCTGCAGATAGCATTAGAGGCTACTGCATATTTTAAAACATTATCCAGGGAATTTGCATTTTTCAACATCCACAAAAAGTACTCATGTATTTAAAACATTCATTGAGAAAAGGATGTAAGGTTTTAATTTAAACTAACCAAATTTCTTTTTATTTTAAGTTACCCTTTCCTGTAAACTCTTATTTCAACTTCCCTTCAGAATGAGCGCGTGGTTCAGCTTTATGCTAATTTGTGTTGGAGCCAAGTTTTTGTATTTAACCCTTTAACTGCTTAAGACGTGTTTAAACGTTTTTGGAGTTTCCTTTAAAAATGCTTAAGACGTCTTTACACGAATTTCAAATTGCACGAAAAATGCTTAAGACGTGTATACACGAAGCCCGAATTTCGCGAAGATTGCTTAAGACGTGTTTAGACGACGCGATCTGGTCTTCTTTCCCCTACCTTTCTGCAGGCGGTTGTCAGTTGACACAAAGCGCTTAATAGGGTGTGAAGTCTCTTTGAAAAGAGCACTTTACGAAAGAGTACTGAGAGTGAAGTATCATTGTCAGACAGCAGGTATGTATTATCTGTGTGGCGACTAAAAGTTTGCGAATGAAGATAAATCTCTTTACAACTGTTTGCCTTGTGGTACTTTATACAAATGAAAGTCAAACAGGAGCAGACGTTGTTATAGTACATTGCCGAATTTTAGTAGAAACAGAGAAAAATAAGAATTGTAACGAAAGACGTCCTTTTTAATAAATCATATGTTATACAATCAAATATTTTATTTTTGTATTAAAAGTTGATTACAATTTCTGATTCGTCAGGAAAAAATATAAAATGTAGCAACCAGCTTTCTTGTTTGCACTCGTATTTCAAATGCGCGTTATTATAATGGTATATTCTTTTTACATTCTGAAATGTTACTACTGTGCTTTCAGCATGCCTGAGTTTTGTACTCGTATGTGTGGCTGACATATAAAAATGTTATGAATGTTGAAAGGAAGGTATTCTACTCGAAAACTTCAATTAAATGGAATAAATCAATACGCCGAAGGAATTTCTAGAAATGTTTGTTTTAAAAATTTTATTATTAAGATTTTAAATCAACAATGTTTTAAAATCCAAGGAAAAAATACGTATTCCTTGAAACTTTTTTGGAAAGAAATCTATCGGTATAAAATCGCTTAAAATTAATGGAGTGTAAATTAAGTAAAACGGTTAGTGTGGGGAAGGGTTAGATATATTCCGCACAAAAAAATTACAGTCAGAAGAGCAATTACTTAAGGAATTAAATTAATTACATTAAAAAATTTAAAATAAATTAACATCTCTCCAAATGTAATGCTAACAGCAATAGCACGAATGAAAGTTATTAAGTTCCGAACTTAATCGGAATCCGTCGGTACGAAATGATTGTGTCTTTGCTATTGCTTCTCATATAGATACTACAAAAGGCTAGGCTGCCAACGACATAGCAGTGAAATCGTTGAATACTAATAGTTTGAAGCGGGTTCAAATTCTGGCGAATGGATTGCCTGCATACCAGTTTTCGCGAAATTTTGCTGCCCATGTTTAATGTGAATATGAGCCAATTTCAGTTAGCTTTTCATGATGACGTGCCTGGAGTACGAGTTCTCGCTCGGGTTGTGTTTGGTTTGGCTGGTTAGATTATTAAGCACGCGAAGGCGATCTGCCTAAGGGGAGTTATGCTTTCGTGACAGGTTTTCTAAAGGACACAATCTCGAACTACATAGAGTTAAAACCATAAAAACGCCAATGCAATCAGCCTGTTCACGGGGTTTGAATGCAGGTCAAACTACCAGTATGTTAAGAGAGAGCCCTCGTATAGTTTGCCATAAGCTAAATAAAATAATTAAACATTCTTGAAATCGCTTCACATTACTGAAATGGCAATAACTTCGTATTATACTATGCTAGGATTTTTTCTCTAATATGAAATTTTGAGCTTTTCCGTTATCGGGCAGCCCACCAGCTGCTGAGCGGTGTCTAACGAAACAACTGGTGGTTCTGTCCGGGGTTCGAATCCCGGCGAACGGGCTGGTTGCGAGGATGTTTTCTTAGTTTTCCACATGTGTAACATTTATTGAAGCCAATTTCCGTTAGGCAGTCCTCCAACGAAGGCATCCTTCACCTTAGGTAAATAACCCCCGAGTACCTTGCCATAATCAAATAAACCATTATCCATAACATACATCAAATATTTTTCTGTTGAAAAGTGCATGCGCCAAAGTCGGTCCCCGTGAATGAAATACGTTGTTTATTTTTTTCTTTGTTTTTTATAACAATGTTCTTGTTTTCAGAATCTGAATTATAAATAAAATATTTTTAATAATATGCAATTCTATTTTGATTTTTGTTTAATGAAAAATTAATTTAAGCGACAAATTTCTTACGTTTAGAAAAATTTTCGATTGTCGAAACGAGTTGCTGTCAAAACCGCATCTTCTCGTTGCTGCGTATATTTATTTAAAGAAAACTGCTTGGCGCGTGTGTTTTTATAATTGTAAAGATCCAGAGAATTCTCAACAGGGAAATAAAGTTATTAATTTTATTGAAGTTTGAGAATTCTTTGTGTTTTGAGGTAAAAGTCAAACCATCAGATATGTGATAACCTTAAAATAAGGGTATATATAATCAGGATTTTGCGGCCATACATTCACAGCGAAATATATTACAAAACTTTATCTATGTAGAATTAATGTATATTCCGTTTAGTATTTGAATTTATCAGTGTTATTACACATCAGTTTTCAGTGCAAGTTATATCGAGATTTAGTTGTGCTCGATATAAGAATTTTCTTTTGTTTATATAAATCCGATTCTTCTAATAATATTATATTTATTAAATACTATTTATTAGGTTTCCAAATCTGTCAAACCCAAGCAATGGCCTCCTGGCTAAGATTTCTGATTACTGCTAGTTCGATTCATATTCGAACCCAAACAAACTGGTTGCATGGTTGGGTTTTGTGATTTCCCCTATGTGTAACATGAACATGAGTACGTTTTACTTAGAAAGTCGTCCATGGAGACATCCATTTCCTTTCGGCTGATAGATCTCATTTCCTATGCCATACTCAAATAATCTAAAAATTTTTCAGAAAGGCTAACAGATGCATATAACAAAATAAAATTAAATAAATGCATATAACAAAACTGAAGTAAATGTATATAACGAAAAAAAATGAGTTAAAAACAAATTTTTAATAATTTTTTAATACAGTAGTTTTAAAACTGGTTTGTTTTCAAATTTTATTTCATTTTTATGTATCTACTAATATACAGTTTATATGTGCGAGAGTGTGCTTGTTCAGCATATCCATATATATTAATTAAATTAATCTGATTTCAAAATGCGTGCACTAACGCGCTATTCTCATAACTTGAAAAACACTACACGTAAAGTATTGTCTGAGAAAAATATTTATAAAGAAAATTAAATTTCGTCTCCTTACTCGGTGCTGTGTAAAACAATTTAAATAAGCTTATTAATTTTTTCTTCTTTATTAAAATCAAATTAGTTTCTTTTTCATCTACATAAGAAAAATACCAAAATCTTGCTGTCAGACTGGAAATTCTTAAAAAAAATATAAAACTCGTTTTTTTTTTTCGAACAAAAGTTTCTGGGAAATTTCTCTAGGTCAGCAGGTAGTAACAGGACCACTGAATGCTTTGTTTGAAAAACCCGATGAAGTAGGTGATTTCACCCCCAAAAGTTTTCTTTAACAAAGCAGATGCGGTCCAAATGGCTTCTGAGAAGCGTTCGTATTTCAATAGCTAGAAGCTTGAGTTGGAACACTTATTGTTCTCGAAGCAAACAGTCAGACAGTAATAAAATGTGTTATAGATATTTATCTCTCTCTCTGTGTTCTTGAAATCCCGGAATGGGTGAAAGTTTATTTTGTTTTACATACTATATAAAAAAACTGCATGTAAAGCAAAATAATTCCAGGCACCCATTGTATGTTAATCATTTTACGTCCCCTCAGCTCTTCGGTTGGATATTAAGAAAAGAAATTCTTATACTGCTTTTGCATTACTTGCATAGTGAAAGATTTGAAAAAAATTAGCTTCATATGAAAAGTTTTTCTCTGATGAACGAATGCTGAAAACATGTCTTCTGTATATACACAAAACAACTTGAAATAGTACTGTACTCTTTTGTGTTGCATTACATTTTTATATTACTTCGTGGTAAATTTTTCGATTTTGCTTTTATTGTGTGTATATTTATGAATACATGCCTGCAATTAATACTAAGAATACCATTGATAAAATTCGTGATATAATTAATAATGAAAATACTGTTTAAGGTAAAAACCAATTTGATTCTTTTTTTCATTATAAGGTAACATGAGCCAAACAGTTTTCGTTAGAAACATACAATTATGCTAACTTAACACATCAGATAGAAAATATTTTATCGTCATCATCGGCTATGATAAAAGGTTTTTACGCTTAAGATTTTGGATTATGATAAAGCACACAGGACCTCTTTGTCTATATGGGAAAGGAAGTCTTCGTGGTAGATTTTTTTGAGAGAAACAAACTGTTAATTCCCAATTGCACTTCTGAAAAACTCCTAAACCTTCCATGCAACCGCTAGAATTTACCGGTGCTCAGCTATCTTACCGCTTGGAGACTAGTTGGCTTACGCAATATCTATCTGAATTTGGATATTTGCATAAAAAGAGCAAAATAAAGTGGCACATTGTAAATAGTACATTTTACTGAAAAAAAAACTTTCTATGAAGAAGGAAAATTAATTGTAAGGAATAAGATGGATGCATTTAATTAAACGGCGGCCAATAACAGCGCTGATCATATGTTTTTGTATAGGAAATCATTTTGTTCGTGTTATCGTATAACGGAAAATATGCACAGATTATATTTTACAGTTTTTAAGAAGTCACGGGTTATCTGTTTTAAGAGAACTCCTTCGTGGGTAATTTCTAATAAAATTGGCTTGAATTCAGGTTATGCATGGGGAAAATCATAAAGACAACAAGCAGCTAAACTGTTCGGTTGCCAACAACAAACTATCAACATCCAGCTATCTTATTCACTCAACTATAGTGGATTTAAATAACTGTTTGTATATTATCAGTAGTATTAAAATAACGAAAATATTTATTCTAATAACAATTTTTGTTTAAATATCCTCCCTAGTAAGGTATTTCCTTTGGTTGGAGATTTGGTGTCAATAATTAATGCTATGTTAAAACAAGACATTTATTTAGAGCATAATGCTTCAAAAATGTATGCTGTGATCCCTAGAAAAAAATATCGCCGGATAATATATCTCCGAAAAAATATTTAATTATTCATATTCTTATGATTAATTATTAAATAACTAATAACTATTATAATTATTAAATGCAATGCTTATTTATACTTTACAAAATGTACAGCAACGCTTTTTCTTTAAAAAAATACCATACTGAACAAGTTATATTGTAAGCTAATGAGATACAACATTGTTGCTTTATTTAATTAAAAGGGGACTCATACACCTTAAAACCCATAAGATCTTCGAATATGTGACTGTTGCAAGAATTGGGATAACTTATTTATTTTAAAAGCAATTACTTCCAACTTTTTACAGCTGACTACGTAATACAGCTGCTTTTGAAATAGTAATCAGAAAGTTTGTGTTGCCACAAATATTTTTATAATTTATTCCGCTTTGTGACAACCTTTTTCGTCATGTTCCCACCTTGCGCGCACAGTTTAAAAAATTATTTTGCACAATTTTATTCCATATTTAATATGTATCTTTTATAACACTTGGAAACTACTGTGAACCAAAAATTCTAAGAATTCCATGTTAAATTTTTATTTTATTTGAAGTTGAGTTTAAAAAATGTGTTTTATTTAAAAAATCTGTAATGTTTTTGTGCATAAAAATTTTTAATATTAAAATATTCATCATATTTTTGGTTCAGTTAGAAGATAGTGCCCATATAAAGAATTCCATCAACTTTCAAGTACGTATCATTAGCCATTTTTAAAATATGCGCCCAAGGTGGAAATATGACGAAAACTTTTGTCATAAAGCTGATTAAATTACAAAAACATTTGTGGCAACACAAACTTTCTGGTTACTAGTTCCCAAAGCAGCTATATTATGTAGTCAGCTGTAAAAGGTTGGAAGTAATTGCTTTTAAAATAAATAAAGTATCCCAATTCTTGAAACAGTCACATATTCGAAGATCATAAGGGGTTTAAGGTGTATGAGGCCCCTTAAGATACAATTACACGCCGAACAAATATATATCAATAAGTCAAATAACAAAAATCAGCGTTATATTTTCAAATTTCCACAGGACTAGTTTCGATGGTTTTACCGAACCATCATCCTCAGCTGCAAAAGCGCAAATGAACGAGATGAGATATAACGAAAATTAGATTGTGAAAATTTCGCTTCCAAATTAATTGCTTTGTTTGTTATTAATATGTCTCATCTTTCCTATTTCAGATAAAGTTTACTAGTGTTTCTTGGACAGGAAAGCAAGAATTTTTAAATTGAGTCAATAAATTTATGATACACTGAAAACAGTTTCAGGTTATAATTCCGTTTCTGAATATGTTGAATGTATATAAAAAAAGTAAAATGCAAATTTAATATTAATATTATCACCCTTAAATAACACCCAAATGTTCCGTTTATTACTCTTAAAACTACGTAATAATTAGGGCAAAAAGAAATTATTTAAAATAATTATTATTTGCATGCAAATAAAGAATATAGGAAAATGATGAAAGTTTTAAAGATTTTTAATTAACGACAAAAATACAGACAGAAAATCGGAAATAATTCGAAATGTTTCAGCAATATCTCGGAATGAAAGAGATATTTGTCAGAATAGAATTTATTGATAGCAGTTTAATTAGTCTGCATTGAAATTCAGGTGATAACAGTGACATACAGATTTAGGTCACTTAGGTTAAAAATGCGTAATAATTAAAAATTTCACCGGGTAAATATTAAAATCAATTTATGTGAAAATAAGATTGTTTTAGGGAAGTAAACTTTTAAGTTTCGCAGCTGTACCCTGCGGCATTGAGACGGTCATCACGGAGATTCTAATCTTTTGCAATTCTCTTGACAGCTGACATCTACGGGACAATATCTAGTAATCAATCTCACTTAGCGGAATCATTGAAGTAAAATTCTGGGAGGGATGGGAAATAACAAAAGAACTGCCTGACAATTTTCAGAGGTTTAGGGTTATTTTCGCGACATTTTAAGGGAAGTTTGGTCCACAACTAGCGACAGTTTTAAAGGGATTCGCAGAAAATCGCTCGACAGGCTAAGGGTTAAAGGTTAGTGAGAAACTTGTCAAGTGTGAGAGAGCTTTTAGTCTCAGACCACTTCGGCTCGGTGGACGTCCGCCAGACTAGTTAGTATTTAAATTCTTACGCCTTAGCGCTATTACTCTAATACTTATTGAAGTGATTTAAGTGCGCTAGTACTTAGCTAAGGCTTGCTATGCACCTTAGATAACGCAAATCTCGCGTTTAAGCTCTGAGAACAGCGACTATTTAAATTTCTACTTAAACTTTACTTTAAATTGTTTGATTGTTTAGTTTAGACCCAAGCGCGGTCATTATTTTTTTGTTATCACTCCCGAGCTGGGAGTTGCTGTAAATAGTGATTTAAATAAAAGGGTATTTTACACCCTTCTTACGTTGTAGTTCTTCTAGCACTCACAAGAACATAGCTGCATTCAGCTCACTGTTCGAGATCAGGACCTTGATACTGTCACCAATATGTTTGCCAAGAGTATGCATAGGACACATAGTCCTGACAAGGATACCTACAGCTGCACCTATAAGACGAAACTTTTGCTTAAGATGAAATTTGCTTTTTCTTTTTTAACACAATGCAGGATATGAAAAAAGAGTTAGTTATGTTTTTTTGAAGACATTAAAGATAACTGCGATGATTGTGATCCTTTATAGGTATCATAAATAGGTTCATTAAAACTTCGTCTGGATATAAGAAGCGTTCCTTTTCTACACGTGCTTCAACGACATTTTTCCACTCAGATATACATTTCAAGATTTTACGGCAGAAAATTGTGCGAGAGAGTGAGAAAATTTCAATATTTGCTTTCTTTGCAAAGAAATGATATTGAAGCAATATAGGAAAATGCCAAGTCATAAGAGAAAAATTGTCTGCAGAAAGAATCTGTATAGATAAATATGAAGTCAGACGACTCTACTTTGAAATTATCAATGACACCCAATCAAATATCTGAAAGGTTTGGTTCAATTGCTAAGCTCAAATTTATGCCCCGTTCGAATGGTGAGGAATCTGCTTCTTATAACTCTAATTTTTCCAAATTATTGCTAAATAAATTAAATGGCAGCCCATACTGCAAATTATTTGGCTTAGTAAAGCTTAAGAATGAGTTCATTATGCTCTACATTCTTCCTGGGAATTTTAAAAGAAATCTGTACATGAATTACAATTATATATGAATAACAGTAATATTCAAAGAAATGAGTGAGAGTGAGTGACTATGCGTGATGAAATGAGTGATTATGAGTGAAAAATCATCATCATTCTTTCTATCAATAACAGCATCAGTTCCATCAACAGAATAAATTACTTTCAGCATAAAGAATTATTTCTACTACAGTTATAAGGCATTTTCTCTCTCCTTTCCACGTTTCTTTGCGGTGTAACTAGATAGCACTTCTGACGCGTAATCAGGAGGTCCGGAATTCGAATCCCGGAGACGGCATTGCAGATTTCTTCAATTTCCTGGCATCGAAAAAACCGAATGACTCTACAAGTGGCGCCTGAACTAAAAAGAAAAAAAAAAAAAAAAAGGTGGTGGACGATAATTCGTCATTAGCAGGATTTGGCGATTGGATCTCCACACGCCCAGTCGCCCTTTAAAACGGGAAGTATGTAAGGTAACTTCTACCTTCTTTTTCCGCGTACCTTCGTGCACGTTCAAGCAAGCACGTTTGATGCGTAATCGGGAGGTCGGGGTTTGAATTCCGACAAGGACACTGCACATTTTTCAAGTTTCCTGCATCGATATAACCTAATGGCTCTACAGAGTAACGTAGCTACAAGAAAGATTCAGTGCATATGATACATGATCTAACAAAAACACTTCCTTTTGAAAGTTAAAGCATTGTTTGTATTTCATGAAGACCTCATAGAGGATTTACTACTAAAAGAGTAGGCCAGAACTCCCATTTTAATAATTTTAATTCTAGTGAATGTGGTCTAAATGTTGTTTCTGGATCTCTGACTATTAGCCCATAGAATAATAATAAATGATTTTATATAAAAATAAAAAATTTTACATGATAATAAATAATTTTAATTATATTAATATTTAACTCTTCAGCATAATTTGTACATTTCAGTGCATAGTGTAAACTAAGTAATATTTAATTCTTCAGAGTAATTTGTCTATAAATATCAACACATTTTATAATTATCAGAAGAACTGACGAGTTTTAAACGTTTATCATTTATACTTCATAATTTTATTAATGCGTTAATATACAAATACATAATAACTGGACACTTAACACATGTAATGTTAAGCCTTTTTCATTAATTTAGATGATTTTAAATTTTCGTGTTAAATTTCATGCTTTGTTTTAAAATTTCGTGCATGCCCTTTAAGAAAAGCCAAGATACAACCTCGCTTAAACGGCTAAAAGTTATCATTTATACAAATGCCATTTTTCTAGCAAAATACTGAAGATATTTTGCTAACGAGAGAATTTATGCTTAGTGCAAAATATCATAGCATGCAATACAGAACAATACAAATCGCTGAAAGCAAAATTTATTGCAGTAAATATTAAAACATTTAAATAATTCCTATTGCTAAATTGATGAAAACATTTTTAATGAGTCTGCAGAAATGTATAAAAGATTCCCTGTTTTACTTCCATATTATTGCATTTTATGAAGATAACATCCAGCATTATTTTCTTCATAACTACCGAGCTTATACAGAAACAAAATCTAATACAATGTAAATTACTTCCTCAAATTTGACGTAGTAGATATATATTAGTTCAATCCTTTTTAACAAAAATACAACATAATAATTATTAACATGCATTAAACATAAATTAATAAAATACATACTTTTTGTAAGTATTTGCCCATTGCTCAAAAAGGACATCCCACTGAGGTCTGCCAAATTGTATTCTCGGCTTCAGGAAAGGAAATGAATCCTGGAGAATATTCTGCACAATAGACACTGATTAAATATATTTTAGTTTAAATAACTTCATAAATCACAAAACTTATTCAATCATAATATTAAACAACATAGTAAATGACATGATTGAATAAACTAATAAAATATATTTAAAACTAAACTAGGGAAAATAGAATGTATTGAAAAAGCTCTTAAACCTTGCAAAAATATATTAAATATATCAAAGAAAACATGTATTATTAATTTTCTTTGTCCAGTTTATTATTTGCTATAGCAAAGAATTATATATTGCATTAAGGAAAGCAGGTCACACTCGTTAAATGAATAATATGTGTTCTGCAAAAAGAGCATTAACTATAAAGGGAGGTTATGTAAACATCAGCTACATATACAGGCAAATACATTTTGGGGAATATTATCAGACGGTTAACTAAAATACACACTCCATGTAAAGAGGAACTAAAAACAAATCCCGATGACAACTTCTCATGCATATTGTTTGCATTTAAAGATGCTAGTAGGGGCACTGTAGGAAGTAAACAATGTTTTATGGAAAGATTAATAACAACATATATCGCAACTGTTCAGTTACTTTTCAAATAATGTCTATCGAACCGAATTAAGACATTTGTCACGTTGTAGGGGCCAATTTTTGTAGCCTTGGGTTGTAGAACGTCGCCGCTTGTAATCAGAACCAATGGGTGATCGTAGTTATGCACTCTCTGCGTCGCTTTGAAAATGTTTATAAAAGGGAATTTCTTAAAGTGTAAGAAAAGATGCAAACTATTCGCAGCGAGATCAGGACTGTGCGGAAGTTCGAATTCCTCCCAAAAGATCTGTTGGGCGACGAGCTATACATGAAACCAAGCCTTATCGTGCAAAAAGAAAATCCTGGCGCTGATAGCATAATATCGTTTGTTTTGAAAAGTTCGTCTCAGTTTTCGCAATGTTTCACAGTAGCGATCAACGTTCATGCTCACATTTCTGAGAAACTTGATGAATAAAATGCTTTGTCTATCTCAGAACTTCATGCACATCACTTTTCACGCCAGCATAATCTGCTTGAATTTTATCTTTGTCGAAGCTCCATTATGAGGCCAGGCACTGACAGTTGTTTGCTTCCCCGGTTAAAGTGTGCAATACACCTTTAATAGCCAGTGATGATCCATTCCAGAAATTCATTCCCATCCTCCTGCTACCGCTTCAGAAATATCACATGAGTTTTGCTTCTATTCAGATGTTGGTTGATTTGGCACTCACCTTACTCAAAATATCTGAAAAAGGAGGTGCTGCGTGACAGTTTCATGAATCCAAGAGCGGAATATTTCGAGGTAAATGGCTGCAAAGTTTTTTAAGCGTAATGCGACGGTTTTCCAAAATGCCGTAACGACCGATGCCACACACTACGCTTCTGATAACACATTTTGTCGACTTCTGAAATAAATTGCCCTAGCGATCGCACCATCTGCTTGCTTATGATGTCTGGCTTATATACCAGACACAGCAGCGATCAATTTCAATCAACATTAGGTTTTACACGTTGAAAAGCCTGATTACTTCACCGTTCGCGCGGTATAGAATAAAAGTTGCTATCTTCAGCGTTGCAGCGATTCTGCTGCGAGCAATCGGGAAATGCTACCTGATGCACAGGATTGTAATGTCATGAAACTTTCACTATGGAAAGAAGAGACTAACTTAAGTGGCTTTTCTTCCTCGATTGCGACATACCGCGGATGACCCCCTGATCACAGCTGCAGAAAATATAATTTACTATTGCTCTGATTATAATTTTCATCCCATAAAGCTAGCTTTATTGCTAAAATATTTAACCCGAAAAGTGAAATGCAACGCTACACAGCTTTCATTTCAATAGAACTATAGGGTGATTTGCCGTAAAGCTATATGTCTAGACCTGAAAATTTCATTTCTCTTCCCCTGAATGTTAAAAAGTTCTACAAATTGCAGACAGGTTTCCAGGCAAAATGAAAAATTTATTACTATTGTTATTTTAGGGAAACATAGTTTAGAGACTATTACTGGAAATTCCGCAATATTGAAAGCTTTAAAAAGCGTAGAATATTTCATATTTCTTTTCTTAAAACACAGCATTAAAGGTAACGAACTTGAGGAAAACTATCTAATAAAATATTAAATTTAATTTAGTTTAAAATAATAATAATAATAATTTAAAATAAGCACACATTGTGGAATAATGCTAAAAATTCTGCAATAAATGAAATTTTTAAAAAGTATAGAATATCTTATATTTTTTCCTTCTAAAAGATTACGTTAAAGATGAGGAAGCTAAAGAAATCATCTGATTAACTAATAAAATTAGTTTAATGTTGTACTCTTCTTTTTATGAACCAAAGCGTTTTCAGTACATAGATATTTAATGCATTTTGCAACCGTATGTTATTATGAATTATAGTGTTGCATGCATCGGGTTCGTAATTAATTAAATGCACAAGTCCGATTAAATAGGTCAATAAAATTTATTCTTATCACAAAAAATAAAACAAAATGCTGAAATTCTTCCTCACAGATATTCCTACAACATCACAATATCACACAGTAGTTATATTTTAAACTACTAAAACGTTAAAGCTTAATCCAAAGCGTAGCTAATCCGATCTCAGCGCGAATTCGCTACAATCAACAACAAAAACTTAGTAAACAACTGAACTGAGATGTTTTGCCCCGGCTTTTATAAGCTTTTTAATCATGCACGAGAACATTCTGGTATTCGTCACGCGCTGCATTGCACGGCGAAATAAAACAATTTTAATCACAATTCTACTAAAAATAGCAAATTAAATACAAAATCCGTAACAACAGAAAAAAAAGGATAAGTTAGAAGCAGATTAATGAGTTTTATTTAATATTTAACATATCTAATTGCCTTTTAGAAATATATGAAGTTTCGTTTTGTAAATATACCAAAACAATAAATGTGTTATACTTTTAGTGAAGTTACTAATTGCATAAATTGCTCTAATGTTATACAAACAAATACTGCTGACTAATTATGTTTTAAAAACCTTTGTATAGTACAACTTCGCTAATCATTTTTGAATATTTTTTTCTACATAAAATTAATTAATAATTCGAAGGTAAAGTATGTCATTAGTAGTAGAGGTATTTGAGATGCATGATTTATTGATTGAATATTTTCCAGAAAACGTTTTAGTAAAATACTAATACTAATTTTTTAAATTGTATCAGAAATACTAATTTTTAAAACTGGATTAGAAGAAAACGATACGTAAACGTATAAAAATAATTTATAAAAAGTACTCATGCTTAGCCCTTTGAGGTTCGGTGCATAAAAAAATCTTTTTTGGAAAAAATAACTTTACGCATAGAAAATTAGCCCCTAATAAAATGTTATTTCACGGAAAAAAAAAAAAAAAAAGTAAATCTTTAATGTAATTCATAATGCGGTGGGATACCGCTTGTCGAACCGCGCATCTAGAGCAGTAAAATGGCATCTTTGCTTGAGTGTAATTTCTCCAAACATGCTTATATAAAGCTTATGTAAATGCAGGATATAAAAAACGTTTTTGAATAATTATCTAGAAAATATTGATCATATTCGCAAAATAAAAAATATCTTTTAAAAAAATTACATAATTTAAAAAACCTCGCCCCTTGTACGACTTTTTAGATATTTTTTAATAATTTCATAATAGATTTGAAACAGAGAAGATTTTTGCTCCGATACTTTATTTGCTACAGGTTTGAAAAGAAGGATATTTAGAAGGTCATCATGATTATTCACATTTCACCCTCTCTTTCTTCTTAGGATATTTTTCTATGGTGATGACATTTCATGTCATAAGGTTATATTTTCATTTCTTTCAGAAAAAGTACTAAATCTTTTTCAAGATTTAACATTATTGCAATTTATTAAAAAATATAAATTTGCATTATTTATACATGAAATGAACATGATACTTGAATTATAAAAAATTTGAACGGTGCTGCCACCCAGTAGCAGCACCGTTCAAAAAGGGTTAAAATAAAGAGGGACAAATACCGAAGTATTTGTCCCTCTTTATTTTAACCATTTTTAATTAATATACTCGTATATGAATTCAAATAATATTTTTTTAGAAAAGGAAACCTACAGATAAAAATATTCATTCCAACATCAAAAGTTGGTTTTCAGACGATTTAAATTGCATAAGAAATTAAGAAAGAAACTGCTTCAAAATTAGACCTGCAAAGAAATTTTTCTACATTATTTCCAAGAATGAATACTATTGCTGCCATCTGTTATACATTTAGAAAACTATATGGCATAATTGTTTGTATTTTAAATGGAATTTTGCAGCTTTCATATGGGAGATAAAAACTGATAAAAAAGGTGGGACACTTGACGTCTCACCGCCAGTCAAAGAGTTAAAAGTGAAAAATAAATTTCAAAGAAAAGTCTCAGCTACATTTTCTACAGGTGACAAGCTAAGGAAGATGAGTCTTGTTCATATCTAACAGGAGTAAGCAGGTATCTATCCCACGTCTTTCCCTATCTGGAGATACTATATTTTTATATCATGTTCTTTGCAAGCTTTATCAACTCTATTTATTCCAGGATCTTCCCTTGCGAATCTTTTCTCTAGTTTTGTAAATGGACCAAAATATTGATATCGTGGTAATGCATTTCCCCTGAGCATTTATTTTATTTTGTATCCATCCTAAAATATCACCTCACATAATTAAACCCATTATACCTCCTCCATTAATTTCTTTAAAAATGTTAATAGTTCCTCACAAATCATTTATTAAGAATAATATTTATACCCATTCAATTGCATTTGTTTCACATATTTTTCAACATCATTAAATTTTAAATTATTTTTCAGATCAGAACATTTTTTTTTCCTTCAGAAATCGATTTAGCCTTAATAAATTTAGTGTCTTTATTATAAAAATTATTAAAATTGCTTATACTCTTTTTTTTTTTTTTTTTTTTTTTTCGGTGGTAGCGGTTTTTCGATTACTTCTACCATTCCTGCACTTAACTCATTGCTGCTAGCGAAATGAACGTAATAGCTGATAAGCCTGTAGCACTCAGAATAACCTTACTTACTGATAAGGAAATGCTTATCTTTTGATACATATTAAAACTCTTTCTGTAAACATACAGTCTTTTTTCTAAATATTCTTCTGTTATTTATATAGGTTCAGAATTCCTTCTGCATTTCATTTTTCAGATTAGAAAAAATCTGACATTAAAAAATCGTGTCCATTTTGAAAAATTTATCTTCTAATTCTGTACATTTCATCAAAATTAGTATTAAATACTATAAAATATTTAGTTTTATAGGTACTATTTAGTTTTATAGGAATTTTTAAAATAAACTTATGTTACATAAATAATAGATGGATTTTTCTTTTTTCCTCTAATAAACATATCTGTTGGAATTTTATATCAATAGTAATAAATTCATTTAAATCTACGCCCACCAGCGGCCGAGCGGTAAAGTCGCTGAACACTGGTAGTTCGGTCCGAGGTTCGAATCCCGCGAACAGGCTGGCTGCATGGGCGTTTTCGTGGCTTTCCCCGTGTGTAACGTGTATACGAGCCAGTTTCCCTTAGAAAGTCCTCCACGAAAGGCATCCCTCCCCTTAGGCAAATAGCCCTCGTGTGGTTTGCCATAATTAAATACACCAACACCACGCCATTTAAATCTACAGTGAAAAATATAAAAATGAAGTAACTAATACTTCATTTTCATATCTTTCATGGCAGTCTAATGTAAATCTTTTTTAATATTTTTGTTTAGTTTCATAGATTTAATTATTTCGAGAATATCTTTTCTTTCAGTATCTTCAAAGAGGGTATATTTTCCTGTAGTTTAGAATATTTAGATTCGTTAGTATGTTTTGCACATACAGACAATGCATAAAAATGTAAATAATATTTAATTAATATTATTACAGGAGTCGTTTTACTTGAATCTGAATCTACAACAATTACAAGTCTAAAGGCGTGAATTAGTAAAAAAAGGAAGTTGATCTGTGTCTGTAAAATCATCATCTTCACTATCGTGTAATATTACAGGATGATATTTCTCTATCTATTAAAGTGAAATTTAGGTAATAATCAATAATTAATTAATTTAAATTTAATAAATAAGTAACAAGGTTAATAGATAAGCAGTAATTAATTCTAGAATTAAACATTAATAAATAATTCAGTTTATTTAGTATATTAATTATAATTTTACTGACCATAAAATGAATTTACAGACAGTAAAATTTTAATTAAACCGAAAGATTTAACCTTAATAAATTAGGAAAAGAAGGAGAAGAAAAGACTTAAAAAGTAAATAAGAGATATGATTGAAAAAACAAAATTAACAAAACACGTAAGAAAAAACAATGTAGAACAATTAAAAGAAAAATTTGTTATTTAAAAACTTTAGAGAAATTTCATAAACATGGTACTAAGAAATTGAGTCGCCTAACCGGTATAGTGGTTAGCGTCGCTGACTGGCGTACCAAAGGACCCGGAGAAGGTGCTGCATGGCGACGCTCTAAAATTTAGAGTCTGAATTTAGAACTGAGCTAAATCATACTGTCACCTGAAAGGTGCTCAAGGCTGTTGCCAACGCCAGGCGTAAACTAGCGCTCCTTGCCACGAGGAATTTTTATGAAACAGAAAAAATATTTCGAGAAAAATCTGCAATAGGTTCTCAGACTAAACTTAAAGTAAATGAATTGATGAATTTTATTGATGAAGGTATAGATAAAAACTTATTAAAGATAAAGGATTTAAATTGACAAGTTAATTTTTGAATTAAGATCTGGAAACTTTTCAGGATGTCATAAAAAAAGCAGAAATGATGAAAAAAGAAATTATAACACAATTAAGTGCATCTGGATCTGCTCTTACAAGAATAAAGAAAAAGAGCAGAACATCAAGGAAAAAAATCGAATAAACCAACACTTTTTTAACCACTTTAATTTGTACCTAAAAAACAATTAAACAATATTTTTCAGATGAAAGAAAAAAAAAAAAAAAAAAAGACGGATAAAATGATGGATGAATTGCATGCATTAACGGAAAAAATGCAAAGGAAATAAATAAAAAAATACTCACTCAAGTAGTTTTATTGTTAAACATGCTACTGAAAAATGGAATTATGACTGAAGAAGATGTAAAACAATACTGTAATCAAATGCATTTCTAAGGTTTTTCCATCCTAAAAAAATGAGTAATTGTATAAAAATGAAAGTTTATTTGAGTAATGGTCAGATTAGTAAATTAAAATCAACTATTAAGGATGAAGAAGAAATAACGCTACAAACGATAAAACTCCAAATTATGATATGAAATTAACAAAAACATAAATTAATCAAATTAATAAAGGAAAAAGATTTACTATAAGTCAAACTCTATTACGAAAGACGAAACATAATGGGGCATTATTTAAAGATACTTTAAATCAAATTAAACAAGAAATTTTTCATCAACTTATTATATATTTAAAAACAAAAATACTACAAATACTTCACATATTAAAAAAAAAATGGACATTTGAATCTGGAAACCTTTCATATTCAAATATAAAAAATCATATTTGAAAGAAAATCCAAAACTTTTTCAAAATCTTAGACAATTTTAATAAAGAACAACCAGAGATACTTTGAGGTTCTCTACCTCTTTTATTGCATGTTTTAGCATCACTAATGATTAGGAGCAGCAAGTGGAATACGTTCTTATGGGGCTCAAAATCTTTTAGGAAAAGGTCTGTCCAAAGAAAAAAAAAAGAAAAAAAACCTGTAACAAGCGACACAACCGTAGGAATATCAGATCAAATCATTATAAAAAAATGAAAAGGGATTTAGGGGTATTTTTACGGTTATTGATTTTTTAATAATTTAATTGAATGTTATTGATTTTAATTTTTTAATCTTTTTAGATTTATCATCTAAAAAGATTAAAAAATTTGAAAATGGAATTATTAATTTAGCTGCATCTACAGACCCTGGAATTCACCGGGCTTGTTATTATAATGATCCTAAATATAATTTCACAGAATATTTTGAACCTTTTAGTGAATGTAAATTAGATAAAATTAAACTAAAAAAAAGTTTATTCCTGGTAATATTTGGGGATTTCTTAATTCATCTAATAAAAAAGCATTTGTAGCCTATAATGATGCTTTTTTCTATAACCTATTTCTGCAAAATGGGGTTTACGTTTAATGAGATATATTTCTGAAAGAAATATAGGTATTTCACCAAAAAAGTACTCGCTTCTTTTATAGACTATCCTAGCGAGTATAACGAAGAATTTGTCCTTAATAAATGAATACATTAATATTACGAGCAAGAGAAAAAACAGAAAAAAGTATTGCGGAATTTCCAATACCGCTTCGTTTTACAAAAATTGCTTTACAAGAATTTCGTATGGAAGTATCATGTGATAATATATGAGATCTTTATGAAAACAATGAATTTTCATATTAAAATGGAAAAGCATGGAAGGAATTAGTTATTTCTAATGCTTTTTTAGGTTAGAAAGATTAAATATACAAGATAAAGAAAATTTCTTATATAAAGTTTATATAAGAGATTTTCTTTATTTCGTATATTTAATCTATCACGAGAATTTAACGAATTTATCTCCCCTATTCAAATTGGTGAAATAGAAGAAAAGAAATTTAGTATCCAACTAGAAGAAAATTATAAAATTGATTTAACCGAAGGTAATCTCCATAAAGTTTTCGGATTTGAACTAAAAATATATGAAGAAAAATATCAAGTAAGTCAAGATTTAGGCAACTTAGAATATAAATCTTATGATATTTATTTGTTCCGATATAACTGAAGGCATACAAATCAATAACCGTTCAACAACATGTATTCATACAGTTATACACGTTATTGAATGACTCATTCACCTGGTATCAAGATTGTAGAAAAATTTGATAAAACAATCTTTCATAAAGTAAAAAAGATCTGGCAAGGGTATACAAAAAACTGAAATGTATAGCAAAGATGAAGATGAGAGATTATTAAATTTACTTAAAAGAAAAGTTAAATATAAGTTTATTATCATTGATGAATGCGAAAATTACTTGATGAAGAGATTTATAATAATTAATTTTTAATTGATGAAGAGATTTATACCCTAATAAATAAACGAATATAAATTACATGGAAGGCGTAAAAAAATCCTTGAAAAACGTGAACCTTCTGAGATACGAAAATAATAATAATAATAATAATAATAATAATAAATAAATAAATAAATAAATAAATAAATAAAATATTCTCTAAAACAAAAGTAAAATCAGGATTAAAAATGATTTCGAAGGATTTCAGTCCTAAAAAATGAAAAAAATTTGTGATCTAACAGATACTTTTTATCGTTTCGATAAAGATATAGAGAGTAAGGAATTGATAGAATTTAAGTTAACAAATATAGAGTATAATAGTGCTAATAAGTATGAATTTCGTATCGGTAACAAAGACGCGCAAATATTACTTTCAGATTCTTATCTTCAAATAAAATGGAAAATTCTATAGGCAATGAAAATGTTTCACGAATTTGTGGATTAAATCCGTTTAAAAGTAAGAAGCCTGTGACAGGTAAAACAGTAATTCGATATGCTAATGAATATTTCCGTATCATACAATATGGTATAAGACTCGGAGAATATACACCTGATTATGCAACAATACAGCGAACTGGTATGTTTTGTTTTTCTGATACGAATAAATGTGCTGATAGAATAAAATATAAGATTCAGGATAATAGAACAAACACCTAACGGAAACAGTTTAAAATCTGAAAGTTATCTCTTCTTCTCTACATATAATAAAACAAAGAGTCTGTGTGTGTGTGTGTCTTTTGTTCACGCTGCGCGTAAGCTAAATAGACCCACGGCTACGGAATTTGGTACATAGGTGCATCTAGACAAGAGCCAGTGCACCTCGAAGCGATTTTTTCGAAATTCGAATTCGAAATTTTTTTAGTTTATGTTGTAGGGTTTATATTTATTTTAACTAACATTTATTTTAAGTTTAAACTATCTTTCCTGTCAAGCCTTACTTTCCCCTGGAACTGCCAATGCCAGAGTATGTAAATTTTAGTAGACTGCGCAAGGATTCAAATTATCAGCGGAAATATTCTGTTAAATAGAAAGGAAACGAGTTTGAAGTGTGCTGTTCTAACTTCACGAGCGCGGAGGTAGTTAGCCAGAAATTGAAGAACCCCGCGTTTCGGCCTGTGTGCTTGCCTCGGAGAATTGTTAATCGTTCAACGTGATATTCAAAGTTTGCTGAATTAGCAGCGGTATTGTAAAACGGGGTGAGGTTAGTTACGTTTAGAGAGCCTCGTGGTTAGAGTCTTGTTATTATTTCTTTTCAGGTTCTTATTTTTATTTTACCGCCGGGTCGGCGTAGTTTGTGAGCGTCAAGAGCACGCAATTGTAATTTCTTAAGTTGAATAAAAAGGGACTTAAACCCTTAGCAAGACTCTGTCTATTTTCCAGTTTTAACAGTCACCTCTTGGTTGCGTGCAGGTTGGAGGCGCGCAAATCTACAATGTTTTGCGACGAAATCGCGTCATTTTGAGACATAATGGGCTATAGGAAAGCGAGATTTTATTCTACACACTCCATTTTCACATCGTTATGAAACGTAGGTACTTAGCTATTTTACGAACTTAAAATAAATTTCGTGTTTCAATAAATCGATTAAATACGAATTTATTTAACAAAGGGAGCTTAACACCTTTTCCAGTTTATTTTTCTTTGATTTTTGGACACGTTAAACATTCATCCTTGCGACTCCGTTTACAAAAAGAATTTTGGAAAAATGATAATATTTTGTATTTTTAAAAATTTTTTTAAATGAAGCTTCCGAGTACACTTCTCACATCTCTCATCTTTAAAAATGTGAGTTTGGCAACAGTTTTCCTGTCTTATTGTTGTTGATAGATTTTTAATGAAATCGCATCATTTTGAATACTTTCATTCTCTCAGAAATATAGGTTTGGCAATTTTTCATCGTATTTCTTATGTCACTGTTTTCAAGAGATTGGCATATTTCATTGTCATTTATATATATACATATATATAATACATTTTTATTGATTTTTTTTTGATAAAGTTCTTCTGCAGAGTAAAATTCTGCGCGGAATTTTATGTTTTTTGAGTTGATTTCATGTTATTTTTTACTTATTTCACTGTTTGAAAGAAATTGAAAAGTTTTGCATGATTTTTTTTTCTTCAACGGAAAGTTGGTTAATTTTTTTATTAGCATAATTATTATTTGTATTAAAGGATATAGCTTTATTTCATTGTAATTTTTTTCTCTTGAAAATATAAGATAAAATATCATTAATTATACTTTGCTTTTCAGAATTTTTTTGTTTTTTGTATTCTTTTATGTTATTTATTGCTCATTTCACTGTTTTTAAGATAGTGAAAAATTTTGAGTGATTTTTTTAGGAAACAAAGTTCTTAACCTCCTTTATATCATTTGAGTTCTTATGATTTTGCAAAGGTAAGTTGGTTAATTTATTTATTAGGATAATTAATATTTGTATTAAAGGATATTGCTTATTTCATTGTAATTTTGTTATACGTAATAACATTTTTTTATGAAGTTGTTCTGTAGAGTAAAATTCTGCGCAGTTTTTAAATTTAACGTTTGGTGTTCCCTTCAGCCATTTTTCCGTTACATTTAAAAGCCAGACGAAGGCTGGCAGCGGAGCTGCTAGTATAAAATAAAGACTACAATGAAGGATTGATAAAAGTTGTAAATGACAAACAAAGAAAAAGTCAAACAATTACAAGATGGACACCTATAAATCAAATTTTTGATTTTCTTAACAAAAACCACTTATCGGTTTTGAAATAAAAATAAAATTCAAAAAAGAAAAAAAGAAAATGAAAATGCGTTGTATAGAGATGTTGCAAATCCTGATTACAAAATAGAAATTGAAGGTTTATCATTATTTTAACACAATTTTTAAAATGGTACAGATATTTTGTATAAAGAATTACTTTTATCTGATAAAGTTATAGATATCTATTGAAAACAGTATGAAATTTTTAAAACAAATAGAACTGAAAATGATATTAGCGTAGCATATCTAATACCCACAACATCTGATGAAATTTTAAGATTTTTTGTTATTCCTCAACATTCTGGAAGAACTGATAATTTTAATAAAAATAACCTGATATTTGATAATTTAGATATGACAGAATGTTGGTTTACGGTGAATGGAATACCAAAATCTGCTGAGAAATATTACATTGATTTTACTAACAAAGAATGAAATCGACATTTTGAAGCTTTTCTAGTAATTACAAACAATAAAAACAGAGAAACAGGTTGTATAATAGATTATTTTAAATTTGTAAATTATATTAACCGTCCGTAGCATCCGTAGATAATTTAAGAGTAAGCTTTCATCATAAATTAAGGCACCAAACTCAGAACTAAATTTTTGATATTGCTACAGGAGTAAGAAAAATACCCTGGTAAATGCGAAAAAACGAACAACAAAATGATTAATTCACACTTAATAATAACTTAATAAGTGAATGTGTATTCTTTTCAGGGAACTTTAGAGATCTCAGAAGATAATGAAATCTCAGATGTCTCTGATAGTGTAAATGAAATAGCAGAACACTTGAAGATATATAAAAATAAGTAGGATTTAAAGTTCTAGAAATCGATTCAGAAGTATATTATATTCCAAATTTAGAAATTTTAAAACAAAGGTATAGAAATCATTATATTGATAAATTTAAAAAAAAATAACATTGAATTCCCAATTAAAGCTGATGAAATTCTAACTAAATTACTAGATTTTATATTTCATAAAGGATCATTAAATATTATATATTTGATTTAAAAAAAAACTTGTGATTATTATAGTATCTCTAATAATATAAATATTACTAGTTTTAGAAAAAATGCGACCCCCAAAAAATCTTGGAAAAACTCTTTAATAATTTCCTTTTAGCCGAAAGGCTTTAAAAAATACGTAGTAATAAATTGAGATCCAAAAATATGTTCTCCTTGTAAAGTTGAAAAATCATTAAACGAATTCTATGCTCAACTCTGTCACGGAAAATTTGAATATCACATTATATGTAAAATTTGTATATCGAAAATTAATAACGCAAAATATAATTGTGAATGTGACAAACAATATTCTTATGCGCATAAAATAAGACATTTAAAGAGTAAAAATCTTATCAAACGAATCTAAATTCCAAAAGGTACAGGTTACAGTACCTTTTGGATATTAGATACCGAGAACGTCGCGGATAAAACAATGCAAGCCGAAAACATCGTGGGAGGAAAAAAAGAGCACAGAGAAAACATCACAGTACAAAATATCGTCGTTGAAAAATAAAAGCGGTTTAAAAACTTTGTCGTCGAAAATATCGTGGTAAAAAAGAAAGCACTTACATATCATCGCACGGCGATAATACTGGAGACATGTGTTTATCAGGCTTTTAAAGTTGTAATTGGATATCTGCATAACGATATATGAGCGCAAAATAGGAAGAAGGATAATTTTCACTTTCATATTTCATATTTTTTATTAACTTACAAATTTTTGCTGAAAAATTAAGAAGGAAACTTAAATACACAAAATTAATGCAACTTATAACACTTAATAGAATTTTAAACTAGCATAGTTTAATAACCAAGTGCATTAATAAATTAATATTTTTATAAAGCTTTACTGCTAATTTTTCATGAAAAATATAGTCTAAAAATATTAGGAAAAAGGAAGTTAAGTAACTGCATGAGGTTACCTATATAAAATTGCTTAACTAATTAACAAGTTATTTCCTTCGCGGCCCACCAGCGGCCGAGCGGTAAAGTCGCTGAACACTGGTAGTTCGGTCCGAGGTTCGAATCCCGCGAACGGGCTGGCTGCATGGGTGTTTTTGTGGTTTTCCCCATGTGTAACGTGTATATGAGCCAGTTTCCCTTAGAAAGTCCTCCACGAAGGCATCCCTTCCCTTAGGTAGATAGCCCTCGAAGCCTTGCCATAATCCCACACATACAGTGGTGGCCAAAATTGTGGACACTTTTGGAAATTTTTATGTTTTTGAACTTTGTATGCTTATAGAAAATGTTACGTTTCGCAAAATGCAAACTTGTATATATCATTTCAAAGAGAATTTATTACTGAATTCAATACAAAACACAAAATTCAATTATTTGCAATACAAAAAAGTGATATGTACTTTAATATAAATAAAAAACACAGTTATGAAGTGGGTTGTAATGTCTAGCTTTCCTGGCCAATCACTGTTCTTGTTCTGAGAACCAATCAAATGTTAGTAACCGCCAGTAGAGGCTGACATCATGTTTACACTTGAAACAATTCATTATTTTGCTTTCTTCTGTAGAAGGAGGACCTGTTTCTTATACACTGCAATTACAAGTAGGAATTTTTGTAAAAATTTTTAATATTTAGCCAAGAAGCAATGACATCAAATAAAAGAGTAGATTGGACACCTAGAAAGAGATGTGATATTATTGTGTTACGAGAAAGTGGTCTTTCCTATGCTGAAATTGCAAGACAGGTGGATGGTTCAGTGACTACATCTGGAGTCCGAAAGTTTTGTTTACGATATCAGGAGACAAATTCAATAAAAAACAAAGAAGGAAAAGGCCGAAAAATGTGCACCACATCTATTGATGACAGAAGAATAAAAGACTATGTCTCCAGGATAGAAAAATGTCATCAGCGGCCATCAGAAGTGATCTGAATGATGCTGGTGTTTCTGTCAGTTCAAGAACAATCAGGAGAAGATTAACAGATGTTGGACTGAGAGGTAGAGTTCCAGGAGAAAAGCCTTATCTTAATTTTCAGCAACGAAAAAAAAAAAAAAAAAAAAAGACTGCAGTGGGCAAAGGAACACATTAATTGGACAGATGATCAGTGGTCACAAGTTATATGGAGTGATGAAACTAAGATATCGTTATTCGGTAGTGATGGGCGAAAATATGTAAGACGTAGAATAGAAGAAGAGCTACATCCTGACTGCATTCAAGCAACTGTGAAGAACCCAGTTAGTGTTATGATTTGGTCATGCATGTCAGCAGATGGTATTGGTCGCCTTCATGTCATCGATGGGACACTGAATGCCAGAAAATACATTGACACTATTCTAGAACCAAAACTTCTACCTTCCATCAGAGATCTCTTTCCCAACAATGCTTCGTTTATTTTTCAGCAGGAATCTGCTCCTTGCCACACGGCCAAAATATCGAAAGAGTGGTTTCGTACAAAGAGCATTAAATTGTTGTCATGGCCAGGAAATAGTCCTGATCTCATTCCTATCGAAAATTTGTGGCACCGTTTGAAAACTCTTGTCCGAATGAGGCGCCCATCAAATAAAAGAGAACTAATTGAGACTATAATTGTTTCCTGGCATCATGTAATAACGAAAGAAGAGCTTAAAACTCTTGTCAGCTCAATGACACGTCGATGTGAAGCTGTAATAAAAAATAAAGGGTACCCTACTAAGTACTGATAACTCACTGCAATCATCACTATCTAATGTATATCGATAACTATTATCGTTTAAATTTTTTGTATTGCAAATAATTGAATTTTGTGTTTTGTATTGAATTCAGTAATAAATTCTCTTTAAAATGATATATACAAGTTTGCATTTTGTGAAACGTAACGTTTTCTATAACCATGCAAAGTTCAAAAACATAAAAATTTCCAAAAGTGTCCACAATTTTGGCCACCACTGTACTTCTATTTCCTTCGCGTTTGTTAATCTGAGAGTCTTTTAATGAAAACAATACCTTGTTTTGTTTCAGTTTATTCTTAAAGTGCTATAAAAATGTTCATGTACAGCGTGCAGTCAAATGGATGTCGATTTGTTAGTTATGAAGAAGTCGGCTACATAATACTCTGTAGGGTTTAGATTTATTGAATTATACCAAAGCACACTAGGATTATTTGCTTAAGGGAAGGGATACCTTTGTGGAGTACTTTCTCGGGAATTGGCTCATATCCACATAATACCTCAGCAAAATCACGAAAAATCTCATGCAGAGCAGCTCGTTAGCCGAATCGAAATACCATAGTTCAGCATACTATCGCTGGGCCACTGGTAGCCAGCTCAGCAGGGAAACAGTAACGGAAACAACTCATTTTTACATCAGTCATTGGAAGTTTCAAATTTAAAATTATACACAAAAAAATTTAAACGCAGTTTTTTTTTTAATATTATTTGGGGAAATATACTTGCAGTGAACCCTCTTGGTGACTATCTCCGTAAGACGAACAGTGTCTTTGAGAACAGAAATAAATATAGTTTTAATGATTATGGAAAACGACCAAATGCATATAAGATTAAAAAATATGGAATTTTGAGTGGTCGCTATACATAGGATTCCTAATTTTATTAATTTTAGACTTAGACATTTCTTAGAACCACTTTAAAAGTATTAATTAATTTTGCAGACACATTTTATTCGAAAATGTTTTAGTTATTTATTGAACATACAGTGAACCATCTTCCTAAGAGATTTTCATGTTTTTCCTCAGAATTCTTTACCAAATAACTTTGAAGTGACTACTTGTCCCTGTAAGTTTTTAATTAAAGATAAAATTCAATAAAATAAAAACTTCATCAGATTGCCCTTAAGATAGTTTTCAAGGAAAAAAAATGCGCACAATTTACATTGATTTCATTTTCAGTGAATGAAACCTTAATTTAAAAAAAAAAAAATTGTTTGGAATAAGAAAATGCCATTGCTTTTATGTGTCATTTTAAATGCTTTGCATATGATTTTGTATGTCAACTATAATAAAAATTTAAAATTCGAGTTCGAGTCCTCTATGATTATTTTTTAATTAGAAGTGATCAGAAGGAATCTCTTTTCAATAAACTGAAAATACTTAGTGCTTCTACGCACTCAATTCAAAGCATCTAAGCTATTTTGGAAAAATGTATTTTTAAAGATGGCATGTAAATTTCCATAGTTTACGCTTTAAATAAAAAATATCTTTTTATTTTTAATAAATTTACAAATTTTATAGCGTTTTTTTATCTGCAATTGCCTTTAAGTTTGGTTTTTCAGTTCGTGATAATAAACAAGGATATGCTCTGAATTAGCTAAATCATTGCGAGGTGTATTATTAAGTTAATACAGGATTCATTTTTATTCAACTACACCACTGTGAACAACAAATATACTAATTGCTTGCATGATTTCCTTATCTCACTAAACCAGTTGCATGGTAGAACATTTTCTTTGTCTTACACTATGCAGCGGAAGAAAAATGGCTTCCCTATCTATTTTTTCCCACTGTAAAACTCTACATTATTCATTATTGCACTTCCATGTAATAAAAGGAACAAAATGTTTCGTATAAATTTGTAACTTTATGGAGTAAGTCATTTTTCAAATTTAGATATGCGTTCTCTTTTATATTCATGCAAAGCTTAATTAGTATGTTGGTTGTAATTCATATTATACATGTACAGTTGTACTCGTATATACTCGAATCACATGCTTTTTTGAGTACTGGATTTCTCAAACAAAATAAAAAAGGGCAAAAACTTCTTTTTAATTTTATTGTTGCAACACGTCTAATTTTTATTTAAAGTGTTGTGGTGATGATGCGTGTATGTGAGGAGTTGTATTTAGTCCTTATTCGTTTTGTACATCGTCCTTCTTCATTTTTGTAGTTCTCATTGTATTATATATTGTCCTTATTTATTTTAGTAGTTTTCATGAATTCAAAATGATCCTGAGACACAATTATTTTAATCCATGTTATATGTTCACACTGAAAATGTACAATAAAAATAAATAATAAAATAATTATAAATAATGATGTTTAATATCATTTCGATGCAATAAACACAATTCAGTCAAATACTCATGATTCTAAGAATTTTTATTATCAGCAAACAAATTATAATATTACGTGCAGTAGAATACATATGTAATGAGCATAATTTAGAAATTTTTTACGATACAGCTCTTTTCATTACGAAAATTTGCAAATTTGTAAATACTAATTAGGCAAGATGTCAAAATATAAAACCTTAGTACCTGTTTACAGCCTTTGAGGTCTTTTGCGTGACTGGTAGCAAGGTAAAAAAGAATTTTTTTTTTGTATTTATAGGTTCATACTTTTCATCGTTTTCTCAGTTTAATGAAAATATTAATAATAAATTGATTTGGGATTAGCAAAGATATACACAAAAGCTTCTTTAACCTTATATTACATTTTTATTCTTAAAATTTAGAAACGTAAATATTTTACAGATAAATATATATTCAAAATTGGATTTCAAATTTTTATACATGTGATATAATATCTGATCTCAGTCTTGCTACGTCTGCAACTCTATTAAAAAAAAAGCTATTTTGAAATATGCTTTTATTAGCTTGAAACAACTGGTGTGTATTAACTCAGATGTATTTTTAAATATTGGCAAAGTTAAACATTGCGAGATCCGTAGTCCAACGTTCATGATTGGTTATCCTATATTCAGAAACTGGCTACCATAGGTTTCAGTTCATAGTAATAGTAATAGTTCATAGGTCATTGTAATTTATACCAAATTTAATTAATTATACCACAGGATACAGAAACTTTGTCTTCTGAGAGATATATCCTGGTAGACTCTCTAACAGAAATTAACTTGTTTTAAATTAGGTGTAAGTAAAATCCTAATAAATCGACAAATACTTGGTGCAATGATATTTTGTCCCAGCTGTGCATCTAATTAATAGGATAACTGAAATCGCTGCAAATCATTTCTTTACTTGGACATTTAACCCTTTTCAAAAAAGGCTGATTCGAAGACTAACGGAAAATACAAAACTCTGCACTTGGCAAGTTCATAAATATTTATCCTCACCATTGAATAATCTCTATTTATTGAGAAAAAAGAATGGAAAAATTTATTTTTATTTATTCCCTTATAAAATGTGGTAAATTTGACAAGACTCCCTTAATCTGATGACATCTCTTTGGTATGCATGTAATATAGTATAAATGGAAAGTAACAATGGTGAGTGAGAGTATCTAAATATTTTCTTCTTGAATGTTAGTTATGCAATAAATTTCGAATGTTTCAGTTTCATTATAGAATGAGAATGCTTTCAATACTGAATTATTTTACCGATGTTTAGCTCTAGAATTTTGGTACGAAAAATATAAATTGAATTTTGTGCTGTAATTTTCCATTAAATTGTACCAAAATTTTTGGGAAGTCCTCCTCTTATTGAAGACAGTTTATATAAAAGTAGAAAACAGTAGTTTTTCTAAATTGTTTTGCATTTCATTTAAATCACTGTCAAATGCTTCTGGGATTAATATATTCTCAAATGTAATAGTTAAGAATTACTATAAAAATATAACTCGAAGGAAATGTAGAAATATAAAAACAATCAGATAATTATGAAGTGACTCAACTGTATTCAGAATTCTTATATCTTTTTTCTTAACATGAGTCATCAATGATTGTTTCACGAATGACGTTAGCTGACTAAACTGTGAAAAAATGAGTCTTACAAAAATGCCTAATATTATGATGTTTAAAATCATTTAAACGGTATAGATAATGAATATCTGATTACATCTTTGTGTAAGTTCTTCAGATTTGAGTTAAAAATATTTGCGTTGTATTTATTTTATCGACAAATATCTAGAAAGCAGACGTAGAGATCTCATTGACTTAAATAAATATGTCTTTAGATTTATACTGAAAATAGTACTAGTTTCATAACGTGCTACAATTAAAAGTATTATGAATTTCTCGCATATTTACGAGCTTTCACTTTCAGCAACACAGACGTAATTTGCATTTTTGATTTACTTTTCCAATCCAGCATCAAAGAATAAGTTCAGCAATGAACGAGATTTCTAGTTTTCTTGCAATATTAATTTAATTTATTAAAATTTATGTACATAATTTGAGCCTAATTGAACGAGAGAAGACTGGAAACGTAACCTTTTTATTTGAACGTTTACCTGCTTTAAACATATCTATAAATGGTACTCCAGGGGTGATTTGAAATTTTTACTTAACGTTAATACTTCTATAGTTTAAACAAAACGAAGTAGTGTGATATGCATTATAGAAGCAAATGTGATTTTGCCAAATAATGACATTATTTTTAAAAAACAAAAGTGTAACTAACTTATTTTTTCCTGCCTTTCCTTTTTCTTTCTTTCTTTCTTTCTTTCTTTCTTTTTTTTTTTTTTTTTTGTATGAAATTACTAGACAAACTGTGTACTCTTGACTGAAATGGTGTGGTCCTTGGACTAATCATCCGAATAATTTTGAAAATAATTTAAAATATGAAAGAAGTTTGACAGCAGGTAGTCAGCTGAGTAGCTTTCGATATTCCCGTTTGAAAATTAGAGAAAATATATACCTATTCTCATTTTAGATCGGTTTATTTCTACATGAATCACTTTTTCACATTTAGAATGAATAAAGCTTCGACGATTTCAGATCTCAATAAGTTCAATCTCCATGCAGATCTCGAAAGTTCTTTTGATGTTCTTCAAGCTCCATAATGGACATCATAAAAATTAATTTCTCGGTGAATAATTTTTTTTTAAATTTTAATTAAATTTGTTAACTTTTTTGTTTTTGTTTTTTCTATTGATTAGTTCCTAAATGCAAATCATCTTGAAAAACGAAAAATTGCTTTAAGCTGTTAAGACTTTTTAACTTTAAAATTACATTACTGTCATATAATAAATTATTTTTAAAATTTTATTGTGCATCAGTATTGATCAACATTAGAATTAAAATGGCCGAGGTAGTTTAGGGATTTAAAGCGAATCTCTTAACGTACTTTTCAAATTTTTCCTCTTTTAAATGTGCACCGATACTTAATAAAATAGCGAATTGTCTCAAAACATGATGGTGTCACAAACAGAAAAGTTTTCTCATTTAAAAATCTTTCAGAAAAACCAAAGGGGCTTGCATATAAGATGTGAACACATATAAGTTTGATAAAGGAAGCTACTACAATAAAAGGCATTAAATAATCTAATCTCCTTATTTGAGATAAAAAAGTAAATATGTTTCCCTCTGCTTTAACAAGTTATGAAAAAGTTATAAACTTCCCCTTATATGCAGCCACAATGGTATTTAATTTATTGAATCTTATTAAAATATACATAACTTATTAAATTAAAAATTTATCCACCATATACAACTATGCTAAAGTCATTTTCTCACAGAAACTTTGAATTAACTGAAAAATAAAATGAAATAAAATTTTATATGATAGAAATTTTTCAAGAATAGCATTCTTTTTAATGCCAAATCACCTTTTAAGCATTCAATGTCTTTTGTAACTTTCGAAATAAATTTAAATTTCACACACAGTTTCAGTTAATAAATGAAATTAAAACGAAAAAAGAATTATCATTTGTCGTTCCTAATTTCACCTATGAAGTAAAATTTGATTTATACTACCCAAAAGGCTTTGCAGAGACATTAGGTGTTTTTGGAAGCAGGCAAAATGAAAAATGAGCAACGCCTTCGCCGGGAATCGAACGGCGGACTTTTGAAATACGCAACCAGCCGTCACCATCGAGATAGATAAGGCCTGAGTTACTACGTCACTGCTAGGTAGCTGTTCTTGGTGCATTTTATCTTCCTTGCTAAACACCCGTTTTTCTAAAAGTATTCTATGAAATTGGTATCTCATACTATAAAATCAATCTAAAACAAAATTACAAGCGGCTATATAGTGTTTTACAAAGCTTATACGAATATGAAATATTTTCAGTTTCTTTTGTTGGTATTTATTTAAAAACAAAATTATTTGAGAATGGTGTGGTGCTTTTAAAAGCAAATCATTTCTTTGAAGGAAAAATTGGTTTTAAAATTCAAGTAGCAAAAATATTTACTTCAATTTTTCTGTACTGTCTTTGTGTTTCTCGCTGATTCCTACACCCGCATCAAAGTTTTTGTTTCACCCACTACTTTAACAAAATGTTTGCCAGTGGGAACACATATTATCTCTCATTCCATAATAATTGCATATTTTTATTTATATCTATCATATTAATGTAGCAGGATTATAAAACATCAAACGAATGCGAGAGACTACTTAATATTTAGACTAACATTTAAATGCTTTATATCAGTCGGAAAATTTTTCTGAACGTAACGAATTACTAAATAGTCCATTTTTAAAATTACTTGTTAGTTGCAAATTGTATGTTAATCTCTATTACAGTTAATGTTTTCCTCTTAATGCTACGTAATTATTCGACAGAATCTGTAGTTAAATTGATATAATGTTTATTACACAGCTCTGAAGACTATCAATATTAAAATTCCAAATAAGACAGGGAAAAAATTTTTAAATAAGCTTATACACAATTTTTTTAAGTATTGTAAAAATATATGAAATACTAAAAAATATTTTAGAAACTGAAATTTCTTGCAAATATTTACATTATACCTTATAATGTTGCGAGGCCCCAACTTGTCAGCAACAGTGGTAGTGACTGCTATGAACTGTAAATTACACAAACTCGTAAGAAGGGTTTAAATCCCTTTTTATTCCACTTTAGAAATAACGGCTGCGTTCACTTGACGCTCACAAACTACGCCGACCCGGCGGTTTAACAAAACAGAAATGTGAAACTAAAAATAAATGACAGAATGAATAAGTAACGAGATCACTACCTACGAGGCTCTAAAATCGTAACTAACTTAACCGCGTTCTAAGATACAGCTGAGATTCAGCAAACTTACCGATTAAGCAGTTGAAGATTCAACGAACTTCCGAAATAGGCACACAGGCCGAAACGCGCGGTTCTTAAATTTCTACCTAGCAACTTTCACGCTCGCGATTCAAGAAGCACACATACAATCTCGTTTCCCTTCTATTTAAACTCGACTTACTTGTGCTAAAATTTGAATAGACTGCGCGTTCTACTACAATTTACATACTCTGGCATTTACAATTCTAGGGGAAAGTAAAGGCTTGACAGGAAAGATAGCTTAAACTTAAAATAAATGTTAGTTAAAATAAATATAAACCCTACATTTGCCGCTGCCAGAATTTGGTAAACTTGGAAGCAGGTCCTAGAAACGACCTGTTGGAAAAGTCTCCACATTCTGATCTAAAACTCAAGAGCCCCGTTTACATAAAACAAACTTTTGTCTAAAACAATTATAATCATTTCTGTAGATGATT
The DNA here is from genome assembly GCF_044657685.1 of Stegodyphus dumicola. Lineage (NCBI taxonomy): Eukaryota > Metazoa > Arthropoda > Arachnida > Araneae > Eresidae > Stegodyphus > Stegodyphus dumicola. Next base: position 155,876,526 of record NC_140780.1, on the reverse strand, counting down.
AAAATACCATATCTTCTTACAGGATCCTTTCTAGTAATTGGTCTTCATCAATCAATCTTTTTCAAGTATCAGTATATTCTAAATACATTATGATTTACACTTTCTTAACACTGGATAACGTTTTCGTTTTCGATCCTTTTCTTTTCCTTAATTAACTACTTACATTCACATTCATTCAAATATTCAAACATGAATATAACTTTACCCTGGTTCTCCGCGATGTGTGGTGTCAAACGGGAATCTTCGCGTTTTTGTATTACAACACTTCCCCTAACCACAATGATTTGTTAGCATACAAACGACCAAATATGACACACCTTAATCCAATATACTGAAACTCGATGAGCTATGTTTAACATTCTTAAAATTCAAGTGAAGGTGGAGAACCCTACAAAACACATTTATTCTAAATTCTCCCTCATTCATCTTTAGACATGCAGGCTTTCGCTCTAAAGCATGATTTTATCTACTGTTTAATACTTAGATTTGAACTCGTTTCTTTTGAGCATTTACTTTTAGCATCTAAAATTTTATGCTTCTAGACTAAATTCTACTTTTACGTAACTTTCAAGTAGTTACCTATATTTACAAAACTCTAATACATATGATTTTTACAATTTACAATAAGATGAATAAGATAAAAATACAAATTTTGGCTTTAACATAACAGAACTAGTCTTTCGACCAACAAGAACTGCTTGCTGTTAGATTTTACACTAAAAGAAAATAATGCTTTTGCCTTAGCTAAATACAGTAAACAAAACTAAGTCTCAACCGAGGCAAATTGACTTCCGTCAACGCATAGGACTTCGTATTTACACATAACATTTTAGAACAAAAGAAAAATTTATAGAAGATTTTAACTTATCTTTGAGTTTTCGATGCTTGGAACTCCGACATCCTCTTCTGGCAAAATTGATCCCAAGTTACAGAGTTCATGGAAGTTAATCTCCGCTTTTGGGTTCTTCGAGTTTCCTCCATGGGGACTTTTCTTTTTCGCCCTCTGTATGCCGGCCTCTTGGGGTGGTAGTCTTCGGGCTCCTGTCTTTTCCGTTTGGCCCCTAGACGGCTGGTCTTGGCGGCCTCTGGTCTGGATTCTTGCTTGAATTTTTTCTATTGGTGCCAATCTTTTCGTTCCTCTTTCTGTCTTTTTCTTCTCATGCACGGCGGCCTTGTTTGCTCCTGACTATCTGGCCGTGGAAGTGCTTTCCTTGACGCAGATTTTCTACTGAGGGGAGTTGTAACCGGTCTTTTCCTGTTTACCAAGGATTCTTTACGAGGCGGCATTGATTACCTGCACTTCTTGAATGCTGGAGTATGACCATTTTCCTTCCTTCTTTTCGGGACCCTAGAATAACTTGTAGAAGGGCTAGGTTCCTCTTCTGTTCTCTGCTTCTTGGGTGGTGGAGCGGGCGGCGTTAATTCTGGAATTTCCACTTCTTTTGCGCTTGAGTCCTGCAAGAAACTTTTAAGGATTTCAAAATCATTTTGATTATAATATTTTTTCACCTGGTCGGGACTTGCTTTACAGGTTTTCCCTCTCTCGTTCTTAAGATACAATACGACTCCCTTGATTTCCTGTATTACATAGGGGCCTTCAAACTTTGGAGCCAAATTTGCAGTGAAATTATCTGGCGCACTTGATAAAAAAAATTTCCGCTTTAACACTTTATCACCTACTTTAAAATCTGCTTCACGGCGTTTTCGATCATAGTAAAGTTTCTGTCTATTTCTTGCCGTATCCGAACTTTTAACCGCCTGATCAATAAGATTCTGTACATCTTTTTGTTTGAATTCTTCTTCCCTTTGTTGCACAAAGAATAATTTATCTAGTTTCGTAATTAACTTACGTCCTAAAAATAATTCTGCTGGAGTTTTTCCAGTAGTATCATGATTTGCTGTTCTTAAAGCATAAGCTAACTCATTTATGTAGCCATCCCAGCGCTTGTGATGTGTGCTAACATAGCTTCGAATTATTTTTACAATATTTTTATTAACTCCTTCTGCGATGTTTGCCTGTGGTCTATACGAAACCATTATGATCTGGCGTATGCCAAGTCCAGAGCAAATGTTTTCAAAAATTTGGCTAACGAATTGTTTACCGTTATCGCTAATGACTTTTATCGGTGCACCGTATTTTAAAATGTACCTGTGTAAGAATGCATCTGCAACTGTTTTGGCTGACGCGCGTTTAAGTGCAACAATTTCTGTCCACTTTGAAAAATGTTATACAAGTACTAAAAGAAAACGATTTTTATTTAACTCACTCTGGGGGAAAGGACCAAGAAGATCTATGCCTAAAATTTCATTCGGAAATGTAGCGCGAATGCTATTTAAGTACCCGGCCGGGCTGTAATTAATATCATTTATTAATTGACATTCATTGCAGGACCTGACATACGCAGTTACTAGTTTGTATAATTGCGGGAAATATAGCGCCTAGCGTACCCTTTTTATAGTCTTTCTGACCCCTAAATGACCCGATGTTGGCGCGTCGAGTAATTCTTTCAAAATGCTCAATCGAAGCGAGGCTGGGATGACTGGCCCATACTCAAAGTTTTCGTTTGTTGATTTCGTATACAACAATAAATTGTGGCCGATTTAAATCGGCTGGGGGGGGGGCCGGGGCTGCGCCCATACAAAATACAAATACAACAATAAATTATCTATTATTTCATAGTTTTGTGCTCTACTTTGTATTGCGGTAACATCTGTATGTTCAAAGATCTCTACATCTTTAAATCTTTTAAATAAGCATAAATACTTCCAAATTCAGGATCAGCTTTCAATTCAGCAATAATTTTTTCTCTAGAATCTAAAATTTTAGAAGTCAACACAGCGCATTTGAGTTCATTCCTCTCCTCGTCCAGTTTTATTCGGGATAGTGCGTCATTATACCATTATGCGACATTATTTTCTTTTCCTGGTTTGTACTTAATTATTAGATTATATTCTTGAAGTTTTAAAGCCCATCTTATTAACCTGGGCGTTAAGTTTTTCCCCGAGTAAAGTCTACCAACAGCCGCATGATCCGAAAAGACTGTTACTGGCGCTTTGCCGAAATAAACTCAAAATTTGTGTACAGTCATTAATACGGCTAATGTTTCTCTCTCTGTAGCTGTATAATTCCTTTGCGTAGAGTTAAAAGTTTTACTAAAAAATGCCAAAGGATGGCCATTCTGCACCAGTACCGCACCTACGGCATAGTTCGACGCACCTGCTGCAATTTCCAGGTTTTCGTCCCCTTCCGGGAATTTCAAAACAGGGGCATTGATGAGTGCTTCTTTTAACCTTTCAAATGCTGTATTTGCTTCTGCTGTCCACGTAAACTTACTTTTTTTTCTTTTAATTGCTAACAACGGTTCAACAATGTTCGCGAAATCTTTTATGAACGACCGATAATAAGAACATAACCCAAGGAAAGAAGAAAGTTTCTTGGCGGTATTGGGAGGTGGGAAATTCTTGATGGCTTTTATTTTTGAATCCTGAGTTTCTATACCCTTTTGCGAAATTTTATAACCCAAATATTTAAGTTCTTTAGTCGCATTTCGATGCGTTAATTGTAAAACCGGCCTCTTTTAATAATTTAAAAACCTCTTCCAAGTCTTTAATGTGTTGTTCCAACGTACTACTCGTTATAATTATATCATCTATATAGATTAAAGTCGATTTTCCTAGGACAGGCTTTAGAACAATTTCCATAGCTCTCTAGAATGTTGACGGGGCCCCACACAACCCAAAGGGCATGCGTAAAAATGCATAAGTGCCCGATTTTGTGATAAACGCGGTTTTTTGTATATCTTAAGGTCTCATAGCTATTTGATAGTAGCCAGACGTTAAGTCCAACGTAGTCATGTATCTCGTAGACTTAATCTTTCTAATAATTTTCTCCATTACCGGCAAAGGGTAAACCGGGAACTTAGTAATACTATTAAGCTTTTTGTAATCGATAGCAAACCTCCAAGCCCTTTTATCCGAAGGAGGGAAATCGTTCTTTTTCCTACATAGTACGACTGGACTCGCGTACTCACTATTTATGGGCGTTATTATCTGGTTCTGCAGCATTTCCTGAATGTGTTCCTCGATAATTTGCTCTTTCTGTTTATCATACCGGTAGGGTTTACTCCTAAAGGGTTTATTGGCAGTTAGTTGTATATCATGCGTTACAATTTGATAGTTACCAGGCCGTTGTGAAAACAAGTTTGAAAAAGTACTCACCACTTGCTGAATGGCTTGGCTTTCATGCTCACTCAAATGGTGCAAGTCTACCTGCGGTTTTTTCGCTGGCTCCACCACCCTCCGATCCATTTCCAGCATGATCGAATTGTCCTGAAAATTTAGCTTGGCTTTCGCGGACTTTAAAAACTCCATGCCTAAGATGACTGGACTCTGCAAATTTTTCACCACAGAAATTAATACTTTAAGGCTTTCATCTTTTATCTGTATTTTTAATGATAATTTCCGGATACATTGACAGGTTTTTCCTTGGGCTGCTATAATTTCTGTGTTTTATTTTTAAATAATCGTAACCTAATAAAATTCTTCTTGAAAAATGTATCACTCATTAAATTACCTTCTGCCCCTGCATCAATGAGGGCTTCTACTGGTATATCGCCAACCAGGACTTGTATAATTGGTAATTGGGAATTCTTTACCACGACCGTGTTTAAGTATCTTCTTGAGGGTTTTTTCGAAACTTCAGGGGTCTGGACCCTCGCTTTTATAGGCTACTCTACTCGTTTAAAGCTTTCCTTTCAACTTCAGTCTTTTGGGTACGCGGACGGTTGTTTTCAAATTTCCTTTTTGCGCCTTGACATTTGAGCTTCGATGAGTTGGCCTGATAGCTCTTTCCACCATAAGAGCGATTTGTGTTTCCGGTCTGTTGATTTGATAATTGCCTTCGGAGACCTTGAGAATACGATTCCTCTCTAGATTTTTCCGCTATTCTTCGGTTTTGGAACTTGACCGCCAACTCGAAGAGTTCCTCCAAGGTGCTTGGATTTCGGATTTCCAAGTAATCTTGGACAGCAGGTAGCAATCTTGGTAAAATTATTTCAATTACCTCCGTGTCGGGTTTCTTTCCATACACGCATGTCTGTCAGCTTAACTTTTCGCAGAATAAAGTCCGTCAAATCTTCAATATTACGTTGATAAAAACTATAAAGTTCGGCTTCTAGTTTTGCTCGATCTTTCACTATGGGGAAGGCGTTTAATAATGATGTTTTAAAATTTTCAAAGGTATATGCTTGGCCTCCGAATTCTCCTAATAAAAATTTCCCTATACTCTTCCACCATAGTGAGGCCTGTCCTCTTATGGTGCAGACGTCGCAATGAGTTGCCTTTCGGGCACAGGATATAACTGGAAATAATTTTCGAGGCCCTCTAAGAATATAGCCACCGAATTCGTTCCGTCGAAATTGACGGTTACCTTGATAGATGCTCTCATAGTTTGGACCAAGTATCCTAACCCTTCTAACTGGTTCGCCATTTCTTGCTGTTGGAGTTGTACAGCAGCTTCCATCCAGTTATCGGCCATCTAAGTTCGTAAGATGTTCGGGCGCCAATATAATGTTGCGAGGCCCCAACTTGTCAGCACTGACTGCTATGAACTGTAAGTTACACAAACTCGTAAGAAGGGTTTAAATCCCTTTTTATTCCACTTTAGAAATAACAGCTGCGTTCACTTGACGCTCACAAACTACACCGACCCGGCGGTTTAACAAAACAGAAATGTGAAACTAAAAATAAATGGCAGGATGAATAAATAACGAGATCACTACCTACGAGGCTCTAAAATCGTAACTAACTTAACCGCGTTCTAAGATACAGCTGAGTTTCAGCAAACTTACCGATTAAGCAGTTGAAGATTCAACGAACTGCCGAAATAGGCACACAGGCCGAAACGCGCGGTTCTTAAATTTCTACCTAGCAACTTTCACGCTCGCGATTCAAGAAGCACACATACAATCTCGTTTCCCTTCTATTTAAACTCGACTTACTTCTGCTAAAATTTGAATAGACTGCGCGTTCTACTACAATTTACATACTCTGGCATTTACAATTCTAGGGGAAGGTAAAGGCTTGACAGGAAAGATAGCTTAAACTTAAAATAAATGTTAGTTAAAATGTAAATATAAACCCTACATTTGCCGCTGCCAGAATTTGGTAAAATTAAATAATTCTAGCCTATTTATAATAGAAAATGCAAGAGTCACCGCAAAATTTCGTTGATTTTGAACTTAAAAATTCTCTTTCGTATTTCTCAGAAAGAAGGTTTTGAACTACTATGTAACAATGTACAATAATATTCACAATGCCTGAGTGAGGATACTTTATACATCCTCTATCCATGCTTAAAATTAAGCGATATGAATCTTCGAATATCAGTTCTTTATCAATTGAAAACTGCTATATACATGATGAACACTTCTGTTTTTTGATATGGCTTAAACACAATATCCTGCAAGATATGTAAAACTGGTATTACATTTACGATGCCTAAAATATCCTTATTAGTTACATTAATATTCAAGTAATTAATTAATTCATCTTCCTTTTCGCATGAAGACACAGCATTAAACTCATCAATAGTAATTTGACCAAAAGTTGCAATGAAAAAGTGTTTTGTAATCTGAGTTTGGACTCACATTCAAATATTTGCCTCACTGAGACATAATATTGCGATCCGGCTAAAAATATATACTTTCCGAATCTCTCTTCTAAGGAATCAGTTTGTATTTTTCCACAGAGAAAATATTTCATTTTCAGCTCTTCGATATAATACTCCTTCACTTCCAACAAAGCATGAATTGTATGAATAAGAGCATGATGAATTTCTTAAAATTCCCTGTAGTGCATTCCATGCTTTTCCAAACATCCAGCCAATTCAACAATTTACTTAAGAACTTCACATTTTCATAGTCAGGCAAATTAGTTAATGGATTCATATTTTCATTTCTTTAGTCGTATTCCTTTACGGGGACTTTTTACATTTATAATGCACCACCAAACGTGAATTATTTTAATAAAATTTCCGGTTTCTTTGGCAAATTGCAGATTCTTTTTTTCTTCTAGTTCTACTAGAGCATTCACTACATGTTCATTAAAAATTTGCAGTGCCAGTTTAACATTCTGCCTCTCTAAATTCGACGGGTTAAGAGATTTAAAAGTCAAAGAGCGATTAAATGTAACTTAATTATTCTTTTCAGCTTCATGTAGTTTTTGAGAGTATAAGAAGATGCAGTTTTCATAATAACATTATTTTCAAATGTCTCAAAATCTGTGTATTGAAAGCACTGACTTTCAGCCAGTTATTCCGTATACATTTTAATATATGTACTGCATCAATTGCATAAAATAAGGGTCTGTTTGTTTTCACTGGATGACGATAAACGATACTCAGTTTCGGTGGATTTAAGAAATAGCACATAGTTTTACGATTGAGTGAATTATTGTCACTTACTACACAAACCACGAAAAATCCTATATTCTCTAATTCTATTACAACCTTTTTAAGTATAAAATGCAATATATCCGCTGTTATGGTTTTCACAGGTAAAATATGCACAACATCTTTATACTGGGAGAGTAAACTCAGTATCATGAAAACATAAGCATTTGTTGCTGCATTTTTAGTGTTAAAAGAAAAGCCAACAATAGTACCTCCTCTGAAATATAAATATGGTTTAATATGAATTTCATCCATCATTACAGAAACAATTCTTTCATGAGGTTGAAGTTCCACAAATTTTTCTCTCGCATAATGAAGGAAGTTTACTTCAAAGTGCTCTTTAAAGGGACTTGCATTAAATTGAGTACAAGTTTTCGAGCTGTTGCTGGATGGGGAAGAATTATATTACCCGAATGTCGTAAAAACTTATACGCGTGTGGAGGCATTCCTGGTAAGTATCTCCGTTTGACTTTATTGCCCGAGAAAAGTGAAACTTATTCGGCCAAAAAATTAATAACAGTTTCCTCGCTTTCATCATTCAGTTTAAGAAGGCCCAATAATTCCAAAATTGACTGAACATCATTTTGAGCTACAGGTATTAACAGAGACTGTACACCATGTGGTACTTCTTGAAGGTTTCTGATATATCTAACTTTCACCGGAAAGTTACGTTCTTTGCATGATTTTGTTGCAGCATTACCAATAAATGCTGAGACACTTAAATCATATTTAAGAACAACAGAAGCTTCAATAACTGGTGCTGCTTGAGTACTGATATGAATAAATAATGTCTCATCTTCCTTTCTGATTATAGACCAAAATAACGGGATTTGCTGAATTTCTAAGCACTTTAAAAAGCTTGCATATGTTGAAAACATGTATTTTGCTTCTTCTTCTGATTTCGTTTTAATGCTTTCCTTTAGAGCCAAATGCAGTTGCTGATTTTGTAATCGTACTTTTTTTATCATGCGGAGCTTCTCGATTCTGTTTCTGATAGGATAAATATGCAGGACAACCCGGAAATAAAGATGGTATTGCTTCTTTCGTTAATCGAGAACGTGAAAGAAGTGGACTTATTTTTTTTCAGAGGATGAATCATATGCACTTGTCTCCATCTCAATATCTTAATCTTTGAAATGAAGTTCTCAGACTTTTGAAGCTTTCGTTAATTTAAAATTGCTCCGAGGTATAGCTTTTATCCATTTCTTCTTTAAATTTTCATTAGATGGAAAACTTTAGACTCTCACACGAGGACCATTATTGTAATTTCCTTTGCATCCAGGAACAATACAACGAGAAGGCATAACGCTAATAACACAATTTCGCACGAAAATATGGAGAAACGGAAATGTATCACTAAGCAATTAACATGAAAAAGCAATGAATAATGCACAAATGTTAATAAAACTAACGAAATCTAAGCATCTAACAAGAGTGTATGAAGTATGTCTAACAGGGTTAAGAGGCAGGTGGACAAAGGAATACGGAGAAAATTCCGGGGAGTGTCTACAAATTCTTTGGTGTTATTGTGTGAGTTATTGCTGAGAGTCTCTTACATAGCTACTTAAACGTAACGTCACAAACCAGTTTCGATTCAGAGCGCAGCCTTATCTATCTAGATGGTGACGGCCCAGCGTGCTGACCACTACACTAAGGCGAAATACCTTACAGCTTAAGTAAAAACATATTATAATGCTTAAAACATCATTCATATATACTCATAAAACCTAGTACAATTATTAACATGAACTCTATGAGTATGAAAGGTCACAAAATACTTTACGAAAAACGTAATTATAATTCGTTATAGTAAAGTTGTAGTAATAATAACATGGACAATTACATCAGATATTAAACATCCTAATTAATTAATGCATAAAAAATTTACATCTGCCTTTGAAAATTGTAGGCTATTCTTCTTAAACAGGCCGATCATTTACGATATTCTGAATTCTTATAATTCATTATAATATGTAAACCTTTCTACTTACTGGAAGGTGACCTGCAACATAGTATTAAATTTTTATAGAATTCAAATTTTGTTCTTTTTTTTAAGCAATCAATAAATTTCCAGATTATTGGATGACATCCGTTCATAATATGGTTCAACCTGCAATGCCATCCTTCTATCGCATTATTTTTTCTCGGAAATTTATCTTTTACAGCACCATAAAAGCTCCAAAGAAGGATGTCAAGCACTGGTCTGCAACGTTGTCCGCGGCGCGTCAATCTACCAATCCATGTGTGCAGATGATATCAATTGTTCAAATGCTTCAGTGACATCTGAAACAGGAGCGAAAGCCAAAGCTGCAAGTTGAGAGATTTCCAAAACGGAATTTTGATCAGCTTCAAATTTACTTTGCAAACCGGCGAAGTGAATCGTACTATACACACACTGGCTTAAATGTAAAAAGAGCCTATCTGAATAATATTCGAAAATGAATTTTTAAAGGCATTTAAGGCTGCTTTTTCAAAATCAGTCATTACTGTACTTGGCTGAAGATTCGGTCTCAAAGACTATCACTATAAACACTCTACCATACGGTTTCTTCGGGATTGTTTGGCATCACTACGTATACTGAAGGTATTTTATCATATTTAACACTGTGGTTGTATAAATCTGATTAAAAAGCAGTGGTGTTGCCCCAAGGGCTTAGCTAGTGGGGGAAAGGAGGCATCTGTCCCCGGGCGCAGAATCCAAGGGGCGCCAAACTGATGTTACGACATTTTAGAATTAAATCTTTTCCATCCTTGGCAAGCAGTAGGGGGCGCGAAATCTTCAGTTGTCCCTGGGCGCTGAAAACCCTAGATACGACTCTGTGTTGCCCTGAAAGTTCCATCAGCAAACCAGTTCGGACATTCAGCCATGAAGTCCAGATTTCTGCGGGATGAAAAAATTAGATTTCTGTCTCAGCGCCCCATTATCATACAACAGAAATTTCTCTTCTTTTAGAGTTTTTAAAAACTATTCTGGTATCAGGCCCGCGTCAAGCCTAATCGGCGCCGTTGTGCAAATGTCTAATGAGCGCCTTTATGCAGTTACAATATAAAAGGTGTATTGAGAATGCGGCAAAGCACATTAGGGCTATCTGCCTAAGGGGAGGGATGCCTTCGTGGAGGACTTTCTAAGGGAAACTGGCTCGTATACACGTTGCACATGGGGAAAACTACGAAAACGCCCATGCAGCCAGCCCGTTCGCGGGATTCGAACCTCGGACCGAACTACCAGTGTTCAGCGATTTTACCGCTCGGCCGCTGGTGGGCCCGATATAAAAGGAACATTGCTTATTGTTAACATTTAAAATGAAGCATTATTAGCATAATAATATGAAAACCCAAAATATTACATTCTATCTTTTAATTTGTCTAATTATGCAAACATTATGTGCTTTGTTAAAACCCACACTCAAACAGATTTATTGAAGAATTATACATACATTTTTGTTATAAAAAGCCGCCCAACCGGTACAGTGGTTAGCGTTGCTGACTGCCGTGCCGAAGGACCCCGGTTCGAATCTCGAAAAAGGTATGGATATTTGTAAATATATTGTGTCCGTGCGGCATGGGGGCACTCTAAATATGCGAGGCAAAAGTCCTCTCGAAAGGCTGGTGGTGGGAAAAGAAGAATGGGAGACGCTCGGACCCGTTCCCCCAGGATGCTCCCCATCAAAATTGGGGGCGAAACTGAGCTAAATTGCACTGTCACCTGTGAGGTGCTCAAGGCTTTTGCCAACAGGCGTATCTTGCGCTCCTTGCCACAAGGAATTTCGTGAACTTGAGCTGACTTTGGTCAGACAAGTGAGCATTAGTCAACAACAACATGTTATAAAACGTAACACTGCAAGGGAAGCGAAATAATCACATTGGATAACAAATTGGTATCTTCGTCAGATACCTAAACGCATTGGATACCAAATATATTGCTGAACACTATTTATTATCTTAAAATTAAAAACAAATTAATTTAGATATAAGTTTGCACTGAATAAATTGTTGTTCGCAGCGTAGTTTACGACTAAGTTCAAACTGTGATTACAAGAGGGCACAAAAAATGCTTTAGGGTTGATATCTAGGGATATATCTAAAACTCCTTTTTACACACCACTGTGTTGTTGACAACGATGTAGCTTGGAGTTTCAACCGGCGATGCTACATTTCCTCCAAAAGTTTGCAAAAACTGCAGTTCATGCATAAGATCTATACTATTTATATCTCTTTTATTTTTATCAGTTAATGCTTTTTGCAGTTTTTGCCATACGTTGAGCCGATATTGTAAATATATGTGAACGAAAATACGTGATGCCGATACGTATTGTAAGGGTAGACACGATCGACAAACTGTTTAGTCCTTATTTTGTGTTTACTGCTGCAGTCGTAAAAATTTATGCAACATTTTTTTTTTTTTTTTTTTTTTTTTTTTTTTTTTTTTTGTGATTGCTTGTTGTTATTGTTATTCTACATAAAAAAGATAAGTGCAGTTATATATTATATTAAACTTAGGTTAACCTTTTTAATTCAGAAAAGCGACGATTTGAGCATAATTACTCGAAAACATTTTTTGACACGAACCATTTGTTTATTTAACTAAAAATTATTATCTCTTGAGAAGAAAGGTTTGACATATTAACGGAGTACCACTGAATTTAAAATATACCTATTTGAGATTTGAAAAAGTAAAAATATACAAGGTATTCTGAAATAAAAAATTGGCCATTTTCCGATTTTTAGCTATATGGAAGACCGAAGGAAAATGTTTCGTTATTTCATTACCTCTTAAATACATACTTTAAATTTGATTTATTTACTTTAATAAACAAAAGAGTACTACCACTTCCTTGAATTATTTGGTCCTGCTCATATATTTTCCAAGCAATGGTTTCAGATATACTCAGTTTTTCAGAAGCAAAGTAAAATATTTCGAACAATGACTTTCCGAGTGTTCTTAAGAAGTGTTTTACGCAATAGTTCTTATAACAGTTATTTTCTACATTTATTTTTACTTCCGCTTTTTCTGTTTTAATTTTTCCCCAGATGTCGGAACAAAAACAAAAAAAAACTGTCTGAGGATCAGAATGCAATGAAGAAGAGGATGACTTAATAAACCAGAAGTTAAATTACTCAGTTTTTCCAAAACCCAGAGAATAGTCAAACTGACGCTACTAGCACTAGTTGTCCATCATCTCAGCTGTCTTTGAAACTGCCAAAATAATCAGAAAGAGTTAGAAAGCGTTTTCACCCGGGAATTACCTTTAATGCAGCCGGTAGAAAAAAAAAAAGAAATACTAGTGAAATCTACACTTTCTGCAGCAGATGCGCATTTTCCTGTGCCTGATGATTCCGGATTATGCCAAAGTCCATTATTGCCATCCCAAGTTCAAGCCTTAATAGAAAATGGTCCTGGATAAGCTGGTTTCGAGTTTCGGTTTCCCAAAAGACAACAATGGACGTAAATGTTTTTAGATGTACTTTTGTCGAATCTTGCCAAACAACGAAAGATTTAAAAGGGATTAGTTGCTAAATTCTGCTGAAAAAAATTATGTTTATTGTTTTTGTTACAAAATTTTTAACAGTTTCAGCAACTCAAAACTGAGTAGTTCTCAATTTAACGAATGGAACCACTTAATGAGCACTTAAAACTTCATTAAAAAAAATAAAATGCATTTCCGGAATCTACATCTTTGGTCCGATTTCTTAGAAAGATTACGAAAGAATAAACCTGTTGATTCGGAATTTCAAAATTTATTAAAAAAAGAGACTAAGCATTGGCGCGATGTTATTGAAAGAATTACCTATGCCATTTAGTTTTTAGCCAAAAAAATCTTAGCCTTAATTATTTAAAGTGTGTAGAAATGATCACAAAATTTGACCCTATCATGTCTGTATATATTAATAAAATTCAAACTAAAAAAAAATTTGCTTCATTACCTTGAAGATAAAATTCAAAATAAAATAATTAGCTTATTAGGGGATAATATAATGTAAATTATTTTAAGTGAGGTCAAACAGGCAAAGTATTTTTCTATTTTACTTGATTGTACCCCTGATGCCAGCCATCAAGAGCAGATATTAATTTGTATGAGGTACCTTAATTTAGAAAATACACACATGAGTATTAAAGAAAGATTGTAGTATTTTGTGTTACAACAGATACGACTGGTGAAGTAAAGAATTCAGAGGAAAATGGTTTAGATATTAGTAATTTACGCGGCTAAGATTACGACAATGGTTCAAAAATAAGAGGTAAACAGTTTTCGAGTAATTATGCTCAAATCGTTGCTTTTTCGAATTAAAAAGTTAATCTAAGGTTAACATAATATGTAACTGCACTTACCTTTTTTTATGTAGGAAAACAATAACAAGCAATCACGAAAAAGATAAATGTTGCACGAATTACTACTATTGCAACAGTAGATACAAAATAAGAATTAAGCAATTTGTTTAATGCGTCTACCCTTACATACGCATCGGCATCCCGTATTTACACGTTCAAATAAGACAGAAGAGAACACCAGAGATGAACTCCTGCCCTGGTTATAACTTTCGGTAAAATAATTCAGTGTGGGCACTCAGACCGGCAATCTCGAGGCTGCCTTAACGCAGTTAAACGTCCCAAGCCCTAGAAGTATCCAAGAGACCGCTAAAACTTATCAGTCGAGCCGACGAGCTGCTGGCTTGGCAAATGCGGTCAAGAGTAAGAGACTGACGTTAATTACGGAAGGGGAAAGTAAACGGCTGTGTCGGGGATCCTAAGGGAACATATATTTTAAAAGAAAAGTGTTTTTAGGTCTCCTTCAGTATCAGTAGATCAGGAATAAAATCTTGAATGGAGCTCTCCTCTGTTTTTCACTAGATTTCACTAGATCATCCTTGTTTTTCACTAGATCATCCTTGTACGCGTTAAGTCAGTAACGCGTACAAGGATGCACACGGTACCAGAATGGAGACAAATTACATAGGATACGAAAGGTTTTGAAGTGATCTTTTACGTATTTATTAAACAGCTTAATAACATTAGTATGCACTTTTTTGGTTTATTAATAAATAAATAATTAATATTAATAAATTATAATAAATTTATTAATAAATTAATAAATACGTTTTTTAATAAAATAGTACATAACCATATCAGTAATAAAGTATTTACAACTATTTTAGTAATAGTAATAATTAGTAAATATCCATATCATTAATGTAATTAATGAAAGGCATTTGAAACCAAAATAGGATTTGCATTAATAAATTATAGTTAAGAATAGTGGCCCTCATTGTTCTGATTATTATTGGAATAATTTAAAGATTAAATCCGATAGTAGCTTAAGATGGTTTTGCAGTTGGAAAAACAAGAATATAACTCATTTTGATTCACCTTTCTTTTCTTTATGATTGACGAATATCCGTTTGCCATACACGTGATCAAATAGGGAGTAAGTGTTTAATCCATAAGATAATAAGTATTGATTAACATTTCCTATAACTACTTCTAATTAAGGCTTCCTAAGAGCAACCCCCTTAATTTTGACTCGCAGCTTTTAATTGTAGACTAGGATATGAGCATAGGATCTACCTTTAAACAATGGGATTTTTTTTAAACACTGCGCAATGACAATGCCTAGTAATAATAGTTTTAGAGTCACTAAGAATCATTTTCTGGATTCCCACACTGACTTTTTTTTCCAAGAGATATTAAAAGTTGCAATTGACGAGTACGAGCAATGCATAATACATACATATATAACGTAAGCATAACATAAAGAAAAATGAACCCCAACAAAAGCTGATCGTCTGTTATTGAACTCTAAAGAGGGGTTTATCAGAGGGAAAATGGCAATAAAATTCCATTTAATTGATTTTAATTATTTATTTACTGTATCGATTTATTACTAATTGTAATGGATTGGAGTATTTGAATATGAATTAGCTGAATATTTAAGAAAAATATTATGACTGCGAGAATAGAAAAAACATTTTTTGAATATCTGCTTTCTTATAGAATGCAGATGAATTCATTTTTACTCAATGAAAATCAAAATTTAGTAGCTGATTAATCTGTCCTGTATCGAGTACCTTAGTTCAGTGATCCGTATTAATGTGCCCTTTTTTAAAAAAAATTAAATGCTTCAAGGATAATTAGAAAGGGACATAATTCTCTTCTTACCCTTAAATTCTTCAATAAAAAAATGCATTTTCAGCTATAACCAGGTGAAATAATTCTCTAAATATAATTCAAAGCATAAAAAATAAGGTACATAAACGGCTTGGAAATGGAACTAGCACTGAGATTCTCTTTAAGAAATATGGTGAAGCTTACAAAAAGTCTACGAAGTGAAGTAATTCCGTAGAATATTTTCTAACTCTTTATGATCAAATTGCATTCAATTATACTTAATAAACGACGTGTAAATATAATTTAGTGTATATGTGTGGATGTGTGTGTGTGGCTTACTAGCGGCTGAGCGGCAAAGTCGTTGAACTCTGGCAGATCGATCCGGGGTTCGAATTCCGGTGAACGGGATGGCTGTATTGGCGTTTTCGTGGTTTTCCCCACGTGTAACGTGCGTAAGAGTCAGTTTTCCTTAGAAAGTTCTCCGCGAGGCACCCTTTTACTTTTAGGCAAATAGCCCTCGAATGCTTTGCTATAATCAAACAAACCAGACCAAACAATAGATATATAAATAAGTAGCTTAAAAAACCGCTATATTTTATGTATACTTATAAAGTAGTATTTAAATATATATAATGATTAAAAGAAAGGAAAAGTCGGATCTTAACTGATTGCATATAATGTAATCCCTATAAATGCCCTAACAATTCTTTCTCACTTAAAGTCGTAACCCAAAAGGAGAACAAGTAAAATTAAACTTCAGATATGTATAATACAAAAAATACAAAATATAAAAATAAATTATATGTTTACGAAACCTAACTAACTATTTATATTGATATTACGTAAACATACGTTAGGTAATGAACATTGTATAATATAGATATTTTTCTTTGATATTTTATACCTTGTTCTATATTTTGTTCCGTTTATATATACCTATACATAGATATATATAATTTAAAGATTCCATATTAACTACTACATATAAAACTCAAAAGTGCACCAATAATGTATTTTTAGGTATTATTTAACTTCATTCTGAAGAATTTTTTGAAGTCTAGTTTGCGTTATTTTATTCATAAGTCTCAAATAAAAAAAATATTGTTTATATGTCATTAGAAAATTAACCAAAAAGCAGCGACCACAATGTAATTGAAAAACAGTCCTTAGACGTGAAAAGGTTGAAGGCCATTTGAATGAAGACTATTTTTTCAGATACTCAGCTACTTCGCATACATGTAACATAGCATTCGAAATGAAAAACTCAATATTTACTACAAATTCATTCATGTAACAAATATCTGTCTTTCTACTCCTATAGCTTTAAAAAAAGATGTTATTTGCCTTACAGTTTATCGTTCAATAATAAATTTTCATTGTACAAAATTCCATTCATTAGAAAAATTCAATTTGTATTTTCCTCTGTATAAAACTGAATGTAGAGAAGTTACATGTTTAAACGGCCCCCCACATTTTCTCAAGACCCCGCGCAAGATTATCCCCTCCTCGTCAGCTCTTCCCCTGAAAAAAGGGATGGTAAATTTACGACCTGACCTCATATGAGGTGATTTCGACGAGCTAAGACTGAGTCGGCAGGAATACTCAGCAACTCCCATTCCACGTCCCCGTTCTGGAGGGATGGTAAAATCATCTGCCATCAACAGGGGCTCCAATCCCGGACAGCTGAACGAAGTCACTTAAATACTGACAGACAGAACGAGCCACCAATCCGGCCTGCTAACACTACGTCGTGGTATACAGATGTCAGTATTACTACGTCATGGTATACGTTTAGGCTTTAGACGCCCTCAGGGCGAAACCAAGGAAGGATATAAATATGAAGTTTTAGGCTCCAGACGCCCACTGGAAACCTCAAACAGTTTAAGGCTCCCTGAATTCGCCAATTCCACCGACGGTGGTGTTTAGCCCCGGACAAAGACTATATAGCTCAACAACCAGCTGAACGTACGACAATGCCATATGGTCAACTGCCGAGCCTGAAACAGCCATCGCTAGTGATGACTCCAGTGCTGTGAAGACTGATTTTAAACACCCGTGGCCGAGACTGCCTAGATACAGATCTTTATCAGTAGCTTCCTAGGTTTTACTTGAGTCGACCCCCGGAGGGGCGTTCAAATAAAAGAAGAATTTTTCTGTTCAGACAGACAGCGTGACGAACTGCCTGTTTTAATGATTGCCTGGAGCCTCTTTGACTCAGCGCCGTCGTGCGCCGCACGACTTTGCACCTATTGTCGGCGCGAGCCTGTCTGGTATCACTTATTTTTCAAAACATCTAGCATTATTCAAAGGCATTTCTCCCTTTCGAGCATATATGATAATTTTTTTAATATTTTCCATTTGTGATAAATGTCCTGAAGCAACACAAGGAAGACTACTTGTATCAACTGCAGATAAAGAATGTGTTGATTTTTCTGATTTTTGCGTTGTTAGCGCACGCTTTTTAATTGAACTCATAATTTCTTTCGCTGTTGTATGTAGTAGGATATTGGCTTCTCTGACAGAAAATTCACTTATACTTCCTTGTTTGAGGTATAATTAAGACTAAAGGCATCGGCTAAGGCAAACTTCGTTCGCAAGTAGGTTCCCGCATGTAAGCGCTACCCTGGAGTGACATTATGCCGATTTTCGAATTTCTAGAGTTCCGAATGCATAAGTGATAAGCATTATACGTGAATACAGATAAGCAGTTATGGAACGGGTCGAAGGAAAACTTCACGGAGAAAGTTAGTGATGAGTCCAAACGATAACCAGTATGCTACGGTTGTAGCCGATCCGCCATGTCTAGAGAGTACTTGGTACGAGCAAGCAATGTAGTGAAGGTAAGGTGAAATAAGCAAGATATAATACAGACAACCATATAAGGTTTATATATATAGCATATATATATATATATATATACACTGAAGTGACAAAAGTCATGGGATACCTCCTAATATTTTGTCGGTCCTCCTTTTGCCCGGCGAAGTGTAGCAACTCGACGTGGCATGGACTCAACAAGTCGTTGGAAGTCCCCTGCAGGAATATTGAGCCATGCTGCCTCTATAGACGTCCATAATTGTGAAAGTGTTTACGGTGCAGGCTTTTGGGCACGAACTGACGTCTCGATGATGTCCCATAAATGTTCAATGGGATTCATGTCGGGCGATCTAGGTGGCCAGATCATTCGCTGGAATTGTCCTGAATGTTCTAACCAATCGCGACAATTGTGGCCCCGTGACATGGCGCATTGTCATCCATAAAAATCCCATCGTTGCTTGAGTACATGAAGTCCATGAATGGCTGTAAGTGATCTCCAAGTAGCTGAAGGTATCCATTTCCAGTCAATGATCGGTTCAGTTGCACCAGAGGACCGAGTCCATGCCATGTAAAAACAGCCCAGACCATTATGGAACAACCACCAGCTTGAACAGTGCCTTGTTGACAACTTGGGTCAATGGCTTCGTGGGGTCTGCGCCACACTCGAACCCTATCATCAGCTCTTACCAACTGAAATCGTGACTCATCTGACCAAGCCACGGTTTTCCATTCGTTTAGGGACCAACCGATATGCTCACGAGCGCACGAGATTCGCTGCAGGCGATGTCGTGCTGTCAATAAAGGCACTCGAGTCGGTCTTCTGCTGGCATAGCCCAAGAAAGACAAATTTCGCCGCACTGTCCTATCGGACACGTCCCACATTGATTTCTGCGGTTATTTGACGCAGTGTTGCTTGTCTGTGAACATTGACAACTCTACGCAGACATCGCTGGTCTCTGTATTTAAGTGCAGGTGGTTGGCCACTGCGCTGTCCATGGTGGGATGTTATGCCTGAAACTAGATACTCTCGGCACACTCTTGACACTGTGGATCTCGGAATGTTGAATTCCCTAACGATATCCAAAATGGAATGACCCATGCGTCTAGCTCCAACTACCATTCCGCGTTCAAAGTCTGTTAATTCTCGTCGTGCGGCCATAATCACGTCAAAGCCTCTTCACATGATTAACTTGAACACAAATAAAAGCCCTGCCAAAGCACTTCGCATTTATACATTTTCTAAGCGATACTACTGCCATATGTATATTTCCATATTGCTATCCCATGACTTTTGTCACTTCAGTGTATATATATAATAATAATAGTAGTAGGTAGAAATATTGCAGCGATCTTGCTAAAAAGTTACCAGGAGCTGTACTCCACGAAATATTTTAACACAGTATTACATAAATAAGAAGAAATTAGTCCGGAAAACTGGAAAAAACTGTAAACACGTGAAAAAACAGCTAAAATTAATGCTGGAAGACTTGTTTATGCACGAAAAAATTAATCTGACCGTTGTGATATGTGAAAAGTTAACTCACATGAAAAAGAGCAAGATCGCTGCAATATTTCTACCTACTACTATTATTTCCTAGATGTGAGATAACTACCCAACTTGTATTGGTACTGTCTGGATTATACACATTCAAGGGAGGACTGCAAAAGGTAGACTTTTCTGAATTTAATTACCCCGAAGTATTCAAGTAGTTCAGTTCACAACGTGAATTATTTTATTCTAAATGCAGACTCTAATAACAAACAACATTCTAACGCAATTATCTAATCCTCAACGTTGTTATAAATCTTTCTGTAATAGTAGGTACTGTTAAAATTCTGCTGACTTATTAATCTAATATTGGTTTTATTAAGAGTGCATTAATTTATCTTAGTGATTCTTAATTAGTGTGGAATAATTTATCTTATATAATCTTATATAATCTAATATTGGATTTATTAAGAGTGCATTAATTTATCTTAATGATTCTTAATTAGTGTGCAATAATTTATCTTATATAATTTTATTTTGCTTATTATAACAACTAATAATATTTTTATTATTTTCATTATTGTTAATATATACTATATATTAATGAATGCATAATATCAATTGGTTTTGAATTTATCGTGATTAACTGTCTACTAATGTGTTTAATCTTTTTTTTTTTACTACAATTTTATTGTTTACCTGTAGTAGTAATTTGCTTATTGTATGCTGCTTATTATATTTATTGTTTGTTGCTATTTGTTATTCCAATTTTGTAATGTTATAGTGCGCTGCGGACGGTTTTTTTCCCCTCTTCGTTATTAGTATTCATCTTCCTGCCATTAGCGCTAGTTCTTGCAAGCATATGAAGTTTTCTCACCTAAAAAATACCGTAACTTCAGTGCTATATACTGTTCTTACATTTGCTTTGTGTTCCTCCGACTCTCTTCATCGAACGAGTGAGCACTCTGTGCAAGGATTAGAACTTTAACAGGTTGAGAGATCCTCTGAGTTTTTTATTTTTAAGCTAATATTACTCTTCATCGAACGAGTGAGCACTCTGTGCTAGGATTCGAACTTTAACAGGTTGAGAGACTCACTTAGTATTTTATTTTTAAGTTAATATTACTATTTCATGTTAAATGGGGTCAAGAGAAACCTCCCCAACTAGATCAATTAGGACTACCAGCTCGAGGTGTGTGAGCCCAGTGAGATTAGACCATCCATCTTCCAGATTAGATAGGATTAACACTTTGACTCTGCACATCAAGTCACTTTTAGCAGAGTACAGAGGCCGTTCTAAACTAAAAATCGCAGACCACGAAGCGGTGTCCAATTATATCACAGAAATACTGGCTATAGCTTCTAATCAGGAAATCTTAACTGCACGACAGGAGGGACAAATACTTCAACTAGAACGACAACTTAATGCCAGTCTCTTCTCTCAAGCAAGAGAGCACAGTTTTAAGGTCCCGGAGCTACAGGAAAACCATCCTACAGGA
Source organism: Stegodyphus dumicola (assembly GCF_044657685.1). NCBI lineage: Eukaryota > Metazoa > Arthropoda > Arachnida > Araneae > Eresidae > Stegodyphus > Stegodyphus dumicola. Next base: position 155,855,167 of record NC_140780.1, on the reverse strand, counting down.
CAACAAGACCGCCGGAGTTACGCAACTGTGGCCGGTAAGATTCAGAAAAAGAAGCCCCCTTCCATACAAGCAACAGCCATTCCCAATCAAAAGCCTTCTGAGCACGTTTTACTTACCAAGGGGAAAGATTCAGAGCGCACGCCAGATAGTGTGAAAGCGCAAGTTCTAAACATCATCAAACCTCATAAGCTTGGCATCAACATACAGCAAGTGAGGGCCACGAGATCTTAAGAACTCTTGATTAGGTGCAAAGAAGCCACACACCTGCACAAACTTAAAAAAGTAACTGAAGAGTCCAGCGTGCTGACAGAGCACTTAGAACTAAGGATTCCCCGTCCGTTTAGGAGCTCTCTTATAGTATTTGGGGTACCCTGTGACATAACGGCAGACGAAATAAAAGCAGCATTTGAAGATCTTTTGCCAGAAACGCGGTCGCCAGTTATCTTTCCAAAAGGCCCGAGACCTAGGGACGAAACTACCTGTAATTGAATACTGGAAGTGACAGCAGATTTCAAAGACAGGCTTCTCGACCACAAGCGGGTTTATATTGGGTTTACTTCGTGTCCGTTTAGAGAATACGTAAAAATAACCCGCTGCTACAACTGCCAAACCTTTGGCCACCTAAGTAAAAACTGCAGATTCCCACCAGTCTGTACTAAGTGCGGAAAAGGTCATTTAACGCAAGAGTGTACGGCAGAAGAGGAAAATTGTGCGAATTGTGTTCACTCCAATACGCATAATAGCACAGACTTTGACGCAAGTCATCCGGCAAGTTCTTCAAAATGTCCTGTGTACCGACAGGAACTGCAACGAGGCAGCAAAACACAGCAACAACGGATGTAGGCAGTAACCAATTCCGCCAACAAGTCACAGGACTTAGGTTTCTCCAAGCAAACCTGCAGAGAGCTAGATCTGCAACGCTTAACTTCATGGATATTATGACAAAGGAAAATGCGGATATCGCCCTCATATAAGAGCCGTACTTAGCACATAGTCATCTGCCAGGAATTCCACCCACAAGCAAGACTTTCCAGTCAACCTCTCAACAGGCTGTCATAATTTATAATGGTCCGCTATCTCCCCTCCTTACATCTCAGACGCAACACTCAGTTACCATTAAACTAGAGACAACTACGGGACACCTTCAAATTACTAATGTGTACTTTCCACCAAGTGAGGAATTAGATCCACTATTAATAGAAATCAGCACTGTCGTCAGAAAAGGGAACAACCAAATCTTATTAGCAGGTGATTTCAATGCTTCAAGTCCCTTATGGGGGGCGCGAGTGGAAAACGTAAGAGGCAAAATGGTTTTAGAATATGCAATGACAAACAGATTAAGCATCATAAACACGTCAGACTCACCGCCCACCTTTCGCACTATAAGGGCGTTAGGTTGGCCGGATTTAACCATGGTTTCTTCTCAATTAGCAAATCAAATGTCGGAATGGCATGTTATGGACATTCCCTCTCTGAGCGACCACAGAATAATCAGCTATCTAATGGGCGCTCAATTAACTTATACTCTCAAACAGAGGTTCAAGACAGCTTATGGAAGACATCAGAAGTTCCTTAATCTGCTTCGTCCTTATGTAGGTCAATTGATTTTCAACTTCCAAGCAAGCAACACCATAGACGGACTGGATGATGCCTACAGGCATTTAATTGGAACTCTAACAAGTGCAGCAAAACAAACGTATAAGAAAAAAACACCCAGCCAGAAGAAAGAACTTTCCTGGTGGAATGACAAACTAACGGCAAATAGAAGCAGAGTTCGGGCGCTGAGAAGACTGGCACAGTCAGAAACAGATTCCATACAAAGGGACCAAAAAATGCAGACGTACAAGAAGGCACTTGCGCAATACAAACTACAGATAATAAAGGCCAAATCCGACTCCTGGCAGGAACACTGTAGTAGAATACCGGAAATTTTTGGGAAAATACAAAAAATCGCCGCAGGTAAGGTTTTCAGACCGACTCAATTGACTGCGAATGTGGCCCCTGACGCACCAAATACAAGAAATATTCTTTCGGTAATACTGAAAACGGTTTTTCCTTCAGATGATCCCGCCAATGACTCAGAAACGCATACATTAATAAGGACGCAATTTCAGGAAAAATTCTGGTCTTCCAAAAATGGAGACTATCTCCCACCAACAATAGAGGAGGTAGACTTAATCATAAATGGTTTGGCAAGGAAAAAGGCACCGGGGCCGGATGGCCTAGACAATATAATACTCAAGGCATTGCATAATGAGTTTCCAGAGCTGATCCACTTAGTCTGCAAAGCATGCTGGAAAGTAGGACACTTTCCGAAAGATATGAAGCTGGCAGAGATCGCTCTGTTTCACAAAAAGGGGAAAGATCCCTCGGATCCGACCTCCTACCGCCCGGTAACTCTCCTTCCCACAATTAGCAAAGTTCTAGAAAAAATCATTCTAATGAGGCTAAATTATTTCCTGAATAAAAGTTCAGTAATTAATAAAAAAACAGTATGGCTTCCGTGAAGGAATATCTACGGAACAGGCAGTAGCAGATCTCCTGAAAGTGCTGAAAAAGAACAGAGAGGAAGACAATCACTCAATAGTAATATCTATTGACATAAAGGGAGCCTTCGATAATGTCTGGTGGCCTGATGTAACAAAAGAATTAGATTCAATCAACTGCCCAATTCAGATCTTAAAGTTGATAAGGAGCTACCTTGAAGACAGACAAGTTCAAGTAACTACAAACGATGGAATAATCCAGCATAAACTGGAGAAAGGCTGTCCACAGGGTTCCTGTCTAGGGCCAACCCTGTGGAACCTAGTAGCTAATTCAGCGTTCCAAATTTTTTAGATGATTTTCTTCTAGTAACTTCGGGAAGAAAGAATACCGAGAAAATTACACAAAATGCACTAAATAGGTTCTTAGAGTGAGCACAAACACATAAACTTACGATCTCAGCAGAAAAAACTACCATGCTATTTATAGGGCGTAAAAGAGTAATGAAAAGAAATCCTACCATTAGACTCAACGGTAGCTCAATAAAATGCTCTTCAAACATAAAATACCTAGGATTTATCCTCAACAATAATCTCTCTTGGATTCCCCACTTAAAAGAACTCAGGAAAAGATGTATCGCACTCACAAACACAATGCTACGCACAAAGGACTGCAGTGGGGAGCACCACCATGGGTGCTTAAGAGGTGGTACCAAGCAATAACAGAAAGAATTGTTCTCTACGGCGTAGCGATCTGGGGAAATACACTCAACGTAAGCATGCGTAGATTACTCCTGTCCATGCAAAGGCTGCAACTCTTGCTCATCTGCAAGGGCTACAGAACTACTTCAACAACAGCTCTGTAGGTTCTAGCAGGAATTCCTCCGCTAGACCTGCAAGCGGAAAGGGAGTCGTTAATTGCAAGAGTGTTAAGGCTAGGTGAGGATGGAGTGCTATGGGAACAACACCACTTTGCTGAAGACTTTGAAAAACACAAGCCAGTGACGCAAGGACATCCGGCTGAAACACATCTAAAAAAGTGTATTCTAGGCCACTATGTGACACCAAAAGATAACCACACAGCTATATTTAGAGATGGCTCAAAAACCGAGACGGGTACTGGCAGTGCCTTCTGCGTTCTAAAAGGTAATAAAGCTGTGTATAAATGGAAAAGAAGACTTGGCAGTAGGAACTCAGTATTCCAAGCTGAGCTGGCAGCACTTAAAGCAGCAATTAATTATGTGAAGAGGAACAGACTTATCCACATTACTATTTACAGTGATTCTGCCTCTAGCCTTGACGCAATCAAAGGTTACAAAAGCAGAAGCCAGTATGTCCAAGAACTTAGAAAAATCCTCCTCAGTCTTCTACCATCAGAAAGGCCATGCCTCACGTGGGCATTAAAGGCAATGAGGAAGCAGACACCCTGGCAAAAGAAGCGGCTAAGGACGTCTCAAGAACAGAACTGCCAGATAAATTACCTAGGTCTCATCTCAAAAAGATTACTCTAAAACAACTGATAGACAGATGGCAAGCCAGATGGGACACAGCAGATACAGGAAGGAGAACGTATATGTTCTTCCCAAAAACAACGCTAGAGTTACACTGCAATAGTGGTAGTCAGACACAGTTTTATACAGGTCATGGCCCATTCCTGACCTATCTGCATAGATTCAGCCTGAGTGACACAGAAAGATGTCAATGTGGAGAGGTGGGGGATCCAGACCACTACGTCTTCCACTGCACAAACACGGCACAGTACCATATAAGAAAGCCAAGTCAAGCCACATTGGGCGGCAAATATGAGAACAAACAAAACAGCAAATAAAAAGCTACAAGCGGTAATCAGCCATTGTCAGAGAAAGTATTCTCTAATACGACGATAAGTGTCCCCAAATAGAAATAATCAAGTGCTTAGCGCTCTGAATCATAAAATGCATAAATCACACTAAATCAATCTGGGCACACACCTCGAACCTCTCAACCCAAGACTAAATTAGATAATTAGGACTATGGCAACAACCTGCCTATATTCTTTAAAATGTTTACTTTTGCAATTAATGTACAGGTCTAGGACTCGCAAGACCAGATCGTGCCAGTAAAATCTTCAACAGCAATGAGGTTTTTCTACACTTATGTATTTAAATTACAAGTTTGTGATAAATAGGTTCAAGAAGGGCAAGGTCAACTTATGTTATCACCTCAAGTTTATGAATGATATTATTATTGGTATGGCATTTTTGCCTTCTTAATTTTAATAAATATTCAACTTTTTATGTAAATTTTAGGGAAGAAATATCTGTATTTATGTGATCAATTGCATGTTTGAATCTCTTCCCTAGTGATACGTGCTTAATTATGTTTTGTATAAATTATGTGCATGTTCTAAGGTGATAAAACTAACTATGGAATTAATGTAGGTAAGTTTCTCTTTGTAATTATGTATCAACATTACGTATTCAAGTGTTTGGAATCAGATATCAGTTTTACTGAGTATGGTGCTGTACTTTTCTGTTTATGTTCACTTTAAAGTACTCAAGTCTGTATTTATTCCTTCTCTGCGTGTACTATGAAGGTCAGTTCGTACTTGGCTAGGATTTAGACTACATAGCATTACTTAATGATCAGTTTTATGTATTATGCTTATCAGTTTTATTTTTAGTTTTCATGTATTATGTATGCATTTTTAAGTGTTATGTATGCAGGCATCAGGGATCAGCTTTCTGTATTTCTATACTCAGTATCATGTTAGTTTTTCACTTTAATATTCAGTTTTGTACTTATGTATGTATTATCCTGTCTGCAAGTACTACGAAAGAAAATGTAGGTGAACGGTTCAATTTGTAAAACAACTACAGTTTAAGTATGCGCAAAGAACTAAATTATGCAGGAATTTGTTATCTTAGTGATAACAGGTACACATTCTTTTAAATGTTCTTACATAAGAGTCAGGCACGTGGAAAGTAAACTGCGTTAAATTATGTTTGGGCGCTAGGATATTTTTTTAATCATCTTGTAATCTCTCTCTTTATTTATTTATTTTTTAATTTTTTTTTATTTATTTTTTTAAAAGTTTACTATGTGCAATAATTTAATAGGTTACAACTTTCCTCCATGCAGGACCAACGATTTCACAGAAGCCCCATAAAGATATGACAGTTGTGTCAGGATAAGCACCCGCATGTAGACATTTAGCAAGTCCAGAAAATCCACGGCAGTTAATCTTTCAGGCAGAGTCCTCCTATCTTTACTTTATCTAACACAAGTTTCTGTCTATTCTAACAGCGATTCTTAACAGTCTTTTGATTGCTTCTTTGCTTAATTTTAAGTAGTTCCTAACAGGATACTCTTTCCCCGTACAACAACATCCAAGCTTATATGTAGACTTTATGAGGCTCTTAGCCGTCTATTCGGCTGCGTTCCCGGAGCAGGATGAAGCAGAGAGTAGATGGTTTCTGCCACTGTGAGGCTAAGGCCAGGTCAGTGGTCTTCCTTGGTGGACTCACTTACCTACTACTATTATTACATAGCTTTTTGCAGCATTATGCGCAAAATGTTTTGAGACCAAATAGGTCTTACGTCTAATTACCAGTTAGCTTTACATTTTCTTTTTCAATTATATATATATATATATAGATTAATTTTTTCGTGCATTAGCAAGTCTTCCAGCATTAATTTTGGCAGTTTTTTCGCGTGTTTACAGTTTTTTTCCCCGTTTTTCCAGACAATTTCTTTTTATTTATGTATTACTGCGTTATAATATTTCGTGGAGCTACAGCTCCTGGTAACTTTTTAGCAAGACCGCTGCAATGTTTCTACCTACTACTCTTATTTCATATTTTTTTGCAGCATTATGCGCAAAAAGTTTTTGAGACCAAATAGGTCTTACGTCTAATTACCAGTTAGCTTTACATTTTCTTTTTCAATTATATTGTAATAATTACATATACATACGATTAGCAAAAATTAATTTAGATGCCTGAGAACCGCAAGCGGTCTTTTCCTAAAGTCCTGCTGTTGTACTCAGAATTTATTAATATGGGAATTGAGGTATTTTGAACAAGCGGGATTTGTCTGAAAAATTTTTCAGCCAGAGTGGCCATATACCACTGAATTTATGGAATTTTAAATTCCTGGTGGATTGCCGAGTTTCTAATAAACCACGGACGATCCACCGCTTGTCTAAGTATTACATTTTGCAAAATTTGAAGTTTACTTAACGATGTTTTACAGGCATATCCCCAGACAGAGCAGGCATAGGTAAGTATGGGACGCAAAATGGCCTTATAAATAAGTATTTTGCTATCAGTAGAGAGAACGCTGTTTGGAGCAACTAAGGGGGCGAGTACACGCTTAAGCACTTGGAACTTGATTAAGAGCTGTGTAATGTGTGAGGGCCGTGTGAGAGAATGATCGAGGGTAACGTCAAGTTATCGGGCTTGCTTGGGCCATGGAATCAGGAGATTGCACATATTGACATGGATAACAGTGTCCGTGTTTTTATTTCTGGTGAATAAAATTGCATCTTATTTATCCAAGTTGATTTTAATATTCCACGTCTGCAGCCAGGACTCCAGTGCATGCAAGTGGTTTTGTAATGATTGAATGACTGAGCCGTGAGATGCATTTTGTGACAGAATTGCCGCGTCGTCATCATATATGGCAAGAGTTTTGTGTGGTGTATGTGGGATGTTGTTCGTGTAAAGGTTCAGAAATATTGGGCCTAAAAGGGACCTCTGTGGGACCCCAGCCAGCATAGCCTGGGGGTGGAGAGATTGTGCTGTTGACACGAACTACAAAATGTCGAGCCATAAGATAAGAATATGTGATGTGAGTAATGTAATCTGGCAAACCGAGATTTAGATAGGAGAAGAAAATTGGGATAATACTCATTTATAAAAATACGTAACTCGTCAATTGTGTTCCATTTGCGTTCCATGTTACAACTCGAAACTCACTGTCCATAAATTACATTAATTAGTGAGCCCGTAAATTTCCTCAAAACTGAGGTGTAGAACTTGCATTTTGTCTAGTAGATTGTTACATTTTCTGAGTTCGGGCAATTTGCTTTGATAAATATTAGTAAGGCGGCCAAGACTAAAGCCAAATAAATTATATACTTCCTTCTAAATTTTGAAAAGTTCGGAATACCCGAATGTTCATTATTACTATTACTTCTAATGTAATTTGCAGGATTATTATTTGCATTTATTGGATTATTCACAACATGTGCAGCAACAGGTTTTAAAATAGTTGGGGCAAGAGCAGGATTAGCTACGGGAGGAAGTCCAACATTGGGTACTTCCGTATTAACAGTTGCAGGGGTAGTTGGTTTTCCCGCTTGTGCATAACTAGGTCCAGGTTTGATGGTTGAGCTCTTGTTAGTTTTTTTTTTTTTTTTTTTTTTTTTTTTTTTGCTGCAGGGAACTTTGCGCACCCCTATATGAGGCTAAGTGGGGGCCTTGGCAGTTGGAACATTTAGGGTTTTCCATTCGCGTTTGTTAATCACAATTGCCAGTATGATCGTAACCTGCGCACTTGACACAACGTGGTGCCAGGTGGCATTTTGCTGAAGTGTGATGCCATTTTTAGCAATTGTGCACTTGCTTTTTAGCTACATATTTTTCTACTTTTACACCAAAGAACATTTAATAAGTTACATCATAAATGCGTTCAATATTTTCGTCAGGAATAATTTGTGCTTGAAAGAGCGGCACAAAAGCCTTAGTTTTGTATTTAGTTAGTTGCACGACTTTGTGCACATTGAAACCAAGTTCAGACAGAGATAAAATAATAATGTCCACATTAGAATCTGAGGGTAGCCCTCTAATTAACACTTTAACAGGTTTTTTACGGTAAAGATTAACCACATAATCTTCAGTTGCACTGTCCAAGAAATATTGGCTTAAAACTCTGCGGTCATTTTCGCTTGCAGGTTCATTTTTCAGAAATTCGCTGTTCAAACGGGCGCAGAACTTGCAATTAGGTAGTTGGTCAGAGAATGACTTTAGAAAACATAATAATTAATACTGACCCGGGGCCGAACAATAATCGGTGAGGCCTGAGGGGAGTTAACTGCTGTTGCTTACTATTACCTGCCTGGGGTTTTTAACATTTACTGAATTAACATTAACAACATTATTATTAACAATACATACATTATTAACATTAGCATTACACATAGAAATATTATTATTTGATATAGCATTAGATAAAACAACATCATCAACATTTAAATTTGCAAGTTGATATCAGCTTTTGCCTTAACAAGGCTAAAATCTTTAGCTGTTTTTGTAGGTTTTTGAAAATTATCAGCATCAGCACAGTCCAATTCAGAAACATCATTTTTCCTCTTATTACTAATGGGAATATTAACAGGTAAATTAGCTTTATGGACTACTAAAATTTCGCACTTACCTTGAAGAGCTGTGGCAACAGGTTAGTTACTTCTTGTGTTAGTTAGTTACTTCTTGTGTAAATCGATATCGTTAAACATTTCTTGTCGAGCGGCAATTTCCAAATTACCAGATAAATTAGGACACACATGAAATAACACTTTGCGCATACTTTCCGCAGCGCTAAGCAATTTTGCAACACATATATTTCCACACTGTATTCCTTGATCAACACGTGCAGAGTCTTGCGATATTAATTTTGATATATCCAAATTGAAGAACATTTTCACATACATATTTCCGATTGTCCAAGTCCAGGTTATCCAAATATGAAATAATATCCGGCACATCAGGAAATTTTTCACACGATGGAATAGGATAATCCGTATACATAATTTCGTTAACACCAGAGCACGATGCATCCGACTACAACGTAGGCTTATCAGGATGAGCGGTAGTATCCGACAACGAGGCAAGCTTAACTGGATCAGCGGCAGTATTTTCCCAACGGGGGAAATTCGACAGGATCAGTAGAAATATTTTCCATAATTTAGCACAATAACAAACACCAAATCACGAAAATAAGGAACTCTCACAAGAAGTAAATCATTTGAAGGACGCAAAAACACGAACTCCCGTGAAAAGCAAAAAGTAAGCAGTAGTTTCGTCTGATTCTTTGGTCTGACATTGTTACTCAGCGATTTTACACAGAACTGGGGGAATCAGACATACGTTAAATAGTCAAACTATTGTCAAACAATGGTTTCCTCTAGGGAGAAACCGCATGTTTTCCCTTCAAGGCCAAATACGTTTTACAGCTTGTTAACTAAAAATAAGCAGGTGTTCCATTGTTTAACCAAAGAATAACACCGCTAGTCGATGGTCATTTGTTGTTGAACACCAGGAAGATTTCCGTCAACTAAAAAATGTCAGCTAAACAATTTATAGTTTGGTTTATTTTTAGTGTATCTGGAATCATTTTTGCTAGTTTAAAAGTAATGAGCACTTTTTATGCACAGTACTTGAAATAGATTAAATATTTAATAAAAATTAAATTCGAGGTTCGTTTAATATGACGAATATAATTATTTTTAATGAAAAACTGGTAAAATGAATTTTTCAAATCAGAATGACTTATTTGAATTGGCTCAAACCCAAAGAAAAAGGTCGTTAAATTAAATATCAGTTAATAATTGAATCTTAAAATATTACAATAGACAGAAGTAAAATGCACACAGAAAGAGAGAGAGAGATGAGTGTAGTTAGAATGAAAATATTCGTAGAATTAAAATAAAAAGAGTTTAATAATTCCACAGTCAAGTTTTAGTTATCCATATCATATAGAGATGTCTCCTATAAGCATACTCTCTAAGTAAAGTGTTAAAAAGCAACCAGTATCTTATTTTTTATATACTAACTTGAATCTTTTAATGATCTGAATGATGAGTTTTACCATTGAAATACATTAGTAGTTACGTATCTTGGTCTTTCTATCGATATTTATACACATCTTGTTGAGCAGGGTGTTCCAGATGTACAGGTCACAGCCACTCTCACACTACAACACTAAAAGAAAAACGTTTATTTAAGAAACTTCAAAACGAGTCTACCAGGGAAATCAGAAATAAGCTTTACATCTAAAATCATTCAGCACATTTTTATGAAGCATTTCCATTTTTATTGAGGCTTTTGCTTTTGTTTCAAACTGAATTTTGTTTGAACAAACGTTTCTCAAAGCATTCCAACTTGTAAATTGAACACTTTGTTTCCTGTAAGCATGAACCCTGCCAGTGGCCGAATGGCTAAAATCGCTGAATGCTAGTAGTTCGAAAGCAGTTTCATTCCAGGCGAAGAGGTTGGTTGCATGGTTGGTTTTGCGCATGGGTAATGCGAATACAAACCATTTTCCTTTAAAAAGTCGTCATCAGAGGCATCCTTCCTGTACTGCTAATAGCCCTCATGTTCAGTGGCGTAAATAGAGCTCTTGGGCCCCTATGAGAAAAAAATTTTGATGCCCCTAAAAAATTTACAGTACTAAAAAAAGAAAAAAAAATCGGAAAGTTTTTAGATTTTAATGGCTTTCAAAAAGTGTTTGTTAAGGTTTTTTACTCTCTCGCTGGGCTCGCAGTCTGATCAGCTTGCTGTTCCTCTCACGCCTGCTCCTTCCCCCCTTTTTTTAACCTTTTAGCTTTATTATTAAGCATCGGTTTCTTCGCACTTACACCACATACAGTTCAACACCAAATTGGCAAAATTTTAAAAGCTGAATAGCCGTATATATTTAGAATGCCCTATGCAGTGTTAAGTGTTGAAATAAATTTCTATATTTTGTTTTAATTTTTTCTCAGTTCATCATATCAAAATTCAGTTTTCTTAGTAAGATGGCTATTTTTTTTTTTCTTTTCATTATTAACTTTACACGTGCTCATTTTATTTATTAAGTATCAAGTTAATTTCTCATACGCAACATAAAATTCAATTCAACAGCAAAATCACAATATATTTAAAAGATATGATATTCGAGTTTTGCATACATATTTTTAAATTCGCTATATTATTTCTTTAAAAATTCGCCAGAATAAAAAAGAAAAAATACCTAAAGATTTTAATGATTCCTTCTAATTTATAAAAACGTTGAATATTTCTAATTAGTCATCTCATGATTTTAATACAAGTTTACTAAAATCAGTCACATGAAAAGGCAGAAAAATACTCTTAAGAACTACGTATATTTATTGCTTTTAAATAGCTTAGTTTATAAAGATAAGATAAAAGTATTTTATTTCCTGCCGCGGTAACACATTACTTTCATAGAGTCGAATTTGTTAATTAAAACTGAAAGATAAATATCTTACTTTTTATCAAAAGGCAACAACCTCGCGCGATGGAGTTGAAGATGTTTCATTTCCACAGTGTTGATACTGCTCGCTTTCAAATCGTTGAGTTTGTTAATCAAAAATTCATTAAAATTTTACAAAATATGAAATAATAAAAAAACAAATTGGAAATTCAAAGTTCGGGCTTCCAGGTGCACATCTTCGAGCGGAGGACTACGCTATTTAAAATTTGATGACTAGATAATGCCGTTTTTTCACAATGCGAGGAACTTACATTCATACATACAGAATCTTCATTATTTAATTTCTTTAATACAGGACGATAATTTGGTGGCAACAATTTGAAAAGTGAAAGTTTGTAGAGAACCGACGCAATACATATTATATTAAACTGTAAAAATTAATCGTATTCATAAAATTAATTTTGAAGCTTAACATTAGAACTGATTTTGGGACTTTGGTTTAACGGAAATGCTAGTAACAGATTAAATATATGAACAAAATTAAAAGCTCCAAATGACATGTTTCGAAAATTGAGGACTGCAAATAACATACAATGATTTCTCGTTTAATTTGCAAAGTTCATTTTAAATTAAGTACGAGAATCGTGCTTAGTTACTTCTTTGATTCATAATTAAAAATAGTATGTCTATTGATTATTCGATCATAATAACGAATTATATAGAACAACTTAATTAACATACAAAATAATAACATAAAAATAAAATAACGATATGATGAAAAATTATTATATATGTTTTAAGGCATCTCGTAATTTAATTCTTGTAACTGTAATTAGATTAGTCTTCTTTTAGCGAAGCAAAATCATTAATGTATTTTTTTTATAAAATCTGTTAATAATGTAGGTTTTTTTGTAGCTGTGGTTTTATTTTATTAAAAGTCATGCAGGTTGACGAATCATTCACGTGTAAACACTTATTACTACAGATTAAAATTAAATGTTTTATCGATCTCTTGATCAATCAATTTACTTTATGTAGCTCCCGAAGCATAACAACTCATTGCTGAGAAGGTAAAGCTGCTGAAAATCCCTAATTACATCCTGAGTTCGATTCTGGAGTGAATATGTAATTTCATCGGATGCAACATAACTAAAATTAATAAAATAAAACTAGACGTTTAAAAAAAATTGTCAAAATATTTCTTCTAAAATTATCAGCACTGAAGGCAGACTGAATATCACGTTCACTGAAGAGTTTTCTCACAAGATTTTGAAAGACTGAAAGCTTTAATTTGCTAACTGTATAACAGAGAATGTTCTAAAAGGTCTTTACAAATTTATTTTATTACGTAACCATTCTGTACGTATATATCCATAAACGAAATTCCTTAAAATAAACTATATAATGTTATGGAAACAGCTTCTGCATAGTGGGGAGGGTTGTGTTAATTATTTACACAATACTCCCCACCCTCCCTATACTAGACTAACACACATACTAATAAATTTTTATGCGAATTTCATCGAAGCAATTTTTTAATTAATAAATCATTCATTATATTTTAATTAATTAAATAAAAATTGCCATACCTTTACATGAAAAATTTGCGAAGATTCAATAACTGACGAATACATTTTAGAGAATCTAATTGACCGTGTATTTAGAAATCTCTTGATTATAAATGCCCCTTAGCTAAGCTTCTTTAGCTAAACTTTTAGCCTTTAAAAGACGGCAAAGTTTGAAAGGTTTCACTTAAAAAGACGGAAACAGGAATTCCCTTCCATCCCTCTTTGAGCGGGAATTACAAAGGGACCAAAGACTTTTGAAATCTTTCCTTTAGACCAGGGGTCTCCAAACTACGGCCCGAGGGGCAAATCTGGCCCGCGAGCACTAATGATCCGGCCCGCCAGAGGTTTTTTTTTTTAAAAAAATAGTTTTATAAAATCTAAAGTAACAAATAATACACTTTAACTATTTTATATAACATGATAGGCAATGCATTTCTAGATTGAAATGCATTACCTATCATGCACGTTATTTATAAAACATATAATAAATGTTATCTAAATTTATAATCAGGGAAATACCGTAACACTCTGCATAACAAATCTCATGTGGTCCCCCATGACTTCCTCATACGTCCTTTAAATTACACACATATTTTGACTTCTGACACAGCCGCTTGCTACCAAAAAGGGAGGTGCACAGGTATATGTTATATCAGTCCCACATACAAAACATCAACGTTTTGAGGCTATTTGTTTTTGAGTTATGCGAAATATATGCATACGTACCTACAGACGTCACAAAAAATATCTCTCCTGAATTCATTTTAAATCCATTTTACAATCCGTTTTGGGAAAAAGGTTCCTTTACTCTATCCGTATGTACAGATGTCATGCCAAAAAATCGTTCAAATGGATTCGAGAGCGGTCAAAATTGATATTTTTGTTAAAATATGATATCCGAATTTTTTTCGTAATTACAGTACTTTACTTCGTACAAGGAAGTAAAAAGTTCTGATTGTACTTTTTACAAGAATAAAGGTTTCGTGTACTATCGTTCCTACTTTCGTAGTAGTTTTATAAGTTGGTTCATAGAAATTTTCAGTAGTGATTTTATTTAAATCTTAATTTTTGTTCTGTATATGTTGTAGTTTACTTTAATTTTGGACGATTTTTTTCACATAAAACTTGCCCAAGATATGAAATACTTACGAGCGAAAGTTTGCAGCTGATCAAAATGTAAACTTAGCACTATGTGGATCAAATGATCACATAGTGCTAAGTCCCGTTGTGACAACAGGGAAGTAAATCCATTGAAAAGTAAAGTACATAAATCGAAGAAAATCTCTGATATTTCTGGGACAAAAATGTATTTTTACAAATGTTTAAAAACAGCTTTAAGAAATTTATGTTAGGTGAAACTACAAGAAAGTCTGAACAACAAGGCTGTTCATAAGATCATAGGATACAGATCCAATCACAAAAATCCTTACTGCTTTGGTTAAAAACGTGTATGCTCTTCATCATAGTGCAGCGCCGTGGTATAATGAATTAACTGGATCTTCGCCTTCGAAACTTCGTGAAAGAGCCAATATGGCCCGCGGGCTGAAACGTTTGGAGATCCCTGCTTTAGACGATCGCCTATGTTAATTTTCAGATAAGAGACTAGGGAATACAAAGAAACTATTTTCTGCTGACTCAATCCCTAAACTAGGGAAACTCATGCAGCTGGTTATTTCATGGCCGTAATAGAATATTAATATTTGCAAACACTTCCTTGTATTGAAAATCGGCGGTAGAAAATATTTCATGGGTATGTGATGTAGGAAAAAAAATAAACTTTAAAAAGTTTTGGACATATTTAAATCGGACTTTACTGTTGAATCACTGAGAACACCGAACACTGGTGTCGAACAATTATACTAAAATAAACTCACAAAATGTCTGAAGCAAGGGACTAGTGACTGAAGATAAACTAAATCAACTTTACGAAATAAATTATATTATTCAAAGTTCAAACGCTTTAGGTCAAATCTTACACTAAATGAGATAATATCCTCTCTGGTGTTTTGGTATAAAATGAAAGGATTAGTTTTCAATAAAATGAAAAATGCAATTCATTATCAAATCCTGCAAATACTATCTCTCATTAAAATGATGCTATATCCCCTGATTATCCTGAAAACACGTAAATCTCAGTACAACAATTTCTAAACTCAAGAGACAGCCACAAACTCTTTTCTTTCAAATGCAAATAAATAACACTTCAAAACACCACGGAAGGATTAATTTCTAGAAGTAAGAATTAAATCCCCTGTTAAAATTAAACAAAAAAATCCAATCGAATAGTTCAGTTACACATAAAATTAGTTTTCCAACTAAAACACCGCAATAAATTACCCAGGTTCGTTTTGGAAGAAACCATGTTTTACTTAAGGATCACATGGGAGACATGAATAAACTCCTAAAACATATATACATACACATCATGACGATTAAATAAACCACTTAAATCAAATAATACTTCGGTTTTAGGATCAGCTTTAGGTAGAAAATTTTTGTTTCATTATCATATTTCAGATTAAAGGAATGAAATATCTTCTTAATTTTATTATGCTTTTCTGTTTTTTTCTTTTTTTTTTTTTTTTTTTAAATTCCTTCTTATTTTTGTCTAAATAATTTGTTGCAGCTAAATTAAGAAATCTACTGAAAACCTACTTATATTTAACAGGTTTGGCTATATATTTAGCTAATAATTTAATTAAAAAATCTTCTTATAACCTCTTGGTTGCTCGAGATTGAGTTGTTTTAAAGTTTTTCTATGTAGAGATATTAGCTATTTTTTGGAAGCAAGCTAGATTAAAAATAAGCAACGCCTTCGCCGAGACTCAAACCACGGGCCTCTCGAATACGCGTCGAGCATGCTGACCACTACACCACGAAGGCATGCTAAGAAGGCGGGAGAAATACCTTGTAAGTTCATTTATAGTTTTTGGTCTCAATGCGACTTCCATTTATAAGGAAATATTTTTTGAAATAAATGTGTTCATAAAATTTATTACTAAACAAATGAGTGTTCATTGGATTTCAGACAAAAATTATTAAAGAATTTCAAGATCGGAAATAGTTTCAAAAAAATATATTGAAAAATTTCAGGGTTGGACTAAAAAACAGAATTTATCAGAATATTTAGATAACCATAATCGGAAATATATTTCTAAATATGAGGAATTATCAGAAGAATTTACTGAAAAATTTCGAGATAAGCTCGATAGAAAATAAATTTCTAAATATCAGAAATTTACCGAAGAATTTATTGAAAATTTTTAAGATAAGCTCGATTGGAAATATATTTCTAAATATCAGGAATTATCGGAAAAATTTATAGAAAAGTTTCAAAGTAAAGTTCATTGGGAAAGTATTTTTAAATCTCAGAAACTGTCTGAAGAATTTATTGAAAACATTTAATGATGAGGTCTGTTGGGATTGTATTTCTAGATATCATATATTAACGAAAGAATTTACTGAAAAATTTCAGTATAAAGAAGATTGGAAACGAATTTGTGAAAATTAAGTATATTCAGAAGAATTTATTGAAAAATATGAAGCTCAGATTAACTGGAATTATATTTATGAAAATGATGAATAGTCTGGAAAATTTGTAAACGTCATTAAGCCCAGATCTGGGCTCTATGACTTTTCATTGAAAGATAAAATATTTAAGAATTTAAAAATAAAATTAATAATAATATAGGTATAAAATATTGTTGTTGTTGTTGTTACTAATCTCCATGTCTAGGAATATACTAGACGATGTCCACGTGTCCATTCACTTTCAGAAAATCGAAAACAAGCTTAGGAGACTTGTAAAGGTCCTCAAGAGACAACTCCAAGCACTCAAGGATATTTGCCGGTGATGCCGGTGCATTTTGACATTTAGAACAAATTTGGTGCATCTTGAGACCTCTCTCAAAAGTAAGTCCTTTCAGGTTTCCACTGAAGAATCGGGAAAGTGTTGTCTGAACACATCTATAGCGAGCAATAGCAAGAGATCTTCCAGGACAAACAGCTTGATACCTGGGATGATTCGGGGGAACAAGCCAAATTTGCATGTCTGCATGTCTTCTAATGAAATAGAGGTTTAAGATAGATCAATGAATTGGTAACTAGTGTAAAGAACGCTCCTGAACTCTCTAGAAAGACCTATGATGCTCTCGACTAGAGAGAACTTCGTTAGCGATCTCCTCACACTACAAGTACTGTAATTCATTTTAACGCCTATTTTAAAGAACTGTGAATGGCAACGACTTAACTGAGGAATACGCATGCGTAAAGAGATGAGTTTTCTGTGAGACGCCTGTCAGAGAGGAGAGAGTGCTGGGAAGCTCCTCCAGCGAGCTGAGATGTGGAGACTAAATTTGTCCAGTGATGACGAGTGCTATCTTCTTTAACGTCTCTGATCGTGTCACCAACTCGGATATGTACTCAAGTTTTCTAAATGTATTAATTAAATGTTGTATATGTGGTATGTTCTGTAATTAAAGTGATGCATCACCAATACCAGTGTTGATTCCGTTTTCACTGAAGCATCCACGACGTCACAGACAAAAGAAATAAAAATTGGAGGTTCCAACCGAGATTTGTGTGACAAGAGTCCAGGTATGTGTTCTCCACAATATTCATTTCCAGGCCTGAAGTGTATAATGTAGTTATTTATTACTTATTCGGGAAATCAATTCCCAAAGCAGAAGTAGCACATCAGTGCATAAGAGTTTTAAACACTCAATGTGTTTGGTTTATAGTATATCTAACAAGATATTTTCCTTTTATGGTATATTCGGGAAAACATTTTCCCATTAACACGTAGCACATCAGTGCATTTTATAGCACGTCAGTGCATAAGAGTTTTTAAAACAATCAAAGTGTTGCATTTATATATCTAACAAGATATTTTTCTTTTGTATGATAATGGGAAAAATCCATTCCCGTAAATAAACAGCACACCAGTGTATTTATATTTAACGTTTCGCTATCAATTGGTGTGATAGAATCTGAACTATTTATTTTGTGTATATGTGAAAGCACATCAGTGCAATATTGCAATTTTCATTAGAAGAAAATTTATGTTAAATTCTTGTGAAAGAAATAAGTTGTTGAATATATTAAAAACTTGTTACTTTGGTTTTCTCATGAAAGCACACCAGTGCTGTATTTTAATATGATGTGTTTTTTCGGATAAGTAGAATGTTAAATTTTTATCATTTCATTGTATAAAAATTAAAACTTTGAGCAGTAAAGAAATGTTCTAATAGTGTTCTGATTTAAACCTGCGCCTATTGAATTTACGTAGTAATTGCGTTGGCCATATGGTTGCCAGCGAAAGTAGCTGTCATGAAAACGATAGTTAATTAAAGGTGTTTATATTTATTGGCGCCACTCTGATTTTTTTTTCTGTCTGGCTGTACTAAATGAAAAGAATTTGTTATTATTTTTTTATACGAAATATTCAGTAAGGTTGTTTATTCGTTTTATGTTTGAATGGAAATAAATCCGCAGTGATTAATGCTTTTATTAACCTTTTATTTTTATTTGCCTAATTTTGTAATATCTCTGATATATTTTTATGTGTATTACTTGTGAATAACTATTTGAGTTATTTGTTTTGAACAAGTACTTTTGCGAAAATGGCATTTTTGGGGAAAGCTAAGAAAAGGGATCTATTCCTTGTCGCTTCAGAACTTGTGGAAATAGCTTTAGAAGATATGAAAGTGATAGATTTAAAACAATTAATAACGAATAGTAAAAATTATGAGGAAGAATTTGTTAAAAATTTGTTAGAAAGTATTATGACTGATAGGATAGAAAAGGAAAACTTAGAGAAGCAAACAAGAGCGAAAGAATTACAGTTAGAACAGGAAGCTAGGGAGAGGGAATTTCAGATACTACAACAAAATAAAGAAATTGAAAAGCAACAGTTAGAACTAGAATGCCTTAAAGCAAAACAGAACACTGAATCTGCTAAACCTGGAGGTGAAACGGTATTTAATAAGAATTTTCAGAAACTTATGCCCAAGTTTAATTTAAAGACTGATGATGTCAGTTTATTCTTAGAACTTTTTGAGAGGCAAGCTAAAGTTTTAAAATTGCCCACGGATCAATGGGTGTCATATCTCATTGGTGTCCTTCCAGTTGAGGTAAATAATATAATTGCTAGGGAGCCAGGCTAGAGATTACCAACATATTAAAGAATTACTACTTAAAAGATTTAAATTAAGTGCGGAGAAGTTTCAGCAACTTCTTGTTAAGACTCAGAAAAATCCGGATTCTACGTGGTACGATTTTTATCACGAAATTAAGACATTTTTAGATGGGTGGCTTAAGGGATTAAAAATCGAAACATTTGAGCAACTCAAGGATTTAATGTTGGTAGATCAGATTAAAAGGCGCACGCCTAATGAGTTTAAGGAACATTTTATAGATGAATGGGCTACGATCACTTCACCAAAACAGTTGGTGGGTAAAATAGAGGAATTTGAAGATGCGAAAATGACGATGGTTGGGAAAACGAAATTGGGTGAAATGAAAACGAAAATATCAGGTAGACAAATGGGTGTTTTTCAGTCCACTGGTAACGTTTTCAAAAATAGAAAAAACCCTCAAGGTACACAATTTAAAAAAGATGATGATGCACGCAATGTTGGGAAAAAGTCAGACTCTAATTTTGATAGGAGAAAAAGACTCCAGTGCTATGAATGTGGATCTTTTGACCATTTACGTCCTCAGTGCCCTAATTTTAAAACCCAAAAGGCAGATTTGTATCGGATAAGCGGGAGATCAGAGAAGGATCTGTTAGATCCCTATACGTTTAATGGAAAAGTAAATGGTTTTGAAGTACCTATTCTAAGAGATACAGGAGCAACGGTAGATATTATTTGTCAGAAATATGTAGACAGAGATAGAATGAAGGGGGAACATGTGTGGGTTCGACATTTGTTGGATGATCATATGACTTGTTTACCTGTTGCTGAAGTAGATATTGAATGCGATTTGGGTACAGTAACCACCAAAGCAGCTGTTATAGGAGACCACTTAGACCAAGGACGATATATATTAGGCAACCAGACAGCGGCTCTTCTCAGAGGAACTGAGAAAAATTATTCGTCGTATGTCGGTAATGTTAATGCGGTCGTTACTCGATCTCAAGCACGACAATTTAAGGAAGCGGAAAATTTATGTGAGACGAATCAAAATTCTGAGCAGAATGAGTTAGAATTGAAAGAGGAGGACGATGCTCATGAGAGGTCAGAAAACGGAGAGATATTGCCTCCTGTCGACCTTTGTGTCCCCACAAGTCCTGCAATTCAAATTGACTCAAGTACTTTCATTGATGAACAACAAAAAAGTAAAGAACTTTCCCCTTTATTAGAACTAGTAAAAAGCGGAAGTAAAACAAGTTATGGGATTAAAAATGGGGTTTTAGTAAAAAAGAAGGTAAATAAGTTAGGAGGAGAAGAACATTTAATTGTTGTTCCAGAAAACCTCAGAGAGCAAATTAAAGCAATTTGTCATGAAGGAACTTCAGGTCACTTAGGAGTTCTGAAAACAAAAGACCGGTTACTAAGACATTTTTTCTGGCCAAATTGTTATAAAGACATTGAGAAATTCGTTAAAACATGTGACTCCTGTCAACGTGTAGGAAAAGCAAGTGACAAAAAGAAAGCACCGTTGGTAATAGTACCTGTGATTTCTGAAGTCTTTAGTAAGGTTAATGTAGATGCTTGCGGGCCTATGCCTACATCTACTGAAGGTAATAAATATCTTATTACAGTTATGTGCTTAGCATCTAAATATCCTGACGCCGTCCCGGTACCGGATATAACGTCGAAATCTGTTGTAAGTGCACTCTTGCAGGTATTTAGTCGGATGGGTTTTCCAAGGGAGGTTCAAACTAATCAAGGAAAATTTTCATGAGTCGCTTAACCGTTGAATTTTTGAAGAGGTTTGGTATAAAAATTTCCAGAAGTTCGGTTTACCACCCCCAGAGCAATCCTGTAGAACGGTTCCATAGGTCAATAAAAAGGGTCTTAAAGGTATTATGTATTGAAGCTGCCCCAAATTGGGAAGTACAATTACCTGCCGCTCTCGTTGCCCTGCGAACAGTAACGCATGAGGATTTAGTCCAGCTGAATTAATGTACGGGACCAACCTCAGAACACCTGTCGCATTATTGTATGAGAAATGGTTAGATCCTCAGGAAAAAGAAGATACCGTAATAGAATATGTTTTCGAATTAATCAATAGGTTAAAGAAAAGTAGAGAATTAGCTACAGAGAAAATGGAAGAGGTGAGAGACAAAAGGAAGAAATGGTATGACAAAAATGCCGTGAAAAGGGAATTCCAGCAAGGAGATTCCGTATTAGTATTAGCAGTGAATCAACCACATAAACTCGCTCCTCAATGGAAAGATCCGGGGAAAATAGAGAAAAGATTATCAGAAACAAACTATGTTGTTAGTTTTGAAGGGAATCAGGAAGGGAATAAAGTGTATCACATCAATATGTTAAAACCTTATCATAAGAGACCTGAATTTTTGAATATGGTACTCCTTGACAACGAGGAGATAGTTGAAACCTCGGAATTAGAGGAGGATTTTCCTTATATGTTAACCGACCCCAATGTGTTTGATTTTAATGAAATAATAGCAAAAGATAATCTTAAAGAAAGACTTAGTGATGAACAAATCCTGCAGTTGGGAAAGTTATTGGTAAAGTTTTCTGCTATATTTTCAAATATTCCACGGAAAACAAATTTAGTCGAACATGATATCGAACTAATCAGTGATAAACGCGTACATCATAAGCCTTATAGAATGACAAATTGACAGAACGAAATTCTTAAAGTCGAGATTGGAAAAATGTTAAAATACAAGATTATTGAACCAGGACCCTCTGAGTATACTTCACCCATGATCCTTGTTGAAGCACCAGGTAGGGATCCTAGGCCGTGTATTGATTACAGAAAGTTAAACGAAATAACGCGTACTGAGTTCTATCCGATCCCCAATATAGAGCAACGTGTTGAAACTGTTGCAGCAGCCAAATTTATCACCTTGATAGACTTAACTAAAGGTTATTGGCAAATTCCGCTGACCCCTAGGGCTCAGAAAATTGCTGCATTTGCTACAAATTTTGGCGTATATCGGCCTTTGCGAATGCCGTTTGGGCTTAAAAATGCTCCTTATTATTTTAGTAAAATGATGAGCGAAATATTGTGCGGATGTGAAAAATATGCGACCCCTTATTTAGATGATATTGCTATTTTTTCTGAAACGTGGGAGGAACATTTACAACATTTACATGAAATTTTAGAAAGAATAAGGAAAGACAATTTAACTATTAAACCCTCTAAGTGCAAGTCTGCACAAGAAGAAGTGCAATATCTCGGTCACATAGTAGGTCGAGGAAAACGTTCTCCAGCAGAACTAAAAATCGAAGCGGTTCAAAATTTTCCTGTTCCCACAACTAAAACTGAGATTAGAGCTTTCTTAGGGTTAGCTGGATACTACAGACAATACATACCTATGTTTTCTGCTATAGTCGCACCTTTGACAGATTTGTTAAAAGGGAATAACAAAAAGGGTAAAATTGTTTGGAATGATGAATGTAATGAATCATTCAAATCGTTAAAAGAAAAGCTATCTAGTAGGCCTGTGCTACATGCACCCGATTTTTCTAAACCATTTATACTACAGACAGACGCATCAGATCAAGGATATTGTGTTGTTTTAGCCCAGAAGGATGATAAAGGAAAAGAACATCCCATATTGTATCTCAGTAAAAAATTTACTGATAGTGAGCGGAAGTATTCCACCACTGAAAAAGAGTGTGCTGTAATTCTGTATGGAATAAAAAAACTGAAAGGGTATATAGATGGGCAGACTAAATTTTCAATTCAAACGGACCATAATCCCCTAGTATGGCTAAAAAATAATGCAGGTAGAAATGGTCGATTATTACGCTGGGCCTTAGCCTTGCAATCTTATAATTTTACGATACATCATGAAAAGGGAAGTGACAACTTAAATGTAGACTGCTTAAGTAGAAACTCTGTACATGCCAGTTATCATTAGACTAGTTATCATTTCTTTTAAGTTGTCTTGTTATTTGATTAAGTATATTGTATTTTTTTTAATTCATACTATATAGTAAATTGTTAGCTTTATTCTTACAGAGAAAAATTTTTGTTTTGGTTTTTCATATATTGTATGTGAATTTTTAAATGTGTTCTTTTTATGATGGCCTGGTTATGAGAGTGGAGAACCTTTGTAACAGTGTGGTTTAAAATTAACTGGTAAAATGTTGAACAATCTGTATTGAAACCATAAACTGTGAAGGTTTACTTCTCCTGTGTTCGGAGAAACAAAAACTGGAGGCGGAAGGTGTTTGTTTGTAGTGAACGCCTGCCTGAACTTGTATTTTATCCCGTAGGAACCTAAAAAAAGTTTTGTTTCCTCTGTGTCCGAGGAAAACAAAATCTGGAGGCGGAAGGAGTTAGTCTGTAAAGAACGCTCCTGAACTCTCTAGAAAGACCTATGATGCTCTCGACTAGAGAGAACTTCGTTAGCAATCTCCTCACACTACGAGTACTGTAATTCATTTTAACGCCTATTTTAAAGAACTGTGAATGGCAACGACTTAACTGAGGAATACGCATGCGTAAAGAGATGAGTTTTCTGTGAGACGCCTGTCAGAGAGGAGAGAGTGCTGGGAAGCTCCTCCAGCGAGCTGAGATGTGGAGACTAAATTTGTCCAGTGATGACGAGTGCTATCTTCTTTAACGTCTCTGATCGTGTCACCAACTCGGATATGTACTCAAGTTTTCTAAATGTATTAATTAAATGTTGTATATGTGGTATGTTCTGTAATTAAAGTGATGCATCACCAATACCAGAGTTGATTCCGTTTTCACTGAAGCATCTACGACGTCACACTAGTAATGGTTCTTCAGAACCCTCCTTCGCCAGAATGTCTGCCATTTCATTCCCCCATATGTGGGAAGGAATCCACTGATGGTGCACTTCACAGAATGACGAGACCTGCTTAAGCTCGCTAAGAATTGCGATTCCGGCCCCATCACCAAGTCTTCGCCAGTTTGAAAGATATTGGATGGCGCTACGACTGTCAGACAAAAACCATACTGCCTTAAGATCTGTAAAGGAAGAAACAGCGTTTAGTCCCTCTTCGATGGCTATAAGCTCACTCTTAAAAACCGAACAGAAGTCAGAATTTCTTTTCTTTATTTTAACAATGTTTCCATTTTTGCATTTAATGACAACTCCACTACCGGAACGAGAGTCCTCGCTTTTACTCCCATCAGTATAGATAAGGGTAGCTTCAGAGGGAGTTGCGTGTATAGTTTCTAAGGCAGATTGTCGTAACAGGGGAGGAATATAATTTTTCTTGGAAACTCGAGACAAAAGTTCCGTATGAAACTCGACTCTAGGGAGTGCCTCAGACGGATCTAAACATTGTTTCAAGGAATGCTGCTCAACATTACGGTCCATTATACCAGCATACTCAATTTGACAAAGTGGGATATATTTCTTAAGTCTTTCGTTATTACTCCAGTGCTGCAGGAATTCTGAAGTTCTATTTTGGGAGCCATAACTGAAAAGTTTATTATAATATTTTGCAAGGCCAGCATTTCTTCTTATGCTAAGGGGTTGAAGGTCTGTTTCATACAACGCAATTTCATTCGGGCAACTCTTGCGTAAGCCAGTTATAATACGAGAAGCACTAAGTTGGACTCTTTCCAATTTCTGGAGGTTGGTAGAAGAGGCACAAGAGTAAACGGAGAAACCGTATTCCAAAGTACACTGACTACCAATAAGTATTTGGACACCTATGCAAGTGACGATATCTGCGGTCCTAAGGTACATCACGGACTCCGCCGTTATATATAATGTAGGAAACAGCATCGGCTTTAGTCGCATGCAAGATGCCTCGCAGTTCGGATTTATATTTGTTTAAGTTTAACTCACATCTGGGATAGAGCTCCAAAGGGCGATATCATCCGCAAATAGCCCAACCTCACATCTCTTTGCTATAATCTTCTCAATTCCAGCCAAATAGAGATACACTGACTACAAATAAGTATTTGGACACCTATGCAAATGACGATATTTCCGGTCCTAAGGTACGTCACGGTCTCCGCCGGTATATATCGTGTAGGAAACAGCATCGGCTTTAGTCGCATGCAAGATGCCCCGCAGTTCTGATTTCGAGAGCAGTTCTGATTTCGATTCTTGAGCTCTCTGATTTCGAGAAAGGTATAATTATCGGGTATCACAAATGTGGCCGATCCTTAAGGGACATATTTAGCGATCTGAAGTACAGAAAATCGACAGTGGCCTATGTGATTAAGAAGTGGAAGGTGAGCGGTGATTGTGGGAATGTTCCCCGAGTCAGCAGACCAACGAAACTGGGAGATAGAGGCCGACGAGTGCTGTCCAGAGAAATTCGGAAAACCCGCACCCAACCGATGACCCTCATCCGCGAGGAGTTTCAACAGGCATCCGGGAGTATTGTTTCAATGAATACCATCCGTAAGGAAGCACATCTGCTTGGTTTTCATGGTCGTGCTGCTGCCCATAAGCCTTTGGTCACCAAGTCCAACCGCGCTGCTCGGTTAATGTGGTGCAAAGCGCATCGAAATTGAACCGTAGATCAGTAGAAACGGGTTCTTTGGAGTGCCGAAGCCCTTTACCGTTCGGATGGCAGGGTCTGGGTCTGGCGTCTACCTGGAGAACGTCTCCTGCCAAAATGCATTGTGTCAACAGTCAAGTTCGGCGGAGGTGGAATTATGGTCTGGGGGTGTTTCTCCTGGTATGGGTTGGAACCCTTGGTCCCCATTCATGGTAAGCTCAACTCCGATGCCTGCTGCACTATTTTGGATGACAATGTGCTTCCTACGTTGTGGCAGTTTTACGGGTTGGACTCCTGTTACTTTCAGGACGACAATGCCAGTTGTCATGTTTCGACGTTAACCAAGGCTTGGTATGGTGCCAATGGAGTTCATCGAATGGACTGGCCTGCCCATTCGATGCACTATTTTGTATTTGAGTCCAGACCTGAACCCTATCGAGAACCTCTGGGACGAATTTAGGCCGAATTTAGGGCCGAATTTAGGGGTGCACTACCCGTGCAAAATCGGTGAAGGAGCTTCTATGTCTTCTCTAAGCCGAGTGGAAGAAAATACCACCACTAGCTGTCATACAAATACTTGTGGAAAGTATGCCCCGGAGGGTCCACGCTGTAATTACCTCTCGTGGAGGCTCTACCAACTATTGATTTTGAATAAAGTTAGTTTTTCTTTTCTATCATAGGTGTCCAAATACTTATTGGTAGTCAGTGTAGAAAAGAATTGGGCTCAACACAGAACCCTGGGTGACGTCTTGGTTAATTTTAAAAGTGTTTGAAATAGTGGAATTAAGTTTTACTTTTATCAGTCTATTTCTTAAGAAATCTGCGATCCAGGCCAAGGATTTACCCCTGATGCCAAAGTCTTCGTAGAGTTTAATAATTAGTTTATGTTTCCAGACACGGTCAAATGAATTTGATAAATTTAGAAAAGCAACCGCAGTATGATTGGCAGGTCGCTTGTTTTGGGCATTTCTAATCTTCTGGCTGAGATAAACCATTTGATCAGTGGTGCTATGACCTCTTCTGAAACCGTATTATTCTTTTGGTAGGAGGTTATGGATATCCAAGTGGAAGAGCAACCGCCCCATAATCATTTCTTTCCATGACTTTACATGCAATGCTGGTTAGGGTAATGGGTCTGAAGCTCCCAGGGGATCCATCGGTTTGGCCAGGTTTCTCAACAGGTATGATTGTGGCTCTTTTCCACTCTTTAGAAAGGCGTCCAAGACTCCAAGATTTATTCACTATATTCAGAAATTTCTTTCTTGCATGGGTATAAAATATAATAATAATATAAATAAAACTTATGTAATAATAAAACATTAACAAAAACACGTCCTACCAGCTCAGAAATCAACGTCGAACTCCACAATTGCCTCATTAGCGGGGTCGAAATTCCCTCTGTGGTTATGCAGCTGTCATTTTCAATCCTTTCGTTGTATGTCAATTTATACGAACGACATTCCTCACAACCCCCTCACTACACTAGCATTATATGCAGATGATACTGCGATCCTCCATCAAAACGCGTCTACGGCCGCAGTCGTACAAACACTACAAGAACACATCCATGCATTAGAGTCATGGATGACCAAATGGAAAATAAAATCCAGCGTCGATAAATCCGAAGCTGTTTATTTTACCAATAGAAGAAACATCAACTTAAACATCATGCTAAAGATGTATGATGTCAGCATCCTATGGGACAAGCAAGTAAAATACCTTGGTGTCATTTTAGACCAACGACTTACATAAACCCCTTACATAACATATATTTTAAATAAGTTTCGGGGTACTCAACCCCTTAATTGCTCGAAACTCCGTTATATCTCTTCAAAATAAACTTCGTGTATACCAATCCATGTTGCGACCCATCATAACTTACGCCTGCCCGGTCTGGAATTTTGTTTGTGACTCTAAAATGGAAAAATTCAGCAAAGCCAGAATATCACACTCAGAAGGATGGCAAATTGCCCCTGGTACATCCGAAATGATGCAACACATAACGAACTTAATGTTAAGAAAATTAATGTATGCATAGCAAAAATTTCTAAAAAAATTTTCAGGAATATTAAAAAAGTGAATAACATCTCAATCCCAAGTCTGAATTATGACTACGCAGACGACGAAAATAGAAAAAAGATCTGGAGCAGTACTCCAGCACCTAAGTTAATCTATTTTGAGTTTTGAATTGTGAAAATATCTACCCATTAATCTCTTAATTTTCCCCAGTAAACTTGTCTTATTTTTATTTATCTTACATCTTTATGAAGTTGTTAAAGGCACGCATAAGTGTCGCCATCTACATTTAATGCCAGGAACTATTCCTATCTAGTACCACTACTGTACCCCCATCTAGTTTCAGATTACAGTACTTTGCCTCTTAGCTTCAATAGCTTCACTCAAGTCTTACACCCGTATGTCCTAAATTTCAACTAATTTTATCACCAATTCCCTGCAATAGATATTAGGCCAGCCAAATTATTTCACTCCTTGATCTTGTTCCTTGTTCCTTGCTTGTTGATCTTCTTACTGCAGTTACTTTATTTTATCAACTAAATCTAATCTGATACTTTAGATTTGCACTTAGCCCCGCCCCCGACCAATGCCTGAATAGCAAGATTATGCATTTACTTTCCAGGCACACCACTGGACCACATGACCCAGTAGCTCCACCCAGGACTCCAAAGACCTTCCACCTTCCATCTTCGTCCGTTTGAGCACCAGCAGCCATTACAATAGCATACGACATCTTAGATATGCATCTTATTGCTATTACGTTATTGCATTTCGACACCTCAAGACAGGGACAGGGACAGGGAAAAGTGGACGGAGCACCAGAACTTCGTCAGTGACTTTTACAGGTGTTGCTCCGCCGCACTACTGTACCCCGCTGGGCTTTTAGTTGGCCCGCATCGGATGCTAGCCTACCAAGACATTTACATAGTAATTTTACATTAATATTAGACAAGACTTAGGTGAAAGTCACTTGATGACAGGCGTCAGAGCAAAAGCCTCATCCTGAGTTTAACATCATTTCCACGGCGCATAACTTTTCTTGGACCTAACATGGTTGAAAAACCGAGCTGAGGGTAAGATCTCACTGCGTTAGATTGATAAATCTTCGTATATCATCTTTCTGGTAGTTACTCTGTCAAGCAAAGTCGGTTTACAGAATCAGAAAACTGGCATGGATGTTGTGTGCATGGCCTCAGAGATTTAAATACGAGAATAACAGGTGAAAACATTTTCTGAAGCGGACCGAAGGGTGGAGCTAGCTGGTTCAGGAGTAACGCCGTCCAATGCGAAACCTGGAAAGTAAGCACAAATTCCTAGCAGATCAGGCACTGATGGGGGGCGGGCTTTGTTAAACTGCGGAATTAAGTTAAAATATGAGTAGAAAAGTAGCCACTAGATGGCTACATAGTAGTGAAATTTACTGAAGTAATAGATGAAATACTTAAGGTAATACCTACTAGATGGCGACACAATTGCTAGAATTTAAGTGACTCGGAGCCATAAGAAATAATAAAGTTTACAGCGTAAAAAGATCCAGGACTAAGATAACAATGGGGCCTAAATAACTTTTGAACAGATTAAATAGACTGTGAGACAATTATGAGTACAAAATTTACATTGAAAATAAGTCGAATTAATTAACTATTTAAATGGAGCAAGACTGTGCCTAGTCTTTTCCTGTTTGCTCTATCTTGAATATTGTAGTCCATAACAGGAATTGAGACGTTACTAACTTTTTCAATATTTCGAAAGAATTTTTTGGCAATTTTAGCAATACAAACGCTGATTTTATTAACATCTAGTTCTCTATGAATTGCCTCATTAGCAGTTTGCCATTTGTCTTAGGGTGACATTCTGCATCTGTTGGATTTTTAGCAATCTCGTATCACAAATATACCCCTAGACAGGACAGGCGTATGTAATGATGGGACGCAAAATGGATTTATACACCAAAACTTTATTGCCTATAGATATACAAGATATATGTAACGTGTGGGGCCCATGTGAGTTTTTGGTCTAAAATAACACCAAGGTATTTGACTTGCTTGGCCCAGGGAATATTTTGGTTGTACATATTCAAAGTGACATTCAAATCAATATTGGCTTTTTGCGTGAAATAAACAACCTCAGTCTTTTCCACGTTTGTTTTGATTTTCCATTTCACCATCCAGCACTCTAGCGCATGGATGTGTTCCTGTAATGTTTGAACTACTGCGGCCATAGACGCGTTTTGATGGAGGATTGCAGTGTCGTCTACGTATAATGCTAGTGTAGTGAAGGGGTGGTGTGGAATGTCGTTCGTATAAATTGAAAATAGGGTAGGTGAGAGTAAGCTCCCTTGAGTATGCTTACTGCGTGTAGAGTATGATTGTTTATAGCGAACGAGAAATTTTCTATCGTACAGATAGGAATTAATGATGCTTATGATGTAATCTGTGAAACCCAGAGTGATTAACTTGTATGCGAGACCCTGTAACCATACACGGTTGAACGCTTTCGAAATATCGAGAAAGAGGCCACCAATTATGCGCTTCTTATTCAGTCCGTCAGCAATTAACCCATTAACCGCCAAAACTACAAGGAATGTTTCTTTTCTCATGAAAATAATAACAAACATTAAATTAAGCATTTTTAACATAAATTTACATTGAAAATAAAAAAAAATGCTCTTACCTGTGGAAAAAGCTAGTGTTGCGTTCGCGCAACGTCAGCGGAATAAGACTACGAATGTTTAGTGAGTAGGATTGTACTCGTGTGATGTTTCTTTTGAGTGGAGCGCAGGATTACTTTTTAGCTGTATAACGTTTTATAAATCTACAAATAACTTTACTTGTAATTAATTTAATATTAAAATATACATTGTATTTCTTTTACAAATACAGATTATTTCGTTTGAAAGATTCAAGGATGAAAAACTCGATTACAATCATTATGTAAAGCTACATTACATACTTTGCATCTATAAACGGTCTGGCTATGGTACTCTTTACAACAAAGTCTTTTGTTATCAACGGACTTACGATAAAATGTCTACCATCTCCATGCAATGGTTTTTGAATGCTGAATTTACTTGGTCTTCTTGTTGCTGATCTATTTCTGGCTAATTCTACACTCTCAATAGGAGTTTGCGAAAGGAATAATGCATTGTCGCGTCTGAAATCTAAAACAGACTTTATATTTCCAGTAGTAAAAAGTGGTGATATTTAATAAGTTTAGATACGGTCTCACCTCATATAATTTAATAGTATTATTAATTTGACTATTGTCAAATGCAAATTCTGCTTCATATTCCTGTACTGCAAACGTGATATCAATTCTCGTACAACAGGAACAGAAATGTCCTTATCAAAAGACCAATACATTTTTTCTTGAGGTAAAGAATGATATCCTGTAAGCAATAATATTCCAATAAATCTTCTCATATAGGCTTCAGATGCAATAAATTCTGGGCAATTTTTTTTTCTGAGCGTATATATTTGTCTGTTCAACGAGAAGAGAGTAAATGTCTTAACCAAAAAGAAAATCGAAAATATGTGCGCTAGTTTTACCTTGTGTTTTGTCTTTTATAATTTCTCTTCTATCTCTTTCTTTATGTTCTTCCTGAGACATAACTAACAGTTCCTTTTTTATCCATTTCAAGATTTCAGTCTTCTGCTTTTTAAACTTTTTAGTATGACTATAACTACTTTTAGAAGGCTGAAACTTACTTCTTAAGTGAATTTCAACTTCCCCAGCAGTATCATTAAGTAAAATATCATTATCATTAATTAAAACATTGCCATTCCTTTCTTCTTCGTGACTAGCCTCTGCAATTTCTAGGGGAACAACAACAATATCAGTGTCATTCTGGTCATTATTAACATTATCATCATCTGTTTCTTCATCAAAAAATCTTTGAAGGGCTTCTTCTAATGTAAGATACCTCGTTCTAGGCATTTTTAAACAACCAGAACATGAACCAGAACATCGAAAGGAATGAGTGAAAAAAGAGATTGACTACCTGTTTCCTGCTGACGTTGCGTCAGCGCAACACCTGTTTTCCCTTATTTCCCAACACAAATGTAAACATCTGACTGATGTAATGTTCTGATAAACGGTGACCTTGACTAAAAATAGATCACTCATAAAGACGGCGATCCTTTCGTTAAATATTTTCAGCAAAAATATCAGGTCGAAAATTTTGCTTAAATTTCCCTTAAAGTATGAGATTAATTATTATAAACAAAATGATTGTTGAAGGCAAATATTTTTTTACAGAAATAATCTTCATAATATTCCCTACATAAAATCATCTGCTGGTATAAAATATCTTAGGTATTTATATTTATATACGCATTTATTTTGACCGTTGCGTCAACGCAACACCAGCGGCTAATGGGTTAATTCTGTGACCCGATAGAGCTGATGGGTCGTTGAGTGCTTTTGTTGAAAACCATACTGTTGAGGGATTAAGATGTTATTTTCTCCGATGAAATCTTGGATGCGTTTTAAAATAACCGTCTCCGCGATCTTCCTTCACGTGGATAACAGGCTAATCGGCCTGTAGGAAGGTTACAGGATGGATCTTTTCCGGCTTTAGTATTGGCGCGATCACAGCTGTTTTCCAATTCGTCGGAAAATGTTGGATTTTTTATCATCGCGTTGATTAACTTCGTAAATTTGCAAAGCATCTTGGGGCCCATCTCCTTAATCTTCTTGTGTCTGACATTATCAAATCCCGCGCTTTTTCTGTTTTCCCTCTTCTCGATATAGGTACTAACTTCCGACGGCATAATTAAGGATAATTAAGGGGGTGTTGTTTGCGTTTGTTCTTGAATTGGGTAA
This sequence comes from Stegodyphus dumicola, assembly GCF_044657685.1. Taxonomy (NCBI): domain Eukaryota; kingdom Metazoa; phylum Arthropoda; class Arachnida; order Araneae; family Eresidae; genus Stegodyphus; species Stegodyphus dumicola. The sequence goes on along the minus strand of NC_140780.1, from coordinate 155,822,440 downwards.
TGAGGGAAGAAACTAGGTTTTCTGTTTGATCGTGATGAATGTTGTGTGTGCGAAATTGAGAAGCATAATTATCTGCAAGAGATTCAGCTTTCTCAAAATCAGTGTAAGCAATCCCAGAATGGCCCTTAATGGGCGGAATGTTTGTGTTGCGTCTCTTAAACTTAGAAACCGCGTTCCAAACAGAGTTATCATCTGTTGAAAGCGATTCTAAGTATCTGGCCCAGTCGAGTTGTGCATGTTTTTTGATAAGAGTCCTGAATTCTTGGTTTAGTTTGTTCATAAGAAATTTATCTGCAGGGCATCTGAATCTTTGCCATTGTTTCCTTGCATGGTTTCTTTTTCTAATTAGTTCTCTGATGGCACTATTTTTAAATCTTTTTTCCTCTCTTATCTCCTTACTATTTTTAATTAATGCACTGTGTAGTTCCTCTGTGAAACTATTTGTAAAAGCGTCTAACTCATCTCTCGTCTGTATTGCTTTGAGCGTGTACTAAGTGTTGTTTAGAGCTTTGGCATAGCCTGCCCAGTTCGTAATAAGGGCTCTTCTGTGTGGTGAACTGTAGGTATTGGTTTTGATTTCCATCATAACTGGGTTATGATCTGAGGATAACTCCGACAAACTTTCAATATAGTCAGGATTTTTAATACTTTTTAAGATAAAGAAATCAATTAAAGATGGTCTACCAATACCACAGTGTGTTGGTTTAACTAGGAATGCTAGGTTAATATTAGCCGCCTCGGCAAATTTATGAATAATGCGTCCGTGTTGATTAATATCCCAGCAAGTCCACTCGCGGTGTGCATTGAAATCTCTACCTATGATGACTCGATTGAAAGTATTTAATAGAGTTTGCAAATCTGTCTCTACAGAGTTTACAGGTGCATGTATTGGGAAATAGGTGGAGATAATAGTGATTGGTCGTGATGTGTTTGGAGTGAGTGTAATAGCTAGGGCCTCTATGGCTAACAGCTGTGGTAATGGCGTGATATGATGAGAAATGGGGCGCTTTGTTAAAATAAGCAAACCTCCACGTGCACTTCCTCGGGGAGCGTATCTCCCTGGCGTCGGTCGATCCCATCTAAGGGTAACATAATTGCAAGATCTGAAAGTAGTATTTGTTGGGCCAAGCATGTGTTCCTGAATGAGAAAATGTCGGGACAGAATTCGTGTATGAACTCCTTGAGCTCGTACGCTTTAGGGAGCAATCCATTTGCGTTCCATGTAACAATTGTTAAAGTTTGGCTATTATTACTCTGATACATTATCGGAAATTTCACTCATGATTTCAAAAAATAAGAACATTTTGTCCATGTATCCGTGAGAGCATTAAGCTTAGGCATGTATTTTTTAAAAACATTATTCATAACAGATATATATTGCATACCAAAAATATTACTCAAATTAGATACATGCTTGATAAAATTAACGAATTCAGATTCCTGGCTTTTATCAGTAGAATTTTGCATAATACTTTTTCTGTTAAAATTTCTATTAGAAGTACTATTATTATTGGTCTGAGAAATTAGATATTATATTATTCTGAGTACTAATATTAGACATATTTTCAGTTTCGTTTACGTTCAGTGCAGCAAAGGACGGCATAGGGGTTTTTCGAAAGGTCTAAAATTCGGGTGTTCCTTCTGCCTTTTAGCCATTTGGGCGTAAGAAATTCCATTTTTGACCATATTTTCTTTTCTGCTCATAGGTGGTTTGTTTTTCGGGAATTTACTACAATCTCGATATGAGGCTGTATGATTTCCATTGCAGTTACTGTACTTTGGCTCCTCAATTCGTCCTTTTATGGGGCAATCCATGGTTTTGTTCGGTTCCGAACACTTTACACATCGAGGCGTGAAAAAAACAGTTTCCGATGAGTGGTGCCAGCGTTGACAAATGTAACACTGAGGCACCTGTTTTTTTTTTGCTACATATTTTTATACAGGGTTCATAGCCATATTTTAGTTAAAAAAATAAGCACCTATAAGCACTTTTCAAGCACATTTTAAGGAAAAAATAAGTACCTGTCTAATTACATTATACACAACTGCATAACCTTAAAAGAAAAATTAGACTTGTAATTTAAAATATGAGCAATGCAATATTTATTAAGAGAATGAGCATTACCTCAACAATGGAAAACAATTAACCTTTTTTTTTAAATTTTAAATGACAGTTCAATTTACAGAATTAGTTTACAATGAGAGGAAAAAAAAACTATGCAGAACTAAACTATATTACAAAATTTAATGATGATATTTCAGTTGAAAATATAGAAAATAAATAATAATAAGCCATATTAATTGTATTCGTTTGGCACCTAATAATAAATACAATTTATTTTTCCACTCGTATTAATATTTAAATAATTTAACTTAAATCAAAATTCTGAACATTTTCTAAATTTTCATTGCATAACAGTTTTCCCTTAACATATATCCCAAACAAAGTAATTTAAGTAAAAAAGAGGCACATTTCTGAAATCAGAAGACGGGAAATTGCTTCATGCAGTCATCCTTTAACAGTAAAAGCTTAACTAACCAGCATACTCGGAAATTCCCGAATATTCCGGATAGTAACTGGAAAAAGAGCAGTGGGGGAGATAGTAGCCGTTCTTTAGATTTAAATTTAGGCTAAATAAATGATTTTGACATTTCGATATGTGCATCATATAAAAACCAAAGGAACTGAGAAATATTCTGCTTAGAAAGCACAGTAAAACTCTTTCAAGTGTTCATAAACAAATCTCAGACTGAACATCAAAATTAATTATCAATGCAAAATACCGCAAACGTTATTGCGCAATACGTGGGGCATAATTCTTCCATATGTGATATTACGCAATCGGAATCAACACCTGCCGGTATGGTATTCGGAGAAAAAAGAACTAAATAAAGGAAAAGAAAGAGACTTACTAATCTGGGGTGTTTCTGATTCTAATTTTCAACAGACTGTATTAAATTTCCGGAATAGACTCAATCTTCGCTTGGGTTGGGTAGACCACAAAAACTTTTAGTCCTATTCAATCCAGATTGAACAGTGATAAAAAAAAGTCCGCTGCTTCAATATTACAGATTTTGCGGAGAAACTCCCAACCTCCGTACTGTATAATGCATTGGAAAAGAAAGTGAAATTATTTTGACTATTCAATTACTTTCCTTTTATTTAAGCCATTCCGAATATTATTTCTTAGAAAGCTAATCTGTGTAAAAACACACCCATTTTTGGAAGTTTATCTATACTTCAGCAGTTACTGCAACTATATTATTATAAATATTCATACATATGCTCATAATATAAGTATAACGATCATCATAAACACGAATATGAACTGACTACGCGGAAAAAGAATGCAAATTATTAAAATCTTGGTAGAAATTCAAATGTGTGTAGTATTTGGTTGGGAGGAAAAGAATACCGAATGTACCGGAATTTTCTACGTTTTCGCAATTCTTTGGCCAATAGAACGACATGCACCTGTCTGTACTCTCGCGCGTACCATAGGTTACGTTAATGCAGAGGAAGGGGGGAAAAGGAATTTTCGGGAGTATGATTCACCATCTGACATTGCATATAAGGAAGAAAAGTTGTTTATTTAGTTTCGGCTTTGGTACGGGGAAAAAATGCGCGTTCATTAAAAACAAAGGATTAAAAAAAAAGCACTAAAAGCAAGAAATAAGCACTAAAAAAAAAAAAAAAAAAAAAAAAGGGTTTCAAAGAAAAAGTAAGCACCTATAAGGGCCTTTATATTTTATTTTCAAATATAAGGACTTATAAGTACTTGTAAGGACCGCTACGAACCCTGTTATAACTCCACGGAGGAAAGCAATAAGTCCTTAACATTGAATATATTATCGGCATTTTCATTTTTAACCATTTCAATCATAAGCAGCGGCATAGGTGCTCTGGTCTTTCGCCTCGTGAGAGCTGCGTGATTTTGGCAACTGAGAAACCTTTTTCGGTGAAAGCATTAACAATAGTTTGTTAGTTAGTCGTAATACTAAGACCTTTTATTACCACCTTAATAGGTCGTTCGTATTTTGCATTGATTACATAATGTTCTATCTTTTTACTTTGAAATAATGCACTCAACGTGCGGTGGTCTTCTGGACTGTGGGGCAAGATTTTCAACAATTCCCCGCTAATTTTGCCTAGGAATTTAGCTTTTGTACTTTTCGGATAATTTTTGTAAAAATTCTTCATGGGTATCCTGGCCGGGGTTAACCATAATAGGGGTTACAGCCGGTTGGCTAACAGTCGTCTGCTGCTGCACAACCTGATTGTCTGGGGGTTCACCATTTATATTGTTTTCCAAATCCTTAAATTTATCAGAAGTAGTAATCTTAACATTCAATTTCTCAATTTTCTGCTGCTTAGCAGTTTTGGTGGCCAGCTTAAAACCTTCATTATCCACATCACTAGCATTAGAGTTTAACTTACGTTTATTTCTAGATTCAGAATTATTAGCCTGGCTATTACTATTTACTGGGGGGGGGGTTAATGCCTGAAATGCTAGAAGAATCGTACTTACCCCTGATTTCCTCTGGTTGAGCTTTCATCTGCTGAATTATCTTGATCATAGGAGCAGTAACCACATCGTTATCTGTAACGGCACGTCTCGCCTGGTAAGTCCTTACTGAAGCTTTCATCTGATCAATTTCGATGTCTAAATTCCGGAGCCTTTCACGCATTATTTCCAATTCCGAATTCACATTGTCATCGTTCGTATTTAATCCATTATCCATAGTAATATTGACACAGCTTTCACGTGAGATAGCAGTATTAGGCCTACTTTCCTTCATAGCAACGTCGTTTCTATCATCCTCGTTGTTAGGCTTATCCATCACCGATGGCTCGTTCATCACAAGCAACCTACACGTACGAGGATCAGGGACCGATTGAATCGATGCTGAAGTGATTTACTCGACGTTATGCATATGCGCAAGGCTCAACACTGCAAATTCACGAGATTTATTCTCATTTAAGAACTATGCCATGTTATAGTAGAGAAGTTATGCCATTCCATACGATGTTATACGCAGGATGCGGCTTGTTGCCCAGGAGCGTGATTTAACGTGCTTCGCACCTTAGCCTTCATTGTATTTTAGAGCGTTTTCGATTTCGGTACTGACAGTTTCGCGGTTTCTTTGATATCGACTCTAGTATACTGGTTCTTGACAAAAGACTCCTTCATTTTTATTTTCTGCTAATTTTTCATCAGACCGGTTTCCAAATTGTTTCTAACGGCTGTGGCCTGCAACTTCAGTTTGGTTATCTCGAATACTTGTTCTTATCTCCTAATTCTGTCCTGCCTCTCTTCCTTTTCTAGTCAGAATTTAATTTATAAACAATAGCTATGATACTTTTACTCCCCTATAACAACTTTACTGCAGTTTATTACAAAGCAGCGATCTCTTCATAATAAATGCTCCTAACTGCATAACAGTTTTGAGATTTTCTCAGCGTAATTCCTTAATTTTCCAGCATTATATACATCCCCCCAGTAATCATCGTTAAGAAGGTATTTTTCCTTGTTTCATTGAATTTTATCCTATACTCTATATTTCATGCATTTGCACAGATATTGTGCTAAAATTTATAATTTTATCTCTCAGTTGTTTAGAAGTCAATAAACTGAAAATAATTTTAAATACTCACATTGAATATCCAAGATGATAATATTAAATTGCACGAAACGAATTTATTGTTGAGATAAAAATTACGTTTCCCAAACATAATTTACAAGGGTTTTTCTGTCAGCCTTTTAAAAGGATCTCGTAACTTACTTTGATGGTATCCCAGGATTCCTTTTTTGTTAGATACAGATGGAATTCAAATTTGTCTGGATGATTTTTTCTCCATACCTGCAAACAATAAAGAAGCAGTCAGAATTTTTGTAACGCTCATAAGATTGATGTATACAATGTCAAGAGTTTTCCGATAGCAATCCATCAGATGAAATTTTTAATGACATAGAAAGAATTGTATTAAAGGATAACCCAAAAATTAGTTAATATTTTGAAAACTCAATAATTCACGGAATAATGTAAGCAAAATAAAAAGGGCCAACATATGGCGCTGGGCAGCGAAATGTCAGTAACGCCGCATGAGAAACGTATGAAATGAGCTGTGGTGAGAGAGGGAATTGGTTCCTTCATGACTTTGTCAATTTTCTATCCTCGCTTCCGGGTTTTGGTCTCGGTGTGATGTGGATTTATGGCATCAATCATAATTTGTAGTAATTTGCATAAAAACCATCAACTGAACCTCACTGAAGGAAAAAGAAACATTTACTGTGGTTTCCAGTAGCCTTTGTGTTTTCTAAAAGGTCACTGCGATAAATAAATTAATGCTTTGATTTCATAAAATGTTATTATTGAGATGCACAAAAAGTTGTTTCGAACGTAAGTATTAAACCTTTACATAAAACTGCTTCTTTCTGAAAAATGCTTAACTTTATACTGATGTGTTACAAAATTTACTTGAAATGGAAACACGGAAATGTAATATGACGCCGTTTTGTTTTGATAAAGTGTTTATTTATATAAAATTCCCAAGTCTTGGAAACTTGTAAAATTTTCTTGGAAATTTGCGAGAAAGAAAATAATAACATATTTAATTTATTTTTAAAAATTCATTACGTTTAAGACTCTATAAGTGAGTCAGCGTATAAAACAGGCAAATCGACAACCTTGTATTCGGCGTAGATTTTGTAAAATCCCAATTACGAGGGTTGGAACTTTAATAGTGGCAACTATTTATTTACAAGGAATACAAAAGTGATTCGTGTCACCATGTTTTCCAGTCCTTCAATATAGTCGCCAGCATTGTGTACAACCCGTTTCCAACGATGTGGAAGTCGCAGAATACCTGTAGCAGCGCCTGTTTTGTTGATAGTTTGAATGGACCGGTCTACTGCCTCAAGAATCTCAGGAACAGTTTGGAAGCGAGTGACACGAAGTGGTTCCTTCATATTAGGAATTAAGTCATAGTCACAATGGCTTAGATCTGGGGAGTATGGTGGATGGTAAAGCACTTCCCAGCCCCATCGCTTGAACAACTCAATCACAGCTTGCGCTGCATGCGGCCGAGCATTGTCATGCAAAATGAAAGGAGCGTTCTGCAGAAAGTGTCGCCGTTTTTTTCTCAAAGCTGGTCGGAGATTGTGCTCCAAAAATGAGCCTTAATACTGCGCAGTGACGGTCGGCTGTAGGGGAACGGTATGCGTTAGGATAACACCATCACAGTCGTACACGAGAATCACCATAACTTCTACACTGCTGAGGTTCTGACGAAATTTTGAACGTCGTGGTGACCCGTTATAACACCATTCGTTTGATTGGCGTTTCAGTTCTGGCTGGTACGATCGGGCCCAAGTCTCATCCAGCGTACTGATACGGCGTAAAAAAGCATCTCCTTCGCGCTCATAGCGCTCCAGGTGGGTTCGGGCAGCATGGTATCATAGCCATTTCTGCATTTCCGTCAATTGATGTGGAACCCATCGTGAAGCAATTTTTCTCATGGACAGGCGTTCCTTCAGAATGTGCAGCACAGTCGTATGCGCTAATCCTGTTTGTCCGGCCAGCTGACGAATCGTTTGGCGGCAATCACTGTCCATTAGTGCGGCAACAGCTTGCACGTCTGCATCGCTGACACTCAGACGACCTGGCCGCAGCATGTCTGCCACGTTTTGGCGTCCTTCATTGAATGCTTTCACCCATCTTGCTACGGTTCTGTAAGGCAATGCAGATTCCCCGCAAGCCTCTTGAAGCCCTTGATGACACTGTCGTGCTGTACGACCTCTGGCACATTCAATTTTTATCCAACATCGTAGTTCTTGTTTTGAAAACATCCTGACAACACTTACTTTGCTCCTGATGAAGGAGGTCCATTTTGCCCTTGAATACAAAATCTACGCGGAATACAAGGTTGTCGATTTGCCTGGTTTATATCCCACGTCGGCGTGTTTCTCTTGCGTCTTTAAGCCAGCGTATGTTTTAAAATATATTTCTCACCATACTTGACAAAATAAAGTCTCTGTCTTCTTAAAACTCACTGTAACTTGTTAAAACTGAGTGCCTGTCCCTGCAACTCTCCTACAAATAGCGTAATCCTGCAAGTGAATATCAACTAGCTTAAGATACTCACTCTGATCAACATATCCAGAAGTCGGTTCAACATTGGATAAACTCTTCTTCCCCATAAAATCTGATAAATTTAACCATATTTAGGGAAGTTTTGGATCATACCATCTCAAAAAAAAAAAAAAAAAAAAAAAAAAAAAAAAAAAAATGTGCTCATGGAAGTGATAGAATTACAGGAAGAATCTCTTACAAATCTCTTAGGAAAAATCTCTTACAGTGTGTCATTGGTAAACTGACAAGTATCTTTAACGCATGTCTCGCAATATCATACTTCCTGCAGCCTTGAAAGTATGGAAACAATTTCCTCCTCCATAAGCCGAAAAACCGCTTAAAGATCTCTCAAGTTATAGACCGATTACTCTACTGCCGTCACTGGGAATGGCCCTCAACGCATCGTCTAAAATTGGCTGAAGCCATTTGTTGCACAAATCGCACATAAACAACATCGTGTATTAAAGTTTTAAAGAAATCTCGCCATTTTAATCAAACAACTAACTTTATTAGTCAAACTTACAGAATAACTGAAAAACATTTTAAGCGCGTGCATCTTCAAGCACCGATATTTTCTGCGCGAGGTTTCTTTACATTTCTTACTAGGTGTTATTTTGGTAGCATAGCAACGCAACTTTAATTCAACTGCGCATGCTCGCGCCATTGCTGTGTGTGTTTTCTTGAGCTCTGATTTTCATCTTTATTTTGCGATAATTAATGTGTGTAAACTATTTATTGTGTATAATTTTATTTGTGCAAGTGCTCTGCTTTATATTTGTGCAATTTGTTTCAAGTTAAAAGAAGTATTGTTAATATTATGGCCCTTGCAAGATTTCGGTATAGTTAACCCTAGCTTAACGATTTGTTTACTTCTTTGAGTAGTGCTACGAAGTAAAAGAATGCCAAGATGGACGAAGACGATGATGTGTTTTATAGTGCGCTTAAATGTTGCTATGATAAACTTGAAACGGCTATTGAGTCAAAGTGTAATATGAACCAGAATATTCGTGAAGAGGCAAGGCATGCAATGTGTGAGTTAAAGTGTTTGATTACTAAGAATTTTGAACGTATTAAGTCGTTGGGTTACCGTGAAGCTTGTAGGGAAAGTCTTAAAGACATTTTCGTAAAACCAACGTATGCTAGTGCTGTGCTGCCATCTCCTGTGGAGAATGCAAAACAAAATTCTTTAAGTTGTGGTCTTGTCATTTCTTCGGAAAATCGTTCGTCAGAGGATATTAAGAAGATTCTTAAATTACAAATTAATCCTGTAGAGAAAAAAGTGGGTATTCTCAATCTAAAAAATATTGGAAATGGCAAGGTATTGATAGAATGCTCCTCTGAAAATGATTTAAAAAGGATACAAACTGAAATTCAAGTAAAATCACCGGAATTAACTACCTTTCCTTCCAAACGAAAGAATCCTACGATCTTAATAAAAAATGTCCCTAATGAGATAAGGGATGAGGATGTTCTCGATGTTTTAAAAAATCAAAATCCAGATGTTATCGCCTCTGAAAATAAATGGAGTGAATCACGAATTCGATTTACGTTAAGGAAATTTCAAAATACGAGACATTTAGTTGTTGAGGTGCATCCAGACATGCGTAGAGGTATTTTACAGGAATGTAGACTAAAAATTTCTTGGAGCATCTGTACGGTGGATGATTTTGTCGTGATTAATCGGTGTTTTAATTGTTTAGGATATAATCACCGTGCTGAACATTGTAAAAATCTACGTGCTTGTTATTTCTGTGCACGTGAACATGAAAGTAAAAATTGCCCACATAAGAATTTGAAAGTCTGTATCAATTGCATTAGACGCAATCAAAAAATAAAAGATGAGAAAAAAAAAATTAAATGTAAGCCATTTGCCTTTTTCTGAAAGTTGCTCTTGTCATGAATTTATAAGAAGTCAAAATATAGCAAGAACAAATTATGGATAATAGTCATAATTTTATTTTAAAATTTGTTCAAATTAATTTACATAGATGTAAGGCTGCTACTCAGCAACTTGTTTTGAATATGGAGGTAAACAATGTTTCTGTTGCTTTTATTCAAGAACCTTACTCTTATCATGGTTTTATGCCTGGCTTTCCGAGTTCCTTTAGGTTATACTATGATTTTAACTCAGAGGTCATAAAGGTTGCTATTGTTGTTCGAGCCGGATTTCTACCTACTTTTTTGGATTTGAGATTCTTGGATTATAATATGGTGACTCTTGATATTATTTTTAAAGATACTAAATATTTTCTATTTTCATACTACTTTGAGCCCTCCCGATGTATTGAATTTGATTTGCATAAAATAAGTCGGGTCTTCCAGGCTAAGGATCTTGCAAAGCTTATTTGGGGTATGGATTCCAATAGTAAGTCTGAACTGTGGTTTAGTCCCTACAGTGATGCTCGAGGAAACAAGCTTGGAGATTTTGTCAGCTCCTATAACTTATATGTGATCAATGAGGACTGTGGCCCTACCTTTTGTTCGGAACAGGGATCAAGCTATATAGATGTCACAATTATGGGAGCTGATTTGCTAGCAAATGTTACCCGCTGGTGTCTCTCGGACTGTGAATCATTGTCAGATCATGCAATGATTGAATTTGACTTATCTGTTTCTGATGCTTCTTTAATTGCTGTCAGTAGAATTTTGTTTAATACAAAAAAAGCAAATTGGGGATATTTTGAAAAATATTGTTCACAGTATATTTCTTTGATCATTAATGGTTTGGATTCTTGCTCGAGCACTGACTCACTTAATGTGATTGTACATTTTGTGACTTCAGTTATTTTTCGGGCATGTATTAAATCTATGCCTACTAGAAGGACTGGTAGGCGAAAAGTACCTTGGTGGTCATTGGAAATTTCCATTATGAGAAAGAGAGTCAACGCGGCTAGACGGAGGTTCCAGAGGACTACTAGCAATGATATAAGGGACTTGTATAAGCGGAAATACCTTGATTTAAGGAAAAAATACAATGAAATGCTTATTGAGGCCAAATTAGAGTCTTGGAGGAAGTTTTTTTCCGATATCAATAATGAGAATGTGTGGAAAAAAATTTACACTTATGGTATTAAAGAAAATTTTATGAGGAAGATTGAGATCTCGGGCCTTCGGCTTTCAAGCGGTAACTTTACGTCTTCCTTGGAGGAAACTATCGATGCTATTCTTGATAAAGCTTTTCCTCCTGATTGTGTGAGACTTGATAATGACTTTCATACTCAGTGGCGCTCATCTGCTCGCAGTAGTTATGCGTCTCAGATTGATCCTCCTTTTTCGCAGGCCGAGGTTGATGATGTAATTCGTAATTTAGGGCTTGGCAGGTCTCCTGGCCCGGACTCTATTTCCAATGAAACCATAGGATACTTCCATCGTCTTTTTCCTGCAGTTTTTCATAGATTATTTAATATATGTTTGAATCTTGGTGCTTTTCCACGAACTTGGAAGAACGCCCTTGTTATTGTGATACCCAAGAAACAAAGTATCACTGTTCCACATGTGAATAATCTTAGGTGTATCTGTCTTCTTTCTTCTTTAGGTAAATGTTTTGAAAAACTAATTACTAACAGAATTACTTGGCATCTACATAAAGAAAATATTCTTAGTGCTGACCAATATGGTTTCATTGCTCAAAAATGTGCTGAGGATGCACTTCTGCGTCTTAGCAACATTGTACAGAGGGGTAAGATGAGAGGTTTGTACACTATTTTAATTTTTCTTGATATTGAAGGAGCTTTTGATAATGCATGGTAACCTGCTATTCTCAATTTACTAAAAGAAATGAAGATACCTCAAAATGTGTTTAATGTTGTTTCTGATTTGCTGAAAGACAGGACAGTCGAGCTTACTTTGGGTGGCACCTCAAGTGTTCGCCGACCTCAAAGAGGTTGTCCACAAGGTTCTGTTTCCGGTCCCAAGCTTTGGATTATTATTATGAATGATCTCTTACAGAAACTTTCTGATCTCTTCAGTTGTGAAGTCATTGCCTTTGCAGATGATTTGTTGATTTGTATTCAAGGAAAAGAAATGCAAAAAGCTTTTCGTCTCGCCCAAGATGTTATAAATTTCATTTATCTTTGGTCAATAGATTTTAAGTTAAAGTTTAACCATGCAAAATCCAAGGCCATGTTTATTGATAGAAAAAATACTACTTATGAAGGATATCAATTGCTTTTAAATGACAATCCTCTTGAGAGGGTGAATGAAATTAAATATCTAGGTGTTTTTTTGGACAGCAAATTTAACTGGAAAAAGCATATTTCCTACATTTCTAATAAATGTGAGAGACTTCAGCGTGGGCTGAATCGAATTGCTTGTAATAGTTTTGGTGTTAAATCGAATGTTAGCGCATTAATTTATAAACAAGGCATCGTACCCCTTGTTTCATATGGATGTAGAGCTTGGGGATTGTCTCTAAAAAAGAAAATTAACTCTAAACGCCTGCTTCGAGTTCAAAGACGAATTTTGCTGCGAGTTATAAGCGGTTACCGAACTATTAGTTACAATGCTGTTTTCTCTCTTGCCGGATTTCCACCACTGGATTTGTTTATTCTGACTTTTATAGATTATAAGAATAGCCTTGCAAATTACTCCAATTCTCACTTTGATCGTTTATTGCCCTTGTCTGTTCTACCACATCCTTCTGTAAGACAACCAGTACAGATTCTGGATAGTACGGACACTGATGTTAATTCATTCTCATTTGTGCTGTATACGGATGGTAGTAGGATTGATGATAAAGTTGGTTTTGCTTATGTTATTTTTGAAGATGATATTGAAATTGAGTGTCACCAATTTCGCATTAGAAATGAATGTACCGTATATATTTCTGAACTTCTGTGTATTAATTTTGCAATCAAGTGGATAATTAGCCAGAATTGAAGTGGTTCCAGCTACTTAATCTGTACGGATTCACTCTCTTCCCTGGAATCTCTTAAAAATACCTCTTTATGTAATGATATTATTGTCAATATACAGCAGTCTCTCGGAGATCTGGAGAAGAGGGGTATTTCAGTGTTTTTTACATTTGTCCGTGGTCATTCGGGTAATTATGGAAACGAGAGAGCTGATTGGCTTGCTAAGAATGCAACTAAAAATGATATTAACGTTGATGTAAATATTCCAAAATCTTATTTAAAAAAAACATTTAAAGCTAAAACGATTGAGCGGTGGAACTGTGATTATATCTCTTCTGATAAGGGATCTGTTACAAAAGCATTCTTCCCAACTATTTTTGAAAGACTGAAAAGTAAGGACTTGTTGCTCAATTTTAAAGTTACGCAATTTTTGTCTGGACATGGTAAGTTTAATGTTTATCTTGAACGATTTAAGCTGATATCTTCCAATTTGTGTAATTGCAATCTTAGCGTTGAGCAGAGTGTTTTCCACCTGCTTTTTGATTGCCCACTGCTTGATAAAGCAAGAAATCTTTTGAAATGTAGATTGAAATTCATTGGAATTCATTGGCCGCCGAAATGTTATGATTTTGTATCCTCGATTTCGGCTTACCGAGCTTTCAATGATTTTGTTGACTTTTATTTTAAACACTGTTAATGATTTCTTTATACATTTTTATACTTTTGTATATACTTGTGTTTTTTTTTTCCTTGTTATGATTTCATTGTATTGTTGAAAACTGATGATATTACTTACTATTCTGCCTTTTTCACTTACGATTTGTAAGTCTCGTGCGATACTTTGTGGTGCACGAGGATTTCTCTTTCTTTAAATAAAAAAAAAAAAAAAAAAAAAAAAAAAAAATAGCAACGCAAATACATTAGTCTTAAGCTTCATTCCTCACGGAGAGCTTTTTGAAGAAAATTTTCTTTCAGTTCTATGGAACTTTCGGGACAAATGTTCAGTCTAAATACATTAAAATTGTTTACAAGACAAAAATGTTGAAGCATACTTGCAACAAATACAATTAAACACCAGACCAAATGAGTACAAGTGTTTAGTGCTTTTCAAGCAAGCATTTTAAATAAACATAAAAAAATTAATATTCCGACATTAGAAAACTTTAAATAACGACGTTTTAAATTTCCTAGAATATATATTTTAATTTGTGAGATGTCTGGATACAACGACTTAAACTGCCAACATTTTGATGGTGCTTCCCCTTTCTATGCGTAACTTCATATTTAAAATGATAATAATCTAGGATTAGTCCCAGTGATTTTATCCAACCACACTAAAGGATTGTGAACAGTCTGAATAATGAACTCGTACTTATAAGGTCCATCTAGGTAGAATTTTAACTTTTATACTGCAAAGACAATGGCAGCACACATCCTTTCGATTGTACTGTATTTCTGTTCAATAACTGAATTTTTTTTTGCTAAGAAGTATTATTGGATGTTCCTCACCTTTAGCATTTATCTGTGATAATACAACGCCAATAACAATATTCAGAGCGTCGTACTGTGCGATAAATGGCTGAGATTTTGGCACTCATCAGTCCAATTTAGGTCGCTTTGCAACATTTTTCTTTTAACAAATCTGTCAGTGGTGAAAAAAATCACAGAAAATTCAGAAATATACCTTCGATAATATCCCGATAAAATTCCGATATTCGATAATATCTTCGATAAAAAATAACTGGACCTGCTTTTTGTGGTAGGTATAGGGAAGTCCTTTACGGCTTGGAGGTTTTTCTTCTTCTAGTCTTCTTTGGCCTTGTCCTATTACATAACATACACATTTCACGGTCGTACGAGCAAATTGACATTTCCAAGGCTTAATATGCAGTTTCCATCAGCAAGGCAGCAACGCATCAGCAAGGTTTCAAAGACAGCAATTTTCATCTTCTCCAAAATAATTTCTAGGTGCTTCATAATTTCTTCCCAGGTTTGCGAGAATACTAGGGCATTATCAATATAGGTTACAGCAAATTCTTCACAGTTTCTTAACAATCCTGTCCTCAAACTGCTGCTTATAAAATCATATGGTGCATTTTTTAGCCCGAATGGTAACTTTAAGGGTTTAAATGGGTCAAAACGTATAATAAAATAACGCTGGGCTCTTTTAGTTAGTGGGATCTACCACTAACCTCTAGCAAGATCTAGAACAGTTATATATCTGGCTATTACACTTTTTCTAATAAATGTTCAATGTTTGGCAAGGGAAAATATTGTCTCCGGGTTGCTTTGTACAAGAGACAGTAATCAATGCATGGTCTTGCCTCTTTTCCAGGAACATCAACCAGTATGAGTGGAGAGGTAAAATCCGATTTCCCTGGTTCTATTACTTTGAGTTTTATCATCTTTCCTACTTCAGTTTTTAAAATCTCGGTTTGTCTGTAGACATCCGGTAAGGTTTTATGGATATAGGTCTATCTGCTTCTAGTTCAATATCATGTTCAGTAAGGTCAGGACATTCTGGTTCATTAGAGATAATACAGGAATACTTATATACCAACTGCTTTAAATCTTTTCGTTGACCTTCAGAAAATAGTGACTTCAATTGGATGACTAGCAAAACTTCTGACATTTCAGTATTTGAGCTATAATTTAGACCTCGTATTTCATCTTCATAGTCATTTGTCCTGTCTTCTAAACACAGCAAGTTTATATTTTCTGTTCGTTAAAAATACGGTTTCAGCATATTAGTATGGTACACTTGAGTTTTATTTTTCTCGGCAAACTCGACTATATTATTTGCCTCTGATTATCGTTGAACTATTTTTCCAGGACCTACCCATTTAACTGATCATTTGTTTGGCTTCGAAGGAGCCACTTGAAATTTACGTTCTATGGTTTTGCGATCATACCAGAGTTTTTGGCCTTAGTTTGGCTTTTTCCATAATGCTGGACAGCGAGTTCTTGACATCCCCTCATTCGATTCTTTAGTTGAAAAACATAGTCCACTACATGATTTTCTTCCTGTTCATTATCAGCTAATTTTTCATACAATAGCATAATTGGAGTTAAGTTTCTGCCATGAATTAATTCTGCCGGCAAGAAACATGTACTGTCGTGAATAGTGGTTCGAAGAGCAAAGAAAGCCTGAGGTAAAATTTTATCCCATTACGGACCAGATTCTAGGCATAGGACTAGAAGAATTCTTTTTATTTCGGAGCATTCTCTCTACAGGATTTCGGGTGGTAAACAGAACTTCGTACAACTTTAACTCCGAATTTTTTCAGGAAATTCGATGTCAGCGCACTCATAAAAGATATTGCTTGGTCGATCTGCACCTCTTTTGGAAATCTCATTCGCCTAAAAATCTGAACGATATCATACACAATCGTGGTTGAACAAAGATTTGCGACAGGAACTGTATCCGGATATTTTGAACACACGCAAACTGCAGTTATATGATATTCATTTCCTGAAGGTGTCACGGGCATCGACTCACAAGCTTCCACATTTATTTTTGAAAATATTTCTATGATAAGAGGGAAAATTTTTAATAAATTTTTCTTTTTATCTTGCGGCTTTCCAATTCTTAGACACCTGTCACAAGTTTTAACAAAATTCTCGACATCTTTGTAACAGTTTCGCCAATAAAATTTTTAAATAATGCATCTCTGTTGCACCAAAATGGGCTGCTGTTTCTTCAGAACTTATCAACTGCTTTCGATATTTCTCAGGAACAACAATCACAAGCCTTGCGTTCCATCAAGATATGTTTGGAAAAAAAGCATTTTGCCTTGTAATGTTATTAGGTTATTTTGATGCTGGAGATGTGAAAATGAGCAATGCCCTCGACAGAACTCGAATCTTGACCTCTCGAATACGCGCTGAGTGTGCTACTGTTACACCACGAAGGCATGCAGAAATAAGGGAGAAAATACCTTATATACTCCTCCCCTTTTAAAGGGCGACTGGTGATTAGGGGACCTAAACGCCAAATCCTGGTGGTGAAGAATCATCATCCACCACCGTGTTTTAGTTTAGGCGTCACAGTAGAGAAACGTGGATTTTTTAAAGAAGCAGGAAACATGACAAATGCGCAATGCCCTCTCCGGGACCTCTCGAACATGCGCCCGGTGTGCTACCGCTATATCATGAAGGCATGCAGAAAGGAGGGAAAATACCTTATAGCCTTTCAACATATACCTCGTACCTTTTACAAGATTTTATTTTAGCTTCTCCAAAAAACGACTCCAGTTTAACGCTGTCCTTCTGTTCTCGTATAAATATTTCTGGAGAGGGCTTTATCAGGCTTCTCCAGAATGAATCTCTTAAGAGTGCAGCCTTTGTATTTACACTCTTTTGCAAAAACATCGAAGCACCATGAAGGAAGTGGTTGTTTTTGATGAAATTGAATGTGTATAGCTCATACACAGATAATAAAAATGATAAAAAAATCAAGATCATAGTGCCTGTTCACGAATCACAATCGCCCATTAAGTGTTTAAATTAGTAGTTGGTAGAACCGCCCCTGGCGGCAATGCATGCTTGAATTCGTCGAGATAAGGAATTGTAGAGGTTCCTAATGTCAACCTGCGACACATTCTGCCAGGCACTCATCAGTTGTCGCTCCAGATCTGCGATATTTTGTGGCGCCCGAATCTGGCGGCCTACCATATCCCAAACGTGCTCGATTGGTGAAAGGTCTGGTGACCTTGCTGGCCATGTAAAAGTATCAACCGCACGGAGACAGTCCAGAGATATGCGAGCGGTATGCGGACTGGCATTATCTTGTTGAAAAATGGCCCCAGGATGACGTGCCATGAAGGGTAATGCAACCGGCCGCAGGATGGTATCAACACATCGTTGAGCTGTTAAAGATGTACGGAGGATGACTAAAGATGACCTGCTGTCATAAGAAATAGCGCCCCACACCATCACACCAGGGGTTATGGCCTTATGCCTTTGTAAAACAAAAGCTGCTTGGGACCGCTGGCCCCATTTCTCCAGACACAAACACGGTGTGCATTTGCTTCAACGGTGAAGCGGGATTCATCGCTGAACACTATACGATGCCAGTCTGATGCCAGCCATAATGATAGGCTGCAACACCACTCCAGACGACTCCACCGATATTGTGGGGTCAAAGGCAAACGTCTTAAAGGCCTCTGTGAGCGTAACCCCGTTTCACACAAGCGTCGTGAGATGGTGGATGGTACCACGGGAGGTATAGACGTGGCTGTAGTGTGTTTAATAGTCGACAATGATACCGTTGGGGTGGTTCGGGTCTGGCGAACAATCATCCTATCTTGCCTCGCATTTGTGATCCTTGGCCTTCCAGAGCCTTCAATTCGTCGGCAATTTCTTTGTAGCAACCATTGCTGCCAACATATTTGCACAGCAGTGTCTGAACGCTGCAGGTGGCAGCCTATTGCTCGGTATGACCACCCAGCTTCCCGCAACCCTTCAATGCGACCACGTTCGAAGTCGTTTAGTTGTCTGCAAGGTCTTCGATAGCGTCGATGGCATCTTTAGTTGCTTCTTTACGGAATTACAATGGCAGCAACAGAAAAAGATAAATTTTCCGCCTTTATTACTAGTTTTATACCTTGCGAATTGCGCACTAGAAATGCCCGCTATGATCGCAATTCCTGTTCATTTGCCTTGAAACTTTGATCATTTCCATGTTCGATCAAGATGTTTCTGTATACGAAATTTCGTCACGATCGCAAAAGTCCTTCTTGCTGCGCCCACCAGCGGCCGAGTGGTAAAGTCGCTGAACACTGGTAGTTCGGTCCGAGGTTCGAATCCCGCGAACGGGCTTGCTGCATGGGCGTTTTCGTGGTTTTTCCCATGTGTAACGTGTATACGAGCCAGTTTCCCTTAGAAAATCCTCCACGAAGGCATTCCTCCCCTTAGGCAGATAGCCCTAGTGTGCTTTGCCATAATTAAATAAACCAAAACCAAACCAAACCTTCTTGCTGCTTCTTGCTATGGCCAAGATCACATGCAAGCTGTACCTCAGCCAAAGCTAAGCTATTAAATCTTGTTTTCTACCTTTGGCAAGAAATGACATTTTTTTTTAAACAGAAAACTCTTGGACAGCGTATCAAAATTAATTTTAAAATGCCAATACTAAAAATTAAAATAAAGTTGCTCAATCTAGCTTTTTTCAAATTAGAAATTAGAATATGACTGAAAGTATTTAAAAAATACTCAATACAATAAAAAATATGTGCTTTCCGTCCAATAAAAATCTGCGAAGCTTGCTCTTAAAAAATTATACTAAAGTAAATAAAAAAATCAAGTCTCTAACTTGATTTTCACAACAAAACTCTTGATTTGGGACGCTAATAAAAGAGCTCAAATTTCAAACGGATATCATCTAATATTAGGTAATAAATATGCTACTCTAATTCAATAGCTCAAATTTATTCCAACAGCAAAACACTTTTGTGATTTGGGACTCTGAGATACAAGAGCTTAAATTTAAAAACAGAAATATTATAATATTAACGTAATAAATTTGCTACTCTATTACAAGAGCTCAAATTTTATAATAGAAATATTCTAATAGTAACGTAATAAATTTGTCAATACAGCAGCTCAAATTTCAAAATAGAAATATTCTAATATTAACGTAATAAATTTGCCAATCTAATACAGCAGCTCAAATTTAAAAATAGAAATAGTCTAATATTAAAGTAATAAATTTGCCCCTCTAATACGAGAGCTCAAATTTTAAAAGAACTTCCTAATCAGGGTAATTATTTTGACGCTTTAACTCAAAAGCTGAAACTTAGAATATTGTACTATTAGTTGAATTCAATAATAAGACGAAGCATTTTCATATGAAATGGCACCGTATTCATAAAAAAAGCAATACTCAAGCGTCGTGTACGCAGCGGAGGTCTTTAAAGAACTCGTTAAGAACTTAATTACCTATGAGCCAACTTCTTACAATAACATATAACTTATGCTAACTTAACTAAGTTTTACATTTAATTGACAAAGAGGTGGATTTTTCACACATTTCGTCTATTTACAATATTTCAGTTGCTGAAATCCTTCCAGAGATTTGGAAGAAAAAATATATTAGCAGAAAAGTTCAATACATAGTACATTACTTAAATTTAAATTATCTTTTCTAAACCTTTCTTTATTTAAACATTTCATTTAAATTTATACCAACTTTCGGAATTCCTATATTCTATCAATAAAATATTTTCCCGACTGCTCCCCTCAAGTAAAATGTGCTGCAGTGATCGAGTCAGTGTCTTTTGTATACTAAGTAACACGCACGAATAATCCTACAAGTCAGAAGTCCTAACTCACATCCTACAAGTCAGAAGTTCGCATCCACTAGATCTCAAAAACACCTTACTTTCAAAACTGCCCTTAATGCGCTAACAAGAGCGTAATTTGAACTTTCATTTTGGCTGGAAAATCTAACCTTAAACTGATGCACATGACTAGCTTTTTGCTTCTAACATAAAAT
Source organism: Stegodyphus dumicola (assembly GCF_044657685.1). Lineage (NCBI taxonomy): Eukaryota > Metazoa > Arthropoda > Arachnida > Araneae > Eresidae > Stegodyphus > Stegodyphus dumicola. Next base: position 155,801,959 of record NC_140780.1, on the reverse strand, counting down.
GTTCTTTAATTTGCTAGCTTACATCCAAGCATCTCATTCACACTATAAGATTTTGCATTTTTCAATTATGCAAACTTTTAATTTACAATAAAATATATACACTGACTACAAATAAGTATTTGGACACCTGTGATAGAAAAGAATAACTAACTTTATTCAAAATCAATAGTTGGTAGAGCCTCCACGAGAGGTAATTACAGCGTGGACCCTCCGGGGCATACTTTCCACAAGTCTTTGTATGACAGCTAGTGGTGGTATTTTCTTCCACTCGGCTTGGAGAAGACATAGAAGTTCCTTCACCGATTTTGCACGGATAGTGCACCTCTGAATTCGGCGATGCAACTCGTCCCAGAGGTTCTCGATAGGGTTCAGGTCTGGACTTTGGGAAGGCCAGTCCATTCGATGAACTCCACTGGCACCATACCAAGCCTTGGTTAACGTCGAAACATGACAACTGGCATTGTCGTCCTGAAAGTAACAGGCGTCCAACCCGTAAAACTGCCACAACGTAGGAAGCCCATTGTCATCCAAAATAGTGCAGTAGGCATCGGAGTTGAGCTTACCATGAATGGGGACCAAGGGTCCCAGCCTATACCAGGAGAAACACCCCAGACCATAAATCCACCTCCGCCGAACTTGACTGTTGGCACAATGCATTCTGGCAGGAGACGTTCTCCAGGTAGACATCAGATCCAGACCCTGCCATCTGAATGGTAAAGGGTGAACCCTGATTCGTCACTCCAAAGAACCAAAAACCCGTTTCCACTGATCTACGGTCCAATTTCGATGTGCTTTGCACCACATTAACCGAGCAGCGCGGTTGGACTTTGTGATCAAAGGCTTATGGGCAGCAGCACGACCATAAAACCAAGCAGATGAGCTGCCTTACGGATGGTATTCATTGAAACAATACTCCTGGATGCCTGTTGAAACTTCTCGCGGATGAGGGCCATCGGTTGGGTGCGGTTCTTCCGAATTTCTCTGGACAGCACTCATCGGTCTCTATCTCCCAGTTTCGCTGGTCTGCTGACACGGGGCACATTCCGACAATCACCGCTCACCTTCCACTTCTTAATCACATAGGCCACTGTCGATTTTGGGTACTTCAGATCGCTAGATATGTCCCTTAAGGATCGGCCACATTTGTGATACCCGTTAATTATGCCTTTCTCGAAATCAGAGAGCTCCGAACTGCGAAACATCTTGCATGCTACTAAAGCCGATGCTGTTTTCTACACGATATATACCGGCGGAGTCCGTGACGTACCTTAGGACCGCAGATATCGTCATTTGCATAGGTGTTCAAATACTTATTGGTAGTCAGTGTATATCACTCTCTTACACTCTCGTCATTGTGACTTACCATCGGTGTCATCTGGTTACTTCCGGAAATTTGCATATGATTCTTGAAGATGTGTGTAGTGATTTTACAGGTGATATATTTATTTTAGAGTTCGATTTCCGTGTGACTCCGAATTATCCTTAATTTATGGACATGAGTGTATTTGATAGTAGCCCAGAAGTTAAGTCCAATGTAGTCATACATCTCGTAGACTTAATCTTTCTAATAATTTCCTCAATCACCGGCAAAGGGTAAACCGCGAATTTAGTAATACTATTGAGTTTTCTGTAATCGATAGCAAACCTCCAAGCTCTTTTTTCTGACGGAGGGAAATCGTTCTTTTTCCTACATAGTACGACTGGACTCGCGTACTCACTATTTATGGGCGTTAATATCTGGTTCTACAGCATTTCTTTAATGTGTTCTTCAATAATGTGTTCTTTCTGTTGATCATACCTGTAGGGTTTAGCCCTACAGGGTTTATCGGCAGTTAGTTGTATGTCATGTGTTACAATTTGACAGTTATCAGGCCGTTCAGAGAACAAGTTTAAAAAAGTACTCACCACTTGCTGGATGATTTGGCTTTTCTGGACACTCAAATGGCTCAAGTCTACCTGAGGTTCTTTCACCGGCTCCACCCCCCTCCGATCCATTTCCAGCATGATCGAATTATCCTGAAAATTGAGCTTGGCTTTCGCGGCCTTTAAGAACTCCATGCCTAAAATGACTGGATTCTGTAAATTTTTCACCACAAAAATTAATACTTTAAGGTTCTTGTCTTTTATTTGAAACTTCTCGCGGATGAGGGCCATCGGTTGGGTGCGGTTCTTCCGAATTTCTCTGGACAGCACTCATCGGTCTCTATCTCCCAGTTTCGCTGGTCTGCTGACACGGGGCACATTCCGACAATCACCGCTCACCTTCCACTTCTTAATCACATAGGCCACTGTCGATTTTGGGTACTTCAGATCGCTAGATATGTCCCTTAAGGATCGGCCACATTTGTGATACCCGTTAATTATGCCTTTCTCGAAATCAGAGAGCTCCGAACTGCGAAACATCTTGCATGCGACTAAAGCCGATGCTGTTTCTTACATGATATATAACAGCGGATTCCGTGACGTACCTTAGGACCGCAGATATTGTCACTTGCATAGGTGTCCAAATACTTATTGGAAGTCAGTGTATTTAAGGCACTTTTAGCATTTAAAATACAAAAACATTAAACACATTACATTAAATGAAACATTTGCAATACATTATGTTTTGAAAATTGAGTTTTCCCTCTACGTGAAGGCACATAAGTTGCTTAAAATATCTTTACATTTTCGCTAATATTTCATCATGTCAGTCTCACAGACTAAAAGTTCCTATTTCTAGACCAGTTTAGAATCAATATGCACAGTTGCACATTTAAATTCCGAGATTCTTGCTAGTTAAAACAACTGAAATAGTCTCACCTGAGGCAAAACCCAAAAGAGAATAGCAACTCTTTCATTCTCAAGTATCTTAAGCCATAAAACAACTGACTCTTATTAAGGAGAAATAAATTTCCTCTTATCTTTTTGATTTTCGGAAGTCCTCTATTCTTTTATTGAGGACTTGTTTCTACGTGGGAAAATGTTTGCTTGTCTTACAATGAACCTTCTCATTGGCTGAGTCTCTTTCATCCGGCTGGGCTTTTCTTTTCTGGGGTGTTTTTCAGACTCTCAGCACCTTTCCCCGACGTTGAGAATTCTCCGAGTCCGCTGGTTGCTTCTTTGCCCTTGAAGATCCCGCTGGACTTTTATGCAGAAACTCAGGTGAACCAGAACGCTGGAATTTCCTCGGCTTCCTCAGCATTGTTGACGTTTCTTCAGCTGGGCATTTGTTCCATTGAACCCTCGATGTCATTTTCTCGATGTACTCGGGCATAGGGGGCCTAGCGTTTTCTCGATTTCTGAGCGAACTTTGAACATCCTTTGAGCGTTCTCATGCTCTACTGGACTCCTTTCTTTCTGGCTGCTTTCTTGAAGGCTTTTCCCTTTTAGGTTCTGGTTTCTTCCTTGTTCTTTTGGTTGTGGATCCCTAGTGTAGGTTTCACGTCTTTTCCTATCGGGATGTCACTTTTGAAGTCAATGGTGCTTTGCCGCTGTTCCTCCCTGGCACCGATTTTTCCTGTTGCCCTGAATTTCCTGACATATCCTGAAGATTTGTTCCCTAAAAACATCTTTAAAAATTTGCATCTCATTTCTATCAAATATGGCTTTTTTTTTATCTGGTCTATATTTGTAACTGTTTACTCCCCATTTCTATCTTTAAGTAAACTACCGTTTCTCGAATTCTTTCAATTACGTACGGTCCTTTAAATCATGGAAAACATTTAGCTACCCTGTCTTCCCCAGCATATGTTAATGAATGTTTCGCTTTTAGTACTTGTTATCCCACCTTATAATTCATTTCTCGCCTTTTTCTATCTCATAATATAACTTCTGCTATTCCCTTGCCATATCTGAATTTCCTACTGCTTCGTCTATCATTTTCACTATATCTGACATTTTTGAAATCTGGAACTCTCTTTCGCACAATGAATAATTTATTCGACGGCGTAAATAGTTTTCGGCCTAAGATTAGTTTTACTGGAGTCTTCCGTATCGCGTCATTCAGTCCGCAAAAATAAGGTGTATTTGTGGTGTATTTAATTATGGCAAAGCACACTAGGGCTATCTGCCTAAGGGGAGGGATGCCTTCGTGGAGGACTTTCTAAGGGAAACTGGCTCCTACACACGTTACACATGGGGAAAAACACGAAAACACCCATGCAGCCAGCCCGTTCGCGGGATTCGAACATCGTACCGAACTACCAGTATTCAGCGACTTTACCGCTCGGCCGCTGGTGGGCCCGCAAAAATAAGGACTTTAAGGCAAATGCGGACTTTTTTTCCTTTTTAATTGTAACAAGGACCCATCTATTTTAGCGAAGTCTTTAATGAAAGTTCCATAATATGAACACATGCTTAATAATGAAAAAAATGTCTCTGCAGTAGAGTCGGTGGAGGATAATTTTCGATAGCTATTAATTTAGAGTTTTCAGGTTCAAAAACCTTCTTTGATATTTTGTACAATAATGAAGATTTGTAGTCGCTAATATGCAGTTGGCGGCATTTACTTTTAGTACAGCTTCATTTAGAAGTGAAGACACTTCATGTAAGTATTTAATATGTTCGTCGATTGTATCTGTGGTAACTATTATATCGTCTAAGTAAATGAACGTCTTAACGATTATGTGCACTGTTCGCTGAAAAGTTGCGGGTGCTCCGTATAAGCCGAACAGCATTCTTAAAAAGGCAATAACGCCTGACTTCGTAATGTATGTGGTTTTCGGAACGTCTTCAGGGTTCACGCCAATCTGGAAACATCCAGACGTTAGATCCAACGTTGTCATGAATCGTGTTGATTTAATTTTTCGAATTTTAGTACAGCTTCATTTAGAAGTGAAGACACTTCATGTAAGTATTTAATATGTTCGTCGATTGTATCTGTGGTAACTATTATATCGTCTAAGTAAATGAACGTCTTAACGATTATGTGCACTGCTCGCTGAAAAGTTGCGGGTGCTCCGTATAAGCCGAACAGCATTCTTAAAAAGGCAATAACGCCTGACTTCGTAATGTATGTGGTTTTCGGAACGTCTTCAGGGTTCACGCCAATCTGGAAACATCCAGACGTTAGATCCAACGTTGTCATGAATCGTGTTGATTTAATTTTTCGAATAACCTATTCAGTTATGGGAAATAAATAAACAAGAAATTTAGTTATACTGTTACGGAGAAACGGTTTCTCCCCACAACTTCACATAGCCGAACTACGTGTTTCCCTTATGATGTAAATTCTTAAATACTAAACCTTTTCTTATCTCGTTTGTTCACTGGATTGGACACCACCACCTGGAAGCTGACGCTGCTCTCACATTTAGGAACACTCAACTTTCCCACCGCCTACCTGGTTTTTTTCTAGTGCTATATATGGCACCAATTACGTGACGACTTTAGCTGATACAGAGGCAAGGCGCCTCTTCTCTTCTTTTCACCATTCAAAACCTCCTACGAGGGATACATTTCATGTACCATTCCTTCTGAGGCTCAGTAAGGAAATCTGTAATTGCTCTGGGATGTACTGCTTAGGCAGTAGAGCCCAGAATAATGCTGCAGAATCGCAATATAAAAAAAACATTTTTAGTTCCAATTTTTCGGCATTTCCATGAATGAATCGTGGCAAAAATATAAAGCCGAATATTTATGACTATTAGAGCTATCAGCAAGCAGAAAACAGGAATCTGCGTAGCACATTTCACATCAACATAACACAATAAACAAGCAAATGAACATGAAACAAACGTTTGCATATATTTAGAACATCGCACATATAATTTAAATATGCTTTCAAAAATGCGAATAATGCACATATGGATCATATTTCATCTTACCATTTCAAACATTTCACAAAGTATCTTGGAAAAGCAGTTAAATACATCCACTTCTCTGCAGATCCAGAAGAAATGAAGCCTTTTAATCTTCCTGATATGTTTTACATCTATACTATAAAAAAGTACTATTATTATTCAGTATATAAGCTTTTAATAAAAAGCACAGTCTCGATTATCTAAGCTGAACAGGAACAATGCAGGCCCCAATAATAGATTTTCAGGTTTAAAAAACTGATGAGTTAATAAAAAAACTATGATATTACACTATCTGTTTTAACCAAATGCAAATTTATTTTCAAGTATAAAGATATCAATTTGAAAATCAACTATATGTGTGAGAAAAACAAAGAGAAAAAGTGTATAAGCACTTTCTATAAAGCTCAAGTAATTGCAGTTTCTCTAGCATGAAAAGTTCCCGCCGCGCCGTAGCAGATTGATTTTCCATATCACCGTCTTTTCTGTCATTCACTTCTTTGGTTTCTCTCCTTTCATTTTAAATAGATACTTCGAAACCAGGCTCGTATACGCAAGTGAAATTTCTTGCTTACAAACCTCTTCATTACACTGATTAAATTTTAGAATTTTTAACTGCGCAATGGTTCAGTTACTGATTCTTTTCACGTCAGCAGCGGTACAGGTCAGTTCGACGCCAACGTTTCGACGCCAACGGTTCGACGCCAGCGTTTCGACGCGTGGCCAATTCGACACGAGATCGTTTTGACGCTTGGTCAGTTCGACGCCATACTTTTTTTTTGCTTTTGTTTGACGTCATACTTTTCGTATTTTTATTTATTTTTAGAATAATTTTGTATCATCATTCAAATAAATGCGATATGCTTGATATAATATATATTATAATAGATTTTTTTGAGAAAGACACAAAATCCATTTTCCCTGCTAAAACGTACTCCAGAATCGGAAATGTGCTTGACGATATTGCATGCTCATTCCTTATCTTCTCTAAAGAGCCCCGTAACCTATTTGGACGCCCCCAAGTAGAGAAGCAGTTGACATTTTTTAATTCAATGTTAGCACTTGCAGCCGTAGAAATGTCTGGAAGCGGAAAATATATGATTAAGAGAGGTAAAGAAAAGTATGAACACGATGGATATTTATACTGTTTCGATAAATATATAGAAAATGGAGCAAAAAAATTCGTGGCGTTGAGGAGTTAAATTGTCCAAAAACAATAAATGTAAAGGAAGAATTTACACTGATGCAGTTACAGTTGAATTTTTAAAACTTGTTCGCAATCATGCTCATGAAGAAAATGCAGCACGCGTGGAAGTTGTCCGCACTTTAACATAAATAAAGCGAAGGGCTGTTGAAACACAAGAAACTCCCGCAGTAATTCGCATTGAAGAAACGCAAGAGCTGTCTGTTGGAGCATTAGGACAGTTTCCAAGTACAGAAGCTGTAAGAATAGTTATTAAACTACTTAGAAAAGACATAATGCAGCCCCGTCGCAACCAATTGACAAGGCTTCCATTGAACTGCCAGAAAATTATAAATATCACGGAAAAAATAACGAAACTTCTGTTATCGGCGATTTGGGATCGAGTGATCAAGACCGAATTTTAATTTTCGAAAAAGACAGTGTCAGCGATTGGATTCACCGCGTAACAAATACTTACGTTGATGGAACTTTTAGTCTAGCACCACATCTTTCTTCCCAGGTTTTTGTTATTATGGCCGAACGTAGAGGTTTTGTATTGCCAATCATTTATGCCCTCTCACCCTACAAGGCAGAAAAAACGCATACACGTATGACTGAAATAATTGAAGGCAGCTGGCCACTTTTTACGCCGAAAAAATTTCTTTAGATTTTGAAATTGCCTTAATTAACACATTTTCAAGCAAATTTCCAAACTCAGAAATTCAAGGGTGCTTGTTCTACCTTGTGAAAAATATGAAGCGCAAATTAGCAGAATTCCATTTAATGCAACGATATAATACCGATGTTGACTTTGCTCTCTATGTACGTATGATTCCTACGTTAAGTTTTGTGCCTATCGAAGAACTTGAAAATGCTTTATAAGTTTTGAGTGAGAATTTACCTAATGAGTTAACCCCAATTTTAGATTATTTTGGAGATCATTACGTTGGAAGGATTCAGAGAAATAATCGACTCTCTCGTCCTACTTTTAAACCAGAAATGTGGTCATGTTATGCTAGAACTTTAAATAACGAAGGACGCACCAATAATTTCGCGGAAGCAGCGCATAGGCGTATACAGTCCAAATTTGGTGTTTCACACCCCACATTATGGAAATTCATAGATGGTCTCAGACGTGTTCAAAAATCAATTGATCAATGTTATGAACAATTTGTACGTGAGATGAACCGCCGCAGGTATCTGCGAGCTGATATGAGAATTAAAGTAATAGTTGAAGATTTTGAAAATCGAGAAATAATGCAATATATGTGTGTATTTAATTACGGCAAAGCACACTAGGGCTATCTGCCTAAGGGGAGGGATACCTTCGTGGAGGACTTTCTAAGGGAAACTGGCTCGTATACACGTTACACATGGGGAAAACCAAATACCTGAAAGGTGTGGCGCATAATTTTGCAGTGGATTAGTATAATAACAGTTCTGTGGTGTAATCTTATTTATCTCTAATCTTATTTATGTGTAATCTTATTTATCTGTAATTATATTTGCCTGCAATATAATTTCTTTGTAACCATATGTTTATTTACCATTTCTGTATTTTGCCTTTTTGATGCTGTTTTGTAAAATAAATAAATAAAAAAGAACAATCTCCTTCATGTCCCGGGGCCTTGACGTTGACGAGGGGGGCTTCTCCCTAATCTGGGACACACACACACACACACACACAAAAAAAAAAAAAAAAAAAAAAATCTAGAACACTTTTACACATATAATTTATATATTTCACACATATAATTTATTTCAAATATGCATGCAAACAATCGCTAATTCAATAAATAAAAACCAGTCATATTACTTATTTATATTACGTCATATTTATTCTAAAAATAAATAAAAATACGAAAAAAAAATTATGGCGTCGAACTGCCCCCCGCGTCGAAACGTACGGCGTCGAACTGCCCCGGCGTAGAAACGTTGGCGTCGAGGTGTTCGCCGATAACATCGCGGCAAATACATCGCGGACGAAAACGTCGTGCTACAAAATATCGTGGGAGAAAACATCGCAGTCGTAAAACATCGTCGTACAAAATATCGTCGTCGAAAATAAAGCAGTTCAAAAACTTCGCAGTTTAAAAACATCGTCGTCGAAAATATCGTGGTAAAAAATAAAGTATCTACAAATCATCGCATGACGATAACATCGCAGACATGCTTTTTTCAGGCTTTAATAACTGTAAATGGATATTCCCGTAATGATTTATGAGCGCAAGATGGAAAGAAGGATAATTTTTACTTTCATATTTTTTATTAACTAATAAATTTTTGCTGAAAATATAAGAAGGAGACTTAAGCATAGAAAATTAATGCAACTTATAGCACTTAATAGAATTTTAACTAACAAAGTAATATATATAGTAGTAACAAAGTAATATATATAGTAGTAACAAAGTAATATATATAGTAACAAAGTAATATTAATAGTTAACTAACAAAGGTCATTAATAAATCATTTTTATAAAGTTTTTACTTGTAATTTTTTATGAAAAGTATTATCTATAAAAGATTAGAAAAAGGAAGGTAAGTAACTGCATAATCTTACTTTTAAAAAAATTGCTAATTTAATTTTGAGATTATTTTCTTCATTTTTGATAATTTAATACACTTTATAGAGAAAATTATTTCTTGTTTTGTTTCAGTTTATTCTTAAAATGACATTAAAAGTTTCATGCAAAGCGTGCAGTCAGTTACTTGAATGCTGATTTTTTAGTTATGAAGAAAGACAGCTATATAATATTTCAGTAGGTTTTATATTTATTAGATTATGCCAAAGCACACTACGGCTATCTGAAGGGGTGGGATTCCTTTGTGGAGTACATTCTCAGGAACTGGTACTGGTTCACATGCACATTATACTTTAGGAAAATCACGAAAATCTTCCTGCAGCTTTTTTTTTTTTTTTTTTTTTTTTTTTTTGTTTAGAAATAATGTATACTTGCAGTGAACCTTCTTGGTGACTATCTCCCTCTAAGACGAACAGTGTTTTTGAGAACAATAAACATTCGTTTTAATCATTACGCAAGTTCACCACATTCACTCAAGATTAAAAAGAATGGAATTTTGAGTAGTCACTTTAAATAGGATTGCTTACATTTACATTTATATTTAGACCGCCTAGACGGTATAGTGGTTTGAGTCGCCAGGCTGCGATACCAAAGGTCCCGGGTTCGAACCTCGGAGAAGGCAGGATTGTAACTGTCCTTCATAGGAGGCAAATGTGGCCCACCTATAATTAGGTGCCTCCGTAATAAAGTGACCATCACTTAGTAGAGGCCAAACTGAAGTCCGCTGAGGGCCACCATTGGTAGAAGAAAACTTTTATATTAAGACATTTCTTATAAGCACTTAAGAGTATTTTATTTAAATTTTCATATACATTTTACTCGAAAATTTTGTAATTACTTATTGAACTTACAGTGACAAACTTCCTAAGACAATTTTAATGTTTTTCTTTTGTGTTTCTTAATTTTCAGAATATCTAAATTTATGCACTCCAGAAATCTGTAGCGAAATTAAAATTAATATTTCTGAGAGAGAGTCTACTTTGTGGCGATTCTTTGTCCTAAGAATTCTTTACCTTTGAAGTATAGTATTTTTTAGTGTGCTGTAGTTTAGTACAACTTTTAGTGTGTTGGTTATGATTCATACTATCTATTAATACTTGTATATACTCGAAACATATGCTTTTTTTGGAGTAATGGATTGCACAGACTCTCTCTTTTTTGCTCATTTTATTGTTGCAACATGTTTAATTCTTACGTAGTGGTGATTATGTGGCAGTGTGAGGAGCTGTATATAGTCCTTATTTATTTTAAATACAGTCCTCATTCATTTCTGTAGTCTTATTATGTTGCACATTGTCCTTATTTATTTTGGTAATAACCATGGTTTCTTAATAATTGAGTCACAGGTTTTCCAACCTGTGACTCAATTATTTTAATGCATGTTATATATTAGTGCATATTTCCCACTAAACATATATTATAAAACTCTATTAATATACGTCTTCAACATATTAAACATGTTTTGGATATAAGAAACACAATTAATTCAAATAGACTCATGATTCTGTGAGTTTTTATGAGCAAAAATTTATAATTTTACGTGTGATATAGTGCAGAATATCAAAAACAAGGATGTGCAAGTTGTCAAAATATAAAATCTTTAAATGAAAGGGAAAATACTTTTTTTGAGGACTTAAATACATTTAACAAATGGCATTTGGAGAAGATGATTTTACTGGTTGAAATCTGAATAACTAAATACTGAAAATTTATAAAACATCTTAAATTGTTTAACCCTTTCAATCCCAATTTATTTGTTTCAACTGACTTGATTTTTTTATGCCTTCTTGGTAATTATCACAAATGACACAAATCACACAAACAGAAATTGACAGTCTGTCACTAAGCCTCTATAAGAAGATGCGCGCAACAATTTTGTAATGGGGATGTTAAAAATGATGCCTGCTACCAGTGGGACATCAAATATGTAGTAAATTAATGCGTTCAATTCTCTCTAGGTGTCTTTAAGCATCTACTGGGACTTAACCCATTGGGACTGAAAGGGTTAAGGGAGAGACTTAAATGCTGTATTTCACCGCACTTAAAATTTTCAGAATATTGATTTATGAGTTTTTTACAAAAGTTCATTTTTTAATAAATGATTACATTTCATATTCAGTTATTCACAAAATGAAATTTTTTCTTTCATTAATAGTGATAGTATATATTTGTTTCGAAAGAGAAGTGAGAATTAGGATTTGCCTGGGAATTGTAGCAATCTGTATGCAAGATGAAATCAATTAAGAACTTTTCGGGAAACTAACGCTTGAAGGTCTTAGTTTTGAGTATTGAGTTGAAAAACAAGCGAAGTGGCTGAACTCAGGGGAGGGCGGATGAATTACAGATATTTATACTATTGGGGAGAGTCAACCATAAGTTAACATCCGTGAGAACGGGTGTTTCGTTCAAGCCTTACTCCAGGGTCCTGTCCCCTCTGGCCGCTGAAGGCTATTTGGTTAATAAAAGACAGCTGAAAATTTGGGTCATTACTGATGATGGTCCATGTACAGACAGAAATAGCATTTCTTAACTTCTTAGTATTTGTGTGTTTTACATGGTGTGCGGAAAAAAGGGAAACGGAAAGAATGTCCCCGGAAAATAAGGAACGGAAAAAATGTCACTCGGAAAATAAGGAACGGAAAAAAAGGAACTCTAAAATCTCGCCAAATAATGTCGCCGATTGGAGATGGGGAAACCTGCCAAACGGGCAGGGTTATAGCGAGATCTCTTGAGGGAAGTTTTAAGGGTAAGACGTTGAGCTGGCTGCAGCTGAGCAAGGTCATTTCGATAGCAGGTTTTTCCAACTTGCCTGCGGGAATATCGTATGTTCTCCCCCGTGGTTTGCTTCCATGGAGGTAGGACCTCCATGTTTGCTTCACCCGTTTCCTTAAAGAAACCGACCCACCTCACCGGAAGGAAAGAATTCACGGGGAGCAAATGTTTCTTCTCTGTTAAATAATGATTGCCGGTCTTTAAACTAAATTTCATCCATCTCTAACTGGAAGCTAACAGCTTGTTCACATTAAAGTGTTGATAAATGACGAATTGTCAGTAAAGACGGCACACGAAAGCTGCTAAACAGAACTATTGGCGTAGTATAGTCTGTTATTTTTTATTACGGTTTAACGAATCTAGCAATAATATTATATTATGCATTCCGTTATTATTTTATCTATCCGTAATGTGAAATATAATTTTCTAAACACTAACGGTTTATCATCAGTTAATTTATAAAACGACAGATATTTTTATAGTGTCGTCTTTTTTTTTTTTTCCACTTTACCGGTTTATCATTAGTTTTTTTTTTTTTTTTTTTTTTTTTTTTTTTTTTTAAAGTCCAAAGAGACTTTGATCTTGGAGGACTATTCTTTTCGTTTTGCGATTTTGCGTTGAATCACTATAAACGTCGAATCACTTTTCAAACTGTTGCCACCAAATGTTAGAGTCCTGCATTATATTCGAAGAAATTAAGTAATGAAAAATCTGCATAAATATATGCATATTTCTCGCATTGTGATAAAACAACGGTACATAAAGCCATCGAATTTTGAATGACGTAATCCTCCTGCGAATATGGGCATCTGGAAGTCCAAATTTGAAATTTGTTTTATTATCTATTTCGTATTTTGTAAAACTTTAACGAATTTTTGATTAACAAACTCAACGATTTAAAAGCGACAAATGGCAACACTATACAAAAAAAAAAAAAAAGAAAAAAATTATTTCCAGCGCGTGGAACTGTGTATCGGAAATTCTTCTAAAGATATGCTTTTTTAAAATTCTTTTGCGACATTGCTATTTAAATTAATTTTATGGTTTAAGTGCAAAGAACATGATATTTAATAAATAAAGGTAGCACACAAAACGTTAAGAAAAACGCCCTCTTTTAAAACCTGAAACCTTTGCGATTTTTGTTTGTTATTAAGTTTTTTTTTTTTTTTTTTAAATATGAATGATGGTCCCTCAGCCGACTTCGACTCGACCAGAAACAGTTGTCACTTTATTATGCAGTCACCTAATAGGTGGGCCACCTTAGCCTCCTATGAAGGGACGGACAATTAGAACTATGCATTCCCCTGGATTCGAACCCAAGCCGTTAGGTATCGCAGTTGGCTCCCCTAACCACTACACCTTCTGGGCGGTATTTATCGTTCGTTAGTTTATAGAATATTATATTCTATACTAATTAATACAGTTATTTTAAAATAATTAGCTAAACCGGCTTGGCTAGTTTTCACCCCGCCAAATACTTACTTATTCGAGGAAATAACTTAATTATACGCTTTAACGGTAACATATACTTTACACTATATCTATTTTATATTAAAATTTTTCCTATATATAAATAGATACGGCCATACACGCAATCGAATCGGCTTAGTGTAATTTCATTTATAGAATAATGCACTTCAGAATGTGAACAGTGAACTTTCTTCTGGTGATTATCTTCCTATGATGATCAGTATTTCTGAGAACTTGGATATCGGTGCTGAGAGCTATTTCTCTAATTCGCAAAAGCCCAAAATCTTATGAACCTGTGGTCATCTTAGATAGGGTTTACTGTACTTTCTGTCCCTAACTCTGGCAATTTATTGGTATGAAAAAATTTCTTGTAGTAGAATATAATCCATTCATGCAAGCCCTGTTATAAGAATAATTTAATAAAGAAGCAAAATTATCATTTTATTCAAAATTGCATTTTTCGAGCAAGGTAGTAAAGAGTTTTGACTTTCTTATCGGTTAAATGTTGCTATTTCTGACTTTTAACTTGCTAATTTAACATTTATTTATTGTTTTTAGCCCAAAGGGGCGTTAGACCCAAAGGGCTATTAGTTTCAAAACGACATTTTTCGTGGTTTCACTTTCTGCGTTGATTCACTTTTCAAACTGTTGCTACAAAATATTATTGCCATGCATTATATTTAAAGAAACTAAATAATGAAGATATTATATTTAAAGAAACTAAATAATGAAGATTCTGCATAAATGCATGAATGCTTCCGCATTTTCAAAAAACAACAGTACCTAGAGCCATCCAATTTTGAATAACGTAGTATTCCAACCAAACATGAGCACTTGAAATTCCGAATTTGGAATTTGTTTTATTAGCTATTCCCAATTTTTCAAAACTTTAACGAACTTTTTAGTTAACAAACTCATCGATTTAAAAGCGTGCAACGGGAACACTGTACGAAAAAAGAAATATATCTCCAGCGCCCGAAACTGTGTATTGGAAATTCTTAAATTTTGTGCTTTCTAAATATTTTGTGATATTGCTGTGGAATTGAATTTTATGGTAAAGTGAGAAGAACATTATATTTAATAAATAAAGGTACCACACAAAACGTTAAAAAAAATCCTTTTGGGCGCAATATGAAATATGAAAGCTTTCAGATTTTCCTTTAAATAATGAAAAATCTGCATAAATGTATGTATATTTTTCGCATTGTGATAAAACAACGGTACATAGAGCCATCGAATTTTGAATGACGTAATCCTCCTACG
This sequence comes from Stegodyphus dumicola, assembly GCF_044657685.1. Taxonomy (NCBI): domain Eukaryota; kingdom Metazoa; phylum Arthropoda; class Arachnida; order Araneae; family Eresidae; genus Stegodyphus; species Stegodyphus dumicola. The sequence continues at coordinate 155,786,909 of NC_140780.1, read as the reverse complement.
AATATGGGCACGTGGAAGACCAAATTTGAAATTTGGAATTTGATTTGTTATCGATTTTATATTTTGCAAAACTTTAACGAATTTTTGAGTAACAAACTCAGCGATTTAAAAGGGAGCAATGGCAACACTCTACGGGTGGGTAAAACCTTTTTGTCTCCAGCGCGCGGAACTGTGTATCGGAAATTCTAAAGAAGCTGCGGCATTGCTATGCTGCGGCATTGCTATTGAATTGAATTTTATGGTTTTAAGTGCAATGAACATGATATTTAATAAATAAAGGTAACACACAAAACATTAAAAAAACGCCCTTTGGGCGTAATTGAAAATCTGAAAACTCAGATATTTTTTTTTTTTTTTCCCAGTGGCGTGGTAAAATGAATCATTAAAAAAGAAGCTGAGCTTCTTAATTACATTTTGAAGCTTTAGAATGATACCGCTAATTTGATTATCCAGAACTCGAAATATTGAATAAATTTGAGTTAAATAAAATTCAAAATTATAGCGAAAGAATTTGTTTTAGCAAATTTCGTGAGATAGATTATGTTCTGCTGTTCTGTAATTTTTAATTAGGACCGTAAATGAAATGTTTCTTGACGAAGAGGTGAAAACAGTTGAAAACAGTCAATTTCCTATTTATGAGAAAACTTTATTATGACTTTGGAGATTAAAAAGTACATATAAATATTATAGTTCTGATTTTTCATGTTTAAATAATTAGTAAGAAATATGGATTCTAATGCAGCAATTGTAGTGTAATTCTAAATGAACTATTTATAACATTGTTATCAATGAAGGAACAATCGTATAATTAAAAAAATGAATGCAAAATTCTATTCTTATTGTTTTGAGCTCAAGTTCTATGTTTCAAGTGCTTTCAAGTCTGAATTAATTACTTTTCAGACTTAAAATTGCAGTATAACTTTTGTATTTAAAATTTTGTTAGCAGTTTCTTAGCAGTTCTAAAACAAGTATCATGCAGAATTTTAGCAGTATTAGAAAAGGACTCAAAAAGAGCTGACAAGGAAGCTTCCTTTATTTTGGCTTTTTTAACTGTTGAAGTGTATGGAGTCAAAATTAATGGTACTAACAACCAGTTTTTAAGAGTCATTCCTAGTATCATCAGGGCCGGTGCCTCCGGCCGGCAGAATTGAGAGAGTGAGTGAGTGAGTGCACCGCTATGATGGCTTCCGACCACGGACATGAACCAAACGGAATTATATACCATCACGGCGGGAAAGACTCCAGAGTAACAAGGTTGAATATTATAAACTAATAACAGTTTTTACATATTGTTAACTGCAAGGCACTAAGCGTTATTCTGGTTATCTGCTTTAAGTTCTGAACTTTTGAAACATTATAATATTATCCACGGTTGTTTCTGCTTAGGCAGTGTTCTGAGATTTTCTCTATTTTATCAAGGGCTATTCTGTTTTTGAGTGTGTTAGTCGTCCACATTGCCCAGGCACAGTCCGCTGCTTTCTTCAAGTGCCAGGTTCTTGTATGTACACAATGGAAGTAATAATGGTCCGTGTCGCCTTCCTCTCCGCATTCGCAGAAAGGAGTATCCCTTAGTCTGAATCTGTTCAGGTATACTGGGAATGGTCCATGACCTGTCAAGAACTGTGTTAGGCTAGCACAGTGGGTCTTTATTTCCATGTTAACTTTTGGCAGTAAGCGAAATGTCCTTCGTCCTACCTCTGCCTCTGTCCATCTACTTTGCCAATTTTGTAGAAGACTTGTCAAAGTTGTTCGCTTAATATGAGACCAAGGAAGTTTAGTTGGTCTTTCTAATATATCCGTACAGTTGGCTGCCTGCTTGGCCAGTAGGTCAGCGGCTTCATTGCCTTGAATCCCTGTGTGAGCGGGAACCCATTTTAAAGTGGGTCTTTGCGAAATAGGCATTGTCAGAAGCTGTTTCTGAATTCTGTATACCAATGGACTCCGGCTGTTTTGACTTGCGATAGCCGTCAGACTTGATACCGAATCACTGAGTATGGAGAATTTCTCCTGTTGACATGTGTTCGCATATCTAATTGCAGCACTGATAGCTAGAAGCTCTGCTTGGTATACCGAGTTATTCAAGCCTAATTTCCTTTTCCACTCGAATGTTACAACTCCATTTTCTAGTCTACAGAAGGCGCTGCCCGTGCCGTTCTCAGTTTTGGAGCCATCTGTGAAAAGGTTATTACTGTACCTCTGAATTGGTTGGTCGTTTATACTGATACCGTAAGAGAGATTAAAAGCTGCTGGATGAAAGTTATTGCAATTGTTTTGCTCCTCGTAGTCCGAGTGGTGATAACTATGACCCCAGAGTGTTGAAGTTTGACCCAGCCTGGTAACCCTTACGATAGCTGCCTCCCTTTCTACTATCAAATCTAAGGGAGGAATTCCTGCTAGTTGTTGTAGGGCTAGTGTTGACGTGGTACGGTAGGCCCTGCATACTTGAAGTAGCTGCTGTCTCTGAATAGAGAGCAGGGATCTTTTCATATGAGAGGTAAGTTCACCACCCCAGATTGAATGCAAAATTTTTAGAACTTTGGAAAGAGCTGGGCGGCAAAATTTTGAAGTTGTAAAGCAGGCACCGTGCGGCAAAACGTCTAGCGCCGGCCTTGAGCATCATTCCAAGTCTTAGTAAATCAGCTTAGAATAATTAGAGCTGATTTATAGGAATTTAGCAAAACTGCGCTACAGTAACATATCATTGATAAAAGTATATCCCAGCAGAAAATATTCTTATTATTATAGTATAATGTTCCCTTAAAAAGAATGTAATATTCAGCAATCATACTTAGTATTGCCGATTTTTCAAGAAATACAAAATTCACAAGGTTTTGCAAGCGAGTACACCATTCAATACTTTACAAATGAGTCGCACTTGATCAAACAAACCATAGGCTTATACACAACCGTCCAGGAGTAATTTAGTCAGGTATTTTTTTAAATGTTAATATGCAAAATATAGAATCAATACTAAATATGCATAAATTTTAGACTTGAGCCTTCTTGACGTGCTTTCGTGGTGTAGTGGTCTGCACGCTGGGCGCGTATTCCAGAGATCCGCGGTTCGATTCCCGGAGAGGGGGATGTTCATTTTTCAAGTCTCCTGCTTCCATAAAATATCGAATGTCTCTGCAATCTAAGTGAAGAAATATTCGACATAACAGACATTTAACTTTTTCTTATAATATAAATTTTGCGTGGGAACAGTTTTACATTGAGTTGAAAATAAGTTTATGTATTCTGCAGTAAAAATTTACATTCATTCAATTAATTATTTATGTGTACTGAAAATTGTTTTTTCATTTTATGTAAAATTTATCTGGGGAAATTGAATTAAGAAATTTTCTGCATTGGCTATAATTTTCTTCCTTCTGCAAAGATTGGTATATACGTAAACGAGACATATTTTGTCAAATGCCGTAACAGCATTGCCGTATCCTTTTGTGTTAATACATTCAAAAATTTTAAATGCTATTACGTAAATTACAGCATTATATGTTACATGAAGGGGATTAAATTGAATCCAAATTCAAAATATTTACATGTTTTTTCACTCATATTTCTAACAATTTTATTTTCATAGTTACCAAACGCTGATGATATAATAAAATTGACAGTAATTTGTGTTCTATATTCTTAAGCAGAATACATAATGCAGCTCATCAGCGCTCCAGCGGTCGCCAGGGCCGTAGCTAGAAGGGGGCAAGGGGGGGCATTTGTCCCCGGGCGCAGAACCACAGGGGCTCAAATCCCAGCAAACAAGCTGGTTGCAAGATAATTTAGTTATTTCTTCATGTGTAAGATAAATACAATCAAGTTTCCCCTTTCTCATACTTCGTTAACTCCTCCACGAAGGCATGCCTTCTCTTAGACAGACAGTTCCCGTGCTTTGCCATGATTAAAATAACCACCAAAGAAGAAATGAGGAGAAAATGCAGTAGGTACTAGCTATTCAAGGGATAGGACAATTATTAATAGATGTAGAAGAGGATTTTTTAAATCATTCCTTGAGTACCCATTCCGGGGAGTTCTAAATCACCGAGAGTTCTTAAATGTTAAATAACTTCAGTGCCTTTAATTGAGTCTGAAAATTGGATTGATGGAGTTGAATTTTTTGAATTTTAAAATTTGCTAGAAAAGACGAATTTTCTGCTCAAGTGCTTGCAACAATATTGAAAATTCAAAATTTGCGAATCTATGGGCGACGTGCGTCATTAATTACATCAAATGCTTCTAATAATTCTTCTAATAACTATTTTAGAGTTTAACATAAAAACTCTAAAATTGCAAGGACTGTAAATAATCTAAAGGTATTTAGAAATACAAGATTTGACAGTTGAGGAAAATTGAAAAATACACTATTTATCATAAAAGATGAACTGAAAATAATTATAATGTAAGAAAGAAAAAATTTCTCCTTTCTTTTTGTTTATTTTCACAATTTAAAAAAAATGATATAAATCTAAAATTTGGTTACTTAGGAAAATTGCTATAAATTACGCATAAAACAAATCAGTGCGAGAGTGGTTTTGCTGAACTGCGACTGCAACACATTTCAACTAGTTTTAAACCAGCTTCAAATGTTAGAAAGTTCCAGAATTAAGATCTTCTTATTGTAAATGCACAAAGTTTAAATCTTGGCATAAAATTAAATAACTCGGGCATTTAAAAGCCTGAATATTGGAAAATATCATAATTAAGAATTTTTAAATTTTTGCAATAGCATACGTACAAAATAATGATCAAAAACTGATTCAAGGCTTTCATACGAATACAATAATCCGAATGAAATGGAAAAGATTATTACTATTCTAATTTATATTGAAAGTTGTTACACGACCTTGAAAAATCAATATTATAATTTATAAGGCAGACATGTAACTGAAATTATTAAATGCCACAAAAATGCAAATATAATGAGACTTTTCTAATGCGACCGCTAACGGCGACTTCAAGCGATTTTTAGGCCACTTATATTGCATATGTTGCATTAGAGAGGCAAATGTATAAAAGCCTGTTTATTTATGTTGTAGGAAACACTTTTAGAGTTCGCCGTCATGAGATTCTCTGTACTCAGATGTAAAACAGTTACAAATAATACGTCTTACTAAAACGATCTGACATATTTAGGCTTCTAAAATGATGTCAAAAATTTCAAAAAGGAAATAACAGAAAAAAATCCTGATTTGGTTAATTTAAAGCAGTTAACACAGTTTATGATAAATAAAACATTAATTAAAGCATCACAGGCTTCAGTATGAGAAAAAATTAGCATGATCATCAAATCAGATTATTTAGGTTATGTCAAAGTACCATAAGATTATCTGTCGAAGTGAATATGGATGCCTTCATGGAGGACTGTTTATAGCGAGTAGTTGAAAAAAATTATTTCATACGTCTGATAGAAACTGACTCGTATTTATGTTACACATGGAGAAAAATACGAAAATTTCTTGGTAAGCAGCACATCCGCAATGGTTTGAACGCCAGTCGAACTACCAATATTCAACGATTTTTACCTCTCGGCTGCTAGTGGTCAAAGGCCATTTAAGTTATTCTCTGAATTTCAAAGTTATCGGTTTATGCTTTATTACACAATTATTCATGCTCAGATTTTTGGAAACAAGAGATAAATTAAAAACTGGAATTCTAGATAACAAAGTTATATAATTCAATTTATTTAATTTTCCGTTTTGATACGTTTTACGTTATGAATACGAAAAGCTCCCGCATATGACTTATTTGGAGCTCAATTTGGAGAGTAGAATGAATAAGCTTCTTTAATTTGGTTTGATTTACTTAACTATAACAAAGCGCACGAAAGGTATCTGCCTAAGAGAATGGTTGCCTTCGTGGAGGGCTTCCTAAGGAAAACTAGCTCGTAACCACGTTATATAGGGGAAAAACCACGAAAAGCTGCTTTGCTAGGAATCGAACCCAGATCTAACAACCAGGGTATTCAGCAACTTAACCGCTCGGCCGCTTTTAAGTTTCCATAAGCTTTACACGTAATTGTAATTAATATAACTACTATAAGTAAAAATCCTTTCTAAGATATCCATCAGCCATCCATCAGATTTCAGCCTATCAGCGGCCAAGCGGTAAAGACGCTGAACACTGGTAGTTTGGTCCGAGATTCCAATACCGCGAATGGGCTGGCTGCATGGGCACTTTCGTGGCTTTCCCCAGGTGTAATATGTATACGAGCCAGTTTCCCTTAGAAAGTTCTCCACGAAGGCATCCCTCCCTTTAGGTAGATAGCCCTCGTGCGCTTTGCCATAATTGAATAATCCTAATCCATCCATGTTTCTAGTTGATTTTTGGTATTCTGTGAAGATCACCACCCTAGAAAGATGATATTCAGTGCAAGCGTTTGTTTATACCCATAGAAATGCCTGTCACTTTTGGAAGTGATCGTCTTAAGGAGATGGTCGCCAATCGTTTATGGGCTACTAGATGGTCCGGCTCTGAGTAGGTTACGCATTGGTGCATTGTAAAATGCATTAAATCCTCTCTAATACGATCATCCACATTTCTAATTATTTTGGTCTTTGGTGGAAGTGGTCGTCTTAAAGAGATAATGCTCGGTACAAGTGTTAATTTCTACTCTGAGAAATTATTTTGGAAGAGGTCGCCATAAGAGGGTTCATTGCATATTAAATGTTTAAATCTAGATCGCGTGGTTATAGGATCCATTTTAATTAGATTTTAAAATTTTAGTAAAATAAAAAATCTGAAAGGTTTCAGATTTTAAATTACGTCCAAAGGGGCCTTTTTTAACATTTTGTTACCTTTATTTATTAAATATAATATTCTTCGCACTTAAACCATAAAATTTAGTTCAAGAGCAGTATCGCAAAATAATTTTAAATTGAGCACATTTTTAGAATTTCCGATTCACAGTCTCACGCGCTGGAGATAAAAATGTTTTTTCTGTATAACGTTGCCATGGCTCGCTTTGAAATTCTTGAGTTTGTTAATCAAAAATTCGTTACAAAATATAAAATCGATAATAAAACAAATTCGAAATTTCAAATTTGGGCTTCCAGTTGCCCATATTCGCAGTAGGATTACGTCATTCGAAACTCGATGGCTCTAGGTACCGTTGTTTTATCACAATATTTGGTGGCAACACTTTGAAAAGTGAAACGGATATTCAGAGTGATTCGACGCAAAATCGCAAAATGAAAACATTATTCCCTCAGGGACTAATAATTTTGGACTAATAATTTTGAAATACCTCTTAATTTTAATAACTGTGATATTCTTGTTTTCAAACTTAAGTTCAAAATTAAACAATTGTTTCCTGTGCAGATGCGTTACTTTTAATTAAAATCAAATGAGAAAAAAAATTATGCGAAAATTAATTAGGTAAAAAATTTAGTCCTATTCTTATCGCAAACCGTAACTTGAAATTGCATCCACAAATGTTTCTTATACCAAAGCTCAGGATGAATTAGTTTTCTGTTGTGCGTCAATAAATGTTTCACTAAATCGCTGCTTAAGGCTATAACTACATGCGGTGCGAGGAGAGTAATTACTAAAGACCTGACAATGACAGACGCTGCACAACCCGCCTTCCCCCCCGGCTTCCATCGCAAAAGTTTCCCCCTCTTAAACAACCCTCTATTTTTAATCTTAACGGAGAAACCATGGAGGTAGGCTCCATGGAAGAAACAAGCAGCCAACACATCTTCTTGCTTCAACTCGCACATGTTTCCGGTCATACGAAGTTACGGTTGTTGAGATAAAACTTTTATCACCCAGCTTGGCGATCTTTCTAAACACGCCTTATATTTCCCATTGCAAACGAAGGGTGACATTTTTTCCGTTCCTTATTTTCCGGGGATATTCTTTCCGTTTCCCTTTTTTTCGGGTGACATTTTTTCCTACAACCGTTTTACATCTACCATGCAGTTTAAAAAGAGAACCCAGAAAAGTTTAGAGTTCAAACGTGTTTAGATCGCCCTTCCTTGTTTGTTTTTGAAAAAAGGCCCTTTGCCTTTTTTGCATATAAGTATTCATACATACAGATTTATTTAATTAATTAATAATTTCATCAATGAATTATATTAAAAATATACATTTAATTAAAATTTTTTATTTCTTTTTTGGCCTAAGTTCAACGATAATGAATAATCCAAAATTTTAAACTTTTTCCAATAAAATTACATATCTACGTAGTTCGATTAAGGAGGCGAAACTCTACGATTATACGTATGATAAAAACATCATAAATTCAAACTTTGTCGCTGAGAATGGAAAATATTTAAAATCTGAGGAACAAGATTTTCCAAAATTAAATAATTTTTTTAATTATATAAACTTTAAGCAGTGTCTTTTCAGAACTGTGCATTATGCATTTATTTATTTTTTTTTAAATTTCTTTATTATTAAATACTTCTTCAGACCAATAAGAGAAATATACAAATTTTCCCGAAATATGTTTTAATCTGTCAAAACAATTTTAAAAATTTGGTGTCCGGTCTTTAAACACAAAAATTATAAAATTTCCTTTTACGATTTAATGTATTTAAGGAATAAAACTTTATTTTATGTAAATAATGAGAATAATATAAATACGAAGAAATGAAAAAATATAAGTGCTTTACAAGTAAATGAAATTGGTATAATGCTTTTAAAAGTACTGTGGTTTTTTTTTTCCAGTTCCGCTTTCCGAAATGTTTCCTTAATTCTCCTTTGTTTCCGATTGCTCAACAAACGCCCACACGACTGTCTTTCTTTATGTCTCGTGTTCACAACGTCTGTTCCTGTACGATTAAATCTACATAATAACAGGACCGAGTAATTCTAAATTAAAATGTAATCTTAATTATCTAATTAATCTTAATTCTAAATTAAAATGTAATCTTAATTATCTAATTAATCTTAATTCTAAATTAAAATGTAATATTTAAAAAAATTTCTACGAAATAAAATTTAGAATTGTACACAGCCCCTTAAAGAATAAAATATCATATATTTCACATCTACGGCCTAGAAACAGCATCTACAGCTTTATGGACTGGGAATATCATTTTACGGATTATTATTAACTAGGAGTATGATATAAAGCACTATATACAAAAACTGCTCATTAGTTTTAAACTAGCAATAATGATTCCAGATATACTAAAAATAAATCAAATTGTAAATTGCTTAGCTGACATTTTTCAGTTCACAGAAATTTTCCTGGTGTTCAACTACTAATAAACATATACTAACTGTGTTCAATAATGGAACACCTGCTTATTTTTACTTAACAAACTGTAAAACATCATTTGAGCCTGAAGGGGAAACAGGTGGCTCCTGCCTCGAGAAAACCATTGTTTGACAATTAGGTAAATAATGTATGTCTCATGCTCCAAGTCTTAGTTGTACCTGAAACTCGGAAACTTAACTGCATTTTCTGTCAGAGAAACCAACATGCCGTTACATGTTGGGAATATGATGTTACATGTTGGGAATATGAATTACTAATTGGGAATATGATTTGGCCTTTACGACGAACTGTTAAAAAAATAATCGACGTAACGTCTACATTGATAAGCATAATGCACAATGTTCCAAAGACCTAGTTTAAATTTATATGTGATTATCCACATAACACAATCGTATGATTAATTCTATTCACTTTAAGTATCTTTTATAGAATATTTCACATTTAGTACATTTGTATAACATATTTCATTAAATGTAAGGCAACTTTCTTATGTAAAAGCTAAATAATGTTCATTAATTTTAAAAGTTATATAAACTTGTGGTGATATTTATGATATGACACTAAATAGTTTGCTATAAGATTTGGAAAAATAAGAAAATAGCCATACATTTTCTAGAAACATTTAATTTTTTCTGGAAACATGTTTACTGGAACATTTTTTCCAGGATAATTTTTCAGGGACATTTTTTTTAACACCGTGCGTAATAACACTGCATAATAACAGTACCGTGTGCAATAAATTTTCGTAATGATAATTTTTTATGAAATAATACAGTTGTCCATTTATCCGCACTTCCTGTTATCTGAGGTAATCCACATTACCTTAAATGATTAAATTCCACACATATGATAAGAAAACCTAATTAAACAAAACTTAATTAAAAGACTTAATTATTAAAAAACCTACATAAAATATTTATCAGGACAGAGAATAATGCATATTAATTAATTTTCAGGTTTAAATAACACTGTCTTTCATGTTATTTTTTCCCGTGCAATTCCCGTCTGAGTTATTTATTCTAGCTGAGTACTTCTTTCTCTTCATCATTGTCTCGGTCCTGTTATTATGTAAGAAGTATTTAAATTCTTTATAAAAATGCACTAAAAATAAAAATTGTTAGCAAATAAACGCATTGCACAATTTACATACTACATTTACATATAAACATATATGTAAACAACATGTCCAGAATTTAATTGCACACTTTCGACACGTACATTTCGTTTCCATAAAGAGTGTAATCTCTTATCATATGTTTCTATGTTTACACAATAGGCTAGGTTGTTTAAATATGGCAAGGCACACAAAGGCTATCAAGCTTAGAGAAAGGATGCCTGCGATACCAACCACGAAGCCAGCCTCTTTGCCTGAAATGGCACTGCGTTCAAACCCCTAGCATTCAGCGATTTTAACCATTCGACCACTAATAGGGGTCATGATTACAATAAGATTAAAGATTATAATTTATAAATTCGAATGCTTTGCGAAACGTTTGTTCATGTAAAATTAAATGTGAAACAAAAAAAAAAAAAAAAAAAAAAAAAAAGATTCAATAAAAAATGAAAATGAGTCAAAAAACGTGCAGAGTGACTTTTAGATTTAAAGCTCATACCTCATTTCTGATTTTCCTGGTAGACTCAATCTTAAGTTTCTCAAGTAAATGGTTTTCTTATAGTCTTATAGTATGATAGTGGCTGTGATCTACATGCATCTGGTACTCGCTGCTCGACAATACGTGGATAAATATCGATAGAGACCTCGAGATACGTAATTAATAAAGTACTTCTGATAAAACTCAACATTCAGATCATTACAATAGACCAGTTGTACAAAAAAATATGACACGGAAGGCTTTTTACCACATTACTTAGAGTATAATATGCTTATATAAGACATCTCTATAACTAAAACTTGGATGTTGGATTGCTGTATTTTTTACTCTTTTTATTTTAATTCTACACAGATATTTTAATTCTAACTAGACTCATCTCTCTTTCTATCTTATTTTACTTCTAATTGTTTATCATAAAATTTCAGTCTAATTATTTTAAGATTCAATTACTATCTGATATTTGATTTAAAGATCTTTTTCTTTGGGTTTGAACCATTTTAAAATAATTCAATAATTTATTCCGATTTCAAAACTCTGTTTACTAGCTTTTCTCAGTAAAGATGCTAATATTCGTTACCTGAAAGGAACCTCGAGTTTAATTTTTATTAAATTTTTAATCTGTTCCAGCACTATATACAAAAACTGCTCATTAGTTTTAAACTAGCAATAATGATTCCAGATATACTAAAAATAAATCAAATTGTAAATTGCTTAGCTGACATTTTTCAGTTCACAGAAATTTTCCTGGTGTTCAACTACTAATAAACATATACTAACTGTGTTCAATAATGGAACACCTGCTTATTTTTACTTAACAAACTGTAAAACATCATTTGAGCCTGAAGGGGAAACAGGTGGCTCCTGCCTCGAGAAAACCATTGTTTGACAATTAGGCAAATAATGTATGTCTCATGCTCCAAGTCTTAGTTGTACCTGAAACTCGGAAACTTAACTGCATTTTCTGTCAGAGAAGCCAACATGCCGTTACACTATATCATCAGCCAAAAGAACCGTAAACAACTTATGGTGAAAGGATACATCTATAATTTTGAACGTGCTAGTGCTGAGAAAAGTATTTGGAAATGTGTAGAGTATTTTACTTGTAAGTGTAAAGGGCGAATTCACACTCAAGATGATAATATAATTCTTGAAACATCTCACGGGCATTCTCCAAATGCTGGCAAAATTACAGCGAAAGAGATTATGAGTTCAATTAAAGAGCGTGCGGTAACAACGCAAGAATCGACACATTCTTTAGCAGCAGTTGGTACAATTGGTCTTCCTTGTGCTGTTTCGGGGCATATACCACCAGTGGAAAATATTAAAAAAATTATCAGATATGCTCGACACGGAGAAATGCCATTGCATAATCCTAGATGTCTTGAAGAATTAGTAATCCCAGAACAGTTTTCAAAAACACTAAAAGAAGAGAAATTTTTGCTGTATGACAGTGGAGTGCAGACAGACAGAATTCTAATTTTTTCGACCCTCAGAAATCTGGACTTCATGGCTGAATGTCCGAACTGGTTTGCTGATGGAACTTTTAAAGCAACACCACCGCTTTTCAGTCAGATTTATACAATCCATGGTGTTAAATATGATAATGTGATACCTTCAGTGTATGTATTAATGCCAAACAAACGCGAAGAAACATACAATAGAGTGTTTACGGTGATAAAATCTTTGAAACCGAATCTGCAGCCCAAAACTGTAATGACTGATTTTGAAAAGGCTGCCATAAATGCCTTTAAAAATTCCTTTCCGAATATCATTCAGAGAGGATGTTTTTTTCATTTAAGTCAGTGTGTGTATAGAAAGATTCAGTCTGCAGGTTTGCAAAGTAAATATGAAACTGATCCGAATTTCGTTTTGGAAATCTCTCAACTTGCAGCTTTGGCTTTCGTTCCTACTTCAGATGTCATTGAAGCATTTGAACAATTAATATCATCTACTTATTTTGTAAATAATATGAACATCATTCACCCAATCATAAATTATTTTGAAGACATGGATTGGTAGATTTACTCGTCGTGGACAACGTCGCAGACCAGTGTTTGACATTCCTCTTTGGAACTGTTATGATGCTGTAAAAGATAAAGTTCCAAGGACAAATAATGCGGTTGAAGGATGGCATCGCAGATTCAACGAACTTATGAACGGATGCCATCCAACAATCTGGAAATTTATTGATTACTTAAAAAAGGAACAAAATTTAAATTCTATAAAAATTGAATAATACATTGCAGGTCACCATCCACCAGTAAGTAGAAAAGTTTACAGAGATACATCTCTCAGAATTCAAAAGATTGTAAATGAGTATAATGATCGGCCTATTTTAGACTATTTAAGGGGAATAGCCTACAATTTTCAACTGCAGGTGTAAATTTTTTATACATTAATTAATGAGGATGTTTAATGTCTGATATAATTATACATGTTTTTATTACTACAGCTTTAACATGAGTCGTAATTACATTATATTTTCTGAAAAATATTAGGCGAACTTTTATGCTCTTAGAGTTGATATTTACAATTATACTAGCTTTCATGAATATATGTGAATGATATTTTACTCCATATAATGTGTTTTATTTAAGCCTCTTTGGTATACACTCTTTGGTAGTATAAATCAAATTTTATTTCATCAGAGAAATTATGAACGACAAATGATGATGCCTTGTTCGTTTAAATATCATTTATTAACTGAAACGGTATGCGAAGCTAAAGTTTATTGGAGATTTGGTATTAACAATAACGATATTTTTGAAAAATCCTTATCAATTAAAATTTTATTTCGTTTCATTTTTCATTAATTCATGTTTGTGTGAGAAAATAACTTTAGAGTATTTGTTTACAGTGGATAAATTTTTAGCTCAATAAGCTATCTATATTTTAATAAAATTCAGTAAATTTAATACCATTGTGGATGCATATAAGACGAAATTTTCAATTTCTATTCCTTACTGAAATCATCCTGATCAGGCAGCTTAATATTAAAGAATACGTTTAAGAGTATTTTTTAACTCGTAAAGCAATGGGAGATATATTTACTTAATTTTATCTAAAATACTAATAAGATTAGACTTTTAATGGCTTTTCTTGTAACTTACTTTGATATATCAAACTTATATACGTGGGCACATCTTATATGTAAGCCCCTTTTGTCTTTCTGAAAGATTCTTAAAAGAAAAAACTTTTTCATATATGTCACCATTATGTTTTGAGACAATACGGTATTTTATTGCGTATTTCTGCATATTTAAAAGGGGGAAACTTTGAAAACTGAAGTAAGAGATTTGCTTTTAAATCCCTAGTCATTTCAATTTTGATCAATACTGATTATATAACATAATTTTAAAAATAATTTATTATATGACAGTAATGTAAATTTAACGTTAAAAATCCTTAACAGCAGTTTTTCATTTGCTAAATATAGAATGATACATAAATGGAAGTTTTATTTGATAAATATGAAAGATATTTTAGAGAGTTTCATGTTTTTCTACAATGGGTAACACTATAAATATCGGTCTTTTGCTACAAAAATACGTTCTCAAAATATGCTTATGGTTTTCCATGTATAGCTTATTCGAAAATATTTATGAAGCAATATTAAATATTAGTTCTAACTTAGGCGGAAATTTCTGCTATGTTTACAGTTTTCTCGCGCTCCTAATTTTTTAAATGTATACAATGAAGTATTTATTATTTAATTAATTTTTTATAACTGCATTAATAGATGGTACATTATTTGCAAAGTTTTGACATGATATCACCTTTTTTACGAAATGAAGGAAAGTAAAATTATTGTTTATTTTTAAGCTACAAATTTTGAACAAGGCTGACATATCTACACTAAATTTTATAATGGTGCCATAAATATTTTTCATTATTCAATAACAACTATAAATTTTTATAATTACTTAAAAATAGTAAAAGAGTGGATTATAAAGCACTGTGTTGAATAAAATAATATAATATTAAGAATGGCAACTTTTGATTAAAATATAGATTTAAAATATTATTTCCTGACGCACTGCAAAATCTAAAAGTAACACAGTCTATTGTAAACGAATTTTTCAGGATGCACTTTTGGATATAATTTGATCTGAGAAATAAACATTAATACAAGGTGATTATGTAATTCAACAAACAATCTCTATACTGCTTCATAAAATAGATGACTTATGATGGAAGTCTTCTTTTATAAAATACTGTGGTTTAATGTTGCAAACGAAGTTTCAGCTTAAGTTTGGAAATTAATATAGAGGGAAAGTTAAAAAGAGTCTTTCAAAACTAACAAGTTAGCATATGAATAGCATTAGGGAAGAATATAAAACACATTTCAGTATTTATTTCAGAATAAGGAAACATTTTTCACTATATAAATAGCATAAGGAAATACTTTTTCAGTATATGAATGTAAAAAGACTTTTCAGTATATATCCAGTACTTATTTCAGTATAAAAAAACCATTTGATTATGTAAATAGCATAGGGAAAGAATTTTTCAGCATATGATTCATATATTATATTCATATATTAATATATCGATTTCTTTAAAAAACATTAACATTTAAGAACTAATCAATAGAAAAAATGCAAATAAACAAAAAGTAAACATATTTAATTAAAATAAAACTTTAACAAACATTCTCTATTCGTAAAAAGCAAATTTAAAGTTAATTAAATTTTAAATTATGAAATTTAATTGCAAACAAATAAATGATTAATTATTGCTGCAAACTAATCTACAATATCATTTAAATTCTGACAGCATATATAAATTACGTGAAAGTATCAAAATCCATGAATAAATATATAATTCCAAAAAATTTTTTAATCGTAAAAAAAAATTTTAAAATGTATAAGTGAATAATTGTTGAGCAGGCAGGAGACAAACTTATCAAGGGAAGTTGCCTCCAAACCTAACTCTTCAATTATTCAATTCGTGTTTCGTATCATCCAGAATTTAAATGATATTGCAGATTAGTTCGCAGCAATAATTAATCATTCATTTGTTTACAATTAAATTTCATAATTTAAAATTTAATTAACTTTAAATTTACTTTTTACGAATAGAGAATGTTTTTTAAATTCAAATTTCATTACTTAAATCAATGCGCAAGAGAATTATTTAAATTTAATTTAACTTAATGTTTATTAAAAGTAAAACTATTATTTAACTAAAATATTTATTCTTTTTAATTAAAATAAAAATGTATTTTTTATTCACGAGAGATGCCTTTGACAAGAATTTTTATGTCGGTTATGGAACTTGAAGGGCATCAAAAGAACTTTTGAAATCTGCACTGAGATTGAACTTATTGAGATCTGTAGTTTTCAAAGCTTTATTTTTTTTTTTATATGAGATAAGGTTGGTTTATGTAAGGGAAAAAAAAATCTAAAATGAGAAAAGATATATATTTTTTTTTACTTTTAAAACGAAAATATCAAATGCTCCTCAGCTGACTACCTCCTATCCAACCTTTTTCACATTTTAAATGATTTTTAAAATTATTTGGATGATTACTCCAGGAACCAAACCTTTTTTAGTAAGATCGGTCAAAAGTACGCAATTTGTCTAGTAATTTAATGGGGGAAAAAAAAAAAGAAAAAGAAAAAAAGAAAGACATGAAAGAAAAATAAGATATTTACACCAGCTTTTTTTTTTAATAATATTGTAATTATTTAGTAAAATCATATCTTCTTCTATAATGCATAGCACATTACTTCATTTTGTTTAAATTGTAGAAGATATTAAAGTTAAGTAAAAATTTCAAATTACCTTTGAATGCCACTTCCAGATACTTTTACAACAGGTAAATGAGTAAACAAAAAGTTAACATTTCTAGTCTCCTCTCCTGAAATTAAGCTCATACTCTATACATAACTGTAAATAAATTAAATGAATATTGTAGAAAAAGTAGAAATCTTCTTCATTAAAATTTCTGAATTTATGTGTTCATTGATACTGGACTATCAAAAATGCTAATTGTGTGTCTTTCAAATTGCAAATTCATAGATATGCAAGAAATTCATATTATATTTAATTGTAGGGCGTTATGAAACTAGCATTATTTTCAGTATAAAGACCTACATTCATTTCAGTCATAAATGTAAAGACCTACATTCATTTAAGTCAATCAGAGTTTTACGTCTGCTTTCTAAACATTTGTCAATAAAATAAATATAACTCAAATATTTGTGTATACAAATCAGAAAGACCTTACACAGAGATGTAACCAGATAGCCATTATCTATACTGTTTTAATGATTTGAAGCATCATAATATGCATTTTTGTAAGACTCATTTGATAACACTGCAGTTAGCTAGGTCATTAGTGAAACAATCATAGATGACTCAATGTTAAAGAAAAAGATGCAAGAATTCTGAATACAGTTGAGAAAATTCATAATTATCTGATTGTTTTATAATTCTACATTTCCTATGAGCTATAATTTTATTGCAATTCTTACCCATTACAATTAGGAATATATTAATCCTAGAAGCATTTGACATTCATTTAAAAGAAATTCAAAACAATTTAGAGAAACTACTATTTTATACTTTTATATATGTATTAGTTTTCAATAACAAGAGGATTTCCCAAAAATTTTGGTCCAGTTTAATGCAAAATTAGAGCACAAAATTTAAATCATATTTTTCGTATCAATTCATTTTATGATGAAACTGAAACATTCGAAGTTTATTTCAAAAGTTGCCTTCAAGAAGCAAAATGATTGTGTCACAGTATCAATGCGAATTCGTAAATATTACTAAAATGCATTACTATAATATGTAATATAATAAGGACTAGTAAATACGGACAATATACAAAACGAATAAGGACTATATGTAGTCCTCTTAACACGCACCATCACCACTACACTTTATATAAAAATTAGTCATATTTTAACAATAAAACGAAAAAAAGTTTTTTTTTTGAGCAATCCAGCACTTAAAAAAGCATGTGATTCGATTTTATACAAGTATATAGTATAAATCATAGCCAACATGCTAATTAAGCCTTACGTGAATATTAAAAAGACCACATATCGAAGTATAAAAAATGGGTAACTCCATGAAGTTATAAACTTATATGCAACATTTTGTTCTTTTTGTTACATGCAGATGCAATAATGAACATCGTAGTAGAGTTTTTATGGATGGGAAAAGAGATAGAGAAGCTTTTTTTCCCTCCCTGTGGAGTGTAAGAGGAAGAAAATGTTTAACGTTGAGGTAAAGAAATCCAGATAAGCAATTAGTATATTTGTTGTTTACAGTGGTGCACATAGATAAACTGAATTCTACATTTAACCTAATAACACTCCTCATTACACCTCTCATTGACTTAGCTATTTCACAGTATATCTTTGCTTATTATTGTGAACTGAGAAACTAAAACTACAGTTAATTACAGATAAAAAAACAATAAGATTAGTAAAATTATTAAAACAAAAAGATAATTTTGTTTGATTTAAAACGTAAACTATGGAACTTAACATGCCTTCTTTCAAGATATCTTTTTCCAATAGTTTAATGCCTAGACGCACTTTCTGGATACTTTAATTAAAAAATAATCATGCACGAAGCGAATCCGGATTTTAAAATTTAATTACGATTGATATTCAAAATCATATGTTTCTAAAGCATATATGATTCATAAATATGTATTCATATGATTCATATGATTCATAAAAATGTTATATTTTCTTATTCCAAACAATTTGTCATATAAATACAAAAAGAAATTGTACTTGAAACATTTCAGTCAGTGAAAAGAAAAGACAATATAAAATATGTACAGTTTTTATCTTTGAAATCTATATAAAGGAAATTCGATTAAGTTTTTATTTCACTAAATTTTATCTTTAATTAAAAATCTACGAGAAAAATTAGTCGCTTCAAAGTTGCTAGGCAAAGAATCGCTACAAAATAGAATCTCACTCAGAAATATTAATTTTAATTTCGCTACAGATTTTTGGCGAGCATAATTTAAGATATTCTGAAAATTAAGAAATACCAAAGAAAACATTCAAAATTGTCTTAGAAAGTTGGCCACTGTAAGTTCAACAAGTAACTACAAAATTTTCGAATAAAATGTATATGAAAAATTAAATAATACTTTTAAAGTGCTAAATAAGAAATGTCTAAATCTAAAAGTAAATGTAAGCAATCCTATTTAAAGCGACTACTCAAAATTCCATATCTGTTTAATCTTGAGAGAATGTGGTGAACTTGCGTAATGATTAAAAACCAATGTTTATTATTCTCAAAAACACTGTTCGTCTTAGAGAGAGATAGTCACCAAGAATGTTCACTGCAAGTATACATTATTTCTAAACAACAACAACTAAAAAAAAAAAAAAAAAAAAAGCTGCAGGAAGATTTTCGTGATTTTCCTAAAGTATAATGTGCATATGAACCAGTTCCTGAGAATGTACTCCACAAAGGAATCCCACCCCTTAAGCAGATAGCCGTAGTGTGCTTTGGCATAATCTAATAAATCCAAATCATACTGAAATATTATGCATAGCTGACTTTCTTCATAACTAACAAATCGTCATTCAAGTAACTGACTGCACGCTGTGCATGGAAATTTTAATGACATTTTACGAATAAACTGAAACAAAACAAGAAATAATTTTCGCTATAAGAGTATTAGACTAACAAAAGTGAAGAAAATAATCTCAAAATTAACTTAGCAATTTTTTTATAAATAAGGTCATGCAGTTACTTACCTTCCTTTTTCTAATCTTTTTTAGATAATACTTTTCATAAAAAATTACCAGTAAAAACTTTATAAAAATGATTTATTAATGACCTTTGTTAGTTAACTATGTCGGTTTAAAATTCTATTAAGTGCTATAAGTTGCATTAATTTTCTATGCTTAAGTCTCCTTCTTACTTTTTCAGCTAAAATTTATAAGTCAATAAAAAATATGAAAGTAAAAATTATCCTTCTTTCCATCTTGCGCTCACAAATCATTACGGGAATATCCATTTACAGTTATTAAAGCCTGAAAAAAGTATGTCTACGATGTTATCGTCATGCGATGATTTGTATATACTTTATTTTTTACCACGATATTTTCGACGACGATGTTTTTAAACCGCGAAGTTTTTGAACCGCTTTATTTTCGACGACGATATTTTGTACGACGATGTTTTAGAACTGCGATGTTTTCTCTTTGCGATGTTTTCTCCCACGATGTTTTGTAGCACGACGTTTTCGCCTTGCGTTGTTTTCTCCGCGACGTTTTCATCCGCGATGTTTTTGCCGCGATGTTTTCGGCTGTAACCGGCGTCGAAACGACCTGCATCGTGTCAGCAGAACATTCTGCTGTTTCTGGAGGTGATATCCTTTTTGTTGCTAAATATTCATTACACCTGATTAATATTTAGCGAGTTTAATTAAGCCATTTTTGCTTTTTGCATATCCGTCCACATATTCTCACATCATAATAAGCTGCTACTGCATATGCTGTTCTACCTGTTTCAAAGTGATAATAATAACTGATAAATTGTTCGTTGCTAATACGATAATTCTTTTGCATTTAGGGCATTTATGGCCAAGATTAGGAATAAAATATTCATAATAGCGATTTAACGATTATTTTTTTCATTAAGGTCAAACGACTGAAACAGAAAAGAGGAGCTAAGGTTCTGAATGCAAGTATAATAATTACAAAATGGTGCATATAGTTCGACTGGAGAAAAGCAGAATTTAGTTTGGGACTTATTACTTGCATCTAATCAAAAATACGCTGGCTTACAATGCTGAAAAAGGAACAAATTAATTCTTCCAATGTGGGTCATAATAGCCTAAGAGCTCAATCATGTTTTATTCTATGATGGAGAGTAAAGTCTATTTTCTCCATACATCGGTGAACCAGTCGCCTGAGGTTAGCAAAATTACATTCCGAAGGAAAAGCCTACTTTAGTGCTAAAATTGCTTATAAGGAATTAAAGACAATTTTCTAATGTGTTATCGTGATGAAATAGTCAATACATTCAACTAATAAACTGCAAGACCTCGAATTTGATTCCTAGCAGCATGATTTACCTCTAAAGAATCCTGTTGACCCTTCCCCAAATTAAATTCATTAACACTATTCTGGCGCTCGAGTTTAAATATGTGGAAGATAATCGAGTCCCTACTTTGATTTGGCTGACCTAGAGGTCTCATCAAGACTCATCGTCTTCCTTTCCTAGAAGTGAAGTGATTATGATCCCTGAATACTGGTAGTTCGAACCCAAGAAGACCAGCTGGCTGCATGTTTGGTTTTTCCCATGTACAGTGTTAATATGAGCCAATTTCCCTTAGAAAATCTCCGCGAAATCATCCCTTTCCTTAAGCTGGTAGATTAAGGACCTCGATTGTTTTGCTATATTCAAGTAATACTATAACCTAAATTATCTTCCCCCAGTCACTTCTTAAGTACGGAAAATGTGAATCTGTGGAATTAAAGATATTCTCATGCATTGGTCAGCACATCCAGCTAGCATATGAAAGACCTCGGTTTCGATTAGCAGAGAGAACACGACTGCAAAACTCTGAAAAGTCTACAGCTATAACGTGAATTTTAATATCACGGACGAAATGGACAAGGATATTTGGATCTAGTGGTGCCCGATTATTGGAGAAAATTCCGAAGTTCTTATCTGCTTGACTAGCTGAGCTTTGCTCAGCGCTTCTGAAAACGAAGGCAGAAGAAACAGTTTGAATTTTCGTCAAAAAACGCTTATGCAGCAATTCCACAAACTCAGTAGTATCTGTGAAACCTTCTCAGCAGATCACATAAACATCCTGATAACTGTCTCTTACATCTGATAAATGCATTATCCCTTTTCCAGTAATACTTACTTTCAAAACTAATGCTGATTGGTCAGTAACTAAAAGACTGTATGATGCTATGTGTTTTTAATGACAGTTAAGTTATTTGATTTTTTTTTCCGAAACAGTACAATATAGTGCAAGAATCCCCTATACCAAATGAGAAAAATTTAATTTAATTCATATCTCCCACAAATGATTATTAATTGGAGAACCTGTTGAGGTACATAACACAAGACATTAAAGACATCATTTGCAAAGTACAGTAATGCTGCAAAAATTCATAATATCAGTTACATGTACTATCATTGAATTTATTTTTAACTATTTTTATCAAGACGTTTTTAAGGATTAAATAAATTTATTTTATTAAAAGTGTGTTTATTGGTTTTATCAAATTTTCAATTTTAACTTCAATGCTACCTGGCAAATAATCGGCTTTTACAGAGTTGCTATTTGTTGTGATCGAGGACAACGAATAGCAACGAGTCGGTAATACGACATTCCGGAATATCACACTGAAATACAACATGGTTGGCTTATTTGTGACCGACAAGCAACGAATAGCAACAACTCATTCATACAACATTTTGGAATACCACACTCTGAAATACCTAACTATATTGCATATAACTATTTGGAAGCTGGGTATTTACCAAGGAGGGTAGAACTTAAAAATCTTACGTTTCTTAGCATAGCAAAACTTGCCAGGCTGCAAACGCCCTTGTAGGAAAACGTAACAACACAAAAACTGAAAAGAATTCACTATTGGTATTTTTAACATAAAAAGGAGAAAAAAAGAAAAACTGAAGCAAAAGATATTTTTAAGAAAATTTTCGAATAAAAATTTACACAAAATTTTAAATATTTTACAAACCTTAGATATCTTAAAACTGAGGCAAAGGGAGTAAAACCTATCCCACCAGCAATGCAAATGCTCACTGAATATCGCAACACATCTTCAAAACAGCTACTGTAAGGTCCATCTACAAAAAGCCTACAAATAAAATTATGTATTTACAACGTATAAATTAGCTTTTACAGATTAGAAAATTAACTTTTAAAGCAATTTTCTGAAAAAAAAAAAAAAAAAAAAAGAAACACCATATTCTTTCCTTCTTTTTGTAGCATTAAATAGCAAATGAAAACATAATAAAAACAGATTAAATATTAAAGCAATTTATTTAGATAAAAAGAAAAAGTAATCCAATTAATCAGTAAACACACTTCAGTTATTTCAGTGAGTCAAATCAACTTCTTTTGTAAAGCACAGATGTAATTATTCGTTGATATTTCTGCAATAAATACAAAATTTTACTAACTACTCAGTTCTTTGTCAACTGGGAATTAAAAATAATTGCGGTAAAAGAAGTTCACTATAATAACAGAAAATAAAATAAAATAAAATAAAAAAATGGAAGGAAATTTTTCAGCATGAACCATTACAGATGTGGTTTGGTTTATTCAATTACAGTAAACCTACTCAAGGGCTATCTGAATAAGGAGAACGCATTCGTGAAGGACTTTCTAAGGAAAACTAGCTCGCATACACGATACACATATGGAAAACCACGAAATTATGTACACTCATGTCCATAAATTAAGGATAATTCGGAGTCACGCGGAAATCGAACTCTAAAATAAATATATCACCTGTAAAATCACTACACACATCTTGAAGAATCATATGCAAATTTCGGAAAGTAACCAGATGACACAGATGGTACGTCACAATGACGAGAGTGTAAGAGAGTGATATATAAGGAATACAGGCAAAGAAGTAAAATTGTTCGCAGGCGCTTTATAAGCATTTCAGTGCAATAACCGAATAGTTATGACACAAAGGACGCATTTGGATGATTTTTTACGTGGTAGAATTATCGACCGTCTGGAATGTGGGCGTACCCAACTTGAAGTATCAGACGAACTTGGAATTGTCCAGAGTGTCATCTCCAGGCTTTGGAAACGATTCCAAGATGATGGTAATGTGAGTACACGTTACAGCACAGATCGCCCCACAGTTACAACGCCGAATGAGGACTGGTATTTGGCAGTTACTGCCAAAAGAAACAGGCGGAGCAAAGCCTCAGACCTGTCTCGTTTTGCGCACAATTTGTGTTTATGGATGACAACGCCCGTCCTCACCGTGCAAACATCGTAAGGGAATGCCTTCAATCGGAGGATATCACCCGTATGGACTGGCCAGCATTCTTACCGGACTTACCAGTAGAGCTCGTGTGGGACATGCTTGACCGACCAGTTGCAGCCCGTCAACCTCCTCCTACATGTCTACCGGAACTTTGGAGAGCATTGTTTTTTGAGTGGTGTAATATCCTCCAAGATCAGATCGATAATTTGATACTCAGCATGCCTAGCCGTTTTATGGACTGTATTGCATCGTCTGGGAGACATACAATGTATTAACAATCATACAAACCATGTAATATTGTTTTTTTGTAAATAGGTTTTTTTTTTTTTTTTTTTTTTTGTAATTTGCTCCAGGGAGAAAAAATCCTAATTTGTTTAATAATATTAAACATATAGCATCTTTTTTTGCTCTTTACCTTTTGTTTAATAAATAAGCTTTATAAATAAGTCAAATTTGTTTTGCTTCTAACTCTTCTTTTGCCTGATTTTGCATTATCCTTAATTTATGGACATGTGTGTATTTACAACCCATGCAGCCAGCCTGCGTTCGCCAGGATTCGAACGCCGGGGCGAACTAGCAGTGTGGCTCGGCCCTTTGGTGGGCTATCAGAAGTACAAGACTAGAGCATTAGAAATTCATTTGGTCCCTTTCTTCTAATTTTCATAGCATTATGAAGTTGGACAAATCTAGCAGAAGTGATAGTTGGCGATAAGTTTTAAATTACAAAGAAGTATGTCTTTGCTCTCACTAAAGTATATAAATTAGCAGCAGCCCAATTATTACTTAATAAAAGCTAAGTAACTGAAATATCAAACTGAATACATTTTGGATTAAATAGAGTATACATTCATTGAAGGCGTATTCCAGTTGAAGAATTCTATCATTTCGGTGTGGAGAAGAATTTAATATCAGGTACTGGTTAGAAGTTATTCAGTTCCTGGATATATGATACTAGAAGCTACTTAGAATTAAAGTAATTTTCATAACCTGCTCTCAAATAATAGTAAAATCAAATATCATAGTTTACTTTACATCATACTTTACATAATCCTATATTTCATACTTTAAGTTGACTTTGATTTAACTGTCACATTAGATGCCATGTTTTTGCTACATGTGTGTTACTTTTGTATTTGCTTAAATTTCTAATTTAAGTTTATAGCGAAAATTATTAGGTTAATGTGAATTATTCTATTGCTTTTCTTTTCTACAAACGGTATGTATTCGATTTGGGTAGAGTTGACTTTAAGGTAGCCCTTTTATTATCGCGAAGTTGTTGTTTCATTTATCGCCAAGTTGTTTCGTTTTTCGCCAAGTTGTTGTATCATTTATGGTAACCTGAGTATTTGAACGTTATGGAAACCCTATTATGACGTAATTGTTTGCATTATTCTGGGAAATTTTGAATCATGGGATGTTTTGCAAAGGCTTTCGTGGTGTGTGTTGCTTAGGAAGTACATTGCTTGTTTCATTGTTTAGACGTTTAGACGGTACAATGGCTGAATATAGTAGAATTAATTTGAAGTTTCTGTACGATTTGGAACGAAAAGGGAAAAGTGCATTAATTGAGTGAATTTAATTGTGTAAATGAAGGTTTACTTAGTAGCCATAGTCCGGAACTACGTAGTATATTTTTTACTCTTTATTTTTGTGAATTTCTGTGGCGACGCGGATATACGGATTGTAGTTTAGATAATTTTAGGAAGTTTTTGGATGCTGTTAAGGAATTTTGTGTGCCACAGACTGAAGACGAACGAATTTCTAAATAAGGTAAGGGGATTTTTGCTTTGTGTAGTGCTAAAATACATAACAGGTTTTTTCTTGTGTTATTTTATTGTTTGATTTAAAATGTAGCTTACTGAGATTATGTATTTTTTGTTTGTCTCTACTGTAGAACTGGGTGCTCCTTTGACTTTTTAAGTGAGAATATATCGATGTGTACATGGACAAACTCAAGGGAGTGCGTAAAGCATAGTTTGTGCAATTCGGGGATTTTTTTTAAAGTGAAAATAGGTCGATGTGTACATGGATAAAGTCAAGGGGGTGTACAATATCATTTTTGTGCAATTCGAGGATTTTTTTTTAAGTGAAAATAGGTCGATGTGTACATGGATACGAAGTTTGTGCAATTCTTTGACTTGTTATTTTGGCTTGCGTAGCGGCAATTTTTTCGCCAAAAATCGCCGCTACACAGGCAAAAATAACAAGTCAAAGCATTGCACAAACTCGGTATCCATGTACCGCCAAAAATCGCCAAGGGGTACCCTAAAATATACTTTTACCTTTGATTTTAGCTCAAAAAATTATAATTTTATTCATGAGTGCAATAGATAAATTTTTCGAAATAAAAAAATTAGAATAATGAAATTCATTTATTAATACTTCATTATTTTATTATTATTTTGATTAAGAATTAAAAATAGCAGTTGAAGGAACATGAAAAACTTTACTTGTATATTTAGATAAATTTTTATATTTGTAATAAAATTTAAAACATATTTGCCACAAAAAATTACCTCTTATTTATCGAACTTGAGCTTAAATAAGTAATATTTCTTTTACTGCATTCTTGTACGTCTTCTCTCTTTTCATCGTTGCCACTGAGCAAGTAATGTTTTAAATATTCTAAAAACGTATGCAAAACTTCAGAATAAGTCGTCTATTCAGACAATTATGTTTAATTTTTCATTTGAAATACATTCAGAAATTTCCCAACTCACCTGACCAGTCTCCATTTGTTCGAAGGTGTATAGTTAAAGAAGGATCATCAGATGTTGGACACTGTAATACAATTTTATTCATTCTATAAATGTAAAAATTCAATTTCTTCGTTTAAGAAAAAAAATTTTAATTCTAGCTCATTTTTTTAACATGAAGAATATATAACGTAAAATGATTATTACTTGAAATAAATAAAATGGGAGATTTGCTGTTCATTTCCAAGAACTAAGAAAATACGAGTACGAACCCGAGCATTACTACTGCTTCATGGGTTGGTTTGGTTTATTGAGAATACGGCAAAGCACACTAAGGCTATCTGCCAAAGGGGAGGAATGCCTTCGTGGAGGGCTTCTTTCTAAGGGAAACTGGTTCGTTTACACGTTAAACATGGAGAAAACCGCGAAAACGCCCGTGCAGCTAGCCCGTTCGCGGGATTCGAACCTCGGACCGAGCTACCAGTGTTCAGCGAGGTTACCGCTCGGCCGCTGGTGAGCCTCACTTCTTTATGAGTTAGCTAGAAGAATTCAGGTTTTCCTTAGATACTATTTGAAGATCAGTTTTTTTGGCTTAAACACTATATATAAATTACCTACTGCTCATCAAAATTCCTTCGGTTCGAAACATATTTGTGCTTATTAAAGGGCTGAGTTGATTAGACGGCGATTTGTATACTCCAAACTGCGTGATATCAGCTTTAAACTTATCTAGAAATAACTACTTACTGATCTAATAATTAATATTAAAAATTAAAGTTAAAATTAAATTGCTAAAAATTTAATGCCAAAAGATATTTTGACTTTTTCCCCGTATACATACGAGGCAGTTTCTTTAAGAAAGTCCTTCAGGAAAGCATCTCTCCATTTAGGAAGATAGCTCTCGTGTGCTTTATCATAGTTAAAACTCTTGATTATTAGGTGCAGTGCCCCTTTGTATTTGGCATCGTGGGCTGCTGTCCTATCTCGTTCTCTCTCTCTTGAAGCCCTGCTACTGATTTGTCAGTTTATTTCTCCAGCATTTTTAGCACTTTCTTTAATAGAGTAGCAGTGAGTTTTTTCCGCATGCTGTCTAAGTATTATTAAGTAGTCTAAGTATTACTAAATATTATCTTCTATTGCAAAGCATTCTGAAAATGAATATTCATAAGTTCCCCCTCACTGTTGTCCGAAACATTGGTTGTAGAGTGCAATTCCTCTGAAGCTTCTGAATACAGACATAATTTCGAAAGTGATTTTTAACTGTGTTTCGAGAGTCTTAATATCCTGGTCTAAAATATGAATGAAGAAGAAACACTAATTTAATGATTTTTAGCACAAGATCAGAGGGTAACAGTAAGACTAGCAGATACTACTGCCTAATCATACTCGGTAAAAGCAGAGCTTAATTAAACTAATTATTCAATTAAATCTATTTCCACCATACTGTACTCGACCTTGAAAGACTGGAAGACCCCTTGGGGTCACCAACAAATAGGTTTATTACATAAGTAATTGTATAATTTGACAATTTTAAATTAAAATTATTAATACATCAAAATTTTTACACAACTTGTTTTATAATGCTAATTACTCATTTAAACAGAACAAAAATAGAAAAACTTAAAAAACCGTTTTTCAGTTTACAATAAAGTGAAAATTACATAATGTAATTAACAAAAGAGTGTCCCAGACTTCAGCTTAAATATTCGTTTCTACCTCATTTACTAAATCGTAATTCTGAAAGCACATTTTGGCAGGGAAACGTAGGTGGAAATTTAGAATATATAGGAAAGGCTTGTTCCAAAATAAAGTTAACTATTAGAAAATTAAAGTAAACCCTACATCACAAGCTATCACATATTCTTCATGTTATTATATGTGACAACGTTTCTATTTCCACATTTACAACTTATTGATTTAATTGCAAAGCGATTATAGTAAGCTGGAATATGTGCACGATTTTTAAGAAATTGATTTAAATAACCATTTCCTTAATAACCACTTTTTTTGTCAACTTTCTTCAAAAATTTGAATGTATGCTTCATTAGTCCACAGTTCACTTCAAATTCCAATCACTTTGCTTGCGAGAATTCCTTTAAAACTTTCTAAGCGAGTTGGAATAACAATACCTGTATTGTTCTTTTCAGTAGCGTGTTTAGAGTTTATATCGGTAAGCTCATTACCGTAAACCCCGGTATATCCGCAAATTCAATGAAATTTTATTTTCCTTTCTAAAGATATTTGCAACAACCACTGATGTGCTTCATGAACTACACTGATAAAACTTCTCCCGAACAAAACCGCTTGTAAATGAACTCTGGCTGTCCCCCCCCCCCCCCAAAAAAAAAAAAAATTCACTTCTAAGCCAGAATTTGTAGCCAGCCATTCTAAACCTTCTTTAATACCAAAACTTCAGCTTGAAAACCAGATCCATCACTACGTAACCCATATTTATGAATTACACAAATATGGGCTCCAGAAAAAATCTATAAATGATAACCTCCTCTTCCTTGAATTTTGGATTTATCTGTGAAAATTTTGAATTCTTCATCATTCAAAAGCTCCTTGTTCCAATTAAAGTTATAACATAAAGCAAGATGAGACTTATTCTTTAAGGAATACCATATTATATTTTCAAAGTCACAATAGAATCTGAAGCAAAAACTCTGATCACAGAAATTGCACTTTCAAAAATGACTATTCCTACAAGGGAATACCCGAGTCACACTAATAGATTCTAAGTTTTGATGAGAATCCTTTTCTTTTTTCATTTACATTATATGATTTCTGCAAGAAAGCAAAAGAATATTCATGTTTTATTGACCTTTGCTGAAACTGTGAAACCGCTGCTCTAGCATGGTGAAGAACAATTTGAACTCAGTTTAGATCACTTAAAGAACTATTTGCCATAGTTTGCTCTTCTTATTAATATATCAAGTTGTGTTTTCAAACATATACAATTTTCATCTAAGCTAGAATGCTTGGTGTATAAATCGAAATTGCATTTATTCCTTGGAGAATTATTATATAAGTGGCAGTCAAGTGAAAACAGATGGAAAAAAAGCAATTAAGCTGCTTTTATTTCAAAATTAATCGCCATAACTGTTAATAAATTTATTTCACTGTGAGACAAGGTGGTCAATGCCGTGATGGAAAACTGTTTTTGGTTGCGCAAGGAACCATGATTGTGCCCAGGCGCACTCCTCTTCGTCCGAAGCAAATCGATGGCCACGACTGTCTTTCTTCAGGGCTAAAAAATATGGAAACCGCAAGAGAAGAGATTTGGACTGTATGACAGATGTGTAAGCGCTTCGCAGCGAAACTTCTGCAGCATAGCCTTAAAACCATGGGAAAATGTGGGAGAGCATTATCCTGCAACAGAATGATGCCGTCCGTCAACATTTCTGGACATTTGGACTTCATGGAGCTTTTGAATTTTTGCAGTGTTTCCACGCACCGCTGTGCGTTAATTGTGACATTGCGTTCCAGAAAGTCAATGAGCAGCAGGCCCTTGCATTCAAGGAAAACGTTCAGCATGACTTTCCCGGAGCTGGCGTGCACGACTTTGGATTTTTTTGGTGGGGTTGAAACCGTGTTCTTCTATTGTTGGCTCTGACGCTTGCTCTCCGGCGGAGAATGATGGTACCATAGTTCATTTGCCTCGACAATACGGGACAGGAGGCGATATTCTTCATCGTGATACCGTTCCAGGTGCTGCAATGATATCGACATTCTGTTCAACTTATGCTATTCCGTCAGGCTGTGGGGAACCCACTGTGCAGAGATTTTCCAAACCTTCAGATGTTCTGTCATGATGGTGTGAACGGTACCGTAACTAATGCCCAACATGAGAAGAATGTGTTCCACAGTCCGCCGTCGGTCTTCTCTAACGGCAGCATCCACTGCAGGCAGTGGCAGAAGGGGCATAATGAACCTATCTTGGCCGATTGCTGTCTTTCAGCTGACTTTCTCAAAATTGCTTATTCCATTAAAATCTCGCACGTGATATACTGCATTCCCCATACATAGCAAACATTCGAACATAAATTTCAAATGAAGGTTTATAATGAAATAATTAAATGAAATAAATGAATGTCATGTATTAATTGTTAATTTCAACGTAATAAGCAGCTGATTTTGTTAAAAAGTGAGTTTAATAAGTGGCGAGTATTGTATACCATATGAACGAATTTCACTAACCCCTAAAAGAAAACAGTAGTATTACATATAATGCACAAATCCTACAATAGACTTTCAAAATCAAGTCAGTTTTTTTTTTTTAAATCGAAATGAAATTTTTAGTGAAGAAAGAGTGACTCTAAGTAACCGCAAAATACACGAATATTATCTGCATTGAGTAAAGTAACTCCCTTGAAGAATTTTGGGAGGGCTATTTTTCACGAGATAGATTTCTTAGAGAAAACTGTCAGTTAAATTAGAAATACAACACAAAGTATGGATATTAATGAATTTGCGTCATTTCATTGAGAAAACTGTTCAGCAATATTCTATGTCTCTGCATCTATCTACGTTCTTTTGCTTAGAACCATGATGCATGGCGCTCAACACATATCTTAATGCATATATATATATATATAATTTATCAAGCAAAGCAGTAATAACAATTTTGGTCAAGAAAAAATCTTGCGCAATATGCTGCAAAATAAGTAAAAAATAAAAATTGTAGAAAGCTCGCCTAAAAGTTACCAAGAGCTGCTGCTCCAAAAGGTTAAAGACGTTTTCAAAAATTAATACACATGAAAAGCAAATCATTAGACATGTAAAACATAAATACAATAAAATTAAATAACAGTAAAAGTTAAAAAGTAAGCGGAAAATGGTAAATTAGCCCAATTCGACATCCAAACAGGCTTTTCAAGGGAAATTTCAATTATTTGAACGTCGAATCAAGCTAACCCCATTACGCGTTTCGCCGAAACAGACAATTGAAACTTTTTCGCTAAAAAATTTTTTGACAAAGTGTCTTGGAAATTTTAATAGTCTCAATTCTCTGTTCCAATTTCCATATATATATATATATATATACCATTCATTTTTTTCTAACTAAATAAACAATATCGTTAATGCGTGTATTTTTGAAATAACAGAAATAAAAATTAATGCTCGTAAGAGTCGTAAATTCAAAATCTTTAAAAAATGTCCAATTGTAAAAAATCAGTTTTTCACTTAAATAACCAATTTCGTACTTTTAGCATTATTTTATCCGCTGAGTAATTAATATATTCTATTAGAATGAAAAATATCAAGTTATGAAAATAAAAAAAAATCACAGCAACAAACATCACTATCTTTCTTTTATTGCTACAACAAGTTTTAGCAAAATACAAAAGAAAAGCGAGTAATGAAGAAAGAAGTAAGGGGATAAAAAATAGAAAAAATAAATAAATGGTATTAGACAAAAGATTTGCGCAATATAAACGTGGCACAAAATAAATGATAAAACGAAATACATCGAATTAAATTTGACTCACCTGAGATATGCTAAAAGGATGCCATTCTAAAAAAGAAATGTGAGGACACTGCAAGTATACATACTGGAAAGAAAAATAATAAAATAAGTTATGGAATTTATTATAACACTTTTCTAATGATTGTTGGACATTTTAAGAAAAAGAAATCGTACGGTTAACAAAACTGCGAATACCCATCTAACTGTAAAATCGAAACTTAGTTTCGTACACAAGGAGTTATCAGTTACGTGTTTATAACTGACAATACTCATGTCTCAGCCATTTGATGAAGGAAAGTTACAACTATCATTATTATATGCTTCTTAAAAATATGAGCAGAACATGAAAATGCATAATTTTGTTCACTAATAATGTTCACTGTTATGTGAAAAATAGATATACTTGCATTGAAATTACAATCATGTTACAAATAAAAGTAGATATTCTTTTGCAAATATAAAGTGAATTCCCTTGTATCCGAATTCTGTAACGGCACATTGTTATCACAGTTGCGGAAGGGGCTTCTCACACTGGACTTATGAGTCCGCAGCAGAGTTGTTTCTAAGAATTGAGTTCTGTTTCGTGCTAATTTTGCCACTGATTTGTAATCGAGGAGAAAATTTTGTTGTTTAATTTTATTTTCGAACTAATTGAAAACTAGAGTAACTTAAAGAAAGAATTCCGTATCTGATAAACTGAATTATATGTTATATATGTTAGATACTTCGCAGAACTTCAGAAAATGGATTCTTATTTCCCTTTTCACGAAACACCACAAAATGAAAGCCCATCAGTTTTGCAGTTGGTCCATTTTATCCCTGATTGTGATACCAATGTGGAATTAGGAAATTGCAGCCCCGAATCATTATTTACCAGATCCTAAAACAAATTTTGTATTGATTTAAATGTTACATTCTAATATTCTAATACACATACGCACTGCATCTACAAAATTTTAAGAATTTTTCAATCAACCAGTGAAGATTTTAAATGATAATTAGTGGCTAAAATTAACACCACTGGAGGAAAGATCCGGTATATGCACTGTGTATGTACAATTGAACATTAGAATGTAACAGGAAGGACTATTCCTTCCTCTTTGATTAACACAACTCAACTTGTTTCCATTAAAATATGGTCTGCTTAAGGAAAAGGTTTAAATGGAATTCTTTGCTTATTTTATGCAGTCAATACTTGGCCCTATTGGTTTCATAAATGAACAAAGAAGAGTGAGATAGTTTTCTTCTCACAATGCTATTGTCGTCAAATTGTCTATTGAAAACAAAAGAATAACTGTTCTTAATCATTTCATTTGTTCCCCAGATTTGGCATAAGTGGATTACTTTTTGACACATAAAATAAAATCCCACGTAAAAGACCCCATTCTCAGATCGTATCACAAAGCAAGGGTATTGTAACAGCTTGATGAGTGAGTATTAGAAGAATAGATTTCTATGAAGCAATCTAGAATCTATGAACATGTCAAGAGTAGTATAACATTAGAAACGATGTACGTAGAAAGCTAAACAGAGATAGATAACACTACGTAGAAAGCTAAAGTTGATTTCAGAAGATCTTTACATTTTAAAAACTCAGCTTAACATTTTGGTGTAACGCTGTGTATAACTTACTCATAACCTTGCTTTAAAGCGTAAGTTATACTACAGACTTAGTATACTACGTTACTTAATAAACCAATTACAGCTTTTTAGAACAGTGTTTCAATACATTTGTAAGAATAAAATAAAAATTAACGTACGCAATTTCTACGGCTTAGTGTTTAATTCATTGAATGCTTCACATACATTCCGAAAAAATTTAAACCTATTTTGTGGTCTGAAGTTAATTCATTAACTTAAGTTCACCACGCAACTCAAAATGAGAGTTTAAAGCTGCTTTAAAGGAGAAATAGCTCTTACTCTGTACTAAGCTAATTCCCTTTTTGAGATAATTCACATTATTAAAAACCATGAAATATCACTGCTAAACCCATTTTTTTGCTATAAGGGATGACCGCCTTATGTATTGAAATAATTTTAATTGGAGCAAAGCAAACCTCAGAACATTATGAGGCGATTGACTTACTCTTTTTTTCATGTTGAGCATTGTTTTACAAACCTGTCTACTACATTTTGATATTTATTATGGCTTCATTCCCTTTCGCATAAAACATGGGATACGCTTAGTCCAAGGTTTATCAACCTTTTTCTTGCATCGACCCCCCTTTTAACACTATGTTTATTTCATCCTCCCCCTTACGTTTCTCTCTATATACAACATAATCACAACACACATTACTGCACATAAATAACTTAAAGAAAACAATTTGACTAAGAATATGAAAAGCGTTTACTAGATTTTTTACCTTTCTTTTTTGTATTATTATTATTTTTGATTTTCAAATATAAAAACGGTTTCAGGAACAAGCTCAGAGATTCTAATTGCAGAAAAATTCGATTTTAATAAATTTGATGGCTGCGCTTAATGTATTGATGCAAGTTTTAAACTGCCTCGTTAAGAAATATTTAGCATGTTTTGTGTTTATCGTAGTAAATTGACTTAATAAAGCCTATTTCTAGAAGATAGAAAACTCATAATAATGTTGGTTCAGTTATAGCTTTTATTTTGAGACATGGCTTTTAAATTCTAAAACTTAGCGTACCACCCATATTGTTTGAATAGAAATGTTAGCACATTCAGATTTTCAATATCTTGGGAGCGAGCATTAAAATCCTTAAATGTATTATTTCCCTTATATTTATTTTATATTATTTATTTCTTATTGCACAATATATTTATATCAATAAATTAATTATCAATAAATTTTTGTAACCGATGCCACCTTTATTATGTTCATCAATTGTCAGTGCATACTGTGCTATCGAGCACCAGTCAAACCCTTGATCGCCATTAGCCCTCTTTAAAATTTCATCGACTCTCAAGGGGTCAATACCGACCTCGGTATGAAGCATTCTATTAGACTTGTAGGATTTCCTTTAGTTTGAGTTACCAATTACTTTAATTTTGATATCTACTCTGAACTTCTTATTTCACCTCCCATTTCCTCGTCAGGATGAAAAAGTGAAGAGAGTATTTAAACAGGAGGAAACGGGAAAGTTAGACAGAGCATGATTTCGCTAGTTAGCGCACTTTACTATTCTGTTCTCTATTAATATTAGTTGCGGGTACGCATTCTGGCTGTTTTTTTCATTAGTTGCGGAAACGCATTCTGGCAAGTCTATCGCCGCTGTAGGTTGTTGAGTCAGCCTATTAGCCTTAGTAAATTGCGTAGTCTAGCACTACTATTTAGCATTTTGAATTTACTGTTAAATTATCCTTAATTCCTTAGTACAAGTAGGCGGTGTTATTGTGAGCACGAAGTACGTGCCTCTTGGTTGAAGACTTTGAAAATAAAAAGGACATTTACACCCTTCTTCTGTGCTGTTATTCTTCACGCCTGTGCGAGAAGACTCCAGGCCTCCTATTAAGATCATGTCACTTGCACGTTAGGCTAAAAGAGAGAAATCTTACAACTGGCGACCGAACGAATTCGGATCAATGGCCGAAAGTCAAGCGAAATTTGAGCAGGCTCTATCCACATCGCAGACCCCACCGGCTTCTGTAAACATAACGGAAGGGTTTGGCTTCGCGGTAGACACAACGCGGGCATCCATGAAACCCGCTGTGACATTCGACGTAAGAACATCGGCTCAGGCAAAGAGCATTTGTAGACAGGTGCCCGCGCGTGAGCGCTACCCCATTGTAAAACGTATGCTGATTTTCGAATATTTATAAGTTCCGAATAGATATCTAGATTTCCTAACATGTCAGACAGCAAGATAAGCAATAATATGGCACAGGCCGATGAAAAAGCCCGCAGAGTAGTCAGTAATGAGCCAATAGATACCATTATGCTACGGATGTAGCCAACCGCCAAGTCCAGAAGAATACTTAACGCAAGCAAATAATGTGAGTGAAGGGTAGTGCGAGTTTAGTAGCAAGCAGGTTTAAGAACCCGCCTTCTTGGCATGTCTTCGTGGTGTGGTGGTCTGCACGCTGGAACCGTATTCCATAGGTCGCCAATTCGATTCCCAATGGCGTTGCATATTTTTCATCTTTCCTGCTTCCAAAAAAATCCTAATGTCTCTATACAGTGGCGCCCGAACTAAAAGGGTGTTGGATGGTGATTCTCCGCACCAAAGATTTGGCGATTGGATCCCCTGAAACCCCAGTCGCCCTATAAAAGGGAGAGTATATAGAGTATTTCTCCCGCCTTCTTGACATGCCTTCGTGGTGTGGTGGTGTGCACGCTGGCCCGTATTCCAGAGGTCCGCGGGTTGATTCCCGATGAACGCGTTGCATATCTGTCATCTTTCCTGCTTCCAAAAAAAAAAAAAAAACCTAACGTCTCTACAGTGGCGCCTGAACTAAAAGTGTGTTAGATGGTAATTCTCCGCACGAAAGATTCGACGATTGGACCCCTGAAACCCCAGTCGCCCTTTAAAAGGGAGAGTATATAGGGTATTTCTCCCGCCTTCTTGGCATGCCTTCATGGTGTGGTGGTGTGCACGCTGGGAGCGTATTCCAGAGGTCCATGGTTCGATTCTCGCGAAGGCGTTGCATATTTTTCATCTTTCCTGCTTCTAAAAAAATCCTAATGTCTCTACAATAAGAAATGCCAATACGCAGATCAGTCATAACATAATATTACAGAACATCAGTAAAGAGGCACATATACAAATACACAGCGAAAAGTTTCCAGAATCATGTAAAATTTAAACACATGGAGAAACAGTTCAAATACATATAAATGATACAAATATGATATAATACATATAGTACAAGGTATAACATTTTTTTGGTCATAAATACATATGAAGAGGGATATTGACATCAGTTTAAGTGTCTGAGGGCCGTAAGCGGTCTTTCTGTGTTCGCCCTACCTATTGTAGTCATAATTTAGCATAGAAATTGAATTATTTTGTACAAGTGGTATCTTTCTAAAGAATTTTTCAGCCAACATGGCCATACAGCATTGTATTTAGAATTCACGATGGATTGCCGAGTTTCTAATAAACCACGGACAATCCACCTACTTGTCTAGGTTTGAGCTGGCCCCGTCCACAATTTGCAACACTTGTAACTCTTGCGTCTTGACTTATAACTTGTTTAATGAAGTCTTACAAGCATATCCCCATACAGGGCAGACATAGATAGGTAAGTATGGGACGCAACATCCCAAGCAGCACCGGAACGTTCCGAAAACGTTCAGAGACCGTGTCATACCGTTCTATAACGGTGTTAGTTGTATTTAGAACGTTCTACATAACGTGCTAAAGTGGTGCGTGTAACAACCGTGTATTTAGTACGTAACATTTCGACGTACAACAATCGTGTTTTTTGAAACGTTCCCAGATTGTGTTATAAAATACGTTCTACATAACGTGCTAAAGTGGTGCATGTAGCAACCGTGCATTTAGTACGTACAGTTCGACGTACAACAATCGTGTTTTTGAAATATTCCCAGATTGTGTTATAAAATGCGTTCTATATAACGTGCTAAAGTGGTGCGTGTAACAACCGTGTAGTAAGTACGTACATTTGGACGTACAACAATCGTGTTTTTTGAAACGTTCCCAGATTGTGTTATGAAATACGTTCGACATAACGTGCTAAAGTTGTGTATGTTAAAACCGTGTTCTTAGGACGTACATTTCAACGTAAAATACTGGTACTTTCTGATAATACTGATACTGGTACTCGTACTGGTAATATCTTGATATTTTACACTTGTTATCCATTTTCATAGACATGAAAGAAGAAGAGTATGAAAAAAATAGTTTTTTCAACAGCATTTTAATTTCATATTTTATATATTTGTTGCTTTAAATTTTTCCCTGTTTAAAAACTCTGCGAAAAGGAAAATTTAATCCTGTTATTTTTCGCAAATTTAAATAATTTAATCATTATTCGCAAGATCACATATATGAAGCTGAAATTTATCAATGATTTTTAATCACATGCGAGAAATTTATGTATATCTGCATCGAAACTGTTACAAATATTATTAAGCTGTAGATTTTCAAATGAATTTATATAGTTCCTTTTATATAAATTTGTCCTTTGTTCATATAAATTTTTAACTCAGAATTTGATTTCCTGTATAAAAATCCTGTCATCCAATTAACTAGAAGCTATTTACATATTATTTCTGGTATTTTCTGCATTTAGCAAAATATTCGTTGTTTTAATGAAAAGCAAATTTTATTTGCATTGCTCATCTATTGGCAATAACATGTCAACAAAATATTCTTGAAAACGCTTAATTTCTTGAACAATCGTGCAAAGCTTATGCAAATTCGGTAAACATGGAAAATAATATTTTACTTTATTTCCAAAAGTTTTTTCGCAGAAGTCTATGAGCAAGTGTTTTTGATTTCCTTACAGTTTTCCGCTGTGACTATGACTCATTCTCGAGGATTCAAAGTATTACACCGAACTTGGATGAAAGGCCTCAGGTTCCCTCTGCTTTTGACCATTCTCAAACTAGCTTTCAAGACATTGTGGGCCGCCAAGTGCCTCGCCTGTGGCCGCGTCTGTTAACAATAAAGCTGATCTTTCCGGTTACCGACCGCATTATTTCCTTTTCACGGTATACAATAATGTTTACGTCCATTGCCAATATACCAATATAGTAAAACAGCAACTGGATCATTTCAAGATATTCGATGATGAAGAACTTTAGGTTTTCGTTATAACAATGTGAAGTTCATCAATTCCAGATTTCCACAACTTTCAATTAAATCTAAAAGTGCATTTTATTTCTTTTTATAACGATATCCCTTTCAGTACTTATACTCTTACTATTATTATTATCATCATCAAAGAACCGTGTTTTGTATACTGTTTATAAGGTGTGCGGAAAAAATGTCACCCGGAAAAAAGGGAAACGGAAAGAATGTCCCCGGAAAATAAGGAAAGAAAAAAAAAAAGGAATTCTAAAATCTCGCCAAATAATGTCGCCGATTGGAGATGGGGAAACCTGCCAAACGGGCAGGGTTATAGCGGGCTCTCTTGAGGGAGTTTTAAGGGTAAGACGCTAAGCTGGCTGCAGCTGAGCAAGGTCATTTCGATAGCAGGTTTTTCCAACTTGCCTGCGGGAAAATCGTATGTTCTCATCCGTGTCTCCTCTGTTAAATAATGATTGCCGGTCTTTAAACTAAATTTCATCCATCCCTAACTGGAAGCTAACAGCTTGTTTACATTAAAGTGTTGATAAATGAAGAATTGTCAGTAAAGACGGCACGCGAAAGCTGCTAAACAGAACTATTGGCGTAGTATAGTCTGTTATTTTTTACTACGGTTTAACGAATCTAGCAATAATATTATTTTATGCATTCCGTTATTATTTAATCTATCCGTAATATGAAATATAATTTTCTAAACACTAACGGTTTATCATCAGTTAATTTATAAAACGACAGATATTTTTATAGTAACATTTTTTTTTTCCCACTTTAACGGTTTATCATTAGGTGGTGTTTTTTTTTTTTTTTTTTTTTCTTTTTTTAAAGTCCAAAGATACTTTGATCCTGGAGGACTATTCTTTTCGTTTTGCGATTTGCGTTGAATCACTATAAACGGCGAATCACTTTTCAAACTGTTGCCACCAAATGTTAGAGTCCTGCATTATATTCGAATATTCGAAGAAATTAAATAATGAAAAATCTGCATAAATATATGCATATTTCTCGCATTGTGATAAAACAACGGTACATAGAGCCATCGAATTTTGAATGACGTAACACTCCTGCGAATATGGGCATCTGGAAGCCCAAATTTGAAATTTGTTTTATTATCTATTTCATATTTTGTAAAATTTTAACGAATTTTTGATTAACAAACTCAAAGATTTAAAAGCGAGGAATGGCAACACTATACGAAAAAAAAAATTATCTCCAGCGCGTGGAACTGTGTATCGGAAATTCTTCTAAAGATATGCTCTTTTTAAAATTCTTTTGCGACATTGCTATCTAAATGAAGTTTATGGTTTAAGTGCAAAGAACATGATATTTAATAAATAAAGGTATAAAGGTAGCACAGAAAACGTTAAATAAGAACGCCCTCTTTGGACGTAGTTTAAAACCTGAAACTTTTGATATTTTGTTTTTTTTTTTGTTTGTTTGTTATTAAGTTTTTTTTTTTTTTTTTTAATATGAATTATGGTCCCTCGGCCGACTTCGACTTGACCAGAAGCAGTTGTCACTTTATTATGCAGTCTCCTAATAGGTGGGCCACCTTTGCCTCCTATGAAGGGACGGACAATTAGAACTATGCATTCCCCTGGATTCGAACCCAAGCCGTTAGGTATCGAAGTTGGCTCCCCTAACCACTACACCGTCTGGGCGGAATTTATCATTCGTTAGCTTATAGAATATTATATTCAATACTAATTAATATAGTTATTTAAAAATAATTAGCTAAACCGGCTTGGCTAGTTTTCCCCCCGCCAAATACTTACTTATTCGAGGAAATAACTTAATTATACTCTTTAACGGTAACATATACTTTACACTATATCTATTTTATATTAAAATTTTTCCTATATATAAATAGATACGGCCATACACGCAATCGAATCGGCTTAGTGTAATTTCATTTATAGAATAATGCACTTCAGAATGTGAACAGTGAACTTTCTTCTGGTGATTATCTTCCTATGATGATCAGTATTTCTGAGAACTTGGATATCGGTGCTGAGAGCTATTTCTGTAATTCGCAAAAGCCCAAAATCTTATGAACCTGTGGTCATCTTAGAAACGGTTTACTGTATTTTCTGTCTCTAACTGTGGCAATTTATTGGTATGAAAAAATTTCTTGTAGTAGAATATAATCCATTCATGCACGTCCTGTAATAAGAATAATTTAATAAAGAAGCAAAATTATCATTTTATTCAAAATTGCATTTTTCGAGCGATGTAGTAAGGAGTTCAGACTTTCTTATCGGTTAAATGTTGCTATTTCCGATTTTTAACTTGCTAATTTAACATTTATTTATTTATTTTTTTAGCCCAAAGGGCTATTAGTCTCAAAACGACATTTTGTGTGGTTTCACTTTCTGTGTTGATTCACTTTTCAAACTATTGCTACAAAATGTTATTGCCATTAAATTTAAAGAAACTAAATAATGAAGATATTATATTTAAAGAAACTAAATAATGAAGATTCTGCATAAATGCATGAATGCTTCCGCATTTTCAAAAAACAACAGTACCTAGAGCCATCCAATTTTGAATAACGTAGTATTCCAACCAAACATGAGCACTTGAAATTCCGAATTTGGAATTTGTTTTATTAGCTATTCCCAATTTTTCAAAACTTTAACGAACTTTTTAGTTAACAAACTCATCGATTTAAAAGCGTGCAACGGGAACACTGTACGAAAAAAGAAATATATCTCCAGCGCCCGAAACTGTGTATTGGAAATTCTTAAATTTTGTGCTTTCTAAATATTTTGTGATATTGCTGTGGAATTGAATTTTATGGTAAAGTGAGAAGAACATTATATTTAATAAATAAAGGTACCACACAAAACGTTAAAAAAAAATCCTTTTGGGCGCAATATGAAATATGAAAGCTTTCAGATTTTCCTTTAAATAATGAAAAATCTGCATAAATGTATGTATATTTTTCGCATTGTGATAAAACAACGGTACATAGAGCCATCGAATTTTGAATGACGTAATCCTCCTACGAATATGGGCATGTGGAAGACCAAATTTGAAATTTGGAATTTGATTTGTTATCGATTTTATATTTTGCAAAACTTTAACGAATTTTTGAGTAAGAAACTCAGCGATTTAATAGGGAGCAATGGCAACACTCTACGGGTGGGTAAAACCTTTTTGTCTCCAGCGCGCGGAACTGTGTATCGGAAATTCTAAAGATATGCTGCGGCATTGCTATTGAATTGAATTTTATGGTTTTAAGTTCAATGAACATGATATTTAATAAATAAAGGTAACACACAAAACATTAAAAAAACGCCCTTTGGACGTAATTGAAAATCTGAAAACTCAGATATTTTTTTTTTTTTTTTTCCCAGTGGCTTGGTAAAATGAATCATTAAAAAAGAAGCTGAGCTTCTTAATTACATTTTGAAGCTTTAGAATGATACCGCTAATTTGATTATCCAGAACTCGAAATATTGAATAAATTTGAGTTAAATAAAATTCAAAATTATAGCGAAAGAATTTGTTTTAGCAAATTTCGTGAGATAGATTATGTTCTGCTGTTCTGTAATTTTTAATTAGGACCGTAAATGAAATGTTTCTTGACGAAGAGGTGAAAACTGTTGAAAACAGTCAATTTCCTATTTATGAGAAAACTTTATTATGACTTTGGAGATTAAAAAGTACATATAAATATTATAGTTCTGATTTTTCATGTTTAAATAATTAGTAAGAAATATGGATTCTAATGCAGCAATTGTAGTGTAATTCTAAATGAACTTTGAAATCATTTCTTGAGTACCAATTCCGGGGAGTTCTAAATCACCGAGAGTTCTTAAATGTTAAATAACTTCAGTGCCTTTAATTGAGTCTGAAAATTGGATTGATGGAGTTGAATTTTTTGAATTTTAAAATTTGCAATTTGCTAGAAAAGGCGAATTTTCTGCTCAAGTGCTTGCAACAATATTGAAAATTCAAAATTTGAGAATCTATGGGCGACGTGCGTCATTAATTACATCAAATGCTTCTAATAACTATTTTAAAGTTTAACATAAAATTGCAGGGACTGTAAATAATCTAAAGATATTTAGAAATACGACAAGTTTTGACAGTTGAGGAAAATTGAAAAATACACTAATTATCATAAAAGATGAACTGAAAATAATTATAATGTAAGAAAGAAAAATTTTCTCCTTTCTTTTTGTTTATTTTCACAATTTAAAAAAAATGATATAAATCTAAAATTTGGTTACTTAGGAAAATTGCTATAAATTAAGCATAAAACAAATCAGTGCGAGAATGGTTTTGCATACGAACTGCGACTGCAACACATTTCAACCAGTTTTAACCAGCTTCAGATGTTAGAAAGTTCCAGAATTAAGATCTTCTTATTGTAAATGCACAAAGTTTAAATCTTGGCATAAAATTAAATAACTTGGGCATTTAAAGCCCGAATGTTGGAAAATATCATAATTGAGAATTTTTTAATTTTTGCAATAGCATACGTACAAAATAATGATCAACAATTGATTCAAGGCTTTCATACGAATACAATAATCCGAATGAAATGTAAAAGATTATTACTATTCTAATTTATATTGAAAGTTGTTACACGACCTTGAAAAATCAATATTATAATTTATAAGGCAGACATGTAACTGAAATTATTAAATGCCACAAAAATGAAAATATAATGAGACTTTTCTAATGCCACCACTACCGGACGCTTCAAGCGATTTTTAAGCCACTTATATAGATGGTTGCATTAGAGAGGCAAATGTATAAAAGCCTGTTTATTTATGTTGTAGGAAACACTTTTAGAGTTCGCCGTCATGAGATTCTTGTATATGTAAAACAGTTACAAATAATACGTCTTACTAAAACAATCTGACATATTTAAGCTTCTAAAATGATTAAGACACAATAACGCGCCGAACAAATACCAATTCAGAAGTCAAACAGCCTCGATGGCTTCACCGAACCACCATCTTCAGCTGCAAAACCGCGGTTTTGCAGCTGAAGATGGTGGTTCGGTGAAGCCATCGAGGCTGGTCCTGTGAAAATTTTGTGAATTGACGCTGGTTTTTGTTGTTTGACTTCTGAATTTCTAAAATGATGTCAAAAATTTCAAAAAGGAAATAACAGAAAAAAATCCTGATTTGGTTAATTTAAAGCAGTTAACACAGTTTATGATAAATAAAACATTAATTAAAGCATCACAGGCTTCAGTATGAGAAAAAATTAGCATGATCATCAAATCAGATTATTTAGGTTATGTCAAAGTACCATAAGATTATCTGTCGAAGTGAATATGGATGCCTTCATGGAGGACTGTTTATAGCGAGTAGTTGAAAAAAATTATTTCATACGTCTGATAGAAACTGACTCGTATTTATGTTACACATGGAGAAAAATACGAAAATTTCTTGGTAAGCAGCACATCCGCAATGGTTTGAACGCCAGTCGAACTACCAATATTCAACGATTTTTACCTCTCGGCTGCTAGTGGTCAAAGGCCATTTAAGTTATTCTCTGAATTTCAAAGTTATCGGTCTATGCTTTATTACACAATTATTCATGCTTAGATTTTTGGAAACAAGAGATAAATTAAAAACTGGAATTCTAGATAACCAAGTTAAATAATTCAATTTATTTAATTTTCCGTTTTGATAAGTTCTACGTTATGAATACGAAAAGCTCCCACGTATGACTTATTTGGAGCTCAATTTGGAGAGTAGAATGAATAAGCTTCTTTAATTTGGTTTGGTTTACTTGCTATAACAAAGCGCACGAAAGGTATCTGCCTAAGAGAATGGTTGCCTTCGTGGAGGGCTTCCTAAGGAAAACTAGCTCGTAACCACGTTATATAGGGGAAAAACCACGAAAAGCTGCTTTGCTAGGAATCGAACCCAGATCTAACAACCAGGGTATTCAGCAACTTAACCGCTCGGCCGCTTTTAAGTTTCCATAAACTTTACACGTAATTGTAATTAATATAACTACTATAAGTAAAAATCCTTTCTAAGATATCCATCAGCCACCCATCAGATTTCAGCCTATCAGCGGCCGAGCGGTAAAGACGCTGAACACTGGTAGTTTGGCCCGAGATTCCAATACCGCGAATGGGCTGGCTGCATGGGCACTTTCGTGGTTTTCCCCATGTGTAATATGTATACGAGCCAGTTTCCCT
This sequence comes from Stegodyphus dumicola, assembly GCF_044657685.1. Lineage (NCBI taxonomy): Eukaryota > Metazoa > Arthropoda > Arachnida > Araneae > Eresidae > Stegodyphus > Stegodyphus dumicola. The sequence continues at coordinate 155,741,996 of NC_140780.1, read as the reverse complement.
TAGAAAGTTCTCCACGAAGGCATCCCTCCCTTTAGGTAGATAGCCCTCGTGCGATTTGCCATAATTGAATAATCCTAATCCATCCATGTTTCTAGTTGATTTTTGGTATTCTGTGAAGATCACCACCCTAGAAAGATGATATTCAGTGCAAGCGTTTGTTTATACCCATAGAAATGCCTGTCACTTTTGGAAGTGATCGTCTTAAGGAGATGGTCGCCAATCGTTTATGGGCTACTAGATGGTCCGGCTCTGAGTAGGTTACGCATTGGTGCATTGTAAAATGCATTAAATCCTCTCTAATACGATCATCCGCGTTTCTAATTATTTTGGTCTTTGGTGGAAGTGGTCGTCTTAAAGAGATAATGCTCAGAGAATTTATTTTGGAAGAGGTCGCCATAAGAGGGTTCATTGCATATTAAATGTTTAAATCCAGATCGCGTGGTTATAGGATCCATTTTAATTAGATTTTAAAATTTGAGTAAAATAAAAAATCTGAAATGTTTCAAATTTTAAATTACGTCCAAACGGGCCTTTTTTTAACATTTTGTGTGTTACCTTTATTTATTAAATATCATATTCTTCGCACTTAAACCATAAAATTCAGTTCAAGAGCAGTATCGCAAAATAATATTAAATTGAGCACATTTTTAGAATTTCCGATTCACAGTCTCACGCGCTGGAGATAAAAATGTTTTTTCTGTATAACGTTGCCATGGCTCGCTTTGAAATTCTTGAGTTTGTTAATCAAAAATTCGTTACAAAATATAAAATCGATAATAAAACAAATTCGAAATTTCAAATTTGGGCTTCCAGTTGCCCATATTCGCAGTAGGATTACGTCATTCGAAACTCGATGGCTCTAGGTACCGTTGTTTTATCACAATATTTGGTGGCAACACTTTGAAAAGTGAAACGGATATTCAGAGTGATTCGACGCAAAATCGCAAAATGAAAACATTATTCCCTCAGGGACTAATAATTTTGGACTAATAATTTTGAAATAAACCTCTTAATTTTAATAACTGCGGTATTCTTGTTTTCAAACTTAAGTGCAAAATTAAACAATTGTTTCCTGTGCAGATGCGTTACTTTTAATTAAAATCAAATGAGAAAAAAAAAATTATGCGAAAATTAATTAGGTAAAAAATTTAGTCCTATTCTTATCGCAAACTGTAACTTGAAATTGCATCTACAACTGTTTCTTATACCAAAGCTCAGGATGAATTGGTTTTCTGTTGTGCGTCAATAAATGTTTCACGAAACCGCAGCTTAAGGCTATAACTACATGCGGTGCGAGGAGAGTAATTACTAAAGACCTGACAATGACCGACGCTGGACAACCCGCCTTTTCCCCGGGCTTCCATCGCGAAAGCTTTCCTCTCTTAAACAACCCTCTATTTTTAACCTTAACGAAGAAACCATGGAGGTAGGCTACATGGAAGAAACAAGCAGCCAACACATCTTCTTGCTTCTACTCGCACATGTTTCCGGTCATCCGAAGTTACGGTTGTTGAGATAAAACTTTTATCACCCAGCTTGGCGATCTTTCTAAACATGCCTTATATTTCCCATTGCAAACGAAGGGTGACATTTTTTCCGTTCCTTATTTTCCGGGGACATTCATCCGTTTCCCTTTTTTCCGGGTGACATTTTTTCCTACAACCGTTTATAAGGAACAGAAAATGTTTTACTTTTCTCTTAGCTCTGCTATCTCTCATGAAACAAAACTTGGTATGTAAAAAATTTATTTACTTGTAGAGCAATAATCACATTTAGCCTATAAAGAAAAGATTTAAAGAACTACCCAGATTTTTTAATTCAGAATTCAATATCTAGTACCAAGTACTTTAGAACTCTGAATATTTCGAGTTATAAAATACTTGTTTCGTATCCGTAATTAGTTCAACAAAATAAATAAATATTTTCAACATGTGCTAATCCAAACGTTAATTATGAAACAGAATATGCTCTTATTCAAGAATAAGTTTATTTTAAATATGTGCATCCTGCTCTACTTAGTGATGAAAATTTCAAATGAAGCAACACAAAGCGAGTTATACGTTTCTTCAACAAAAGAAAAATAGCTTTCTGGCAACATGGTGGTTAAAAAGAAGATTTTTCTCTAACAAATTGGCTAAAATAACGTTGATTATAGTTTAGAAACCAAACCTGTATGTTCAAATATTTGACTACCATTATATAAATGTTCACATAGAATTAATTAAAATTTACCGTAAAATATTTTAAGAATATTTATTGTTAAAATATCCTCATAAAATTATCGCTCCCCCCCCCACAAAAAAAAAAAAAAGAGAAAGAAAGAAAAGAAAAACTTACACTTAAATGTCGCAGTGTGATAAAAAAAGATTTTATATTTTTAATAAACGTGCACATATAAAATTTCAAATAAATGCTCAAAAAATCCTTTTGCGACTACAGTATTTTACATTGTTGCATACAATACGTCTGCATGCATATAACAGCATTCAAAACCTGTTAAACATTTGTATATATTCTTTTGTAATAAAAAATTATGAGGTTTTCATAAAAATTGCAATCTGATCCTGCAATGTCCAACTTAACAACTAATATGAGTTTAAACTGAAGGCATTCTGTGCCATTTAAATTATACATGGCCATAAAAATTTTAACTTAAATGACATACGGTGCAATTAAATGATGTGTATAACCATAAAAACTTTTCATTAACAGGAAAATTTATTATTTTCATATTTATATGAAGCTAATGATCGTTATAACGTCATTTCAATCCTTAGAAAATGTCTTTGAGTATCTACGGTATATGAAATGTAAACCAAATAATTCAATTGAAAATAAAATTCAAAATAAAAATTGTACAATGTTATGGAAATAATGTTTAAAAAATTATTATTCATTTGTTCTATATTGCACGCTATACGTAATTAACGTCAAAAAAAGTTGAATGTGATTTTAAGAGTGATGATGTGCGTTCTACTTCAGTTAGCATTATTTCGATATTTTGAAACTGTAAGGTATCATATATTGGAAAAATGTTCGCTGAATTACAATTTTATTTTTTACCTGATCTTTGGATACATTGCAGATTGCCGTGTAGAGTCATATATGATGATGGAAAACATGGAAGGTAAAACATAATCGTACACATGCATGAATTTTTCAGGAAAACACAGAAACTCGTTATATCTTGTTATGCTCAGAGCATGAATGAATTGCACTATTTATTTATTCGTAAAAGACAGAGATTTTTAATTTTATTTTCTGCATCCATGTAGCGCGAAAAATTCTGATAGTCATGTACAGTTCACGCTGAAAACAATCTGCGAAACTAGTTGAGAAATGAGAACTGAAAGCTGTAGTCTCAAATTCTGGGCATTCGTAACTTAATACATTCTTAGGAATGGCCAGTCTTCATCAGTGCGACCGACCTTCCGCCGTGAGAAAGCGAAAAATTTTATTGCAGTTTTGATGGAGAACACTCCGAGGGACTCTCACCTCTCTTTCCTAGCCAGCAAAACACTCGAGAAGACTTCCGACTCGTCAGTCTTATAAGTGGTCCTTTAGAACTGGTAAGAACTTAAAAATATAATATATATTTTATAATATTTTAATGAAAATTTTAAAAGAAATTCCATATGTTTCTGTGAGAAATCTAGTTAAAATAAATTGCAGTGTTTAGATTTTATTTATCTCTTACGAAATGGTCTAATACGTTTTTTCATTTCAATAAAGTTAATAAAATAATTCAGCAGAAAGGTTTGCAATTAGAAATCGCAATTTACAGGAAGAAAGTGTCGCATTTGAGAAGTTCTTTTACTATACTTCTATTCTATTCGGCTATGGAAAACAACGTAATTTTGAAAATTGTTGATGCACAAAATATATTTCATAAGTAACTTCAATTTTTAATTTCAAAATAATAGGGTGAAGGGTAATAAGTTAGGTGATAATCTAAACATACTGTAGAAACTGCAATTTAAAAGAGAAACCCCGTTAAAGGGCCCTATGATCCAGCTTGCGAGGACCACCAAAATTACTTAAACCGACCCTAATGATACGATATGTTTTACCTAATTGTGGAAAACAGTTTTTCTGCTGTTTACATTATAAGATTTTTTCGCCCTTCTTTCCGCATACCATCGTAGTGTTCCGAATACGCTAATACGTATTCGGAAGATTCGGAATTCGAATCCTGGCGAGAGTACTGCGGATTTCTTCAGTTTCGTGAGTTCTAAAAAGCTTTACAAGGGGCGCCCGAAATAAAAGATGGTAGACAACAATTCGTCACTACCAGGATTTGGCGACTGAGCCACCTAATACCTAGTCACCCTTAAAAGAGGGAGTATATAAGACTTCTTTTCCTCACGTGTTTCATGTTTCCTGGATCGATTTAACCTAATGAGGCTACGATGCCGTAACTGATCCTGCTATTCTGTTACTTATATAATCGACTCAAAAATAGTAACCAATGACACAAATAACAGGATCATGTTCAAAAAATGTAAAGCAGGTGTTATCACGGTGGTGTCAGTAACATTTTACAAGAACGCTCTGAATTATGCTTATCTGTTACACCTTTTATCCGTATAATCGCACGTCAGTTACCGGTATTAACATATTCCATTACATGTAAAGAAAGTATAAAAGTGTCCCCCAAACGGTATAGTGGTTAGGGGAGCCTACTACGATACCGAAGGGCCCGGGATCGAATCCTGGAGAAGACATCAACGTTTGTAAATGTATATAGTGTCGGTGCGGCATGGCGGCACTCTAAATATGCGGCGAGCCGAAAGTCATTTCGTGTGGATTGGTGGAAGGGGAGAGGGGTGAGATATCCTCGGGATGCTCTATCTCAAAATTTGGGGTGGAAAACAGAAGTCCAACCTCTCTTCGGAATAAACTCTGGCAACCATTTTCCATGTAATATAGACACGACAACAGCAAAGTATAAAAGTTTGATGTAATAAATAAAGATGTATGCTTTTTAATATTTCACAATGCATTTAAAAAGAAAGCTAAAAAAAGGATGCTTTTTCATGAAGCATTCAGATGCAGAATCCAGAAACACACACAAACATGGCCAATAAATAAATAAATTAAATTAAACTCGGAAAAGGGCACTAATATTTTTGTGTTAATGGATATAAATTTTCTACTATTTTCCAATCGTGAAGATCAGCTCAATTTCCAGATATATTGGACAAATTTCAAAATATTCGAATATACTTTTTAACCAACTTTTGTTTACTACCAGATATAAAATATTTCACCATAGTCGCGCTATGGTACGTTGATTTTTCTATGATAATTTTTCTAAAATTATAAAAACATTTGTTGATGTCGACGAGAATACGAAAATATGTTGGTTTGCTGCCATAATTATCTGATTAAAGTTTGAAATTAAAGTAACTTTTACAATGTGTGGAACTTATATCACTTGCAAGGAAAGCTGCTAGTTAAATTCGTGACTTAATTAAAAATTTTAAAATTAACACCTCCGTTTTTGATTAACAATTAAACTATTACCGTATAAAAACACTATAAAAGCCAAACAGTCTCTGCAGTGAACGTGTTGTAAATTATAAAGTGCCTAGATTACCAAAGATTAAAACATTTTTAATCTTTGGTCGATGGATTAATCAAAACAAAATATTTTTTTTTAGGTTTACTTTTTTATCATCTCACTTGACTTATGGATCTGCACACAGTAGACTTTAGGCTGGAGCTCTTTCCGCTTCTCCATATGTGGGCCCACAGCACTATTTCTCTCAAGGACGAAATCGCTTTTTTTCCCTCAAAGTACTCTCCCTCAGTATCCCCTGCGGTCCAAAAAAAGTATGTGACCAATCAAATCCTGAAATTACTGACGTCCGGCTGACTCTGACCTCAGTCATTCTTAAAGAAGAACGATTCGAAAGACCGGGGTTTGAGGTCATCAAGAACACCGCTAAAATTATTACAGATCGAAGAGTAGTCTTTGTTTTATCCGCTCTACTAAAAGTGTAAGTATGCATATTTTCACATTATTAATCGTATTTTTAATAATGAAAGTTTGCTAAAATTATTTTGTACATGTCTAAAATCTTCCAAATGCTATAATCATGTTGATCTCAAACTTATCATAGCTGCCAACTCAAGTTTTCAACTCAGTCCCAGTTTTTCATCACATCTCAAAGTAAATTACCGAGTCTCGAGATTTTAAAGTCTCGAAATTTAAGTCTTTACTAAAGAAATTTTTTTCCACCAAAAAACGAAATTTATCAAAATAATGAAATTTTTAATTAGCGAATTGTATTCGTCCACCTGTAATGATTTTCATAATGATTTTTCTTGTTAAACTTTATTTCACAAAACTGTATTTTTTTATAAATTTAATTGACCTTAATAAATTTTTATCATCGGATTTAATTTAATCTGAGTTGTTTTAATCTGCTGTAGACATCAGTAGATTTTTATGTGAAGATTTAGGCAATGTTTAATTAGTTAATTTTCGTGCTTAATTTTGTTTACTTTAGTACCTGGTATATTACTAATTTTATCTAGTGTTAATATGTTTGTTAATTATTAATTTCACATGCATCGTATATTTAAAAATGTTTTGATAAATAAAAGGGAAGCTTTGCTTCACTACTTAATATTTCCTCAGTATAAAAAAGGGAGAAAATAAAAAAATGAAATTAGTAAAGAGCATATATTTTAGACTATCTAATAAAATGCTAATGCATCTGACATCAAAATTGAATTAAAAGTAGTATAGTAACCTGAACCATCATGCATCATAAACTAAATCAAAGCGAGTTTGGAATTTCTTTGAACTGGTATAACCTCGCAGAGTGAAAAACCTTTAATTTTTCTAGAGCAAACGCGTCTCTAAAGAAAATCTCCCGTCTTTTAAGATTTTCCAAAGCTGAAAACTATGATCTGTATGCATATATGATTCTGTTGATGGCTTTAGAAATACAATTTTTATACTATTCAAATATTGTACTGGTATTTTATGCACATACTGTTTTCATTAAATTGTAAAGAAAATTATTACACTAAGAGAATTAGATATCTTATATTTATTTACGCAAGCAATGAAGTAGGCATTTTTTATTATTTAGAGTTAAAAACTGAAATTTTGGCTAGTTTTTTTTTAACTTTTTGATAACTTTTTTAGAGCATTTTAATTTCTCCAGCTAAAGCAGCAATGAATAAATAAGCAAATAAATAAGTAAAAATTTGAACTTTCAATAAATCAATGGAACTTTACTGGAGCGATGTAAATGAAATATCTTCATCTCACATTGGTCTAGCGAATTTAGTCGTAAACCTAGAATGCTTTAAGAAATACACAGTTGGAAGGCAACAAAGTTTCGTTTATTTCTATTATACACTAGGTCTGTTGTTATGAATTAAGTTTTACCATCTGCTATGTACAACAACTTTCTTTTACTACATGTGGAAATTTTTATTTTAATAAAGCCTTCAGATATTGCTTTCTCTAATGATGCATTTGCAGAAAATGATTTAAGAGCTTTTGTTAAACACAGTATTCGGTTACATGGGAAAAGTTTTATTTCCTATAACGTTCTATCTTTGATTCGTTTAATAAATGATATTCAAATATTTGGGCCTCTTGACACTTTTTGTTGAAAACATTTGAACTTTTTGGGGAAACTGAAAAATATGTTTTGTGCTCTTTCAAAACCTTTGCAGCAGCTTGCACGCAGATATGCTGAACAAAGAGTTTTGACGAAGAAATAGAATCAATAAGTGGAATTAGCAAAATATATCGTTTCAAATATCAAAATTTAAGATATCTGCTGACACTGGTGATAACTGTTGTTTATTTAAGGACAAATCAGTTCTAATAATCAAATATCTGTTAGAAAATTCATCGGAAAAAGAAATTTTTTTTTTACAGATTTAATAAACAAAAAGAATCTTAGTCATTCATCCTTTCAGTTTTCTAAATTTAGGTGTCATTATAATTTCAGAACTATCAATAAATTTAATATCTACATCAGTGGAATCTGTTAACTGTATATATATGCTAGTGACATATAGTGTTTGTTATTCATTATATTTTTAATCAGATGTACTAACAGAGTTTCCCTCACCTAGAAAATTCTAGACTGCTATGGAAAATACAAAATATATTCAGAAAGTCAGGGAGGAATTTTTCCAGAATATCAGGAGGTTGAGTTCGTATAAGACAAGCTTTTTAATGTTGATAATTAACTATATATAAAGTAAGATTGCTTCAATTCAGTCTCAGAACATTTACGGATTTATTTCATTACATTCACAGAAAGTGGCATTTATAGTTGTACATTTGCTAACGACCCATGAAGTGGCTGTCGTTCAAGCAAATGAGTGTCAGATGATAAAAAGGGACATGTATCTGGCCTTCGTATAAAGAAAGAATTCACATGAAAAGAGGAACTCTGGAACACAGAGAACCAGATACATCCTGGGAGAATTTTTAAATTGTTGTCCTGGGAGAATATTGTAAGTATTCTACAAATGATTTTTACTTCTGTTTTTCCATGTTAATTTAATTAATAGAAAGTTTTTCGAGAGCATAAAATTGAAATAATTTGTTTTCTGAAATGAAACATTGAAATTTAAAAAAAATGTTTTGATGCATAGGAAAATGTATTAAGCATATTTTAATTTTTCTAAAAAAATATTATTTATCCTTAGTCTCTCTAATTAATTGTGCTCATACTGCATCAGTTTATGTTTTAATAGTTTTGCTCCGAAATAAATCATATCTACATTCTTAATTACGGTTCATTGTAACGCTCTAATATTCAATAAACTTTGTTAGTTTGTGAATTTTAATACAACCTCTTTAAAAACTTACCCATATATAAAATAATGGATGCTCAAAGAAAGACTGAACGAGAAATGTTAGCCTGCGGACCAATATAAATGTCAAATTCAATTCCACTGAGTGAAGTCATGAATCAGGCTCCAGAATGTTAACAGTGTGTTTAAATTTAATTTAAAAAAAAAACGCCTATATATTTCATTGAAAAATCTGAATAAAAATATAATTTTCAATAATAAGATTTTAGTTTTTTATAAGAAATGTTAACGTGATTAACGATTCTAAACAATAAATATGCTGTTGAGTTGAAAGATGAGACTGTATCTAATGAAAAATGTATGCATTTTTGTAGCTAATTATGCTACAGTTGAATATAAGTCCAAAAATAGCTTTAAAAACCTTGAATTTTAGATTCAGGTTCAGACTTTGAAATACCAAAACAGAAGCGAAAGAGGCCTAATATATACATGTATCAGAATGTTAATTCTTCGGATGATAAATTAAATACAAAAAGAAACAAAACAGAATTACCTACTACTAAATTATATTAGAGCTAAATAAAAAAAAAGCCCCTTTTAATTTTTCCTCATGAGATAGTGAATTAAATTTTCGTACACTTTTTTAAGCTTCTTTACTTATTTATATTAATTACAGTAGTAGATGATGTTTTTAATCATTTATTTCAGTTTTTATTTTTTTATATAATTAAATCGAATTTATATGTTTAATTCCATTATAATAATTTTGCTTGCTGATTATTTTTTCCTTTATCAAAGTTAACTTTTATTTTGAAATTTTGTATTTTAACAATTTCACATTATGAACGTTTAAACAATTTTGTCTATTATAAGATTTTTGAATTCTACATTTTTCTTTTTCTTGGTGGCTTGTGCTTTATGTCACTGCACTTTTTCAAGTTCTTTTTATAAAAAGTTTGTACTTTAGTAGTAATTTTATAGTACATTTTATATAAAAAGTTTTTAACTTTCAAATTAACAAAATTTGCTCTTTTCAAAAAAGTGTTGACTTTTTCATATTTTGATATATTGGGTAACTAATTTTGAATAACGTCAAAAATTAATTAGCTATTTAGTCATTTACTTTTATTTTTCAAGAATGTTCATTTCAGAGACACTTAGCGCTATGTTTAATTCCTCAGCATTAACTTTGCTTATCAGCTATTTTTTCGTCGATCTAAATTAATTAATCTTTTTTTTTTTTAATTTCATAAGTTTACTAAGTCCATATTTGCAAAATTTGGCCAGTTTTGCCTTCTCTGTGGTTTTGAATTCTGCATGTGTCTTTTTTTTTTTTTTTTTTTTTTTTGCATGTACATTATGTCATTCCTATTTTCCAAGTCATTCATTTTTAAAAACTTTTTAATTTAAAATTAATAAATATGCTTTCTCTTATTCTTCAAAATCTTCTGAATAAGGTGCGTTAAAAAAATACTTCAAAAGCGAGTCTAGTCTATTTTGTCATTGATGTATTCAATTTTGAGTCACGTCGGAGCAAGTGATATCGTGATAAATACTGATTTCAGATACTTGCAGTTTTTATCATTATTTTAATTTGCCTCATCTGTGGCTAAATATATAACAGCAGCGAAGACTGGGACTTCGTCTTCTCTTCTCTTCTATTCCAGACGAATGGTTTTGTTGCGTAGTTGGTTTTCGTGGTTTTCCCATGAGTAGCATGAATACGAGCCGGTTTTCCTTAGAAATTCCTCCACGAATTCATTCCCTCCCTTAGGCAGATATCACTTGCACACTCCGTTATATTCGAGTATCCTTAAATAATCATTAAATAATTTTAAACAGTTTTAAATTTTTTGAAAAATTTTAATTTTGAATTAAGATTTTGGTCTTTTAATTCAAAGGATTCTTTGATTAATTTTACAATTCATCCAGATATAATTTGAACTCTCTGTTTATAATTCTATTTTCTTTCGGCTGCTCTTTGACAAAGACCAAAGATATTTTTTAATTCTTTAAATTTCATGCGAACTTTGTTTTATTTAGGTATTGATTTAATTTTGCTCCAATTTTGTTTTCCATGTTTTTGATTCATTCTTTTGATTTGCGCCTTATTGTTACAGAGTTCATCATTTTGGGTTTATATTAAATCTATTTGTTTGAATTCACATCTCTCTCTCTCTCTCTCTCTGTATATATATATATATATATATATATATATATATATATAAAGAGGAAAGTTCAAAAGCGATTGCTTAAAAGTACATCTGGAAGTTAAAATTTTAAAATCAAAAAATACCCTCACTTCCAATATTTCACTTAACATGATCTTTGAGACTAAATCGTTATTTCAAAATACACAAAAATCATATTCTAATCATATTCAAAAAAATTTCAATGATTATTTTTCAAGGATTGTATATTTTTCTTCAAGTGAATTTAACTAAATTCAAATAGTGACATTACAGAGCGTGCTAATTTTGTATTTAAATCTCGAAAATGATTGCTTTAAACGACTACGATTTCGAGAGCATTTTGACATATCTGACGATATATGAAATTGAAGCGCAATTTGTTGGCTACGTTTGGTACTAAAAACAATTCTTGACCAATAATCTTCTACAAGATTAATTTTAGTAAGTGTCATAATTTGCTTTCTATTTAACTTTGAAACTTTGAAAAACCGTCAGTCATTTCTAGGATAACCTATATTGATTTTTTACTTTATATTTATTAATTATATACATATGTATAGATTTATATATATATAGTTAAACAAATTTAAATTCTTAACAAATACGTATAAAAGTAAAAAAGTAAAAAAGCAAATTTAAATTCTAAAAAAAGGAAAAAAGCCAAAATAATTTAAAATAATTTTAAAATATGCAAACATGTAAAAGATTTAATTCTCGAACTAATCTACAATATCATTTAAATTCAGAATCATAAGCAAATAATGTGCAAAATCTATCCATGAAAATAAATCTACTAATTTAATAAATTAAAATTAAATTAAATATTTTTTTTAAAAAATGCATATGTGAATGATCGTAGAGTAGGCAGGAGACAGACTTATCAAGGGGAAGTTGCCTCCAAACCTAACTGTCCAATCATTCAATTCGTGTTTCGTCATTCATGCAGGCAAGGGTAAAAGTCAAAACCAATATATATATATATATATATATTAATATATATGACATTGCTTATTAAAAGTTTTTTGTGGTTAAAATTGATCAGATCTATTTTAGTAGAACCTAATGAGTAAGTATGTATTATGTTTCACTTCTTGTAGTTTTCCTCCATTACAGGTTTAAAATCATAAGCACTCATTAAATGAATCATAAAATAGCTTTAGCACTACTGTTATATTAATAGATGTTATTGTTGCCCCAAAATTTGGCTACCCGGGTTTCCTGAAGTCTATTGCTCCAAAAAAGGAAAAGTCTATAGCAAAATGCTTTATTCAATTTAAAACAAGGGTGCCAAAATTCCTAAATACATATTTGTAGGAACATGTTAAACTTTTTTCTCACTTACACATTTCTCCATTTAAGTTGACAAATTTTCATGACTAAATAATACTTCACTTTTTGTTAAGATTATTTCACGTTTAATTAGATACTTGCGCAAATTTAATACAAATAAAGCACATTTAACAACATATAATGACACAATTCTAACTAATCTGTAGGGTTTATATTTATTTTAACTAACATTTATTTTAAGTTTAAACTATCTTTCCTGTCAAGCCTTACTTTCCCCTGGAACTGCCAATGCCAGAGTATGTAAATTTTAGTAGAACGCGCAAGGATTCAAATTATCAGCGGAAGTATTCTGTTGAATAGAAAGGAAACGAGTTCGAAGTGTGCTGTTCTTACTTCACGAGCGCGGAGGTAGTTAGCCAGAAATTGAAGAACCCCGCGTTTCGGCCTGTGTGCTTGCCTAGGAGAATTGTTAATTGTTCAACGTGATATTCAAAGTTTGCTGAATTAGCAGCGGTATTGTAAAACGCGGTGAGGTTAGTTACTTTTAGAGAGCCTCGTAGTTAGAGTCTTGTTATTATTTTCTTTTCAGGTTCTTATATTTATTTTACCGCCGGATCGGCGTAGTTTGTGAGCGTCAAGAGCACGCACCTGTAATTTATTACTTTGAATAAAAAGGGACTTAAACCCTTAGCAAGACTTTGTCTATTTTCCAGTTTCAACAGTCACCTCTTGGTTGCGTGCAAGTTGGAGGCGCGCAACTCTACATTGGCGCCCGAACACTTATCGAACTGAAATGGCCGAAAATCGGATGGAAGCCGCTGGACAACACCAAGAAATGGCAAGCCAAATGGAAGGATTTGGATATCTGGTCCAGACTTTGAGAGCGTCAATCAAGCCAAACGTCAATTTCGACGGAAAAAATTCGGTGGCGATATTTCTAGAAGGCCTAGAAAATCACTTTCAGGTCTACCCTGTGCCTGAAAGACAAAAAGTTGCCATCGCCACATCCGCACTAAGAGGACAGGCCGCGCTATGGTGGAAGAATATAGGCAAATTTTTATTAGGGGAATTTGGAAGCCAGACATATACATTTGAAAATTTCAAAAAATCGTTAGTAAAGGCCTTCCCCATAGTGAAAGATCGAGCAAAGCTAGAAGCCGAACTATATAGTTTCTATCAACGGGATATAGAAGAGTTGACGGACTTTATTTTGCGAAAAATTAAGCTGACGGATATGCTGTATGGGAAGAAACCCGATGCGGAGATTATTGAAATAATCTTACCAAGATTGTTACCTGCTGTTCAAGACTACTTCGAAATTAGAAACTCAAGCACATTGCAGGAGCTCTTCGAATCGCCGGTGAAGTTTCAAAATCGCAGAATAGCGGAAAAAGCTAGAGGGGCATCGTATTCTCAAAGTACCCGAAGGAAATCTTCAAATGAGCAAACCAGAAATGCAAATCGCTCTTATGAGGGAAAGAGCTATCAAGCTAACTTATCGAAACTCGAAGGTCAAGGCCCAAAAAGAAAATTCGAAAATAAACATGCGCGTACCCAGAAGGCACAAATTGAAAGGAAAGCTTTAAACGAGTAGAGGGGCCTGTGAAAGCGAGGGTCCAGACCCCGGAAGTATTAAAAAAACCCTCAAAAAGACACTTAAATACGGTCATCGTAAAAAACTCACATCTACCAATTATGCAAGTCCTGGTTGGCGATGTACCAGTAGAAGCCCTCATCGATATAGGAGCAGAAGGAAATTTTATGAGCGAAACATTCTTCAAAAAGAATTTTTATAGGGTAAGATTATTTAAAACCAAAAATACGGAAATTATAGCGGCGCAAGGAAAAACCTGTCACTGCATCGGGAAATTATCATTAAACATACAGGTAAAAGAGGAAAGCCTCAAAGTATTAATTTTTGTAGTGAAGAATCTGCAAAATCCTCTTATTTTAGGTATGGAGTTTTTAAGGGCCGCGAGGGCCAAATTGAATTTTCAAGACAGTTCCGTGGTGCTGGAGATGGACCAGAGGGTGGTGGAACCTGTGGAGAAACCGCAAGTTGACCTTAGCCATCTGAATGACCATGAAAGTCAAGCCATCCAGCAAGTGGTGAGTAATTTTTCTAACTTGTTTTCAGAAAAGCCTGGTAGTTGCCAAATAGTTACGCATCAGATACAATTAAATGCCGAAAAACCTTGTAGGACTAAACCATACCGTTATGACAAACAAAAAGACGTAATCATCGAAGAACATATTCAGGAGATGTTAAAGAATAAAATAATAACACCCATAAATAGTGAGTACGCGAGTCCAGTCGTACTATGTAGGAAAAAGAACGAGTTTCCTCCTTCGGATAAAAGGGCTTGGAGGTTTGCTATCGATTACAGAAAACTAAATAGTATTACTAAATTCCCAGTTTACCCTTTGCCGGTTATAGAGGAAATTATTAGACAGATCAAATCGACAAGATACATGTCTACTTTGGACTTAACGTCTGGCTACTATCAAATAGCTATGAGACCCCAAGACATACATAAAACCGCGTTTATAACAAAATCGGGCACTTATGCATTTTTACGCATGCCCTTTGGGTTGTGTGGGGCCCCATCAACATTCCAGAGACATTGTTCTAAAGCCTGTCCTAGGAAAATCAACTTTAATCTATCTAGATGATATAATTATAACGAGTAGTACGTTGGAACAACACATTAAAGATCTAGAAGAAGTTTTTAAATTATTAAAAGAGGCCGGTCTTACAATTAACGTATCGAAATGCAAGTTCGCGACAAAAGAACTTAAATACCTGGGTTTTAAAATTTCGCAAAAGACTATAGAAACTCAGGATTCAAAAATAAAAGCCATCAAGAATTTCCCACCTCCCAATACCGCCAAGAAACTTTCTTCTTTCCTTGGGTTATGTTCTTATTATCGGCCGTTCATAAAAGATTCCGCTAATTGTTGAACCGTTTTTAGTAATTAAAAGAAAAAAAAGTAAGTTTACGTGGGTAGCAGAAGTAAATACAGCTTTTAAAAAGTTAAATGAAGCACTCATCAATGCCCCTGTTTTTAAATTCCCGGAAGGGGACGAAAACCTGGAAATTGCAGCCGATGCGTCGGACTATGCCGTAGGTGCGGTTCTCATGAAGAATGGGCATCCTTTGGCATTTTTTAGTAAAACCTTAAATTCTACTCAAAGGAATTATACAGCTACGGAGAGAGAAACATTAGCCGTATTAATGGCTGTACACAAATTTCGAGTTTATTTCAGCAAAGCGCCAGTAACAGTCTTTTCGGATCATGCGGCTGTTGGTAGACTTTACTCGGGGAAAAACCTAACGCCCAGGTTAATAAGATGGGCTTTAAAACTCCAAGAATATAATCTAATAATAAAATATAAACCGGGTAAGGAAAACAATGTAGCTGACGCAATTTCGCGTATAAAACTGGATGATGAAGGAAATGAACTTAAATGCGCTGTGTTGACTTCAAAAATTTTAGATTCTAGAGGTACGATTATCACTGAACTGAAAGCTGATCCTGAATTTGGAAATATCTATGCATATTTGAAAGACCCCGAAAGCTTTGAGCACACAGATATCGATGCGATAAGAAATAGAGCAGAAAACTATGAAATAATAGATAATTTATTATTTTATACGAAAACAACAAACGAAAATCTCGAGTACAAACCAGTCATCCCAGCCTCGCTTCGATTAAGCATTTTGAGGTATTACACGACGCGAAAACAGCGGGTCATTTAGGGATCAGAAAGACTTTAAAAAGGGTACGCGAGGCGGTATATTTCCCGGAATCATACAAAATACTAACTGCGTATGTCAAGTCCTGCAATCAATGTCAGTTAATAAATGATATTAATTACAGCCCGGCCGGGTACTTAAATAGCATTCACGCTACATTTCCGAATGAAATTTTAGGCATAGATCTTCTTGGTTCCTTCCCCCAGAGCGAGTTAAATAAAAATCGTTTTCTTTTAGTAATAGTAGATCATTTTTCAAAATGGACAGAAATTGTTCCACTTAAACGCGCGTCAGCCAAAACAGTCGCAGATGCATTCTTACACAGATACATTTTAAAATACGGTGCACCGATAAAAGTCATTAGCGATAACGGAAAACAATTCATTAGTCAAATATTTGAAAACATATGCACTGGACTTGGCATGCGCCATATCAAAATGGTTCCGTATAGACCACAGGCAAACATAGCAGAAAGAGCGAACAAAAACATTGTAAAAATAATTCGCAGTTACGTTAGCACACATCACAAGCGCTGGGATGGCTACATAAATGAATTAGCTTATGCTTTAAGAATGGCAAATCACGATACTACGGGAAAAACTCCAGCAGAATTATTTTTAGGCCGAAAGGTAATTACGCCTTTAGATAAATTATTCTTTGTGCAACAAAGAGAGCAAGAATTTAAACAGAAAGATGTGCAAAAACTTATTGATCAGGCGCTTAAAAGCTCGGATACGGCAAGAAATAAGCAAAAAGTGTATTACGATAGAAAACGCCGTGAAGCAGATTTTAAAGTTGGGGATAAAGTATTGAAGCGGAGATTTTCTTTATCAAGTGCCCCAGACAATTTTACTGCAAAGCTAGCTCCAAAATTTGAAGGCCCCTATGTAATTCAGGAAATCAAAGGAGACGTATTGTACCTTAAGAACGAGAGAGGGGAGATCTGTAAAGCAAGTCCCGACCAGGTGAAAAAATACTATAATCCAAATGATTTTGAAATCCTTAAAAGTTTCTTGCAGGACTCAAGCCTAAACGAAGTAGAAGGTCCAGAAATAACAACAACTGTTCCACCTCCCAAGAAGCAGAGAACTGAAGAGAGACCTAGCCCTTCTACAACCCAGACGACGGTACTAAAAAGAAAAAATGAAAACTTTCAAACTCCAGCATTTAAGAGAAACAAGAATGCAGATCCACCGCGTAAAGAAACCTTGGTAAAGAGGAAAACACCACCTACAACGTATCGCAGTAGAAATTATACATCAAGGAGAACGCTCCCAGGGCCAGAGAGTCAGGTGC
Organism: Stegodyphus dumicola; assembly: GCF_044657685.1. Classification (NCBI taxonomy): domain Eukaryota; kingdom Metazoa; phylum Arthropoda; class Arachnida; order Araneae; family Eresidae; genus Stegodyphus; species Stegodyphus dumicola. The sequence continues at coordinate 155,724,661 of NC_140780.1, read as the reverse complement.
AAGCAAGGCCGCCGTTCCGAAAACTGAAAAGACAGCAGGAGGAACGAAAATACCAGGAACAACAGAAGAAATTCAAGAAGGACTCCAGACCGGAGGACGTCAAGACCAGCCGTCCAATGGAAAAACGGAAACGACAACAACCCGACGATTACTCCGCCAAGAGGCCAGCATGCAGAGGACGCAAAAGAAAAACTAATGTGGACGACACTCGGAGGTCAGTAAGGAGAAGATTGACGTCCATGAAACCTATAACATGGGAACAATTTTGCCAGAAAAGAATGACGGAGTTTCAATCATCGAAAACTCAAAGATAAGTTAAAATCTTCTATAATTTTTTTTTCTTTTGTTCCGAAATATTATGCATAAGTACGAAGTTCTATGTTTTGACGAAAGTCAATATGTGTCGGTTGAGACTTAGTTTTGTTTTACTTTATTTAGCTAAGGCAAAAGTATTATTTTCTTTAAATATAAAAGCTAAGAACAAGCATTTTCTGTTGGTCGAAAGACTAATTCTGTTATGTTAAAGCCAAAATTTGGCCGAAGATAAAAATAACTTCGTATTCTTGTATTAATAAGAATTTTAGTTTCAGTGCCGCCAGCTTGGCGAAGAATGAGTAAAGTAAAAATTTATTTTCTCTTATTCATTTTATGGTAAATTGTAAAAATCATATGTATTAAAATTTTGTAAATGTACGTAAATACTTGAATGTTATGTAAAAGTAGAATTTAGTCTAGAAGCATAAAATTTTAGATGCTAAAATTAAAATGCTGAAAAGCAATGAATTCAAAATTTAAGTATTAAACTGTAGATAAAATCATGCTTTACAGCGAAAGCCTGCATGTCTAAAGATGAATGAGGGGGAAGTTAGAATGAATGTGTTCTGTAGGGTTCTCCACCTACACTTGAATTTCTAAGAATGTTAAAGTAGCTCATCGAGTTGTAGAATAACGAGTAAGGTGTGTCTATTTGGTCGTTGAATTCTAATAAATCATGGTGGTTAGGGGAAGTGTTGTAAGACTAAAACACGAATATTCCCGTTTGACACCACACATGGTGGAGAGCCAGGGTAAAGTTAAATTAATGCTTGAAAAATTGAATGAATGTGAATTAAGCAATAACTAAGGAAAACGAATCGTTTAAAAACAAAAATTTATTCAGTGTCAAGAAAGTGTAAATTATAATGTATTTAGAAAGATACTGATACTTATTCCTTCCAGATGCTGGAAGGAAAAGAACAAGATTGATTGGTGAAGTCCAGGAAAAGTTGCTGTAAGAAGAGAGATTTATAATTATCGACAGAAATTTAGTATACAATTTGTTACATAAGATTTTTTTTGTGTAAACTAGGCTCTTGAGAGTTAGTTCAGAAATATAGAAACTTTTCAACAGGTCGTTTGTAGGACCTGCTTCCAAGTTTTCCAAATTCTGGCAGCGGCAAATGTAGGGTTTATATTTATTTTAACTAACATTTATTTTAAGTTTAAACTATCTTTCCTGTCAAGCCTTACTTTCCCCTGGAACTGCCAATGCCAGAGTATGTAAATTTTAGTAGAACGCGCAAGGATTCAAATTATCAGCGGAAGTATTCTGTTAAATAGAAAGGAAACGAGTTCGAAGTGTGCTGTTCTAACTTCACGAGCGCGGAGGTAGTTAGCCAGAAATTGAAGAACCCCGCGTTTCGGCCTGTGTGCTTGCCTAGGAGAATTGTTAATTGTTCAACGTGATATTCAAAGTTTGCTGAATTAGCAGCGGTATTGTAAAACGCGGTGAGGTTAGTTACTTTTAGAGAGCCTCGTAGTTAGAGTCTTGTTATTATTTTCTTTTCAGGTTCTTATTTTTATTTTACCGCCGGGTCGGCGTAGTTTGTGAGCGTCAAGAGCACGCACTTGTAATTTATTACTTTGAATAAAAAGGGACTTAAACCCTTAGCAAGACTTTGTCTATTTTCCAGTTTCAACAGTCACCTCTTGGTTGCGTGCAAGTTGGAGGCGCGCAACTCTACAAATGAATGTACTAATCTCTATTATTGTGTTGTAAATCTCTCATATTAAATTTAATTTTAATTTGAAGGAAACATTAGAATAAAAAGTTATTCTGATTACTAAAATGTATTCATAAATGCAAAATGTAAATAGCAAATAATATTTCAAATTAAATTTCTCAATTTTATATTTTTACTTATTATATGTATAATAAATTGAAAAACTTTTGGGGAGTCATTGTAAGATATTTTTCCGTGTGAATCAAAGTTTTATTTAATTTCCTTAACATTTGTATTAAAATACATATATAGTGTATATATATATGCGGCAAATGCGCAAGTAGTAGTAACTTATTTTCGCACTAAATGAATTTAAGATCATACAACAATATATATATCGTATATATATATATATATATATATATTATATATATATATATATTATTGTTAATTGATTATTGTTAATTGAACGGGAGTTAGTTTGTTCCCCTTGACAAGTCAACCAATTTCCGATCAATGACAATGATTACTTGCATTTGAATTATTTGCATTTAATTTCTTGCTTTTAATTTATTTCTTTTTAAATTGAAATTTTGTTATTCATGATTTAATTCAAGTCCCCGTTAAACATTTTTAACAATTTACATTCAAGTTACTTCAAAACTTCTTTCGAAATAGAACTTACTAAGTATGGATTCACTCTTTTAAGATAATTCTACTAAAATTTATCTCAGGAGATAATATAATCAATATTATTTAGTAAATAAATTATATAGATGTTTTACATATATATATATATAAATGTTTTACCTATATATATATATAAATGTTTTACATATATATAGGTAAAACATTTATCTTTACATACATATACACATGTAGTTAAATTTTTATCATAGTTGCACTTTATTCTGTTATTTTAAAATAAGCATTTCAAGGTGACAATTTCCATGCTCCTTATTTTCGTTCGTAACATATGTGTTGCCATCCCTTCAATGAAATAATTTTTTCTACTCCATTACTGTAACTCATATGAACCAGTACCGAAGTAAAAGGAAAATAGGAAAAACAAATCTCCAGAATCGAATATCTTTTGCAGCACATGTTACCTTGTTCACTAGAGAAACTAAATGGGGGAAATAGCTACTTGAAAGAAACAAAATTCGACATTTTTTGTTTGTAATATTTGATAATTTTAAGACCATTTCATTATTTTCAAATATTTTAACTAGACCAGCATTTCATGATTTAAATAATCATTTTCGTTTCTTTTCTGGCAAGGAAACAAATTTCATTTTTTTATTGTTTATAATGCTATCTGAGATTGCCAAAAAATGAGGTATTTGTATTGCAAAGCTCAAAATCTTTAACAAAAAATATCTGTTAAAAAATCCTTTTTCTTAATTCCATTACATTTTTAGTTCCCGTTTTCTAAATAACAGTTCAATTTGCAATTGCCTAATTTTTGAAAAAAATTGAAATTTATCTAAAATTTTGATTTTTTTAAATCAACTCTAACGGCGAAATCTCAAATTGAAGCATTATTCAATAGTACTATTTCAAGATAACATAATTTTACATTAAACCGACCACAGGATGAAACAGCATCGCTTTTATTAAATTTTGAGAAAATTTATTATTCCTTGATTATTTAGTTTAAAAATATTTTTTTTTTATTCTTTTAGGTGCTTTCAAAGAAAATCGGGCCACCAGAGAGGTACCTTGCAATATTATTGAAAATATTATAAAAGACTGGTTGAACTGTGCTTCCTTTCGAGAAAAGTATCATAAACAAAAAGGAAAATTTACAACAGAAGGAAGTTTGTAAACAATGGAATAAAAAATTTGTGTATTAGCTTGTACGAAAAATACTATAATTAAAGTTATTAATTGTTCAGTTTGTTTCCTAACTTTCATGAAGACTTGGATTGCTAGAGGATACTTAGCTTAAGCAAATATTGTATCTTATGCATTGTATTACTGAATATGAAAATAACTAGTTCCTTGAATTTGAATGTTTGATTCTAGAAGAGAAATTTATTACATGAATATGCAATATGGAAATTAATTTCATTACATTTCCTTTAATACTTTTAATTTTGCTTTAAAATTTTATGAAATAAAAGAAAACTATCAGTTTATATATTTCGGGAATTTAATGCATTCCTAGTAGCTGAATTAAATTAAAACCTTTTGCAATAAATGCTTCAAATTTTAAATTATGACAATAATTATATTTTAACTGAAAATTGCTTGTTAAGATCCTTATCCATTGACTGCAGTCACACTGAACTAATTTTATAAATGAAATTTATGGCAAAATAATGAATTTGTGAAAGATATATGTCATTTTATTTGTTTATTAACTTTCAAAACACGCCTTCTAACTTTATAAACAAATTAGATGGACAGAGGCCCACCAGCGGCCGAGCGGTAAAGTCGCTGAACACTGGTAGTTCGGTCCGAGGTTCGAATCCCGCGAACGGGCTGGCTGCATGGGCGTTTTCGTGGTTTTCCCATGTGTAACGTGTATACGAGCCAGTTTCCCTTAGAAAGTCCTCCACGAAGGCATCCCTCCTCTTAGGCAGATAGCCCTCGAGGCTTTGCCATAATCACACACACATACATGGACAGAAGTAATTTTTACAGAGAACTGTTTAGTACAGCTAAATTGCTTGTAAACAGAACACAAGAAAAAATATTTATTATTTTTAAATTTTGCATACATTTAAATGCAAACTTTTAAATTTACTTTAATGACAAGAAATATCCAAGCATTCACTTTAAATTCCCATCATCTTGATGCTTTTAGTCTATTACAATGACAAAAACTCTAGATAGCAGTAGTCTCATATAAAGTTTAAGTACAGTTATTAAACTGGCATATCAGATCTTATTAGTGTTGAAGGAAAACAATTTGTTTTTAATTTACTGCAAAAAAGTACCGTATTTAATAAGAAATAATTATATCGTCCAGAATATAATACAGTCTCCCATTAAAATAGTTTGGTGTATATGATCACATGAATAAGGTTTCAGAATTTTGAAAATTGCAATGATTCTGGCCATATATTAAAAATCGTGATTTGCAGTCTGATTCCTTTTCCTTCCAGTAAGAACAATAACTTTATTTCTTGGTTAATGTATTAAGCTTAAAATATATTTTTATCATAAGAAATGTAACAAATTTTGTTTTTATATGTAGTTAACAGGAATTGAGTGTAAAAATTTCATGGAAATATAAGGTTTAGATTATATTGCATTGGAGGAACTGCATGTAAATGTAGAGAAAAAAGTGTAAAGTTTCATTAATAAATGGCATGTCCGTAATGAACTAAGAGAATACAAAAAAATAATAGAATTTGAATTTTGATGCACATATACAGCATAACATATATCTGTAAATGTAACATTTCAGGCTCAACTCTTCAGACAGATAATGTCTTTTCCAGAAAATTGCAGTGTTCTCTTCCGTTAAAGAATTGTAAATTATTATATGAATTCACAATTTGGAAACTAAGTTTCTGGCACATTAGACGCAAGTATTAGAAAGAATTGTAAATTATTATATGAATTCACAATTTGGAAACTAAGTTTCTGGCACATTAGACGCAAATATTACAAACACAAATATTTCATGTACTGTTGTCCTTCAGAGTCTGTACATATAGACCGGATTCAGAACGTTCTAGTTAGACGTAACTCAAAACGTTCTAGTTAAACGTGATTCGGAACGTTCTTTGCATGTTATACAGAAATGTTAACGGTACAAGTATTTGACGTGCTCTTGCTCGTTATAAACCTTTAATCTATAGACCACATTCAGAATGTCTGCCCAAGCGTTAAGAGAACGTTCTGCTAGCACGTTATAGAAACTTTCAAAGAACGTTCTAGGAACGTTATATGAAATTGTTACTAGTACTACATTTTGACGTTCTATTGTCCATTAATGAACTACATCTTACAGACGTAATTCAGAACGTTTTGCCTGAACGTTAAAGAAACGTTCTGCTAGAACTTTGAAGGAACTTTCTGTTAGAAAGTTAACGGAGCTTCCATATAACGTTCAAGGGACGTTTTATAAAATTGTTAGTAACGCCATTTTTCGACGTTCTACTGCCCGTTATTGAACTGTAATATATTGACGTGATTCACCACGTTCTGTTAGAACGTTAGAAGAACATTCATAGAACGTTATAAAAAAGTGATAGTAGTACCACTTTTGACGTACTACTGTCCGTTATTGAACTGCAATACATAGACGTGGTTCAGAACGTTCAGGTAAAACGTGCCAAAAACGCTGTACTAGAACGTTAATGACACGTTGCATGAAAGTGTTACAAACACAAGTATTTGACGTGTTATTGCCCGTCTTAGAACTGTAACATATAGATGGCATTTTGAACGTTCCCAACACGTTTGTGAAGCACTTGCACTGAACGTTCTTGTGCTAGTTGGGATGGTCTTGCAAATGAGTATTTTATTATCAGTACCAAGAACGCTGTTCCGAACAATTAAGGGGGCGAGTGTACATTTACGCACTCGGAACTTGGCTAAAAAGTGTGTAATGTGTGGGAATTATATGAGACAGTGATCAAGAGTAACTCTAAGGTATCGGGCTTACTTCGTTCATGGGACTAGTCACCAAATTCTTGGAACAGCTGAACAACCACATTTTGTTGTACTCGGTCCCGGAAGTGCAAAAGATAACCACAGCGACGACCGCCCGGTAATCACACAGAACCCTTTCCAAACACGTCAATGAATCACGCGGGTCACGAAGCTACTTGTAATCCGGGATAATGTCACAATCATTAAAAGCACATTGTGATCGTCTGTCAGCGCCACAGCATCTCAGGCTCCCATGAGTCTCAGAGCCTCATGTTCCTGAAGTTACATATTCTATCTACTTACGACAAACGGTTTCGAATATAAGGCCCAGTAATGGTTTGCGGACACGGTGCATAGTTACTATTACAGTAGTAGAGTAAAAAAAATGCCGAAAAAGAGCAACTTTCTCAGACGGGTAAAGGGAGAAGATGTTATTTAAGAACTATATTTATAGCTAGATGGCAGCTGTTTCTGCATGCTCGTGTTCACTTTACTTTTCTTGTCACATAACGACATTTTATAGTAACTATGTAATCTAGATGTCTGTATTTGCTGTTCAATGGCAACTTAATTTTAAAATAGTTGTTTTTTGCCTTAACTATTCCAATAACAGTGTTCGGTGTCTGAATGAGTATTGCTTGGCAGAATTGTTTTACGCCAAGCAGAGTTTGGCTTTAGTGTAACCCTAAAGTTATTTCGTTTTTGCCTTATTAGTATGTATGATTTTTGACTTGATGTAAGAGCATATGGTTGCTCGCTTTTAGCTAAGTTACATAGGTAACTATAAGCACATGCGTGTGCTAGTATTCAATAATGTTGTTTTTGTTAAAATAAATTTGTTATTGTTAATATTGCAGTCCACTTACTGAAGTTAAGTTTCATTAAATAAGTTGGAGCTATCTTCGGCAAGAACAAACAGTAACGCTATATTTTGTAATAGGGTTAATAATTCGCTTACCTGACCTGGTTGAGCACTAAAACCTTCTTTCAATAGTTTTAAACATATTAGTTGACATTCATATACTTGGAATCCTAATAATTTTACGTGGCATCTTCTCCTGAACAGACGAAAGCACAAATCAATCATGTAGATAGTCAAAGCTGCCAATACCCACCTCCATGTCTGAAAGAAGTATAAAAAAAGTATTATACAGATGTTCATTATTTTATAGTTTCTGTCAAACTTGTGACAACCTAAAACGAAAGCATTTTATGAAAATTCTGCTGCATATACTCTGATCATAAAAATTAAAGTAGAATGAGAAAAATATGCTCACTAAATTAGTATTGCAACCAGTTCACTATGCTGTAGTTATTTATGTTAATCAAACACAATTGAAGGCAAAATTACAGTTCTGCGCATACGTTAGCGTTGGAAATCTGCAGATTCGGTGACTGGCAATGTCGTGCGCAATGGACGCACGTTGCAGTTATGCACGTTGGTAGTGTTGTTTCAAGTGCACGTGGTTTCTGATAGTAATCTCTTATTCCTACAAACCCCTCCTAAAGGTTTTTCCTATGATGTAAATAATGTGAAGTCTCCTCAAAACAGGGTTATTTGAGGGGCCTGTAATAACAGGATAAAATTCCTGCTGACTCAGGCCTATTAAAATATATCAAAGATAGCGATCGGTGTTCAATAGTTATGGCTCAAAGGCATCTTTTATAAGCTAAAAATGGCTAATAATAAGGCAAAATCGAGAGAGGTCAAACACAAAAAGAGGTCGCCCAAGATTTGAATATCACTCAAAGCGTCATACCAGTAGTTTGGAGTTGCTTTCTAAGTACTGGATCAGTTTATAGACAGCCTCGTCAAGAGCGACCAAGAGCTAAAACTTCATCAGAAAACCATTTTCTGTCGTTGTCAGCTGGAAGAAACGGCGAAGTGACTACAAGAGATGCGGTTTTAGACCTTCAAGCTTCCACAGTAACTCGAATTAGCCATTCTTCTGCTCATGAAGGCTTAATGACGTTAGACTGGATGTGAGAAAATCAATGGTTTGTTTTCCACTCGTCCAGCTTCCAGAGGGCCCCGTTAAAACTGGTGCCGTCATCAATGGAGCCAAGAAGAGTGGGCCCAAGTATTGTTTACTGACAAGTCCAGATATAGTCTGAGCAGTCATTCTAAATGGGCTTTAATTTTGGGTGAGAAGAAGGAACATGCAACTTTTTTTCCCTTGTACGTTAAATATCCCATTTCCGTGACTGCCGTTTAGGGTTTGGGGATGAATCATGAAAACTGGCCGTATCGAGCAACATATCTTTCAAGGAGGTTCTGTAACTGCTCGAAGATATGTGGACGAAATATTGGAACTCCAAGTTTGACTATTCAGGGGTTCCGTTGGTACAGAGATTTTTGCTAATGCTAGGTCTCATCGAGCATATGTTGTGTCAGAATACTTACACACGAAAGATATCACTCGAATGGATTGGCCACCTTACTCACTCGACTTGAACCGTGGCCTTCGAGAAACCATGGCCTTCGAGTTTCTCGAAGGCCACGCTTGAACCCGATTGAGCACGCGTGGCATGCCTTAAGGCGCCGAATTTGAGCACGCCCAAATTCCTCCCCGGACTGCCCAGGTGCTGAAAAATGCATGAAATCAGGACGGGAGGTGTGCATATCTGTCCGAGATGACCATACACGATAACAAATAAAACTTTCCCTCAAGAGGTAACTTAAATTTCCCATAAATTTGGTTTTAATTTCAATATCTCCCAAACACTGAAATTTATGTTAACGAATGCTTCTGTATGAATGTATATTAATAATTTTTCATTAAGTATCAGTTACGTTTTATTTCGGTCATTATTCTTTAAATTTTATGACCAGTATATAAACAAATACGAACTATATACCTAATCACCATATATATACATATATATATATATAACTCAGTGAAGGTGTTTTAATAAGCAGATAGCCCTCATGTAATTTGTCTGAATTAAATAATCCAAATCCAAAATGTTTTAATCTCCGATTTTTAAAATTTGCTATATCATTACTTTTTTAATAGCCAATATACTACATTCATTGAGATACTGTATTCATATTTATTGATATCTTCAGCATATTCAGGCACTATAGGATTAATTATATAGAGACTCAAAGATCTAATCTTAACTCTATCTCTTTGTCTAACTAATATACCTAACAACTAAACGTCCGCATTTTAAGCATCTACGCGAGTTCTTGCCACTACAAATAATTAAAATATTATGAGTTTCAAAGAAACTCAGCCCGGAAATTATTTTATTAACTGAAATATTTACTAAAGGTTACAGACTGTAAGGTTTTTCAGAGACGGAAACATGAAAAATCAGCTGTACCCTTGCCAGAAATCGAACCGCGGATTTTAGAACAGGTAGTTGGGATCTTCGAACGAGTAAGGTCATAGATGGGAGGGATGCTTTAATTCCATATAAGGGTATTTTAAATCATATAGTACATTTTTAAGAAAAGACTGCCACTTAATCAGAATTGCAGTATATTGTTAACTAAAATAGTAAGGGTACTTAATGAAACAATATGCACAGCAAATCAAAAAGATTCATCCTTTTATAAACGTCTATAGTTAACCAATGTAAATTGCACAGATTTACCTGTGATACATCAAATTAAGAATTAACTATCCAAGTTTCTTGTCCACATTGCTGTGTATTCAGAATGAATTTAACATTTTACCATCTAGGCACAGTTCTCTATAAATGATCTAAACTTTTTAAAATGCTAGTAAAAAATATACTATAGCTAGAAGTGGGTGTTCTTCCACCTTGGAGAGTTCAAAGGCATGACTGCAAAGGTCTGGCAGCTGCTGATTCCTTCCCACTTTTCAACACTGCTCGCATGCTTCTATTAAATGAAAAGTATGAGAAACTTCCGGCTTCGTCTTAATTGCAGACCTTTCTTATTTGTTTATTTCTCACCATAGCACAGAAAAAAATACGATTGAAAATATTTCTTGAAATTTCGCGTGAAAACAGGATTTCGCATTATTTAAGAGGGTTAGACGTCTCTTCTTGGAAAACTCATTGTTAAGTTATTACCCTTTTAACTTTGCTGGAGACAGTTTAAGAAAGAATTAAGAGATTAATTTTATTCCTAACTCCAGTCAATAGCGCATTTAAAGGAATCTTTATTTTTGAGAAGCCGAGGTTTTAAATGTTGTTGCAAAGTGGGAAAAAAAAGGAAAGGTGAAAAAAAAGAGCTTAAGTTGCAGGGAAGTGGTCGAACTCTCGAACAGAGAAACTGACTTTTCTTCAGAGCTTGCACAGTTGTAGAAGTTGTAGAATACAGATTTTTAGATAGATTCTCGATAACAAATCGAAAAGAGAAATTGGTACAACAAGTTTAATAAAAATTTCTGTAGGAATACCTTCGTAATCAAATTTATCGAATAGTTAAGTTCCCATTCCCTACTGTATCCACTGGCAGAGGCACAAAAACCTACTGGTTTGGTTTATTGAGATTATGACAAAGCACACTAGGGCTATCTGCCTAAGAGAAGGAATGTCTTCTGGGAGGACTTTCTAAGAAAAACTGGCTCGTATACACGTTACACATGGAGAAAACCACAAAAACGCCCATGCAGCCAGCCCGTTTGTGGGATTCGAACCTCGGACCGAACTACCAATGTTCAGCGACTTTATCGCTCGGCTGCTGGTGGGCCTCACAAAAACTTACTATCGCCGTTGCCGCACTCATAGGCCAGGTTTCGACATGGTATAAGTGAATTGGAAAATTTGGTGTTGGTTAAACCAGGGAGCGATATCTACACATTTGAAAATTTAAAAAATATTCTCATTAAAGCGTTCCATATTGTGAAAGATAGGGCCAAGCTCAAGTTGGAGCTATTTCAACTGAATTTCAGTCTAAAGTCGAAGATTTAGCGGATTTTATTTTAAGGAAAGTTTAAGCTTTTAATTTGTTGTACGGCAAGAGGCCGAATGAAGAAATTATTCAAACTATTTTGGTTCGGTTACTGCAACAAATCTAGGATTAGTTTGAACATCGTAATCCAACGACTTTCGAAAGTCTATTCGAGTTGTCAACTAAATTTCAAAATAGAAGCGTGTCGAAGACCATGATAGAGTATGGAAAGAGGATAAACGGGCAAAGTTTTAGGCCAGCGCCCTCAGCGAAGGTGACAGTTTGGCCAGAAAACACAATTCGGTAATTAAAGAAAAGATTCAACTGCGAGTAGCGGTAGCCTAAAGGAAACACAAAAGAAAAAACAGGAGGAAAGTAATACGAAAAATTTAAATTAGGAAGGGGTACAGAAAGAGAATACAGTTACTCCGGAAGTAAGACAATCCCTCAAAAGTTCAATTGAATACAGTCCAAGTTAAAAATTTGACATTGCAATTTGTGCACATGTTACTAAATAATACTTCTTCAGAGGCTCAAAGCTTAATGTAACTTTCTTGCAGAAGGGTAGACAATACTTTAGAAAATATAAACTGTTTAATATAGGAGTGGCAAAAGTTATACCACCCAAAGCAAGCAGTACAAATGCATAGACAAAATATTATTGCATGTGCAAGTTAAAAATGAACAATTAAAGGTAGTCTTTCTTGTCGTGAAAAATCTTCAACTTCCCGTAATTTTAAGGGTAGATATTTTGAAGGCGGTAAGCTCTTAGTTGAATTTCCAGGCTTCTATTATACAGCTGAATAGGAACAAATTGGAACAGAGATGGACGCATCCACCGAAAATCGGACTGAACCACTTGGGTGCGGATGAAAAAGAAAAACTACGAGAATTGGTAAATCACTTTTTAAATTTATTTAACGATTGTCTAGGCTACACACATATAGTGAATTACAATATAGATATGGGTACCACGGCTCCAGTGAAATCACAATCTTATCGCCAAGATAAAATAAAGGAAAAGATATTCCAGGAGCAAATCCAAGAAATGTTACGGAATAAAATAATAATACCACTAAGCAGTCCTTAAGTTAGTTCCGTGGTGCTGTGTAAAAAAAAACATTATCTACTACCTACAAACTACAAAGTATGGTGTTTCGCCGTTTACTATTAGAAAACTTAACATTCTAAGTATCCTGTCTATTCCCTCCCTATAACTGAAGAGATTATTCGGAAAATTATATCGACACAATTCATGACTGTTGTTGGATCTAACATCTAGCTACTTTGAATCTAACAACTAGCTCCAGGAGTGAAGCCGGAAGACATCCCGAAAGCCGTATTTAGAAAGAATTCCGCCGTTAACGTATTTTTTAGAAAGCCAGTAGGCTTACGCGGAGCACCCGCCACTCTCCAGCGTGCAAAGGATATAATCTTAACACCAGGATAAGGAAGAATACATTCATCCTACTCAGACCAGAGGTGGCCAACCTTTTTGGGAAGAGTGCCACTATCGGAAAAAAAGTTATGCGTGGTACTTCCAACATTTCCAACACACTAAAAATATAAAAAGGTGAAAAAATAATATTTATATGCTGATTATGGGATATTTACGCAAATAGCACTTTTTTATGTAAGTTTGATTAGTGGACATTTAAAAAGTAATATAATAAGTAAAACAAACCTATAAACTAGAGATTTATTGTTAATAAACACTTTTAAAGATTCAGTCAGTTAGGTTATGTATTAAAATGAATAATTTGAAACATTTAATCCTAAATAACTATTAAACAGTCAGTACTTAATTAATGTGGCTTTTGAATATGTAGTTTTTTTTTTTTTTTTTTTTTTTTTTTTTTTTAAATCGTCTGTATTAGGATTAGTTCTTGCATATACTAACAAAATTTGGTGTTTTAGATGCACATCAGTTAATCTTGAACGATAATTTGATTTTACGGTACAACTCCAATTATCTAAACTCTGACTAACCGAATCGCTTTCAGAATTTTCCAGAATGAACTGAAGAAGAGGAGAAAAAGGAAAAAGAAGCTCAAGAAATGGAAAGAGAAGAGACAGGGGAAGATGAGGATCAAGTGCCACTTGAGGAATTAAGAAAAATTCTTTTGAAAATTCCTCGATGTTTAGAAGTTAGTACAGAGGATACAGAAGAATGATAGTGTGTGATTCGTCAGACACTGGGTTTCAAATTCTAAGTGATGAACTTATTGAAAGTGTGAGAGAAAATGACTTTAATTTCGAAGTTGAAGCAAATACGGAACCATTAGCTAGTGCAGCGTTTGCCGGACTTGAAATTCGATGGAGCGTCAGCCCGATTGCGACCAAATGAAACTTCTCATTGTCAAGCGGGTGCATGACTTGGCTGCCCGAAAACGGATGAAGACAGTCAAACAGCTTACTTTGACCGAGATGTTTAGCAAGCAATGACTTTCAGGACTTGTAAGTACTGTACAATACGATATATAACATATACGTAAAAGTGTTGCCTTTTCACTTTAATTAATTAAAACCTCTTTTTCGTTAAAAATAGTTTTTTTCTTCCATTTTCAACATACAATATATACAGTAATTAATTAAAGTGTACGTAGATCCTTTCTTCGATAAAGATGCAATTATCCGAATTTTCGATTATCTGAATGGGGGTCCGGTCCCAACTGATTTGGATAATTGGAGTTCTACTGTATTATTTTTATAACAGGAGACATTTGTTCACAAACAAATGCTATTCCAAATCTATAACAACATCTGAAAGCCAAATCCTGTAAATTTGGAAAATTGCTTGAAATTTCAATGGAGCGTCAGCCCGATTGTGACCAAATGCAACTTCTCATTGTCAAGCGGGTGCGCGACTTGGCTGCACAAAAACGGATGAAGACAGTCAAACAGTTTACTTACGACCGAGATATTCAGCAAGCAATGACTTTCAGCACTTGTAAGTACTGTACAGTACGATATATAACATATAAGTAGATAGAAAACGTTGGTTTGGGGCTATGTGGCGCTGGAGCTGCGCGCCGCTCACAGGGGGGGAGGTAATTTACGGAGTAGCACGCGAGGTTTGCTACGTCATCAACCACGTGGATCAAGCACGGACGCTCTGCTTCTTGTTCGTGACGTCATCACGCATTATCACCTCGGATTATCTTGCTACGTCAGCCACTCCCGTTTCTGTTGTGATCCGGTTTCATGTCAGCGCTTATCTATTAACGAAAATCCGCAACCTGACTGCAGCATGCATTTACATGTTAGAATTTCTAGAATACTCTATTTAGTTCAGCAACGACCGCTAGAGAGCAGTAGTCTCACCCATAGCGCTTTCTGATTGATTCTCGTGGATACTGACCAAGTTATTAACCATTATTTTTAATTGATTATACTATTTGACTTAATATTGCAGTATTTAATGAAAAAATTAATGTATTTACATGTAAATTTCATGTATTTGCCCATGTATGGCATGTAAAACGTGGACGATAACACAAAGCCGTGCTTTTATCTCTTGAATCCTATTATTTGTTTATTATTTGATCGTATCTATCCTCTTTGTTTATCTGACTTTGTGCAGCGGAAACCAGCATGAGGCTGATGGATTGCACATAGGCAGTCCTGTTCCAACTTGCTCAGACCTTTGTACATCCTCGATAATGAATGAATTCACATAACTTTAAATTTATTTTATTTCTATTTTAGGTTAAGATATTTAAATTTCTCATTTCTTTATCTTACAAACATAATTTACGTAATTTTCTTTTCTTCTCGCCCTTAAATTAAATGTGCTAATTTTCACACCATATTTTTTATATACAAACATAAGATTTTCTTTTTTCTTTTTTCCCACATTTTTAAGTTTTACATTCTTTTCCCCTACGTTTAACTTGCAAAAGTAATAGATTTTATAAAAGTCATACGTTTTCACAATTTTATTTATTTATTTTTTTTTCTCTTTTATTTTACAAAAGGTTTTTTTCCCCTTCAGTTTAATCTTTCCTTTCCGTGTTTTACATTTTTCACTTTATTTGTTTTACAAAAGCTGTACTTATTTTGATACGATTTTTTCTTTCTTTTTTATGAACTCTGTCTTTTTTCCTATATTTTACGTCAAGATGTAATTTTTAATTATTCATTTATATAAAAGTATTTTTTTTAATTCTTTGAAGAATTTTCTTCTCTCATTTCTTTTTTCTTTCTTTTATTTTCCTGTTAAGGATTTTTCTTAATGTTTTAAATATTTATTGATGTTACACTTACATTTCTCGAAGCGTAAAGAGACATATATATTTCTCTGTCTATGAAATTTAAGCTGGAACTTACACGCATATAATTTGCCTCAAAAGGCTTTCATGGATAATATTTTCTGTTAATTTAAACCAATAAGTACGATGTTCCTTCCATATAGCTTACTTAGCATATTACATTTCTTATTATTTTTTACGCTACTAATACTTAAGATATACAAAACTTTTCCTTCTAATGTATTACACCATACTACTAACACTTAACAGGTGATACTCCGAACTTTCTCTTCTAATGTATTATGCTAACCATTTGAAACATTATAAAAAACGTCGTGGATTCTCTTTTACACATCTCATTTTTGTTCAAAGGATTCATGAAACGTGTCAAACAAATGTAAATTTTAAACTTTCTATTTTCCATTTAGACATTTTGCCTTACATTTAACCTTTATCATGTTTTTAAAACATATCCCTATTAATATTTCTGATTCTTTTTTTTTTTTTTTTTTCATAAAAATAAATACAGACTTATGCGGATTTTTCAAAGATCTACTGACTTTGAATTAAACCTTCTAATTCAGAGAAATTTCACAACATAAAATCTACTTGATCTAATATATGGACATCTCTAGCCAGTTTAGTTCAAATACATACGAAACAATATGAAATTTCTTATTATTGTCTACCCCAGTTTAATACGTTCCAACAGCATGTCATTTTCTATTATTTTACACTACAGACATTTACATGAATATATTCAGAACACTCCTTTTTATTGAGCAGGAGGTTTCAGATATATTACTAACACAGATTGACTCTTTGAAATATTTTACAAAAATATCTTGGATTTTTTTGTACACATTGTATTTAAATCACCGAACATACGTTAAATTTTGATTTCTATCATGTGAAAACTTCACCCGGATTCTTAATGCAATCCTACCATTTAACCGCAGACCTTAATAAACACTGCTATATTTGAACTTAACACAGCCACAATTTTTTAACAAGCTACAGAACTTTTAACTACAGAGAAGAATATCCACATTGTAATGTAATATTTTGAATTCACTATAGAGCCATATTTGTGTAAAACATCTAAAAAGAAAGAATATCTGCACATGCAATTAATGTTAAGTAACGGAAGTGAAACTTTGTCATCTTTTTCTCAACTTAGAATATAAAATTTTCTCAGCTAGGAATACATATATTTTTTTTCAAGTAGTATGATCTTTATTTTAACAAGTCTCAAAGCTTTTTAATATATTCCTTCTAACTTAAGATATGCATTTCAAATTGACAAACACTGAACTCTTACAGCTTTTTGAGAATGATTTTTATGGTATGATACATAACAAATAAAATCCTACATAACAGGGAATATTGACATGAATTTCCAAATAATAATACAACGTAACATCAATATATTCAATTTAACTGAAGATACGCATTTCAAACTGACATTACTTTACTTAGAGTTCTTACAGCTATTTGAGTATATCTGATATTTAATTTTTCCCAGATATGAGAAACATTTTTGCATAAGTAGCACACAAAACATATAATATTGACATGAACTCTATATCATGGTCCAACATTGGTAACTTAAATGAACCTTTAATACATTTTAGTATGAATTAATTTTAAAAAGAAAAATTCAAATACAAGTATTCAAACAGAAATGCTTCACAAATTTACATATTAAGTTAACACTCAAGAGAATACCTATATATCTAGAGATCTTATTTACACTAGTTGGTAATGTAATTTATTAAAACAGCCGCAGACGTATAGGAGAGGTATGCAATATCCATGAAAAGACTTCCTACCAAGCCAAAGAGCAATAGTGAAATATAACATATAAGAAGGGAAAAAATGTCTGAGTATGGAAAACATGAACAAGGAATGAATATTTTTTCTGAAAATGTCCCGAATGGGATAGGTCAGGGGTAAGAACCTTAACCAGTTTCAGGAATAGGGCCTGAAAAATAATGAAGTATTTTTAATCTTAATTTTGTCTATAATGTTGTAATATCGTGTGGCCCCAACTTGTCAGCAATTGTAGTAGTGACTGCTACGAAGTTTGAATTTACACAGTCACGTAAGAAGGGTTTAAAGCCCTTTTTATTCAACTTTTAAAATAACAGCTGCGCCCACTTGACGCTCACAACTACGCCGACCCGGCGGTTTAACTGAAACAGAATGTAAAACTGAAAAATAATCACTGGATGAATAAATGGCGAGATCACTATCCACGAGGCTCTGAGATCTTAACTAACCTAACCACGTTCTACAATAGCGCTGAGATTCAGCGAGCTTACTAATTAAGCAGTTGAGAGATCCAACAAAATCTGCCGAGATAGGCACACAGGCCGACACGCGCGGTTCTTAAATTCCTACCTAGCAACCTTCACATTCGCTTTTCAAGAAGCACACGTACAATCTCGATTTCCTTCTATTTAAACTCAACTTACTTCTGCTAAATTTGAATATACTGCGCGCTCTACTACAATTTATATACTCTAGCATTGGCAATTCTAGGGGAAAGTAAAGGCTTGACAGGAAAGATAACTTAAAATAAATATTAGTTAAAATAAATATAAACCCTACATTTGCCGCTGCCAGAATTTGGTAAACTTGAAAGCAGGTCCTAGAAACGACCTGTTGAAAAGTTTCCATATTCTAACCTAAGATTCAAGAGCCTCGTTTACATAATACAAACTTTTGCCCGACAAAATTTTACAATAGTTTTTGTAGACGATTAGAATATGTTCTTACAGGATCTTCTCTGCTGTTGCTCTTCATCAATCAATCTTTTCCTCTTCATTCCAGCATCTGGAAGGAATAAGTATCAGTATATTCCAAATACATTATGATTTACACTTTCTTAATATTCGGTAATATTTTCGTTTTGGATCATTTTCTTTTCCTTATTTAACTGCTTAAATTCACATTCATTCAAATATTCAAACATGAATTTAACTTTACCCTGGTTCGCCACCATGTGTGGTGTGAAACGGGAATCTTCATGTTTTTGTATTTCAACACTTCCCCTAACCACAATGATTTGTTAGATTTCAATCGACCAATTATGACACACCCTATTGAAACATACTGAAACTCGATGAGCTATGATTAACATTCTTAAATTCAAGTGTGGGTGGAGAAGCCTAAAAACCACATTTATTCTAATTTCTCCCTCATTCATCTTTTCACATGCAGGCTTTCACTCTAAAGCATGCTTTTATCTACTGTTTAACACTTAGGGTTTAACTCGTTTCCTTTGAGCATTTACTTTTAGCGTCTAAAATTTTATGCTTCTAGACTAAATTCTACTTTTACATAACTTTCAAGTATTTACCTATATTTACAAAATTCTAATACATATGATTTTTAGAATTTAAAATAAGATGAATAAGAGAAAATAAAATTTTACTTCACGCTTTCTTCGCCAAGCTGGCGACACTGAAACTAAATTTTCCATTAATACAACAATACGAAGCTAGTTTATCTTCGGCCAAATTTTGGCTTTAACATAACAGAACCAGGCTTTCGACCAACATGAACTGCGGCTGATCTTTAGAATATGGTAACTGGTAGTTTGGCGACATTTTGGAGGCGATAAAGGTTACTACCTGGGACTTTGGTAATAATGTGAGCAGTACTCAGTTTCGATTACGCATTATTTTGTGTGAGGGAAATGAGAGATCATGGGATATGTCATGTGATATTAATGGACGAATTACGGTTCTTTAATCGGAAAAGGGGGGAATTTGGAAGAATATCTGTGGCTGTATATTATTTTGTATTAAGTTTCATTGTGTGTTGTGTGAAGTAGGGTTGAATAATTTTGGGATTGTATGGCGCTGTCTAAAGTGAATTCTAGATTTTTAATGCGTCATTCCGAGGCATTGTGATAAAGAGAATTTTGCTTTTTATTTAGCGGAGGAAGTGTGGAGGAAAAATTCGCAGAAAAAATTGTTCAATAATTTTATTGAATCCATAATAAAAGTGTATCCACCATGTAAGCAAGATTCTGAAGAAGATTAGGTAAGTTAGTATTTTTAATTATTTGAGGATATTATTTTTATGCATTGTTCTAAATGTAAGGTGGAAGTAAAGTAATTTGGTATTATTGGGAAAATTGTTATTAGCAATGATTTAGTTTAAAGTAATTAGGATTGTAAGCTAATTTTTATTAATTTAATGTATGTGGGTTATTTATATTTTAAGTAGTGTTTTTGAATTTAATTATATTTTAATTAAATGATAGTTATTTTGTGAATTTTATGTTTGTAGGAATTTGGTATACGTTTTAGTTGAAGTAAACGTGCATGGAAATAATTTAAATATTTGACACTAAGTATTTGTAATGTTTGCGGTATGAATTCGTTGGTGACGTTTATAATATAATAGATAATTTAGAAGTAAAAGTTTTTGGATATTTTATTTATTTTATACGTGGAAATGTTCATATTTGGAAAGGGTATATACTTTTTCGTTATTAGGTAATTTCATATATGTTCTTTTTAACGGGTGTAAAGATTCAGAAAATTGTCATGCATTTTCGTGAAATTTTTCTAATTTATGAGAAAAAAGCAGTGTACATGGATATGGTGAAGAGTGTGCGCAATGCCATTTTTGTGCAATTCTGGGATTTTTTTTTAAGCAAAAATAAGTCGACGTGTACATCGTTTAGTGATATTTTAATTAAATAATAGTTATTTTGTGAATTTCATGTTTGTAGAAATTTGGTATACGTTTTAGTTGAAGTAAACGTGCATGGAAATAATTTAAATATTTGACACTAAGTATTTGTAATGCTTGCGGTATGAATTCGTTGGTGACGTTTATATTATAATAGATGATTTAGAGGTAAACGTTTTTGGATATTTTATTTATTTTATGTGTGGAAATGTTCATATTTGGAAAGGGTATATAGTTTTTCGCGATTAGGTAATTTCATATATGTTCTTTTTACCGGGTTTAAAGATTCAGAAAATTGTCATGTATTTTCGTGAAATTTTTCTAATTTATGAGAAAAAAGCAGTGTAAATGGATATAGTGAAGAGTGTGCGCAATGCTATTTTTGTGTAATTCTGGGATGTTTTTTTAAGTAAAAATAAGTCGACGTGTACATGGTTTATGTGTATGTGTTATTTTGAAAAACGCGTAAGGAGTATGGTATTGTGGACTTTTTCCCAAATTTGCAGTGAATATTTGTCATGATTAAGCCGTTTTGTTAGATAAAATTTCTAGCATAAGTGTAATTCGGCTAGTAGATTGTTGGAAGAAGTGTTCAGTAGATAAAAAGAAAAGAAACATGTCTTTACTTCGTGAAGACAAAATAGCGGCGAAAAAAAAATGGAGGGTTGCTGTAGCAGAGTTGGTCGCCAAATTTTCGCCAAAAAATCGCCAAGTTACCATAATCTAAAGATCAACCTGAACTGCTTGTTCTTAGATATTACACTTAAAGAAAATAATGCTTTTGCTTTAGCTAAATACAGTAAAACAAAACTAAGTCTTAACCGAGAGAAATTGTCTTCCGTTAACACACAGAACTTCGTATTTACACATAACATTTCAGAAAAAAAGAAAAATTTGTAGAAGATTTTAACTTATCTCTGACTTTTCGGTGCTTGGAACTCTGACATCCTCTTCTGGCAGAATAGATCCCAAGTTACCGAATTCATGGAAGTTAACCTCCTTTTTTGATTCCTTACAGTTTCCTCCATGGTCACTCTCCTCTTTCGCCCTCTGTACGCCGGCCTTATGGGGTGGTAGTCTTCGGGTTCCTGTCTTTTCCGCTTGGCCGCCTCCGGTTTGGATTCTTGCTTGAATTTTTTCTGCTAGTCTCAATCTTTTCGTTCCTCTTGCTGTCTCTTTCTTCTCATGAACGGCGGCCTTGTTTGTTCCTGACTATCTGGCCCTGGAAGTGGTTTCCTCGACGCAGAATTTCTGCTGTGGGATGTTGTACGTGGTCTTTTCCTGTTGTTGTCTACCAAAGATTCTTTACGAGGCGGCGTTGATTTCCTGCACTTCTTGACTGCTGGAGTCTGACCATTCTCTTTCCTTCTTTTCGGGACCCTAGAATGACTTGTAGAAGGGCTAAGTTCCTCTTCTGTTCTCTGCTTCTTGGGTGGTGGAGCGGGCGGCGTTAATTCTGGAATTTCCACTTCTTTTGCACTTGAGTCCTGCAAGAAACTTTTAAGGATTTCGAAATCATTTTGATTATAATATTTCTTCACCTGCTCGGGACTTGCTTTACAGGTTTCCCCTCTCTCGTTCTTAAGGTACAATACGACTCCCTTGATTTCCTGTATTACATAGGGGCCTTCAAATTTCGGAGCCAATTTTGTAGCGAAATTGTCTGGGGCACTTGATAAAGAAAATTTCCACTTTAAGACTTTATCCCATACTTTAAATCTGCTTCACAGCGTTTTCGATTATAGTAAAGTTTCTGTCTATTTCTTGCCGTATCCGAGCTTCTAACCGCCTGATCAATAAGTTTCTGCATATCTTTTTGTTTGAATTCTAATTCCCTTTGTTGCACAAAGAATAATTTACTAGTGGCGTAATTAACTTACGTCCTAAAAATAATTCTTCTGGAGTTTTTCCAGTAGTATCATGATTTGCTGTTCTTAAAGCATAAGCTAACTCATTTATGTAGCCATCCCAGCGCTTGTGATGTGTGCTAACATAGCTTCGAATTATTTTTACAATATTTTTATTAACTCTTTCTGCGATGTTTGCCTGTGGTCTATACGGAACCATTTTGATATGGCGTATGCCAAGTCCAGAACAAATGTTTTCAATAATTTGGCTAACGAATTGTTTACCGTCATCGCTAATGACTTTTATTGGTGCACCGTATTTTAAAATGTACCTGTGTAAGAATGCATCTGCAACTGTTTTGGCTGACGCGCGTTTAGATGCAACGATTTCTGTCCACTTTGAAAAATGATCTACAATTACTAAAAAAAACGATTTTTATGTAATTCACTCTGGGGAAAAGGATCAAGAAGATCTATGCCTAAAATTTCGTTCGGAAATGTAGCGCGATTGCTTATTTAAGTACCCGGCCGGGCTGTAATTAATATCATTTATTAATTGACATTGATTGCAGGACCTAACATACGCAGTTACTATTTTGTATAATTGCGGGAAATATACCGCTTCGCGTACCCTTCTATTAGTCTTTCTGACCCCTAAATGACACGATGTTGGCGCGTCGTGTAATTCTTTCAAAATGTTCAATCGAAGCGAGGCTGGGATGACTGGTCTATACTCAATGTTTTCGTTTGTTGATTTCGTATACAACAATAAATTATCTATTATTTCATAGTTTTGTGCTCTACTTCGTATTGCGGTGACATCTGTATGTTCAAAGATCTCGGGGGTCTTTTAAATAAGCATAAATACTTCCAAATTCAGGATCAGCTTTCAATTCAGCAATAATTGTTTCTCTAGAATCTAAAATTTTAGAAGTCAACACAGCGCATTTGAGTTCATTCCCCTCCTCGTCCAGTTTTATTCGGGATAGTGCGTCAGCGACATTATTTTCTTTTCCTGGTTTGTACTTAATTATTAGATTATATTTTTGAAGTTTTAAAGCCCATCTTATTAACCTGGGCTTTAGGTTTTTCCCCGAGTAGAGTCTACCAACAGCCGCATGATCCGAAAAGACTGTTACTGGCGCTTTGCCGAAATAAACTCAAAATTTGTGTACAGCCATTAATACGGCTAATGTTTCTCTCTCTGTAGTTGTATAATTCCTTTGCGTAGAGTTAAAAGTTTTACTAAAAAATGCCAAAGGATGGCCATTCTGCATCAGTACCGCACCTACAGCATAGTCCGACGCATCTGCTGCAATTTCCAGGTTTTCGTCCCCTTCCGGAAATTTCAAAACAGGGGCATTGATGAGTGCTTCTTTTAACTTTTCAAAAGCTATATTTGCTTCTGCTGCCCACGTAAACTTACTTTTTTTTTCTTTTAATTACTAACAACGTTTCAACAATATTAGCGAAATCTTTAATAAACGACAGATAATAAGAACATAACCCAAGGAAAGAAGCAAGTATCTTGGCGGTATTGGGAGGTGGGAAATTCTTGATGGCTTTTATTTTTGAATCCTGAGTTTCTATACGCTTTTGCGAAATTTTATAACCCAGGTATTTAAGTTCTTTTGTCGCGAACTTGCATTTCGATGCGTTAATTGTAAGACCGGCCTCTTTTAATAATTTAAAAGCTTGTTCCAAGTCCTTAATATGTTGCACCAATTTACTACTCGTTATAATTATATCAGCTAGATAAATTAAAGTCGATTTTCCTAGGACAGGCTTTAGAACAATGTCCATAGCTCTCTGGAATGTTGACGGCGCCCCACACAGCCCAAAGGGCATGCGTAAAAATCAATAAGTGCTCGATTTTGTGATAAACGCGGTTTTATGTATATCTTCTAGTTTCATAGCTATTTAATAGTAGCCAGAAGTTAAGTCCAATGTAATTATATATTCGTAGACTTAATCTTTCTAATAATTTCCTCAATCACCGGCAAAGGGTAAAACGGGAATTTAGTAATACTATTGAGTTTTCTGTAATCGATAGTAAACCTCCAAGCCCTTTTATCTGAAGGAGGAAACCGTTCTTTTTCCTACATAGTACGACTGGATTCGCGTACTCACTATTTATGGGCGTTATTATCTGGTTCTGCAGCATTTCTTTAATGTGTTCTTCAATAATGTGTTATGTGTTCTTCAATAATGTGTTATGTGTTCTTCAATAATGTGTTATGTGTTCTTCAATAATGTGTTCTTTCTGTTGATCATACCTGTAGGGTTTATCGGCAGTTAGTTGTATATCATGTGTTACCAGGCCGTTCTGAGAACAAGTTTGAAAAAGTAAGCAAATATTTCCTTTTTGCGCCTTGACCTTCGTGCTTCGATGAGTTGGCTTGATAGCTCTTTCCCCCATAAGAGCGATTTGTGTTACCGCTCTGTTGATTTGAGAATTGTCTTCGGGGACCTTGAGAATACGATGCCCCTCTAGATTTTTCCGCTATTCTTCGGTTTTGGAACTTGACCGCCAACTCGAAGAGTTCCTGCAAGGTGCTAGGATTTCGGATTTCCAAGTAATCTTGGTAAAATTATTTCAATTACCTCCGTGTCGGGTTTCTTTCCATACAGCATGTCTATCAGCTTAACTTTTCGCAGAATAAAGTCCGTCAAATCTTCAATATTACGTTGATAAAAGCTATAAAGTTCGGCTTCTAGCTTTGCTCGATCTTTCACTATGGGGAAGGCCTTTAATAATGATGTTTTAAAATTTTCAAAGGTATATGCTTGGCCTCCGAATTCTCCTAATAAAAATTTCCCTATACTCTCCCACCATAGTAAAGCCTGTCCTCTTACTGCAGACGTGGCAATGGCAACTATTTGCCTTTCGGACACAGGATATAACTGGAAATAATTTTCGAGGTCCTCTAAGAATATCTCCACCGAATTTTTTCAGTCGAAATTGACGGTTGATAGATGCTCGCATAGTTTGGACCAAGTATCCTAACCCTTCTAACTGGTTCGCCATTTCTTGCTGTTGGAGTTGTACAGGAGCTTCAATCCAATTATCGGCCATCTGAGTTCCTAAGATGTTCGGTCGCTAATGTAATATCGTGTGGCCCCAACTTGTCAGCAATTGTGGTAGTGACTGCTACGAAGTTTGAATTTACACAGACACGTAAGAAGGGTTTAAAGCCCTTTTTATTCAACTTTTAAAATAACAGCTGCGTCCACTTGACGCTCACAACTACGCCGACCCGGGGGTTTATCTGAAACAGAATGTAAAACTGGAAAATAATGACTGGATGAATAAATAGCGAGATCACTATCCACGAGGCTCTGAGATCTTAACTAACCTAACCACGTTCTACAATAGCGCTGAGATTCAACGAGCTTACTAATTAAGCAGTTGAGAGATCCCGACACCCGCAGTTCTTAAATTTCTACCTAACAACCTTCACGTTCGCGATTCAAGAAGCACACCTACAATCTCGTTTTCCTTCTATTTAAACTCAACTTATTTCTGCTAAATTTGAATATACTGCGCGCTCTACTACAATTTACATACTCTAGCATTCGCAATTCTAGGGGAAAGTAAAGGCTTGACAGGAAAGATAACTTAAACTTAAAATAAAGGTTAGTTAAAATAAATGTAAACCCTACAATGTATTTATTTATACTAGAATATTCTGTTTGAAGATCACATTCTACACTTAGAAGAAATTTGATAAATCAGAATGATTTCGTTTTCTGAATATTCAGGTTTAGAAATATTACAACTCAAAAGAAAAATGGTTTTCTTCCTAAAAAAATTAAAGTGAAACTTTTTCAACGAAAAAAATTCTAGAATTTTTTTCGACTTTTCAAAATCAAAGTGGAGATTTTTCTCCCTAAAAAAATTAAAGTGAAATGTTTTCGACCTAAAAAAATCTAAATGAATTTTTTCGACTTTTCAAAATCAAAGTGTAAATTTTTTCCCCTTACATTTTGAATTTAATACGGTTTTTCCCCCATAGACAAAATAAAAGTGGAGATTTTTCTCCCTAAAAAATTTAAAGTGAAACTTTTTCGACCTAAAAAAAATCTAAATGAAGCGGATGACTATGATGTTATCGTGTTTTCATAAACCTTTTGAAAACTTTGAGTATTACGAATTTTTAACGTTATGGCCACTGCAAATCATTGAATTTTCAAATATTTTCTTATTTACCTTTTACATTGTCTTGTAAAGATTTGGGAATAATTTTTTATTAAATAGTTATATTGTTTGATTTAATAATATTTTGCATGTTTGGAAGATTTAACTTCAATAAAACGCCCACGCTGAATCAGAAAATTAAGAAAAGAAATGAAATTTTTTATCTTAGTATACTATGGGAATAGAGACTGTTAACCCAGCTCGTACAGAATATTTTCTCGAAGTTACCTAGAATCACTGACTTGCACTATCATAGATTTTTCTCATGAAGTCTATTTCTTTCTTAAAAGAAGTTTATATACTAATTTAATTAGAAACATGTCTAAGAAAATATCTGACATTCATGAGAAACATCAGCACCTTGATTTAAATTACTAGGAAACTAAGAATCATTGCTTTGTAAATATGTTTCTTGTTGACTCAAAAGTTTTTTCTTTATCATATTCTAAATGAGCAAGTAACCGTACATAAGTAATATATTGTATTGATGAACCAGTGTTATATTTTAACTTATTGTATTACATATTAAGTGACTATGAGAAGAAAGTCATGTTTTTCCCTAAATGCTCACTTTTCAAGTAGAATTTTAATAACGCACACATGTGTTTATTGCACTTTTTGATAAAATCTCAAAGGTTGAAATGAGTGTTTAATTACCAAATTTGTACTTTCCGACTTCCTTCTAGTGAAACGGAAACATTCATAAGTTATTGCGAAGAAAAATTTGTACATGTTGTACTTTTTGATTAATTTTCATACCACTTGATTATCTTTGAAAATTTGTTTCCTAGTCCAGTGGTAATATATTGCTAATTTTTGCTTTTTCAGTGCCTTTCGTATGTGACAAAAACTCAGTTTACAACCTTTTCTTACTTTAACACCTTGCATTGCATTGCTGAACCGGGGCCATGCTTCCTTTTTTATTACATATCATGCGAATATTATAAAAAAGGCACACTTTTTTCTTCTGTTAGCACAATTTGAATGAGCATTTTAAAATTACAGAGACTTCTTTAGTAAAATCTCAACGTTAAACTGAACGTTTCATTACTAATTTTGAAGATTCTGGATATATCCTACTTAAACGTTCATAACTGGTTAGCAAAATAGTTTAGACACGTACTCCGTTGTACTCTTGGTTAATTTTAAATTGTTTTTCCATCTATAACACTTGATTTCTAATGAAGTATCGAAATGATTATTTTCTCCTTTTTGCAAAGAATTTCGTAGACACATGTGTTCAATACAGAAAAAGTTTCGAACTTATGAATATTATTACCAAAATAGAATGCAAAATTTCCCTAAAAATGTATACATTTATTTCTTTAAAAACACGTACAGAATACCTACATTTAATAATTTCATGAGTATTTTCTCTATTTAAGAACGAAAATTTTTAAATAATGTCATGTTCCATAAAATTTATGAATGTTTGACGTCGTTGCCTTTTTGCAAACGTTTTGAGAGAGTGTGCTCTCGGTACTCTTTTAAACACTTCGAAACTGTTTTCTCTTTGCTATTGGAAACTATTTTATCTTTGCTTTTGATACATGCCAATGAATTCTCGATACTTGTTCTCTTGGTTTATCTTCAGTATGAGTTATTTAAATACTTAAAAATATATTTGTAGATCATTTATGTTGACACTTGTGATAGATTTCTTGGATGTGTTTTTGGAAAATGTATTTATTTTATTCACGTGAATGAAACTGATGTTTTCTTAAAATTTTATTATTCAGAGTATTACTCAATTATGACAGAATGCCGGATTTGTTCCCAGTATTCAGCATTCATATGAACTTCAGTATTCTAAATCACTCACGTAACTGTAATTTTTCCTGTCAATAATAAGAAGACAAATGGAATAAATGCAGGTTATGCAGACATAAGGTAAAAATCTGGAAGTAAAAGAAATTCTTCAGATCTAGGCAATTCAATAGAATGTGCAAATATTCATACTATTCGGAGCTTATTTTTGGAATTACATTGCATAAAAATGTAAATTTACTGAAAAGAGATGTAATGAAGATCAAGTACTCTGCAAAAATCTGGATGGTAATTATACAAAACTAGTTATACGGAAGATTTCCCATAAAAGTGGTTTGAGCGAAGGAAACACGCCAGCAGTCTCCTAAAACTTTAAGTGAGCACCTGATCTTTGCTCTTACAAAAATTAAGTAGAATTGTAGATTCTACGTAAGAGCGAAGATCAAAGGCCCACTTAGAGTTTCAGGAGATTGCTGGCACTGAAACAATCAGTTTAACGTTGAGATTTTACTAAAGAAGCCTCTGTAATAGTAAAATGCTGGTTAAAATTGTGCTAACAGAAGGGGGAAAATGCCTTTTTTATAATATTCGCATGATATGTAATAAAAAAAGAAAGCATGGCCCCGGTTCAGCAATGCAATGCAAGGTGTTAAAGTAAGAAAAGGTTGTAAACTGAGTTTTTGTCACACACGAAAGCATACAAGGAAACAGACAAGGAAAGGAAGGAGGGGCTAACCGGCATTAGAAGTGAAGCACTGCTTTGAAGCTTGGGTCACCAGATGGGGTGTTCTTTGTTTACATTCAGAAGCTCGCTTGACAGGACTCTGATAGTATTTCGACACACGACAGTTCCATACAAATCGAAAAAGGGACACTTTCGCATGAAAGAAACATTCATAGGGTGATGGATAATAGCAATTTGTATAGTTTAGTGACATTTACGCAAAAATCACATCTTGGTTATTTTTCAATAACTAACAACAGCGGTTTTGATTATGAATTTGTTTTATAAAATTCTAAGCTGTTGAACTACAAAAATATAGATTTTAAGAAAAATGTTATGCTTAAAGAATGAAAAATACCTTACGGTACATTTAAAATTGTATACGTCTTTCGATACCCTTCATAAAGTATTCGCTACTTTTATTTTATTTTCCAAACGCCAAAATGTTTTAAATAAAACAAATTTTTTCACATCCATATATTATTTAACATGTACCTTTTAAATTTTTTTAGAAAAGAGGCTTTACTGCTGCTCATTTTAAACTCATCGTTTTAATTTTATATATCTGAAAAATAATCACTTTGGGCTTACACGTTTTACTTATTTGGGTTAATTAAAAATAAAATTACCATCAAATGCTGCAATCCTCGACAAAATTAATAAATATACACACAGATATGCCAATAAATTAGCTTTCCCTTGATTTGGAACCACACATTTGTGTAAAATTATGTGCAGTTTTACACAAATATGTGGAACAGAAGAGGGATATATTTGCGAATTTGGCGGAAGTACCATGTGCGGTCAAGATGATGTGACCATATGAACGTGCTTACGTCATCAAAGACAGCTTATTAAGAATATGAAAATAGGGTAATCGACGGAGGTGAAAACATTTGTATATCTTGCGAAAGGAGGTCCGATCATGAATGGTCCTCTTATTGATTCCAAATTGTTAAATGTTTCCCAAACAAGTCTTTTTTTTCTCGGAAATTCGAGTTTTATGCTGGCTTCTTAACGTACGCAGGTCATTAAATTATTTATAAATGTATTTGAAATGAAGAATTTATTCACTTATAAACAACTGTGAAAGTACTGTGAAGAAATCTAATTATTAAATGTATCTAATTTATAATGATTATAAATGTTATCTAAATATATAATAACCTTAATATTGAATTATAAACATAAATTGAAATCCTGTTGACAAATACGTTATAAAACTATTTAAGCAAGAATTGTTCGTATTGGAAAGCAATCTGTTAAAAGGTATTGTAAAGCAAATGCTATGAGATGCGCACTTAAGAACGTAATAAAGAGTTTTGGAATAGGTATTGTTGAAATGAAGGGTAAAAAAAAAGTCTGATAAGTATAATTAAAAGAATTATTCCCCTTACATTTTATAATAACTCAGTTACAAGTTTTAAATAATACTTAAAAAAAAAAACTTATTTTATTCCCTTTCAGAAATGTTTAGAGAAAGTCAAGTACTATTTAAAGTATTTCGCTAATTCCTAATAATTCTCTAATTTAAAATGAACCCAATAAAGCATTAATTATAAATTGACTTACATTTTTCGATTTAAAAGATGCCTCAGAAGCCAAAAAATCATGTCATATTTAAGAAAGTATTTTAGGAAGAAGCTCTATAAATAGAAAAGAAATAATGCATAATTTTAATATTAATAATACAATAAACTTTGATCTTAATTTTTGTACCTTAACCGAATGAAATCGAATTACCTTAATTTTTTTCTAATGTAATTAACGAAAACTTGTGAAAATATTTCATTCAAATTAAACCATTCTGAGAAAACTGTAATGTGAAAAGTATAGCATTTAATTCCGTTCAGAATGAAATGTTGTTTAAAAATATGTTGTTTTCATATACTTAGGACTCTGAAGTGTTGTAGAAAAAGAAAAGATATACATTTATATGTATATTTTCGACGTAATTACAAAATATTTACATCCGATCGCGTCAAATCCCATTGAACTCAATGGTAAATGACCCAATGTTTTGGTCACCACGTAGGGACCGCCGGTGCTTCAGAGCAGGGTACGGGAGAAACTTGTTTAGGGCTACTCCATCTTACTTCCTACCTCCATGTACGAAAGGCACAGAAAAAGCGAAAATTAGCAATATATTACCACTGGACTAGGAAACAAATTTTCAAAGATAATCAAGTGGTATGAAAATTAATCAAAAAGTACAACATGTACAAATTTTTCTTCGCAATAACTTATGAATGTTTCCGTTTCACTAGAAGGAAGTCGGAAAGTACAAATTTGGTAATTAAACACTCATTTCAACCTTTGAGATTTTATCAAAAAGTGCAATAAACACATGTGTGCGTTATTAAAATTCTACTTGAAAAGTGAGCATTTAGGGAAAAACATGACTTTCTTCTCATAGTCACTTAATATGTAATACAATAAGTTAAAATATAACACTGGTTCATCAATACAATATATTACTTATGTACGGTTACTTGCTCATTTAGAATATGATAAAGAAAAAACTTTTGAGTCAACAAGAAACATATTTACAAAGCAATGATTCTTAGTTTCCTAGTAATTTAAATCAAGGTGCTGATGTTTCTCATGAATGTCAGATATTTTCTTAGACATGTTTCTAATTAAATTAGTATATAAACTTCTTTTAAGAAAGAAATAGACTTCATGAGAAAAATCTATGATAGTGCAAGTCAGTGATTCTAGGTAACTTCGAGAAAATATTCTGTACGAGCTGGGTTAACAGTCTCTATTCCCATAGTATACTAAGATAAAAAATTCCATTTCTTTTCTTAATTTTCTGATTCAGCGTGGGCGTTTTATTGAAGTTAAATCTTCCAAACATGCAAAATATTATTAAATCAAACAATATAACTATTTAATAAAAAATTATTCCCAAATCTTTACAAGACAATGTAAAAGGTAAATAAGAAAATATTTGAAAATTCAATGATTTGCAGTGGCCATAACGTTAAAAATTCGTAATACTCAAAATTTTCAAAAGGTTTATGAAAACACGATAACATCATAGTCATCCGCTTCATTTAGATTTTTTTTAGGTCGAAAAAGTTTCACTTTAAATTTTTTAGGGAGAAAAATCTCCACTTTTATTTTGTCTATGGGGGAAAAACCGTATTAAATTCAAAATGTAAGGGGAAAAAATTTACACTTTGATTTTGAAAAGTCGAAAAAATTCATTTAGATTTTTTTAGGTCGAAAACATTTCACTTTAATTTTTTTAGGGAGAAAAATCTCCACTTTGATTTTGAAAAGTCGAAAAAAATTCTAGAATTTTTTTCGTTGAAAAAATTTCACTTTAATTTTTTTAGGAAGAAAACCATTTTTCTTTTGAGTTGTAATATTTCTAAACTTGAATATTCAGAAAACGAAATCATTCTGATTTATCAAATTTCTTCTAAGTGTAGAATGTGATCTTCAAACAGAATATTCTAGTATAAATAAATACATTGTAGGGTTTACATTTATTTTAACTAACCTTTATTTTAAGTTTAAGTTATCTTTCCTGTCAAGCCTTTACTTTCCCCTAGAATTGCCAATGCTAGAGTATGTAAATTGTAGTAGAGCGCGCAGTATATTCAAATTTAGCAGAAATAAGTTGAGTTTAAATAGAAGGAAAACGAGATTGTAGGTGTGCTTCTTGAATCGCGAACGTGAAGGTTGTTAGGTAGAAATTTAAGAACTGCGCGTGTCGGGATCTCTCAACTGCTTAATTAGTAAGCTCGTTGAATCTCAGCGCTATTGTAGAACGTGGTTAGGTTAGTTAAGATCTCAGAGCCTCGTGGATAGTGATCTCGCTATTTATTCATCCAGTCATTATTTTCCAGTTTTACATTCTGTTTCAGATAAACCCCCGGGTCGGCGTAGTTGTGAGCGTCAAGTGGACGCAGCTGTTATTTTAAAAGTTGAATAAAAAGGGCTTTAAACCCTTCTTACGTGTCTGTGTAAATTCAAACTTCGTAGCAGTCACTACCACAATTGCTGACAAGTTGGGGCCACACGATATTACATTAGCGACCGAACATCTTAGGAACTCAGATGGCCGATAATTGGATTGAAGCTCCTGTACAACTCCAACAGCAAGAAATGGCGAACCAGTTAGAAGGGTTAGGATACTTGGTCCAAACTATGCGAGCATCTATCAACCGTCAATTTCGACTGAAAAAATTCGGTGGAGATATTCTTAGAGGACCTCGAAAATTATTTCCAGTTATATCCTGTGTCCGAAAGGCAAATAGTTGCCATTGCCACGTCTGCAGTAAGAGGACAGGCCTTACTATGGTGGGAGAGTATAGGGAAATTTTTATTAGGAGAATTCGGAGGCCAAGCATATACCTTTGAAAATTTTAAAACATCATTATTAAAGGCCTTCCCCATAGTGAAAGATCGAGCAAAGCTAGAAGCCGAACTTTATAGCTTTTATCAACGTAATATTGAAGATTTGACGGACTTTATTCTGCGAAAAGTTAAGCTGATAGACATGCTGTATGGAAAGAAACCCGACACGGAGGTAATTGAAATAATTTTACCAAGATTACTTGGAAATCCGAAATCCTAGCACCTTGCAGGAACTCTTCGAGTTGGCGGTCAAGTTCCAAAACCGAAGAATAGCGGAAAAATCTAGAGGGGCATCGTATTCTCAAGGTCCCCGAAGACAATTCTCAAATCAACAGAGCGGTAACACAAATCGCTCTTATGGGGGAAAGAGCTATCAAGCCAACTCATCGAAGCACGAAGGTCAAGGCGCAAAAAGGAAATTCGAAAAAAAACCATCCGCGTACCCAAAAGACTGAAGTTGAAAAAAATCTTTAAACGATTAGAGGGGCCTGTAAAAGCGAGGGTCCAGACCCCTTAAGTTTCGGAAAACCCTCAAGAAGATACCTAAACACGGTCGTGGTAAACAATTCACAGTTACCAGTTATCCAAATCCTGGTTGGCGATGTAGCGGTGGAAGGCCTCATTGATACAGGGGCAGAAGGCAATTTTATGAGTGACAAATTTTTCAATAAGAATTTTAATACGTTACGGTTATTTAAAAATAAAAACACAGAAATTATAGCCGCCCAAGGAAAAACCTGCCAATTATCAGGAAATTATCATAAGAATACAAATAAAAGACAAGAACCTTAAAGTATTAATTTTTGTGGTGAAAAATTTACAGAATCCAGTCATTTTAGGCATGGAGTTCTTAAAGGCCGCGAAAGCCAAGCTCAATTTTCAGGATAATTCGATCATGCTGGAAATGGATCGGAGGGGGGTGGAGCCGGTGAAAGAACCTCAGGTAGACTTGAGCCATTTGAGTGTCCAGAAAAGCCAAATCATCCAGCAAGTGGTGAGTACTTTTTTAAACTTGTTCTCTGAACGGCCTGATAACTGTCAAATTGTAACACATGACATACAACTAACTGCCGATAAACCCTGTAGGGCTAAACCCTACAGGTATGATCAACAGAAAGAACACATTATTGAAGAACACATTAAAGAAATGCTGTAGAACCAGATATTAACGCCCATAAATAGTGAGTACGCGAGTCCAGTCGTACTATGTAGGAAAAAGAACGATTTCCCTCCGTCAGAAAAAAGAGCTTGGAGGTTTGCTATCGATTACAGAAAACTCAATAGTATTACTAAATTCGCGGTTTACCCTTTGCCGGTGATTGAGGAAATTATTAGAAAGATTAAGTCTACGAGATGTATGACTACATTGGACTTAACTTCTGGGCTACTATCAAATACACTCATGTCCATAAATTAAGGATAATTCGGAGTCACACGGAAATCGAACTCTAAAATAAATATATCACCTGTAAAATCACTACACACATCTTCAAGAATCATATGCAAATTTCCGGAAGTAACCAGATGACACCGATGGTAAGTCACAATGACGAGAGTGTGAGAGTGATATACACTGACTACCAATAAGTATTTGAACACCTATGCAAATGACGATATCTGCGGTCCTAAGGTACGTCACGGACTCCGCCGGTATATATCGTGTAGAAAACAGCATCGGCTTTAGTAGCATGCAAGATGTTTCGCAGTTCGGAGCTCTCTGATTTCGAGAAAGGCATAATTAACGGGTATCACAAATGTGGCCGATCCTTAAGGGACATATCTAGCGATCTGAAGTACCCAAAATCGACAGTGGCCTATGTGATTAAGAAGTGGAAGGTGAGCGGTGATTGTCGGAATGTGCCCCGTGTCAGCAGACCAGCGAAACTGGGAGATAGAGACCGATGAGTGCTGTCCAGAGAAATTCGGAAGAACCGCACCCAACCGATGGCCCTCATCCGCGAGAAGTTTCAACAGGCATCCAGGAGTATTGTTTCAATGAATACCATCCGTAAGGCAGCTCATCTGCTTGGTTTTATGGTCGTGCTGCTGCCCATAAGCCTTTGATCACAAAGTCCAACCGCGCTGCTCGGTTAATGTGGTGCAAAGCACATCGAAATTGGACCGTAGATCAGTGGAAACGAGTTCTTTGGAGTGAAGAATCAAGGTTCAGCCTTTACCGTTCGGATGACAGGGTCTGGTTCTGGCGTCTACCTGGAGAATGTCTCCTGCCAGAATGCATTGTGCCAACAGTCAAGTTCGGCGGAAGTGGAATTATGGTCTGGGGTGTTTCTCCTGGTATGATCTGAGACCCTTGGTCCCCATTCATGGTAAGCTCAACTCCGATGCCTACTGCACTATTTTGGATGACAACGTGCTTTCTACGTTGGGGCAGTTTTATGGGTTGGACCCCTGTTACTTTCACTACGACAATGCCAGTTGTCATGTTTCGACGTTAACCAAGGCTTGGTATGGTGCCAATGGAGTTCATCGAATGGACTGGCCTGCCCAGAGTCTAGACCTGAACCCTATCGAGAACATCTGGGACGAGTTGCATTGCCAAATTTAGGGGTGCACTACCCGTGCAAAATCGGTCAAGGAACTTCTATGTCTTCTCCAAGCCGAGTGGAAGAAAATACCACTAGCTGTCATACAAAGACTTGTGGAAAGTATGCCCCGGAGGGTCCACGCTGTAATTACCTCTCGTGGAGGCTCTACCAACTATTGATTTTGAATAAAGTTAGTTTTTCTTTTCTATCACAGGTGTCCAAATACTTATTGGTAGTCAGTGTATAAGGAATACAGGCAAAGAAGTAAAATTGTTCGCAGGCGCTTTATAAGCATTTCAGTTCAATAACCGAATAGTTATGACACAAAGGATGCATTTGGATGATTTTTTACGTGGTAGAATTATCGGCCGTCTGGAATGTGGGCCTACCCAACTGGAAGTATCAGACGAACTTGGAATTGCACAGAGTGTCATCTCCAGGCTTTGGCAACGATTCCAAGATGATTGTAATGAGAGTAGACGTTACAGCACAGGTCGCCCCAGAGTTAGAACGCCGAATGAGGACCGGTATTTGGCAGAAAAGCCTCAGACCTTAGTCAGACTGAGACGGAGCAAAGCCTCAGACCTGTCTCGTCAGCTCTCTTCAGCCACTGGTACGACAATTTCAAGGCAGACCGTGTACAGACGCTTAGGGCAGATTGGTCTATATGCTCGTAGACCTGTCAGATGCGTTCCACTTACTGCAACTCACTGTCGCCTGCGGTTAGCCTGGAGTAGAGAGCATTCATTGTGGACATCGCAACAGTGGGCTTGTGTGATGTTTTTCTACGAGTCCAGGTTTAGCTTGCAGTCTGATTCTCGACGGACTTTCATATGGTGAGCTCCAGGTACCCGTTACCACCAAGAAAACATCATTGAACGACACCGTTACGGTGGTGCAGGAGTGCTCGTTTGGGGTGGAATTATTCTGGGTTCCTGAATTGACCTGCATGTTCAAATTGGAACCATGACAAGCCAAATCTATCGGGACGTCATTCTGGAACAACATGTATGTTTGTTTTGGGGCGTAATGAGGGCCCAATTTGTGTTTATGGATGACAACGCCCGTCCTCACCGTGCAAACATCGTAAGCGAATGCCTTCAATCGGAGGATATCACCCGTATGGATGGTAAGCATTCTCACCGGACTTGAATCCAGTAGAGCACGTGTGGGACATGCTTGGCCGACGAGTTGCAGCCCGTCAACCTCCTCCTACATGTCTACCGAAACTTCGGAGAGCATTGCTGTTTGAGTGGTGTAATATCCCCCAAGATCAGATCGATAATTTGATACTCAGCTGGCCTAGGCGTTATACGGACTGTATTGCACCGTCTGGGAGACATACAATGTATTAACAATCATACCAACCATGTAATATTGGTTTTTGTAAAGAGTTTTTTTTTTTTTTTTTTTTTTTTTTTTTTTTTGTAATTTGCTCCAGGGAGAAATAATCGCTAATTTTTTTCATAATATCAAACATATAGCATCTTTTTTTGCTCTTTACCTTTTGTTTAATAAATAAGCTTTACAAATAAGTCAAGTTTGTTTTGCTTCTAACTCTTCCTTTGCCTGATTTTGCATTATCCTTAATTTATAGACATGAGTGTAGCTATGAAACGAGAAGATACACATGAAACCGCGTTTAGCACAAAATTGGGCACTTATGCATTTTTACGCATGCCCTTTGGGCAGTGTGGGGCCCCGTCAACATTCCAGAGAGCTATTGACATAGTTCTAAAGCCTGTCCTAGAAAAATGGACTTTAATTTATCTAGATGATATAATTATAACGAGTAGTACGTTGGAGCAACATATTAAGGAATTGGAAGAGGTTTTTAATTATTAAAAGAGGCCGGTCTTACAATTAACGTATCGAAATGCAAGTTCGCGACAAAAGAACTTAAATACCTGGGTTTTAAAATTTCGCAAAAGACTATAGAAACTCAGGATTCGAAAATAAAAGCCATCAAGAATTTCCCACCTCCCAATACCGCCAAGAAACTTTCTTCTTTCCTTGGGTTATGTTCTTATTATCGGTCGTTCATAAAAGATTCCGCTAATATTGTTGAACCGTTTTTAGTAATTAAAAGAAAAAAAAGTAAGTTTACGTGGGTAGCAGAAGCAAATACAGCTTTTAAAAAGTTAAATGAAGCACTCATCAATGCCCCTGTTTTTAAATTCCCGGAAGGAGACGAAAACCTGGAAATTGCAGCCGATGCGTCGGACTATGCCGTAGGTGCGGTTCTCATGAAGAATGGGCATCCTTTGGCATTTTTTAGTAAAACCTTAAATTCTACTCAAAGGAATTATACAGCTACGGAGAGAGAAACATTAGCCGTATTAATGGCTGTACAGAAATTTCGAGTTTATTTCGGCAAAGCCCCAGTAACAGTCTTTTCGGATCATTCGGCTGTTGGTAGACTCTACTCGGGGAAAAACCGAACGCCCAGGTTAATAAGATGGGCTTTAAAACTTCAAGAATATAATCTTATAATTAAGTACAAACCAGGAAAAGAAAATAATGTCGCTGACGCACTATCCCGAATAAAACTGGACGAGGAGGTGAATGAACTCAAATGCGCTGTGTTGACTTCTAAAATTTTAGATTCTACAGAAACAATTATTGCTGAATTGAAAGCTGATCCTGAATTTGGAAGTATTTATGCTTATTTAAAAGACCCCGAAATCTTTGAACATACAGATGTCGCCGCAATACGAAGTAGAGCAGAAGACTATGAGATAATACATAATTTATTGTTTTATACGAAATCAACAAACGAAAACTCTGAGTATAGACCAGTCATCCCAGCCTCGCTTCGATTGAGCATTTTGAAAGAATTACACGACGCGCCAACATCGTGTCATTTAGGGGTCAGAAAGACTATTAGATGGGTACACGAGGCGGTATATTTCCCGCAATTATACAAACTAGTAACTGCGTATGTCAGGTCCTGCAATCAATGTCAATTAATAAATGATATTAATTACAGCCCAGCCGGGTACTTAAATAGCATTCGCGCTACATTTCCGAATGAAATTTTAGGCATAGATCTTCTTGATCCTTTTCCCCAGAGTGAGTTACATAAAAATAATTTTCTTTTAGTAATTGTAGATCATTTTTCAAAGTGGACAGAAATTGTTTCACTTATACGCGCGTCAGCCAAAACAGTTGCAGATGCATTCTTACACAGGTACATTTTAAAATACGGTGCACCGATAAAAGTCATTAGCGATAACGGTAAACAATTCCTTAGCCAAATTTTTGAAAACATTTGCTCTGGACTTGGCTTACGCTATCTCAAAATGGTTCCGTATAGACCACAGGCAAACATCGCAGAAAGAGTTAATAAAAATATTGTAAAAATAATTCGAAGTTATGTTAGCACACATCACAAGCGCTGTAACGTTAAAAATTGGTAATACTCAAAGTTTTCAAAAGGTTTATGGAAACACGATAACATCATAGTCATCCGCAAATAACTTCCATCGAAACTGAAAACTTTATGCACAAAATTTATTTGGAATGCAGGGAAAAAAAAAAAAAAAAAATTAGAGGATTCAAAATGAAGATACCTTCCGGAATGAAATGTACAGTATTTCAGGAAGTATTCACTTAACTTGGTTGTAATGAGCATATGTGAGACACGAAATGCATTCGGATGCGAAAAAAAAATAACAAACATTTAACTATCTGACAATGAATCAAATTTCATTGGAAATGTAATGGCATGAAAAGCAGAAAAATATATCTGACTAGAATACCTTGATGATAATATCTGAATGTGTTTTTTTTTTTTTTTTTTTTAAGGCGAAAAATGTTCACTGCAGTTTCTGATAGGGCTCAAAAGAAACAGTTCGCTTTTTTGAGTTGGAAAAATTTTCACTTTAATATTTTAAGACGAAAAATCTCCACTGTTATTTCGTCTATGGAAAAACCCATATTAATTTCAAAATGTAGTTAAAAAAATTCCACTTTGTGTTTAAAAACGTAAAAAAAAAAAATTCCTTTGGATTTTTTAGGTCGAAAAAGTTTCACTTTAAAATTTTTAGGAAGAAAAACCTCCACTTTTATTTTGTCTATGGGAAAAACCATTCAAAATGCTAGGGAAAAAAATTACAGTTTGATTTTAAAAAGTCGAAAAAATTCATTTAGATTTTTTTAAGTCGAAAAAATTTCACTTTAATTTTTTTAGGGAGAAAAATCTCCACTTTGATTTTGAAAAGTCGAAAAAAATTCATTTAGAATTTTTTTGGTTGAAAAAGTTTCACTTTAATTTTTTTAGGAAGAAAACCATTTTTTATTGGTTATGGTATACTTCATTCTCGCTCTAACCTTTTTTCTTTTGAGTTATAATATTTCTAAACCTGAATATTCAGAAAACGAAATCATTCTGATTTATCAAATTCCTTCTAAGTGTAGAATGTAATCTTCAAACAGAATATTCTAGTATAAATAAATACATTACAGACAAAAAAAAAAAGATTAAAAATACTTTATTATTTTTCAGGCCCTATTCCTGAAACTGGTTAAGGTTCTTACCCCTGACTTATCCCATTCGGGACATTTTCAGAAAAAATATTCATTCCTCGTTCATGTTTTCCATACTCAGACATTTTTTTCTCTTCTTATATGTTATATTTCACTATTGCTCTTTGGCTTGGTAGGAAGTTTTTTCATGGATATTGCATACCTCTCCTATACGTCTGC
Source organism: Stegodyphus dumicola (assembly GCF_044657685.1). Taxonomy (NCBI): domain Eukaryota; kingdom Metazoa; phylum Arthropoda; class Arachnida; order Araneae; family Eresidae; genus Stegodyphus; species Stegodyphus dumicola. The sequence continues at coordinate 155,684,078 of NC_140780.1, read as the reverse complement.
GGCTGTTTTAATAAATTACATTACCAACTAGTGTAAATAAGATCTCTAGATATATAGGTATTCTCTTGAGTGTTAACTTAATATGTAAATTTGTGAAGCATTTCTGTTTGAATACTTGCATTTGAATTTCTCTTTTTAAAATTAATTCATACTAAAATGTATTAAAGGTTCATTTAAGTTACCAATGTTGGACCATGATATAGAGTTCATGTCAATATTATATGTTTTGTGTGCTACTTATGCAAAAATGTTTCTCATATCTGGGGAAAATTAAATATCAGATATACTCAAATAGCTGTAAGAACTCTAAGTAAAGTAATGTCAGTTTGAAATGCGTATCTTCAGTTAAATTGAATATATTGATGTTACGTTGTATTATTATTTGGAAATTCATGTCAATATTCCCTGTTATGTAGGATTTTATTTGTTATGTATCATACCATAAAAATCATTCTCAAAAAGCTGTAAGAGTTCAGTGTTTGTCAATTTGAAATGCATATCTTAAGTTAGAAGGAATATATTAAAAAGCTTTGAGACTTGTTAAAATAAAGATCATACTATTTGAAAAAAAAATATATGTATTCCTAGCTGAGAAAATTTTATATTCTAAGTTGGCAAAAAGATGACAAAGTTCCACTTCCGTGACTTAACATTAATTCCATGTCCAGATATCCTTTCTTTTTAGATGATTTACACAAATATAGCTGTACAGTGAATTTAAAATATTACATTACGATGTGGATATTCTTCTCTGTAGTTAAAAGTTCTGTAGCTTGTTAAAAAATTATGGCTGTGTTAAGTTCAAATATAGCAGTGTTTATGAAGGTCTGCGGGAAATGATGGGGTTGATCTTTCGATTATGGTAACTTGGTGATTTTATGGCGAAACTTCGGCAACCAACTCTGCTACAGCAACCCTCTGTTTTTTTTTTTTTTTTTTTTTCCGCCGCCATTTTGTCTTCACGAAGTAAAGACATGTTTCTTTTCTTTTTATTTACTCAACACTTTTTCCAACAATCTACTAGCCGAATTACACTTATGCTAGAAATTTTATGGAACAAAACTGCTTAATCATGACAAAGATTAACTGCAAAATTGGGAAAAAGTGCAGAATCGCAAACTCCTTGCCGCGTTTTTCAAAATCGCACATACACAGTAACCATGTACACTTCGACTTATTTTTTCTTAAAAAAACATCCCAGAATTGCACAAAAATGGGATTGCGCACACTCTTGACTTTATCCATCTAAACTGCTATTTTCTCATAAATTACAAAAATTTGCACGAAAATGCAGGAAAATTTTGTGAATCTTTAAACTCGGTAAAAAGAACATATATGAAATTACCTGATCGTGAAAAATTATATACCCTATCCAAGGATGAACATTTCCACGTATAATATAAATAAAATATCCAAAAACTTTTACCTCTAAATTATCTATTATAAACGTCACCAACGAATCTATAACAAAGCATTAAAGATGGTTACAAATACTTAGTCTTAAATATTTAAATTATTTCCATGCACGTTTACTTCCACTGAAACGTATACCAAATTGCTACAAACATATAATTCACAAAATAACTATCATTTAATTAAAATATAATTTAACCATTTACACGTCGACTTATTTTTACTTAAAAAAAACATCCCAGAATTGCACAAAAATGGCATTGTGCACACTCTTCACTATATCCATGTACACTGCTTTTTTCTCATAAATTAGAAAAATTTCACGAAAATGCATGAAAATTTTGTGAATCTTTAAATTCGGTAAAAAGGACATATATGAAATTACCTGATCGCGAAAAAGTATATACCCTTTCCAAGGATGAACATTTGCACGTATAAAATAAATAAAATATCCAAAAACTTTTCCCTCTAAATTATCTATTATAAACCTCACCTACCAATTTCTAACGCAAACATTAAAAATGGTTCCAAATACTTAGTGTCAAATGCTTAATTCTTTCCATGCACATTTACTTCTACTCAAACGTATTCCAAAATACTACAAACATATAACTCTCAAAATCACGATCATTAAATTAAAATATAATTAAATTAAAAAAACTACTTAAAATATAAATAAGCACATACATTAAGATTTCTTGCACCGCCATTCAAACTTATCTGTAATATCCTTCCTTTCACACAATCTCATTTCATACCCACATGTTGGACATTCATACTTATCCGCAATTAAGCAATTCTTTTCAGTTACACATAAACGCAATAAAAATTTCGGATTTACTTTATATAGGGCCATGGGATCCAAATATTAAACAACACTGTTTCACAGAACATAGAATGAAACTAATGCTGTACAGCAGATATTTTTACAAATTTACCCCCTTTTCCGTTTAAAGAACAGTGATTCGTTCATTAATGTCACATGACATATCTCATGATCTTTCATTTCCCTCACACATATATTGCATATATATTACACATACACATTTCCATTATTACACATACACATTTACATTATTACATACACATTTACACATTCCATTATTACACATACACATTTACATTATTACACATACACATTTATATTACATATATATTACACATACACATTTCCCTCTCACATTAATGCGTAATCGGAACTGAGTACTTCTCACATTATTCCCAAAGTCCTAGGTAGTAACCTTTATCGCCTCCAAAATGTCGCCAAACTACCTGTTATCATATTCCAAAGTTCAGCCAATGATGGGATTACATTAAGAATCCGGGTGAAGTTTTCACATGATAGAAATCAAAATTTAACGTATGTTCGGTGATTTAAATACAATGTGTACAAGAAAATCCAAGATATTTTTGTAAAATATTTCAAAGAGTCAATCTGTGTTAGTAATATATCTGAAACCTCCTGCTCAATAAAAAAGAGTGTTCTGAATATATTCATGTAAATGTCTGTAGTGTAAAATAATAGAAAATGACATGCTGTTGGAACGTATTAAACTGGGGTAGACAATAATAAGAAATTTCATATTGTTTCGTATGTATTTGAACTAAACTGGCTAGAGATGTCCATATATTAGATCAAGTAGATTTTATGTTGTGAAATTTCTCTGAATTAGAAGGTTTAATTCAAAGTCAGTAGATCTTTGAAAAATCCGCATAAGTCTGTATTTATTTTTATGAAAAAAAAAAAAAAAAAGAATCAGAAATATTAATAGGGATATGTTTTAAAAACATGATAAAGGTTAAATGTAAGGCAAAATGTCTAAATGGAAAATAGAAAGTTTAAAATTTACATTTGTTTGACACGTTTCATGAATCCTTTGAACAAAAATGAGATGTGTGAAAGAGAATCCGCGACGTTTTGTATAATGTTTCAAAAAGTTAGCATAATACATTAGAAGAGAAAGTTCGGAGTATCACCTATTAAGTGTTAGTAGTATGGTGTAATACATTAGAAGGAAAAGTTTTGTATATCTTAAGTATTAGTAGCGTAAAAAATAATAAGAAATGTAATATGCTAAGTAAGCTATATGGAAGGAACATAGTACGTATTGTTTTAAATTTACAGAAAATATTATCCATGAAAGCCTCTAGAGGGAAATTATATGTCTGTAAGTTCCAGCTTAAATTTCATAGACAGATAAATATATATGTAACTTTACGCTTCGAGAAATGTAGGTGTAACATCAATAAGTATTTAAAACATTAAGAAAAAACCATAACAGGAAAATAAAATAAAGAAAAAAGAAATGAGAGAAGAAAATTATTCAAAGAATTAAAAAAAATATTTTTATATAAATGAAAAATTAAAAGTTACATCTTGACGTAAAATATAGGAAAAAAGGCAGAGTTCATAAAAAAGAAAGAAAAAATCGTATGAAAATAAGTACAGCTTTTGTAAAACAAATAAAGTGAAAACTGTAAAACACGGAAAGGAAAGATTAAACTGAAGGGAAAAAAAACCTTTTGTAAAATAAAAAGAGAAAAAAAAATAAATAAATAAAATTGTGGAAACGTATTACTTTTATAAAATCTATTACTTTTGCAAGTTAAACGTAGGGGAAAAGAATGTAAAACTTAAAAATGTGGGGAAAAAAGAAAAAAGAAATCTTATGTTTGTATATAAAAAATATGGTGTGAAAATTAGCACATTTAATTTAAGGGCGTGAAGAAAAGAAAATTAACGTAAATTATGTTTGTAAGATAAAGAAATGAGAAATTTAAAATATCTTAACCCAAATAAAAACAAAATAAATTTAAAGTTATGTGAATTCATTCGTTATCGAGGATGTACAAAGGTCTGAGCAAGTTGGAACAGAATTGCCTATGTGCAATCCATCAGGCTCATGCTGGTTTCCGCTGCACAAAGTCAGATGAACAAAGAGGATAGATACGATCAAATAATAAACAAATAATAGGATTCAAGAGATAAAAACACGGCTTTGTGTTATCGTCCACGTTTTACATGCCATACATGGGCAAATACATGAAATTTACATGTATATACATGAATATTTTTCATTAAATACTGCAATATTAAGTCAAATGGTATAATCAATTAAAAATAATGGTTAATAACTTGGTCAGTATCCACGAGAACCAATCAGAAAGCGCTATGGGTGAGACTACTGGTCTCTAGCGGTTGTTGCTGAAATAAATAGAATGTTCTAAAAATTCTAACATGTATATGCATGCTGCAATCAGGTTGCGGATTTTCGTTAATAGATAAGCGCTAACATGAAATCGGATTATAACACAAACGGGATGAAACATGTGGCTAACGTAGCAAGATAATCTGAGGTGATAATGCGCGATGACGTCACGAACAAGAAGCAGCGCGTCCGTGCTTGAGCCACGTAGTTGATGGCGTAGCAACCCTGGCGTGCTACTCTGTAAATTCTCTCCCCCCCTCTCAGCTCCACGCAACCCCAGCGCCACAGCGCCACAGCGCCATATGGCCCCAAACCAACGTTTTCTATCTATTCATATACGTAAAAGTGTTGCCTTTTTACTTTAATTAATTAAATCCTCTTTTTCGTTAAAATAGTTTTTTCTTCTATTTTCAACATACAGTATATACAGTAATTAATTAAAGTGTATGTAGACCCTTTCTTCGGAAAAGATGCAATTATCCGAATTTTCGATTATCCGAATGGGGTCCGGTTCCCAAGTGATTCGGATAATTGGAGTTCTATTGTATTATTTTTATAACAGGAAATATTTGTTCACAAACATATGTAAATCCAAAGTAATGAATTATGTGTTGAATTTTTCTGATAAAGTCTTTTTCCTTCCAGATCAGCTGAAATATTGCAAATGGAAAAAATATGTGCAAGTTCCAGCTCTTTGTCATGTAAATGTAAAATTTACTTTAGCTTAAGTTCTATACTACTGTAAGCATTTGACTCAGAGGTAATTAAGTCGTTAACAAGGTCGTTAAGACATCTATTACGTATATTTAAATTTTGGCGATGAAAATTGTAAAGTAATTGCGTATATTTAAATTCTGGCAGGGAAAATTGTAAAGTATGCAATTAGTTTTATTAACAGTTATTTGATATTAATTTGGTTTACTGTCCTTCTTGTTTCCCTTTCCTGCCAGAATATAAATTTCGAGCTCGTGTGTATTCAAATGAGACAGTATTTAAAGGAAGGTTTTAGAGGTTTTAAAGAGTGTTCTGCCTGCTGAAGACCACGTTCTTAATTTGATTCTCTTGAGAGTAGTATTCTGCAGCGTTTCGTTATTTTCGCCATTAAGACTTGTTACGCCGACCTTAGATCAGAGCCAACTTGCGCGTTGCTCTAATTGTGTAGCCGTTAGGCTAACTTACATTTACTTAATGAAGACATATTCTTACATTTGATTTTAGCCATAATTACTGGCTTCCGTGAACACAAGTGGAGCCTTCTGTTTCGTGCTAAATAAAAGGGTTCTTTACTCTCATTCTCAGACTTTTTCGTACTTTATACAACATAGTGATAATTCACTTACAGTCTTTTGAAGTTTCGTATAGTTGATGCTACCAAAGAATGCGAGACGTTATTAGATTAATCATTGAGTAAAATAGTAGTTTTAATATTTAACAGTAAATGTTAATAATTTGACAACGTATAATAGTATGTATACTAAGTACTGGAATGCCGTGTGACTAATTGATAAAGTAATATTTTATAGATTTTTATAAATCAAGTGAAAGTTAATAAAGTAAAAGAAAAGCAAATATCTATTCAAGTACATAAAAAATGTCGAAAAGTAACTTAAAATAACCATATTTAATGTTTATATTTGTAATCGATTTTGATATATACTATGTTTGTAATAAAAATGATTTAAGAATATTGATTAGACCAATGGATGTAAGAGGTAGTTTGGCCAACTGTCTTAATTTAAGTTGATCAAGAATTAATAGTGTGCTTTAAATTGGAAGTTATTATTTATGTTTATTATATAAGTTAGTTCTGTCATGTCTGCCCCCATGTTTCATATTGGCGGCATACAAATATGGGCTCTACCATCAAACACTGCGATTTTATTGTGAATTTATTAATTATGGTTACTGAAGTCTGTAGAGACATTAGTTATTTTTGGAAGCAGAAGAGATGGAAAATTAGTAACCGCCTTCGCCGGGAATCGAACCACGAACCTCTGGAATACCGGCCCAGAGTGCAGAACCACTACATCACGAAGGCACGCTAGGAAAGCGGGAGAAAAACTTTATAAGTTATTTGTGCAATGTATTAGGCGGTGTCAGTCAAATTATTTAGTTTTTAGAATATTAATTATTTCTTGAATTTGGAATATATTCATTTAGATTTTAATACATGGTACAGAATATATAAAGAGAGGCATTATTATTTTATATGAATTAGTCATTGATAATCATGTATGGATATTCCATCCCTAGTGTTTTTGAGATGCTTTATATATTTGCATTTCAGTGGATGAGTCAAGAGTTTGGATTGACGATTTAGTTATCTCTAGTAAGGAGTAATGAGAATTAATTTTTTGTGATTCATATGTTTTAAGGAACGTCAGTGTAAACATTTTAACGGTAAAACATTTTTAACGAAAGACTTTTTTTTTTCAAGTAGAAGCAATTTTCATTATTATTGAAAAATAATAAGTTTTTGTTTTTATATCAAGATCCAAAGAAGAAGATGTCACTTTACACTGACTGACATTCATTTAATGAGTTTGAATTTTAACTGAATTTACTTTACTTTTAAGTTTCAAGATATGCGTTTACTAAATTCGGTTTTAATATTTCGGATTTTTAAATTCGGGTTCTAAGAGAGTTTTATTTAAATTTTATCCGGAACCAGGCATTCAATTAATTAAACATAGTTTAATTTTTATATGCGAAAGGCAATTAAAATTAATTTCGACCACATAACAGCATTACAAATGCTCTGAGTGAAATAGTTTAGTCGCACGACACACGCATCCAGTACGTCGTTCAAAAGGAGTAAATGGCGATGAGTTTCTCACTTGGCTTCCAAATTTGCTGAAGCATACTGCTTGCAAATTTTGATCTTTGTGGAAGTATTTAAAGATATTGTTTTTTGTATAGCTATTGCCTTCTGACTTTGATGAACTCAAAATCTGCATTATCCATGCTACGCGCCACTTACATCAAATATGGTTTAACTGAACTGAAACTGAATTTTTTCATTGAAACTGACGACGTTTTTGGATTGCACCTGGAAACTGTGAAGTCTGACTGCAGACTGGATGGATATCGAATTTCAAAAAGTGATCTCACATAAAACATCTTTGATGCATGACAAGAAATTTGGAGAATTAAGATTTAATTTGATGAATTTCATGTAATTATGTGACAATTAAATTGTTTACTGTAATCATTTCTAACAGGATGATTCTATTTAACTTGTAGAATCATTAGTTATTTATCACAGCAGAAAACGTGAAAAATAAGCTGTGCACTCCTTGAGATTCGAGAACTCCGAACCTTTCGATTCCTAACCATCCTTCTAATTACATTGCCACGGCATGTGGTAAAGAAGAAGAAAATCTCTTTACAGACTTACCCTGCATTTTTGCTTAAAGATGTCATGTAATTAAAATTATCGTAGACTGAAAATCCACTTCATATGATTCTTCCTTAAACTGGAGCCGTGGGTATGTGACTGTCTGAAAATATATGCTAGTTAAAACTGGAAGATCATAATTAGTAACGTTATATTATAGGATTTTTCCGGTCACATTCATTAGCAAAAATAAACTTTTAGGAGATACAAGCCACGCCTTTTAACTGGCATTTTATTCCTATTTGATAGTTAAACAAGTTACTGAAGATGAAAGCCATAAAAATTTTTCCAGAAAATTTGTTTTTCCTACTGCAAAAACTCTGGAATGTTAGCTGGAGTCACGGATTAAGGAAAGGGTATTTGCGGGTGCTTGCACGGATATACTAAGCTTAAATAACGATCCAAATCCAGAATGTGTCAAAAAATTAATTTCAATAATACACTACATTTTAGCGTAGACATTTATTAAATTGCGTTTCCCAGGTTGTATATTTGGAATTTAATACAAAGCTAATGAAAAAGGAGGCCTTTCTTACTAGTGTTATGTTAAATGATGCTGCAAGTGCCTTCTGCCTGAGGTGCGAAAATATCTTCATACTAACCTAATTACTGGGTGCATAAATATGACTCCGCCATTTTTCGAGTATAAAAAGACATTTGTTAGTTTCAAAAATGAAAGAAAGATCATTCAAAGTATTTTCCATCAACAATTACTACATTCACTTATCTGCCAGACAACAAACGGATTCCGTGAAGGAAGGATTCCAGTTATTTTGAAACTATCCAGTCATCAAACCAAATTTTGATAACCCTGAACCCCTTCTCATATAGGGTGCTCTGCATGAATCGAAACAAATGGTTATCTGAAGGCAAGGTCCGTACAAAGTAGTCCGTTCTTTCTACGGACCTTGATCTGAAGGACCAACATTTGGTGAATATGGCGGATGGAGTAACGCATACCAGTAAAGTATTGCTGGAGTTTCCTTGATTGGTCTTACAACATGTGGGCAAGTATTGTCATGATGGAGTATCACTTTGTCTTATTTTTTGGCATTTTCTGGAAGTTTTAATACTTCGTTAAGATTGGTTAATTGTCGTTTGTGATGATCAGCATTGATTGCCTGGCTCTGTTGCAAAAGCTGAAATGTTTTGAATGGTATTTCTATGTTGTTTCTCATTTGTATCAAAATTACTATTTTTAAACCGTCGGAACCACTCATTCGAGTTAAATTCTATGAAGAAAGTTCACCATAAATTTTCAATATGAAATATGTTTCTGCTGTTTTTTTTTTTTTTTTTTTTTTTTCAATAAAGCAAGAAATAATGGCTTTCCACAAGTCTTGTTTTGGCATAAAACTCGATATTTTAACAAGGTAAATATATTTATTGTTTACATTTTAAACTGATGCCAAAGACTAATTATTAAAGGTTGCTGTTAAATCTTTCAAATACAAGTGTACCCCGATCCACTTGCAAGCAAGTATTTCAACTACAACATCTCTTAGAAAAAAATGAAATCATACTTATACGCCCAACAGTTCAAACTCAAACGTTACTCATCCTGAAGAAGCAAAGATAAAACAAACGTGTTAGTAGAATGATGTCTTATGTTATGAATTAAAATAACAAACTGAAAAATATTTATGAAAACCATACAATTAAAGATAACGTTAATAAGTTAGGAAAGTTAAATTAAAGTTTAGTCATACCATTGATTTCTGAGAAATGAAGACGGGTTCTGTACATATTTGATATATCTGTAAGGAATATTTTTCCATCGTATCGGATACATTCATTTTGCATCCCGGTGGATGTGTAAGTACATTGTTCTGTTCTTTCAACAGTCCACTGCAAACACAATATTAATGAAACAAAAATATTTCATTTCCCAAATGCTTTCTTTTATTTATGCGTAAAACAACAACAGATAATTACTAACCTCATTGGATGGCTGAGCAGAAGAATAAAGAAGATCAAGAAAAGATGATGACTGTACCAAAATAAATCGTAGCTCACAATCCTGCAAAAATATTGGAATTAGGATGGATAGAGAATTTTAAATAAATCAAAAATGAAAGAATATTTTCAGCAAGTGTACCATTTACGTCTTATTTTAATAGTTTAAAGTATTCGTAGACAGTTATCACTTTTGTTTAAGAGTCCATTTGAAACACTTTAAAGTCAGAATTACATAATGATAGCACAACAGAATATTAAAATTCTGCTGAAGCAAAAATACGTAAAAAACAGAGAAGGGGCATATCCAGGCGGGGGTACATAGGGACATATGCCCCACCTCCAAAATTTTTTCTTGTTTTTCCTGATACTTGTTCATCAAGAGAAAAAAAATATTCCATTTAAATCTGTTTCTCAGAAAAAGATAGAAATATTTTTGCTGTCTCTGCAATAGTGCCTCAGAGTCAGTGTTTGTAAGAAGCATGGAGGTAAGAAGGGAAGGAGTGGCTAAACCGGCACTAGATTCATTTATTCATTCATTATATATTAAGTCGAAATATTGCATTTCAGATGCAACGTGTCCGGCTCAATGACTTGTATGCCCAAAGGGCGCATGACCCAAGTGAAGCACTGCTTTGAAGCTTCGGTCACCAGATGGGGTGTTTTTTGTTCACATTCAGGAGCTCGCTTGACAGTGCTCTGACAGCATTTCGACACACGGCAGTTCCATACAAATCGAAAAACGGGACACTTTCGCATGAAAGAAACATTCACTGTGTGATGGATAATAGCAATTTGTATAGTTTAGTGACATTTACGCAAAAATCACATCTTGGTTATTTTTCGATAATTAACAACAGGGATTTTGATTATTATAAATTTGTTTTATAAAATTCTAAGCTGTTAAACTATAAAAATATAGATTTTAGCAAAAATGTTATGCTTAAAGAATGAAAAATACCTTACGGTACCTTTAAAATTGTATACATCTTTCGATAACCCTTGATAGAGTATTCGCTACTTTTATTTTATGTTCCAAACGCCAAAATATGCCGGCAAATAAAATAGTCAGCTATTGAAACAATTTGTTAATCAACTTTTTTGTTTCTGGCGCAAATTGACATAAAAACTCCGTGAGCACCAAGAAAAAAATATCACGTACATTCTTTGCTGACAGGTTAAGGAGCTTTATACAAGGACGTAAACAAGTCGTAATACATATTTTTGATACTGCCAATAGGCAAAAGGAAATAGACAAAATTTAGTTCTGTTATTAACAAAGTAATTTTCTTTGGCAAAAATGGACCTCTTTTTAGAAGATCGTGATTACGACCAAATTAACGAAACAGATGAAAACAAGAAACATAACCATCACGAATTTCCGTCAATCTGCTTAAAATCTGAACTGATGCAGGAGATAAAATGCTGAAAGAGCATTCAAAATAATCTGCTAATAATGCATCGCATATATCGCCTAAAGTACAAAACGAAATTATAGATGCTTGCCAAATTTTAAAATTATCACCTGGAAGTTATTTTATAACCTCGTGTACAGAAACCCTTCATGTATTAATAGTTCTCAGATCCTAAACAAGATACTGAAAAGACTACCACTCAAAAGCAGCAACAAATGTGCCGCACAGAATGCCCAACGATCAACACATAGTTAAACTTCGCAGAAATATCCGTAATACCATTAAGTAATAAAAACTATTTAAGGAAACGCTGGCATTTGACATGGGATCCTAAGCTTAAAAAAATACAAATAAATAAACAGATTAAGAAACTTATTAAGAAACACAAGGAGGGCAAATGTGAAGATAATATTCCCATTCCCGAAAGAATCTATTTTTCGTTCATAAATAAATTTAAGAAAAAAATATAGATGTAATAGGGCAGTCTACGCTGACCATTAGATTGCACTTTAGAACACAAAAATGCCAAAATGCTTATTTCCAGAAACAGTTCAAGCTCAGTTTTGTACTGAAAGTCGACAGTTTTACTAATGACTGGATGAAGACCCAAGGAAGTTTAGTTAGTTAAGATTCCCCCTAAGAATCGACTAATGTAGTTAAGAATTTTGAATTAGAAGGCTGCCGATGATGACATTACAAATTATGCAATTAGAAACTTGATGAAAAGCGTCATTTGCTTGAAAACAAGAAAGCGAAAGTGATTTCATTACTTAAATAAGATTTAATTAAACTTTACGGTTATAAGCCTATTAGTTTACTTGCCAGTTTAGGAAAAGTGTATAACAGAATTATTCTCCATAGAATAAGTTATTTTAGTTATCTGATCCTTTATCAAAAAGAAGTGCTTCACGGTCTCAGAAAAAAATGCATGATCTAATACTAGACTCATAAGAGTAGGTATCCCACAGAGCTCAGTATTGGTCCCCTATTTTTTACCTGTTTCATGTTGATGGCTTTCGTAAATCGCACCTCAATCAGCATTCGCCATCTGCATGCTACACTGACGAAAAGGCAATATCCGCTTAATCTGCATGTACCAAACATGCAATTAAAAAGGCCGGAAGATTTATATTCCATGCACAGAAGAGTGGTGCTAGCATTGGCGCATTAGGATCAATGCACTAATCTCAACTTTTCGTCTCATTTCTCTCAACAACTCGTTGTTCGTCGAAATAAGGGATCCAGAATGCTCATAAAAGTACGTTTGAAATTGTTCTGTGACATTGCGCCGAAAGTTAGTAAGGGAAATGAACTTTGTGTAACCATAAACAGTAAATTAACATCAGCTGGATCACATTATCTGGTGTAACCAGTGCGACCGTACCGGGCGACACAAAATTTTACAATTAAGCGAACCATCGAGCGTCAAAATTTAGGGAAGGCGAAATTTTTAGAATTTAGAGCACGCAGAATTTGGGGGGGCGGGGCAAATTTTTTAGAATTTATGGAAGCACCAGGCAGCAGAATTTAGGACCTACAAAGATCGTACCGGGGACAAAATGACTTGCTCTGCTCTATTTAAAGTGGTGTAGTGTTCAGCAAGTTGTGTAGGCTGCAATTTCACGTGCTCCCGCTTGTTTTGTAGTAAGTGTCGTTTAAATTACAGAAGTCGATTTCAATTGTATAGCACAAGTTTCAGCAACATACCGCGAACACAGTGCTGCAAAGCTTTAGTTCCCACGACCATTATTTCAGCAAATACTTAGTTTTTATTGTTCTTGTGAAACGCGGCCGATATTCCTTTGTTTGTGAAAGTGGTTAAGCGAAGTGCCAAGGATCACAAGTTATTTATAATACTCTTCCTGTGTAATAGTGCTGCCGTCTATAAAATTAATTGAACTTTCTGATTAATTCACATTCCCAAGATACCTATGGATGCCATTTGATGTTATTATTTCAAGCAATTAAAGAAGTACAGCTCATTAAAATAGTGCCATATTCAGCTCAATTAATGCAAGTTTTTCTTGGATTATAACTTATTTACAAGATTATCAACGCTGAAATCGTACTCAAGAGGTAGGCTCTTAAACACTATTTCTTCGTTGAAAATTTCTTCCCCGTTCCTTCTTCTGAGGCGTTTATTTTAATTATTTTACATCATTTAACGTGCAAGTGTGTTCCATTCCCCCCCCTCATCTTCTACAGAGAGATTTTTTCCCACATACTTGCCCCCGAAACCAGTTGGAAGGCGACCTTGAACTGTATTTGTATGTCCACGACCGTGCTCTATTGTTACAGCTCTAATAAGAACAGCGCCCTTTCATTGCACACGGCTTTCTCAGTTTCAGTGGCGGAGCATTTTTGCCCAATTTCAACAATTGTGTTTTAAATCTTTAACCAAAGTTCTAAAAGGATAAAAGCACTGAATGAAACGGGCTCAAATACTGCATCTTCACAGATCATCACATTATCAGTTATTTATTAACTCCTGCAGTCTTGTAATTTAGGAAAGAATATACTTTTTTTAATTCTTTTTTATTATTATTTTATTTTCACTACAATTATTGTTATTACTCGTATTATTATTTGGTATTTAGAATCGTATATACATATGTTAATGTAACTAGTGTGTCTTTTCATACTTATTTATACTCCCCTAACCTATCACATTGTGTTTTGCATAATTCTGAAAAGTTTTTACATACTGTTATATCTGTTTTCTAAGTATAATACTGATTACTTAACACTCACTTGCAGAAATACCTGTCTGAAAAAGGTTTAGAACTCCTCTTAACGACTTAATATAATGTACGTCTTACAACTCACAGTTATTTAATTAATTAACCTTTGGTTAAGACTTGACATAATATAGTATTTACCAACAGATAATTTTTATTTTTATTTATTTTGTTTTTCTTACTTTATATATATATTCTTTTTCCTAAGAAATATTGGATCTGCATAACACCTGAATTTAGAATTATTTTTGTCAGACTTTATGTGAGTAATAACATTTATTCTAATAAGCAATTATTCACTATTATTTACTTATTTATTTATTTTTGTTAACTTCATGTACTAGTAATTTTCTGCTCTGCTTATGAATAGTTTCTGATTTATTGTCATTTTTGTTTTGTGTGCTCTATGAAATTGTAAACTCCTATCGATGGCTTCTAAAGATAGGTCTTCCTCACCATCATTATTAAACATCTCTCATTCTTTAACTAGCAATCCTGAAAATGCTGACTCCTCCAGATTGAATGATATTCTACGAATTACTGATAAAATTAAAGATCTTCTAAACATCGGCAAAAATAGAAAACTTAATACCCAAGAGCATAAATATATTTCTGGCCATTTAACAGCTCTTCGTCAAATAGTGGCAGACCAAGAACTTACTCTAGCGAAGCACGAAGGTACAATTTCAGAACTGAGAGAGCAACTGTCTCTTCAGCGTTCAAATACTACAGTTATTTCTGAAGTGAAGGAACATTTGCAGCAACAACACGAAGTTAAAAAATTATTCGAAACAAAGTTTCTAGAACAAACACCAAATTCCTACGCCGTTGCTACCGCCAAAAACATTTCTTTGAAACAGGCTCCAAAAAGTCAAATCAGAGATCATATTCTACTCCTGAAACCTAAAGATTCAGAAAGAACACCTGAAGATATTAGACACCAACTAAGTTCGACACTTAATCCACAAAAAATTGGTATTCATATCAATAATATTCGTACTACTAAGTCTAATGAGCTTTTAATCTGTGTCGAAAAGAAAGCAGACTTAGAACACTTACACCGCTCAATCGTTGAAAATTCAGAACTACAAGCCTCCGTAACTGTTCGTACTTCAAAACCCAAAAGTACCAAACTCATAGTATTTAATGTACCCTCTTCAGCGGCTGCTGAAGATATCAAATCGGCTTTTCTGAAAATTACATCAAATAATAATCTTGATATTTCGTGTTCTCCAATTCACCGATCTGAAAATACAAATAAATGGATTGTAGAAACTTCTTCAGATTCTAGTGACTGTTTTACTCCGTCAAGAGTCTTCATTGGATTCAATTCGTGTTCTTTCCGTCCCTACATTTCACTTCCCCGTTGCCTTCATTGTCAGGGTCTTGGACATAATAGTCGTAGCTGTCAAAATCCTCCCTGCTGTTCCATCTGCGCAAATCAACATTCCCATAGAGAGTGTACCTCAAAGGAAAAACTCTGTGTAAATGGTATGCGCAGTAACCAAGAAACTGGTTCTTCATTGCATACTGATCACGGTGCTCATGAAAGAACATGCCAGACTTACAGGAGTCAGCTCAACAAATTATTATACCAGGACAAAGCCACAACCTCACATGTTGCCATCATCCATAACTAAAAATTCTTCAGTTGCAACCAACATGCAAGAGCGCAATTTAAAGAACAACGCTTCAACTCATTATAACATGGGCAATGATGTACAAAATAATCTACCCCCGACCTTGCTAAAAAACTCAATACCATTTTCTTCAATTCGTTTTCTCCAAATCAACTTACAAAGAGCAAAAACGGCTTCTGACCATCTAGCAGAATTCTTAACTCACAACCATAAAGACTTTGTTTTAAACCAAGAACCCTATTGTATCGAAGGGAAAGTAAGTAGCATTTCAACGTCTTGGAATGTCTTTCAATATTCTCCTCGGTCTCCTAATAAACATCCCAGAGCAGCTATCATCAGTTTTAATTATACCTGGCACCCAATTCTAATTACAGCCAAAAGAGACCTAGTTACAATCTGCCTTAATAGTTCCAACTCTCAACTACTTATTTCAAGTATTTATGCATCTCCCTTCGAGGATATTTCTCCTTTGTTTCAAGATTTAGAATCCATCTCGTCTTCCTTCCGAGGTCCACACATAATTTGTGGAGACTTCAATTCACACGACCAGCTTTGGGGGGTACAACTCCACAAGTCCAAGAGGAAGGTCCCTTGAGGAATTCTTCAATTCACATAATCTTGTTATTCATAATCAAGCCTCGGATTTATCTTCTTTCGAAACAATGTATGGGAGAGGGTGGCCGGATCTTGTAGTTACTTCCCATCACCTAATTAATTCGATTTCAAATCGCAAAATTGAAGAAGAGAACTCCCACTCAGATCATAAATATATTACTTTTGAAATCAAAGAGAACTCAGATTCAGTTTTAATGAAACGCTTTAAAATTACTAAAAAGAAAGAAAAGAACTTTATTCAGCAAATTCAACAATCCGCACTTCCAATGACTTCTTCCTTCCAACTAAATTCAACAAAAGAAGATCTAAATAAAGCTACAGAAGATTTTATAACAAAAATCCAAGAAATCTGTGAAAATACCTTTCCAATACAATCTGCAAAACATTACTTTCATATAAATTGGTGGACTAAAGAGTTACGCGCTCAGAAGCATAAGGCGAGAGCATTGAAACGGAAAATGAAATCGATTACTGACGATGAATTAAGACACCAAGCCTGGCTCAAATTCAAAAAAGAAAATGCAAACTACAAAAAGATGATTCTCGAATCTAAATTAAAAAGTTGGCACAAATACTGTTCAAAAAATAAAGAAATTTATGGCACATTATACAAGATCGCCAGTAGTAAAATATTTAAACCGTCGCAAATCCAACTTTTCTCAAATTTGCTTTCAAGTTCTGCTGAAATTCAGGATGCCAGTCTCTCAACATTAAATGAGATTCTTGACTCTGTCTTTCTAAAAGTTGATCCAGCTGAAGATTCTTCTACTCAAACCAGAATCCGTAACTGCAATGACATTCCACTAACAGAAAACGATATTCCTTTCTCAAAACAAGAAATAAAGCAAATAATTAAAAACCTAGCATTAAAAAAGGCACCAGGCTCAGATGGCATCGATAACCACATTATAAAATTAATCAAGCGCATCCTGACATAATCTGTAGTTTTTGCAATCGATGTATAGAGCTCTCTATCTTTCCTGATTGTTTGAAAATTGGTAATATAATACTCTTCAATAAGAAGAATAAAAGCTCCGATGAACCTAAATCTTATCGTCCGATAAATCTTCTCCCAGCCCTGGGAAAAGTTTTGGAAAGATGTCTTATTGATCGCCTAAAATTTCATGTTTACAGCCAAAACTTAATAAGCAATAACCAGTTTGGATTTCGATGCCTACTTTCAACAAGTCCTCCAATTAATTCAGCTCTTGAACAAGTCAGAAACAATAAAATCAACCAAATTCATTCTGCAATAATATGTCCCGACTTAAAATCAGCTTTTGATTATTTATGTCCAGCAGTTTTACAAGCGCTGCGTTCCTTTAAGTGCCCTCAAAATTTATTTCTAATTATTCAAGATTACTTCAGAAACAGGAAAAGTATGATTCTTTACAACAATACTGAAATTGTGCGTAATCAAGTCAGAGGATGTCCTCAGGGGTCTTGCATGAGTGCAGATCTCTGGAATATCAGTTTCAACAACATCATTGCCTATCCATGGCCAGATCATTCAAAAATTGTAGCTTTTATTACAAGTGACCGTATCAGAGACATTTTACAGAATAATTGCAACGAAACACTCCAGTTATTTAACGAACTTTGCAAAACTCAAAAACTACAAATTTCACATAGTAAGTCCCAAGTTTCAGTGATCCATAAACCAGGGCAAAATATAACTAAAGCTTTAGGTCTAAAAATTGGCAATCAAAAGATCAAATCTGTGATTACAACCAAGTACCTCAGTTTAACAATCGACAAGAAATTCTCCTGGATCCCTCATCTACAAAATATTAAACTTTACAACATCAATAGGTAACTGCCTCCGACGTATGCATGGATATAACTGGGGCTTAAATTCCCATGTAACACATATTCTTCTAAA
Source organism: Stegodyphus dumicola (assembly GCF_044657685.1). Taxonomy (NCBI): domain Eukaryota; kingdom Metazoa; phylum Arthropoda; class Arachnida; order Araneae; family Eresidae; genus Stegodyphus; species Stegodyphus dumicola. The sequence continues at coordinate 155,665,813 of NC_140780.1, read as the reverse complement.
AACAGTCATCTCAAAAATGGTAAATTACGGAGCCGGAATTTGGGCACAACCAATGACAGTGAGAAAGATCAAATGTTTAAATTCAATTCAAAGGCCTTTTACTCTTTGCATTACTCGGGCGTATCGCACAACTTCAAATATAGCACTTGATACTTTAGCTGGTACTCTTCCATTACCAATCAAAGCAGAAATGGAAAGCGCCTATATGAAAGTCCTTCAACTTAACCAAGCCGCAGAATTCAACAATCAAACCTTTTGGCCATCCAACTATGGAAAGAAAATTAACCCCAATCTTATCCATCCAGCGCTTCGCTTCAGCAAAATAATATTCGCCACGTCTGAAGAAAATTCAAGTTCATCTCCAATTGCTTATACTGATGGATCAAAAATTGAAGGAAAAGTTGGTTCCGCAGTCTTTTTTCAAATTACCCCCTCAAATATCATCAAATGAAAAGGCCATCTCCATAATAATAATAGTGTTTTCCAAGCGGCATTGTCAGCTATAAAAGCAGCGAATAAACAGCCATTCTAAAAAATCTCAACGAATTTAGCATAAAATCCGACTCTCAAGCAGCTAGCTACTCTAGCTATTAAGAATCCCTTACCTTCCTCTTCATTGATACCTGACATAAATTCTCTTCTTGGCAAAATTCCAAACTACAAAATTCAAATTTCATGGATCAAAGGACATAGTGGCCATTTTGGTAATGATCAGGCAGATAAACTAGCCAAAGCAGCAGCTATTAATCAAGATGGTACTGAAATCATCATTCCGTGGCCTCGCTCAAATTTTAAGTACAAACTAAAACAACTTGCTTCAAAATCTTGGCAAGATTTGTGGAACAATGCTCCACAGGGAAGACGCACATATAACTTGATTTCCAATGTAAGCATCGCATCTCTGTACTCGAATCCTTCACTAAATTACTTTATAACAGGACATGGACCCTTCCCCACATATTTCTACGCAAGAAATTTGGCAAATTCTGATATCTGTATATGTGGGGAACAGGGAACTCCTGATCATTACACTTTCTTATGCCCCTTAACTGAGGATATTCACATAAAATCCCCAAGAACTGATCTTCTAGCATTCCAAAGGTTTTTAATTAAAGATAAACATCAGTATCCAAAGTTTCAGAAAATTATGCAACGACTCTCTTCCTACGGCCCAGATCTCTGTCAAGTGTAAGTCCACATACTGCTTAGTGAACTTTTACATGCTGTGATTATGGATAAAATGGCTACCCTCGTGAACTTTATAAACTGCAATAAACCAATATATCTGAAATAACCCATGGACACCCACCTCTTTAGCATTATTATTACAATTCATTTTAACATTGTGTTGCCAGTACTAATTATAATTATCTCATTATGTTTATCTGTTTATTAATTATGTTTATCTCCTATTTTTGTTGCACCAAATCAGATGTTCAATTTATCTTGTGAATCTCAAATTGTATTCCGACTATTTTGTAATCTACTTATGTCCTACATCATTATTTGAATTAAATACTGGATGCAGGGCGTACTGTGGGATTGCACGATGTACCATAATAGGCAAACTCTAGACCTTTTGGAAAGCTTCAGTCTATGTAAATTCCTATAAAACTTGCAATTCCCCCCCCTTTTTTAAGAGTTAGTATGGGAAGGCATTACCAGTTGACCTATGGTACATCGCTGGTGTCCCCCCACACTTTTAACTTTACCTCTGGCCTTTTTAAATTAAAAAGAGCAGAGTTATAAATTTGTATTACAAATCATAGGCAAATATTCCCACTTTGATTTGCACAGAAAGAGGTTCATCTACCTTATTCCTTATACATACAGTTATTTGTGTATTTCTTGTTCATGACAGCAATGCGTTACAAAATATTCTCTTTACTGTAATCTCTCCACAATCCTTAAGTTCTCTCGATATAGCTAGTCTCCCTCCTTTTTTTCCCTTAGGCAGACAGTCCTTATATATTTTGCCATTATTCGAATAACAAATCTTAAGCTTTCCTCTGTCATTCCCTTCGAGGGAACCTCAGACTCCGACCTTTCTCATGATGAGTCTATCATGAAATTATTGATCCAACAGCCGGAAACGTTGCGCTCTGCGTGGTATTCACGATCATATAGTATCTGAAGTTCACTGCAGTAAATGGATGAACACAACTCCGTTTGCGCAGTCGTGGCGGTTCTTTTGATTGCAGATCTTCTCTAGTATTTTGTATGTTCCTTACCTGATCCGCTTTAGCCAAAATGAGCAACTGCTTCTCTTAGGCCATATGATGCGAAATCTTTGTCAATTAGACAACCGTTAATAGCACCATCAGTTACGTTTCAAAGACATCTTTGCATATAGGTTGCAATACCAAACCGAAAAATAAAGCTAAAATTGCCATGAGCGAGAACTTTTTTTCATTTAAATAATGCACTATGCTCCTCTCTCTTGCGCATTCAATAAACACTACAATATTATTGGCGCTGAAATTATAATCATTTGCAGAATCTTTTAAACAACATTTGCAGGCATGCTAAATTTCGAATCTACAACTCATTTCTCCATGGGTTCTCTTATTTTTTATATTCTTTTATTTATTTTTATAGTGTTTACAGTATATAGCTTGTTATTTATTTTTATTACTCAATGTTCGTGAGGTGCGCACAGCCACTTTGCAGTGAAATGACTAACAATTAGCATTCACAAAAAACTAGTGATTTTGTTTCCATTAAAAGTTATTAGCTTTTTCTCTGTTTACCTATTTAAGAAGGCTATAGCGACAAAATTGATTGCAAGAACAATCCATGATATTACATCAAGTCTTGCCATTAGTCAGTACTGAGAAGTGTGCATTTGAAGTGCCTAAGAAGATGCTGAGAAAAAGCATAATATGAGCAAATAACACTTATTTAAGACTCTTCAAGTTTCATACAGTTACGTGGAACTCAGTTGCATGTTGTGTAAGTATATAGCTATTCCCCTGAATCTCTGATATGATTTTTAGTGAATATGACTGTTTAGTATACGAAGAGTAACAAATTTATGTAATAGGTATTGGGTTTTTGTTAGGTATAAATTCAGTTTGAGAAGTTTTCCAGTTCTGAATTAGCCCGACAAGTAAAATAAGTCTCTTCATGGATGTAACGTCTTATACTTTTACAGAATAAATTAGCAATTAATATCTGTTCCTGAGAGATGAATCGAGAAAATAATTAATATTGAATGCTATGTTTTCTCTTCTAACGATGAGAATGTATCTCAGCAGTTTTCTCCTTTATCATTATTAGGTTTTCTAATTTTCGTTTTCATATGCATTTATTTTTAGTGATTAATAGCCTAATTTTACAATGTTACTATTTTTTTATATTACCTTCCTATTATAATTAACAAAGTGTATTAATTAGATTTTATAATATGAAAATAAGCGTCATGAAAGTTTTAAGCTTAAGTCTTAATGCTTAAGAACTGGCTATCGTAACACTCAGCTCCTCGTTATAATAGCTGAGTAATATATCGATTGATAATTTAATTTTTATATTAGTTATGTACGAAGACAGGCACCCATGTGTATACTTTTCTGTATATACAGAAAGACAGTGTATTATAAATTAAGCAGATTGAAGAAATGGTCAACAATTAACAAGAAAACATATCATAAGTTCAAATAAAAAACATATAAAACCGAAAAGTGAAACTAAATAAACAGCAGTAACCTATTTTATTAGTAAGTCTAAATAAAATGCAGTAACTACCTATTCCACATGACTAATAGTCATTCAATACTGGAAACTCGATATTCGGGTTGATATAAGTGCACATATACACACAATTGAGCCTTGATGATTAAAGGTAAAAATGACCACCTACTACCATATATTGGGCTACCATGGATGGCTACGAAACTTCATGATGCTCTATAATAATATATTGTACTCAGCAGTGGATAAAATTTGTATTTTCCCACAAAATTTTGATTTAAAGTCAAATGGGATATTTTGTTGTTATTAGATAACTGTATAATAGCATCTGAAGTACTCGTTAATTTAAATATTTTAATTTCTACACATTAAATCATTTCTTAACAATTGTGACTGGTGTAGCTCAAATTCCTGAATTAGGCATGATATATAAACATATGTATGATAATGCTCAAACACATGTATCAAACATTTAAGATATTCAGTAGAATTTGATAATGAATGGTTTTATTAAAATATTGCTAGACTGTGTTTATATAAATACTATGCTTTAAAAATAAGCGTAGATTAAATATACTTATATAAGTCTATTTATATATATCTAAAATTATTATATTAAAAACTGGTACTCCTATAAAAAATATTAATTTTAGAATAACAAACTCAATGAAAATAATTTACATTTTGGTATGTTTTCATTCCGAATACTTCAGAGCTGACTGCTTTAAAAAAGCATGATTTCTGCTTTCAAGAATCAAATAAGAAGTTAGTAATAAATAACAGTAAGAGATAAGTTACTTCAAAATATGTATACCTAACGTATTTTACAGCAGTTGAAGAAAGTATACAAAGTATGACAATCATGAGAATTCCTGTAATACCTGGAACTGCAGAAAATAGATATAATTAAAAAATTTACAAGGCATATGACGAACACAGTGAAACGGCAAATTTTAAAACTAGTATAAATGAGTGAATAAAACACACACGAACTCACCTGTTTTAATTACTGAATTCAGAGGATCCTAAGAAAAATGGCAATGTTATATTTTTGAAGTGAAACAGAGGAAAAAATGCAGCATTTTAGCATAAATGAATTATTTATCATGTTACAAAAGTCTATAATCTACTTACTCAAATAAATTATGTAACAAGAGACGAAAATGCACATTTAGTGACACGAAATAATTCGCATTCAAGGGTTTTTAATTATCCTTTCCGCGCCTGTAGTAATTTTTCAAGTGTATTCATATTGCTTGTAAAATTCTTTTATTCGATTCTTGTGAAAAGAAATAATTAACTATAAACAATTTGATATAAAGTACACAATTTATATAATAAATATGCAAATAAATATCAATGCATTTCGTAATCATTACTGTTAGAAGAATCTGTGAAAAATAATTATTTTACAGCAGCATTTTCCAGTCATTGCTTTGCGATTCAGTAGTGCGCCGTGAAATCCACCGATTATGTATGGCGAAAATTTTGAATTTAAATACATTTTATATTTATTACATATTTAGATACATACATAATTCGGAGAGATTTTACACTAAAACTTATCGAATATTTATCATAAAGCCTTTAACCCTTTGCGGCACAGTGTGTCCGGTGTGGACACACCTAAAATTTTCCTTCTGTTCGCACAGAAAAATTGAATGAAAAAGGATTTAGAGGTTACTATAGGTTACTCTGAACTTTCTTTATTTATAGTAGATGGCAGCTCAACACAAACCAGTCCATATATTTTAGCCATGTTTAGTTTTTTAAGACCCTCATTTTTCAAAGAAATCTTCCAGACTTTTTTAGGGTATAAAAGGAATTGTTTGAAAAGAAATTTCTATGTTATTTTTTTGGCTGCATGCTACCTTATTCTACATTAGTTTTAAATTTTTACCCTGAAATCTTGCCTAAAATTAAACGGCGAATCCTAGGTGTGCGCAGACCCCGCTCACCGATAATCTAGAACAACTGAGAGTCTGTATTCTTTGTTTCTCCGCATCTCATCGGTCAGTTCATTGACAACAATGCTCGTTTCAGCACTCTTTTCGAAGCTCTATTTAATCAGTGTGCCCACTTTTGGCACAACCATAGAATTAAAACGATAAGTGCTATCTTCACAAAATTTTACTTGTGTACTCCTCTAGGCCTAATTAGACTGCCTACTGCCTACCTTTTTTTTTTTTTTTTTTGTTTATCAAAACTCTGACTTTAAAAGGTAGCGTGCCGGAAAGAGTTAATGTGTGGCTAATTTTTCGACTGGTATATTAGCCACCAACGGCCGAATGACGAAAGATGTAAAACACCGAGACTTCAGTTCGTCCTCTTACTTTTTTTCAGATCCTGGCGCGGAGGTTTTTCTCAGATGGAATGGAAGCACTCCCCCAAATGAGCACATTTTTTTTTGGGGGGGGGGATAAACTAGATGTCCTTAGAATGTTTCTCAGTTATTAAGCAGCCTATTCTTTTGGCATATAAAGAATATTATTGGGTTTAGAATGAATGAGAAAAATGAATTGCTAGACATTTCAAGAGATTCTATCATAAATCAGATTGGATGTTACTGAGAAGAAAGCACTTGAAGGTTATCTACCTAAGGCAATGAAAGCCTTCTTAGAGACATCCATTTCCTAAGGTATAATAAGGAAGCTGGTTCTTATTACTATTACACGTTATATCCCCGAAACCTCTTGTACAACCAGCCTTTCCTAAGGCGTTCGAACCCTGTTCTACCAAGTAAAAGGATTCCGTTAGTATTTTAAATTTTTACATGATACGTGTGATTTACTGTATCGAACGAAGCTGAAAATTTGAAAAATGAAAGAAATTTTTTTAACTCTATAAATCCTCATTTTCTACAAAGGAAAGGGAGTTATCTAAAGAAAGGAACCGACTTGTGCATTTAATAAAAATATAATTTTTGTTTGTTGATATATATTAAGTATACCATTGTATCTTGATGCAAATGCAGGTTTATTAATGGGTGTATGTTAGCAATCATATTCAGAGCACTGCTAAAAACAGCTGTCAATAATTCTCAAACGTGTTAGTGCAAAACACGGATTTTGAATAAAATATATCATTAATCGAAAATATTTAGAAATCTTTGCTCATTTCCGTGGTTTGGGCTTTTTAGTATCGAGGAGCAAATAAACTACTGTTATTCATTGTTTTTTTTTTCCGTAAATAATTTTTGTAATAGCTTAGTATATTTCAATAACCTTTGAAATAAATTTTTTATGTCAAGTAAACATTTTTAAGAAGATTAACTTCGAGAAGTAATATTTTAATCTTCATAAAACATGCAATTTTAACGCTTGTATTTATTTTACAAAATTAAAATTTTTTTAAGCTCTGATGACTTCAAAGTACATTTTCTCAGTACTGTAAAATTCTCATTTAAGCGGCACGCATTGCTAAACAAAAGCGACAAATACAAGTCACTTTTATATACTGATCTTAAGATTTTCTAAAAGACTGTCTCAATAAAGCGATGTCTCTGTTAATCAGAATCAAATATTCACATGCACATACGCATGATAACATATCAATGCACTTGTAACGTATGTCTAATACATGTCTACACATATATAATAAAATAATAACTGTCCTCTCAATACGTGCTAAAATTACTATCAATTTGTATAATCAGATTTCCAGTGCATATATTAGCACTGCAAAAGATAATGAATTCAGAAGATTCAGCTGAACCATTTTACCACAAGCTTTCATAACTTTATTTATAGAGCAGAAACAGATTAAACAGAATATACTGATTCACAGAAACAAGTTAAAGGTAATGACTTGAAACGTAAATAATCCAGTAAAATTTGGATAACTGAGAGAACAGACTGCAGTTTCAGTGCAATATATACTATATATATATATATATATAAATTCTCATTTCATTCTGAATTTAAGCGTTAGATCTATTCTGAGGTATGTTTGTTTTTACTGAATTCATGTGCACAGCATTAAGTATAAAACTCCAGTAGATATTTGGGGAAAAGGAAATTAAACGGGCTTAACACAATACTTTACTGTATATTAATAATGTAAAACAGAAATAAAATAAGAAGCTTATTTACTTCTCCTTTAAAGTTTGCCACATTTACATCTTTATAAACAGAGTTATAATGAGCAGAAAAGTTCACAGCGTTAATGATGTGAGCAACTGAATGGAAACCTAGAACAGAAGATAAAGTTATAAAATTTGAAAATGAGCGTATACTATTCACATAAAACGCGAAATTACGTCTCACTAAATAAAGTTTTAATAGCACAGCCTCGAAATGTATTATAAATGTTACATTATTATACGTGCTACGTTTTGTTTACAGTAAAAACGAAACATTGGATTTCAATATTATTACATCTATTACGCTTCATATATTATTAAAATGAAACTAAGCGTCTTCGGAATTAGAACAAAAAATACACTTATTTTAGATATAAACACACCATTTACAGAGTTACTATAAACGAATTATTTCAAAATACCTTATTTTCAAAAGGATTACATATACCATACACTACTTAACCATTGCTAAAGGACTGAGTAATTTGTCAACTAATCATAGACATCCTTCAAAGAAGTGACACCTGGCGCTTACCGTATTCTGTCGTGTATGAGCTGCACTCACATATATGCAGCACCCTTAATTTTTACCTCTAATTAAGGAAAATTCTTTTTCGAGAATAAGCCGCGGATCTACCAGCTAGAGTACGTTTTTTTTTTTTTTTTTTTTTTTGTTTTGTTTTGACGTGTGGAAACAGTTAAACGGAAAACAGTACTTACCACACACTGAGACAAAATTTTTATTATTGGTCAAACATGTTTCTGTGTTTAGCGCCTTTTATTCATTGTCACGAGTGGTACCAGAGTACTTGCCTACACTACCAGTATCATTATCGCTAGTACAGGTATTCCACAGCATGTCACTAAGATCTGCAACCACAACTAGTAAAATTCTAAACATTCATCTAACAACTGAGTGTATTTAATACGCATTTAACACGCTGTTGTGTTGCCACATGTTCGTATGTACATATTTCTAGTCACTCGCGTGTATAAGCCGTACCCTTGAGATTCATCTGCTTTTTTGTCAAAAAAAAAAAAAAAGTGCGGCTTATACAAGAGAGAATATGGTATTTAATAGAGGCCCTGAAGTACTGATAATATGAAAAATGGTACAGATATCGCCTCATGGCAAAACAAGCTAAGCAAAAAAAAAAAAAAAAAAAAAAAAGAGAGAGATCCTCCTTACAGCTATTTTCAACAGTTAAGCAAAATGCTCGTTCTGCACAAAATAAAACAGAAGAAAAGCTTCGTAGATTTTACCCCAATCGTACCTCTGGGCAATTTTGAGATCGAGGACGGTTCTGTCTTCAAGAAGTATGTATATTCCGTGCCCCCGCATGTTTTATGGGATGTAAGTCCGGGGCATATGCAGGCCATGTCATGCGATTCTCAGCTAATCTGTAGCTCACTTCAGATGTTCTATGCGGGTGGGCATTGACATGTATTAACAGAAAGTCAGGATCAATTGCATCACAGAAAAGACGGACAGATCCCGGGAGAAGTTCGGTGTAATGCCACTAAACTTTCGTCAAAGATATGAAGAAGAGTTCTGACATTGACCATGATAGCCGCTTACACAATTACTTCTTGAACATAGCGATCATTTTCCTGGACATTCTGGTGAAAGTAACGAAATGCGTACTCTTTCCACAAAAGTATTATTTAAAATACTGCTTGACAATTGCTAAATAAAAATCGGAAATTCACAAAACTCACAAGGGCCGGAAACTCACAAAAGGTTCGTCATATTATTGCAAATGTTCTAGATATGGTCCTTTGGTCACACGACACAGATCCGAGCGGTAGTCGAATGCGTCGCGTACCTTTGGCAGCATTACGTTGTCAATGGTCATCACAGCAGCAACGAAGCATCACCCTGAGTATTAACATTGCTAATAGCAGACATAATAAGTGCGAAAACACAATTGTTAAATTACCTCTAAAGTAAAAATCACACACCATTAGACCTAGGTAGCCATGCTACAAAACATATAAGCCGAATTTGACTACCCCTTGGATGTTCGGCGGTTACCAAGAGGTAACACATATTTTATTTATAATGTGAGAGAAGAACTTAGTTTCCTGAAGAGCCTGGACAAAAGTGAGGCAAATAAGGCACTTGTCTCAGATGAACAAATACATGGGGTGCCAATTAGCTGCGAGAATTTAGAAATTCATTTTCAAAAACAAATTATGATTTTATCTTTCAACTCTGGAATACACTAATGAATATAAAAAAAGAGTGTTATGTCATAAACTATCAACCTAACTTAAAAGAAGAATGAATAACATTAATTTATTCTCAGAAGAGATGAGGTTTCAGAGTAGTGCATGCATGTTTCAATGTGCTACTTTCAATATTAAAATATTGGAAGTAGCACATTGAAGTTAATTCCCATTTGTTATGACGAGCTACACAGATTAAACTTCCATAGAAAATATTATACTCCGGACATACGTAATTCTTTACTCTGTCTCCCATCAATAATCACTATTCCTACTGGCCCAAAACAAGTTTTCCGAAGTCGACTAACTAAGCATAGACGGCGATGCAATTGTTGACAGTTTTTACAGCACAATGCACCCATTGGATACCATTGGAATAGCATCGCGAGACTAAGCGAGGATGAAATTGAAATGTACCTAATTATTAGTCGTTAATCTTTTTTGGCAATGAACGAAATTTGCAAATGAACGAGACGCATGATTTGAAGTTTCTCTTCTTGGATCCATGTTTAATTTGCGCGGGAACTATAAATAATACTATATTACTATTTGCGCAGAAACTATGTACTATACGCGCGCGAACTACACATCCCTTAAGGTCATTTCTGAAGAAAACGCATATTGCTACACAGTTTAAACGAATCGATACATTAGTTTGTTTCATTCTTTGTCGACTGGAATTTAATGTATAAGGTAGATATAACTGCCTTTTATGAATTTTTTAGTTTCAAAGCAATAAAAAAGAAGATTCAAAATTTTGAATACTTTGTAGAAGGCAAACTGATCTGCTTAATTGTAATGTAACTGATTTTGACAAAAAAGAACATATTGAAAAATATAGTTTAATTCCCTGATTCTATATATATATAAAAACATATTTAAAAGAAACTGCTCCTAAATTTTACTAAAGAAATTTTAAAAAATATAGTTTCAAATAACACTGAAACGGTAAGAAAAAGATACAAATGAATGCGATGAACTATTGACTTAAGATTAAAAAAAAAAAAAAAAAAAAAAAAAAAAAAAAATTGGAATTCAGTTAGGCCAGAAACGGCAAAATTGTTCATTGCTGCGAATACAAATTAGGGGTAAACTTTTATCATAGTCGAGAAATTTTAGACATTGAAGCCTACTGAGTTAACTGAAGACATGAGGTAAAAATGAAGATAAAATATGTAGCATTATTAAATCTCGTTAACTTTAAAGTCATTCTTATGTTATGCTGTTAACTCGTTAATTTTAAAATTTTAATTATATTTTAAAAAATATAAATACTGTTATGCATACTGTATAAATTATATATACATATTATGGTTACAGCCGAAAACAATGCGGCAAAAACATCGCGGACGAAAACGTCGTGGAAAAAACAACGCAAGGAGAAAACGTTCTGGTACAAAACATCGCAATTGTAAAACATCGTGGTACAAAATATCGGGGTCAAAAATAAAACGGTTCAAAAACTTCGAAGTTTAAAAACATCGTTGTCAAAAATATCGTGGTAAAAAATAAAGTACGCACAAATCATCGCATGACGATAACATCGCATACATGGTTTTTTTCAAATCGCATAGTGACATAATCATGTAACTGAATTTCTTCATAACTAACGAATTGACATCCAAAAAATTGATTGCGTGCTATACATGAAAATGTTAACGACACTTTAATAATAAACGAAAACAAAACAATATATAATTTTCATTAAAACAATATCAGATTAGCAAATGTGAAAGAAAATAATTTGATCATTAATTAAGCAATTTTTATAGAGGTAACCTTATGCAGTTATTTATCTTTCTTTTTTTTAGACTGTATATTTCATGAAAAATTGTCAGTTAAACTTTATAAACAAAGCTTAATTTAATGATCTTTGTTAATTAACTATATAAATTTAAAATTCTATTAAGCTTTTTAAGTTGCATTAATTTTTTACTCATTTTAAGTTTTTAAATGCTTAAGTTTCCTTCTTATTTTTTCAGCAAAAATTTATTAGTTCGTTCAAATATATGAAATATAAAAGTAAAAGAATCCCTCTTTACTCCTTGAGCTCTATAATCTTTATACGAACATGCATTTACATCTTTCAAAACCTGAAAACGCATGTGTGCAATGTTATCGTCATGCGATGATTTGTAGGTAATTTAATTTTTACGGTGATATTTTTGACGACGATGTTTTTAAACTGCGAACTTTTTGAACCGCTTTATTTTCGACCACGATATTTTGTACCACGATATTTTAGAACTGCGATGTTTTCTCTTTGCCATGTTTTCTCCCACAATGTTTTGTATCACGACGTTTTCTCCTTGCGTTTTCTTCTCCGCGAAGTTTTCGTCTGCTATGTTTTCGGCGGACACCATATATTATGTATATTGTATAAATTGTTTAATTGTTGATTAATTTTGTACTGTATAAACTGTTACTGTAAAATTATACGTATTTATTTTTAAATTCTACACACTGTAGAAATATAATCGGTTTTAAAATGCTGTAAATATACGATTGTTTCTAAAAGAATTCCAACCAGTGATTGAAATATGTTTGGATAGTTTTAGAAAATTCACAGGGATTCAACAGGAAAATTATGCTCGGTTTGCATTAATGTTACAATCTACCTAGGATTATAAACATAAATTAAGATCTGTCATGGATTATTATATTATTTGCGGCTTAACAGAAAAGATATTTTTAGTGCTTTTCATTTCAAATTTGTAAGCCATTATACATATTTATTTTTCAGAATATATAAAGCTATAATTTAATATTGTCGCAAGAGTTAATGCATTATAATTTGAAATAGTTACTTTTAATCAGTATAAAATTGCGAACATATAGTTTATTTGTATTGCATATTGAATGTATGAATAATATACAAAGTGCCTACAGAAGCCCTTATCCGCTCCTTATTTCTGTAACCGTTGGTCGTAGACATGTACTTGCAATTACAGAAATATTTTAAATAACGTAAAGATTCATGTTTTGGCATTATTAAATTTAAGGAGATCAATTTTGCAAAGATTACGTATATACAAAACAGACATGTATTTCTGACCCCCCCCCCAATACAGGATAGCATTTACTTCTTTGCCTTCAGTTGAAAAAATATATAAACACCGTTCTGATTTCCCGTTCTTTCTATCTATCATTTATTACTGTATGTGAAATACTTTTGAAAATCCGTTGATTCATTTGCATCAGTTACTCTTCTAAATTTTTGTAAAATCAATTCTACATAATAATGAAAAATTAATAATTGCATTGAAATAACTTACAGCCAGCAATAAGGATTGTAAAAGCACACGTGACATGAAATTTCCTGCTTTCATCTATTAAATCAAGAACACATTTTGCAGACACCTGAAATAAAACAGAAAGCAATTAAAGCAAATCATATCGTTTATTAATCATGTGACAGTCATTTGCTACTTAAGTATGACAAAGAATTTACATATAAGAGTATATCATTACATGATACAGATTTTACATCACTTTGCATAATAGTATATTTTTTTCTAAATTTTGATCATAGTGTGATTTTCCCTCTGAGCACAGGATTCTCTAATAAACGCATTGAAAGGTTGCAATTTAGTCTAAATTTTGTATAAAATAAAATATTATATCTTTTAAAAGCTTAATATGGTATGCCATCTAAATTAAATCTTCGTTTAAATATCGTTCTATAAATTATGTACATCACAGCAATTACAACTTCTTTAAAATGACCATATTGAACCAAATACATACATTTTAATACATACATCTTTACCTACATACAGGGTGGTAATAAAGTAATTTGAGCTGGCCAGTGGTTGAGTAGATTAGGTCGCTGAACACTAGCAGTTCAATCCTCTTTTGAACCGCGCCCACCAGCGGCCGAGCGGTAAAGTCGCTGAACACTGGTAGTTCGGTCCGAGGTTCCAATCCCGCGAACGGGCTGGCTGCATGGGTGTTTTCGTGGTTTTCCCTATGTGTAACGTGTATACGAGCCAGTTTCCCTTAGAAAGTCCTCCACGAAAGGCATCCCTCCCTTTAGGCAGATAGCCCTCGTGTGCTTTGCCATTACTGAATATTCCATTCCATTCCATTCCAACTAGTGCCCAATGCTGTAATTATTTATGTTAATTAAATTCAGATGAACATGAAATTGTACTTCCACGCATACGTTAACGTCGAAAATATGCAAATTCGGTGATTGAAATTATAGCGCACAACAGCCAAATGTTGGAACTGCGATCTATTGTGTTGTTTAAAGTGAATGTGGTTTCTGAGAGTAATCAGTATTCAGTAGTTATGGCTTAAAGACATCATTTAAGTAAAGGCCAAAAGCGGCGAATAATTTGTGAAATCGAGGGAGGTAAAACACAAATGGAAGGCGCCCAAGATTTGAATATCCCTAAAGTGTGGTATCAAGAGTTTGGAGACACTTCTTAAGTATTGGATCAGTTGATAGACAGTCTGTTAAAGGCCAACCAACAGCAACAACTGCATCAGAAGATCGTTTTCTGCCGTTGTTGACTAGAAGAAACCTCGAAGCGACTATAAAAGATTTTGAGTTAGACTTTCAAAGTCACCACAGTAACTTGGATTAGCCGTTCTACTGCTGCAGGAAGGTTTAACGAGGTTAGACTGTATGCGAGAAAATCAATGGTTTGTGTTCCACACACTCCAGCTTCCAGAGGGGCCATTTATGGTGCCGTCGTCATGTTCAATGCAGCCAAGAGTTACTGGGCCGAATATTGTTTACTGACGACTCCAGATAGTGTATGAACAGTGATTCTAGGCATATTTTGACCTGGACAGCGGAAGGAAAACGCAACTGCTTCTTCCCTTGTCCGTGATATATCCTGTTTCTAGAACCGCGGTTTAACTGTCTGGGGAAGAATCGTCGCAAGTGGCAGCATCGAGCTGATATCTCTCAAGGCTTTGTAACTGCTCAGAGATAGGTGGACGAGGTATTGGAACCCCATGTTTGACTGCTCAGAGGTGCTGTTGATCCACAACTTTTGCTAATATATGACAATGTTCGGCCTCATCGAGCGTATGTGATGTCAGAATACTTGCAAATAGAAGATATCACTTGAATCGATTGGTCACCTCATTCACCCGACTTGAACCCGATTCAACATGCAAAGGATGCCTTACGGCGCGGAATTTCCTCCCCGGATTCTCCAATAGCTAAAAAGAGCATTTTTAGAAGAGTGGCATGTAATTCCACAAGACTTGATTAACACTTAGGTAAATTCTATAAATTCAAGATGTGAGGTATGCTTATCTGCTCGAGGTGACCATACACCATATTAAGAAAAAAAGTTTTCCTCAAGAGGTGAATTAATTTTTCCATCATTTTCCAATTTCCATAAATTTAGTTTTAATTTCAATATTTCGAGAATAATAAACTGTCAGAGGTTGTAGTTTATGTTAACTAACCCTTTTGAAAAAATGTCTATTAATAATTTTTCATTAAGTATCAGTTATCTTTTATTTCTGTCATTACCCTTTAATTTTGATGACCAGTGTAATATCCAGAACGACTCTGCAAGGGCAACGATATGGCGAAAACCAGGGACACGATATCGGGCTCCAGATATCGTCGAACGAGACCATTACAGCGAAGGAGGCTTACTTGTATGGGCTTAGATAGCAAAGAATGGGCTGGCCGACCTTTAAGTGTTTCCCGGTGGTTCCGTCGCAGGCGTCCAATACATCGCGACGAAACTGCACTCCCTTTTATCGTGGCAATGGTACCCACGCAATATTTATGGACGATAACGCCCACTCGCATACAGCTGGAGTGTTTCGGAGTTATCTAGAGAGTGAAATAATTCCACATCTGCCGTAGCCCGTTAAATCACAGGACCTGAACCCCCCATACAACATATATAGGACATATTGGGACTACGAATAGCAGCATGTCGCAATGTGCCGCCAGGCACCCTTCATGAACTCCGACATGCATTACTACAGGAATGGGAGCAACTGCCACAAGAGATCAACGACACTATTGCCCGCTTGTCTCGCCGTTGTGAAACATGCACTTCAGCTATTAGGCTATTAAAATTATTTATTAGTGTGATGTTTCCGTTGCACATTCTTCCAAACCATTTAGTCTTTCGCGATGTGATGGTCATAATGCATGCGTTTTTTATCTCTTTGCTTTATTGCTTTTTATGTGGTCTAGTAATGCCACAGAAACCTCTTGGATCAATTTCGCGTATATCCATTAAATGGCTTTTGTTTTATTTCGTGTTTTCCCTTTGTTGCTTATTTTTTTAGCAGGAGTATATATTGATTATGTGTTCTAGTGTAACGACTGTTAGTATTTTCTTACAGATCAAATCTTAGTCTTAAAGTTTAGTGTGAACGAAATTACATTTTAATTTATTTGTTATAAGTTTAGTGTTTTACAACACTATTTCAAGAATGTTAGGAAATTTTTTTAGGTCTAGACTAGTCAATAAATTCTTCAATTCAATCAGTTTCTCGTTCACTTTTTATAAAAGCTGATAAAGAAATCAATTAACATAAATAATGTTACGTTTTAATTTTAAATTATGAGTTGTTATATATTTATTTTGAAATGAATAATGTAATGATTGGTTTTTGTTTGATTATATATTTCTGTCTAATTTATCAAAGTTAATGAATTTTATGGTATTAAAATAATAAAACAATACAATAATAAGATAGACTGCGTGAATTCAGGAGGTACAAGGGGGGGTCATAGGTTCTGAAGAACTAGTTAGGGGTAGTCTTTAATTATAAGGTCTTATTAAGGGGTACGCGAAGGAAGAATGACTTAAGCTAGCCACTAGCCAATGACTGCAGCTGTTCATTTTCTTTAAACAGTTTTTCCGAGTTTTCCTGTACAGTAACTGTAATGTGAATTAGAAAAAGAAATGCTGTTTCATTAAATTTGATACGAAATATTTATAAATTTTAATTTGGTAATAAGATAAAAACTAATTTCATGAATGAATTCATTTCCGATAATATGTTTACTGCAAAAATTCAATCCTAGTAATGAAATTTTGAAGTGGCTATGTTTTTCTACAAAGTAACTCTGTTCAGCTGTTAATCTAATACAACGTCTGAAAGCAGAGTTAGGGATAGTCTTAAATTACAAAGTAGTATTAAGGGATACGCGAAGAAAAGCGGATTAGGAACCAGATTACGAACCTGCATGAATAGATTACTCAAAAAAAATAATTTTGATATTAATGAAGTAGCGGTTGAAATAAAACATATTATAGAACAGAGTGAACACTCTCTAACATAACCATACATTATCAAACAACACTTTATTTATGCTTCAAAGAAGTACTGTGCTTCATTAAATCAATTTTGTGTGCCTCAGTTCGTCTTTACATTATTTACAATAAGCTTTTGTCTGATCTGTTTTTATTCTCTCCAGCCAATTCTCATACACAGGAACACAGGGCCGGATTAAGACTGTTAAGAGGCCTTGAGCATTTAAAAGGGTTTACCAACATAACCTGTTTATTCCCATTCCTTCCCTCTTGATCTTGGTTTATTTGAACCATATATTTCATTGTAAAATCGGCAAAGGGAAATTTTTGTGGTTCCCCCTCTCCTGAGTTTTTGAAGACTTTTTTTGTGGTGCTCCTTTTGATGGCCCTAAAGCATAAGCTTATTTTGCTTAATGGCTAATCTTGCTTTGCTCATATATGGATATTTTAAGCCAACCAATTTGAAAAGTTGTGAGGATTTATCTATATATTTCTGACTAATAGTTCATTTGAGTTAAGTAACATTTCTGTCGTTCTTCTTTTCATCCACGCTTTTCATGCCAGAATGTAAATGAGATAGCGAGCATTTATTCAGACTGAGGAAGAAAGAAGTGCTATTTAAGCAATGGTTTCGCAAGTTGATTTTAGTGCTTGTTCTGCCTATTGGAGGCCACTTTGTTACCGTGACTAATTAGAGATTTGTTTCTGTAGCGTTGAGTGCTAATAGCCATTAGTGTTATTAGCCGCTACAAACCAGAGCCTTCCTGAGCGTTACTTTAATTTAATTTTAGTTCAGCATTACTGTCTGAGTGAAGCCAGAAGTGTTGGCTTATGTAAGCCAAAGTGGCGCCGTTTGTGAAGATCTTTGTGTTTGAATAAGAGGGTATACACCCTTCTTCTGACTTTTGTTTGTATCATAAGACTTGCAGATAATTTTTCTACAGTCTTTTTAGAGCTCGTTAGTGTATGCTTCCTAAGCATAGAAGACGCCATAAGGTGATGTTAAATCTTTTCACATTATTCATAATGCTCATTTTAGTGAATAAAGTAGCTATAATCTGATAAACTTTGGAATCCCTCTCACAGATCGCCAAAACATTATACAAAGCAATCAATGAAACACATGAAAACGGCAGCGACTACTGTTTAGAAGTGATAGTACCGGGTGATCAAAAAGTCAGTATAAATTTGAAAACTTAATAAATCACGGAATAATGTGGATAGAGAGGTAAAAATTGACACACATACTTAGAATGACATGGGGTTTTATTAGAACAAAAAAAAAAAAAAAAATACTGTTATCGGGCCTTTTTTCTTCGAGAAAATGCGTGATTCTGGTTTTGTAACTGCTACCGTGACGGGTGAGAGGTACGCCGATATGTTGCAGAATCGCATCGTCCCCAGCCTGGCTGATAAACACCTGCTGGAACGTACGATTTTTATGCAGGATGGCGCTCCACCCCATATTGCTAGACGCGTGAAAGATCTCTTGCGCGCGTCGTTTGGTGATGATCGTGTGCTCAATAGCCACTTTCGTCATGCTTGGCCTCCTAGGTCCCCAGACCTCAGTCCGTGCGATTATTGGCTTTGGGGTTACCTGAAGTCGTAAGTGTATCGTGATCGACCGACATGTCTAGGGATGCTGAAAGACAACATCCGACGCCAATGCCTCACCATAACTCCGGACATGCTTTACAGTGCTGTTCACAACATTATTCCTCGACTACAGCTATTGTTGAGGAATGATGGTGAACATATTGAGCATTTCCTGTAAAGAACATCATCTTTGCTTTGTCTTAATTTGTTATGCTAATTATTGCTTTTCTGATCAGATTATTGCTTTTCTAATAAAACCCCATGTTATTCTAAGTATGTGTGTCAATTTTTACCTCTCTATCTACATTATTCCGTGATTTATTAAGTTTTCAAATTTATACTGACTTTTTGATCACCCTGTATATACGCTCGTGGGCTACGATCGTAGGAGTGCTAATTGTCAACATTTATTTAGGCTTAAATAAATTATTACTTTTATAAAAATTGATTTAGAAAGTTACATTACACTAACATATGCGTATTTCCGATAAATTAAAAAAAAAAAAAAATAAGTAGTCAAGAGTAGCACAAGGAAATTCTGAAGCAGCCGAGAATTCTCAAAATCGCATAGACAGATTTTAGTAGCATAAGTTTTTCAAAAATAGCAAATTTGCGAAAAATCTCACGATCCAAAAACACTGCTCGCAAAGTCTCCGTATTTCTTTGATTTAACATTCGTAAGCCTCTGGTTCTGCGATTATCTTAAGTCTAAGGTCTACCGTAATAATTCCGTATATCGAGTGACTTAACAGGAAGCATCATGAGAGAAGCAATGAGTATTCCACAGCCGACTGTATCATGGCCTTGAAGCGAAATCAGTTTCGGAAGGTCACGTGATCGAAATAGTCGATTTCTTTCTCTTTACCATAATCCCGGAGTTAAACTTTATCGAAAATAGTAGTTTGTATTAAAATAAATATAAGTAAAATTAATAAACGTGAGTAGGTCGTATGATTAACATTAAATTTTTCATAGTGCAATATTTTTACAGGCGGTAAAAATGCATATCTTCAATAATTTTTTAAACAATTTGTACTTCGTTTATGTAACTAAAAATATCATTGAGAATCACCTCATGCGAACTTTATTTATGTAATTTTGATAAAAATGAAATTCATTTATGTAATCTGAATCAAATTTATTGCCAAAATAATATAAAATCCACATAAGGGGGGAATTCAATAGATTTATGGATGCAAATTTTAGATTTACATACTAGTAAAATAAATATTAAGGGAAGAATTATTTTGTAAAACTCCATGCCGCTACCATCGCATCAGCTATATAAATTTTTAAAAGTCAAATACCCATAGTCATCTCTCTTCATTCACTAATAAAATCTGCATATCTCATTTTTATCAAAACAGGAAAATGAATTAAAATTCCTTAAATGCTGGAAAATTTGAATATAAAGATGAAATTACATGCACGTTATACTATAAATAAATCTTTCAAGATAATTTCAAAGAGCTAAATGCTAATTGCATTCATAAAAAAGGATAGCCATCTATTTGTACCAGTTCCAATTTTATGTTGAATAACTTTTTCCAAAGCATCCAAGAGATAAGTGATTAGGCTTGGTTTTTTTTAAAGTGATTTCCCCAAATTACAGGCCTATACCACTATTAAAATTAAATTCATAAAACTTGGAGCTGTACCATATACATACATGCTACATATTATACATAATCTATGCGGAAACAAAGCATAAATCAAAATAAACAATTGAGTTATTAACTGAAATTAATTAAATTTTTTAACATTTTTATATTAACATTTTATATTAATTTTGTCATTTTTATATTTTGTATAATTATTTAACATTATTTTACAAGTTATCAAACATATTTTCTAACCGAGTTTGTAAAGTCATTCCACAAGTGCAAGAATCTGTTAAATTAAAGTAACTGTATAGTGTACTAACCGTATGCAAGATAACTTATATAAAATATCCATTTGCTTTCCTGACATAAGAAATGCGTTTTCCATGTTTTTAAGAATTTCACCAAATAAGAAATATACAATTGAAGATTTTAATAGAGTAACTTCAGATGGAAAATTTTTAATTTCCCCCTTATCTAATTCTTTAAGAAAACCAAAAATATCATCTGCTGTATCTACTGGATGAGTACTTTGCAACAAGTCCTGGCAAATATTGCATTTTATCACCCTTAATTTTTTCATGGCATCATAACCTGAAACATAAACTAGCACTGCTAAAATATCAGAAAAAAACATTTTCTATAAAAAATCATTAATAAGTAAATTTTAATGATCAATTAATATTCGCAAAAGTAAAGATAGAATCCTTATCATAATCTGGTAAAAGAGACATTCATATTTGATGATGAAATTATAAAACGAAGCTTCTTCTCATTTTCTAATAATTGTAGGTCATTTATTTAATAATCTGAACCTGACATTTGCCGATACATTTCAAAACGTGATTCAGGAACATCAGTGTGAAATTTTCCTAACAATATGTATTCAGCTTCATACTTTTGAAACAAACATGGAATCAATTGAATGAATGCATCTATAGTTGTTATTAATGCCTGAAATGTTTGTGGTGATAAAGTTTATTTTATTGGGACAGAATGTCAAATATGCCATTAGAAAGTAATAATCAAAATAAGGAATTCCTAGTGTACTATTCCAAACAAATATTCAAAACAACACTATGCGAAACGTCCAAACTAATGTATTCGATGTTATGTTAAAACGAAATTACTTGAATAGGATTGAGAACAGCTACAAATTTTCCCAAATAAATCTAAAAATTAAAAAAGTATAAAACAAAGTATAGATAAAAATATTATTTACCTTAGCGTAAGTGATTTAAAATCACTTAATAGCAAAATATACATCTAAAAAATCCGCCACCACGGATTCACAACCATACACTACCACAACAACACATCGACCATCTCGATCACGTGACTTTTGGCTTCAAGGCCATTATAGAGTTGGCTGTGTGAGTATTCAAGTTGACATCAGCCGTGCCAGTGTTGCTTCCATTGTTAACCAAACCAATATGCCGTTAATAGTAATAGGCGACATATGAACTTTTATAATCTCAGACTGTAAAAAACAGATTTTCCTCACTTTTACAATTGTTTCTTGTTTAATTACTTGCTCATCTTCTCTTGTTTTCACTGTATCACTGTTTGACTCCGTTATTTTTCGTTCTATATTTTCGTCTGTTTTGTCATAAGCAATCTCGTTTCTGGTAATACCGTCATGAGCAATCTCGTTCAACTGTGAAATTCCGATGCAGAAAATGAGCAGACGCAAATACATTATGGTATGGTGCTTCTAAGTGCATGTGTGAAACATACAAGCAGCTAATTTATTTTTTAGGCCACTTTACGGACTAAGTAAACATTGTTATTTGCAGACTGGTGTTTTTCCATTTTGATAATGATCGCCAAAAGTTAAGCCGGTGTATCATCACAACTAATTAAAAACAAAATTATCGCTCTGGAAGAAGAATTAGCAATTATCAAGCTTTTCATTAAAAGTATGAAGCCATATTATTTTGCAACCAAAATAATAACCAAAAGAAATATACACGTGATAACAGGTAACAAACGCAGAAGCATAAAAAGATATAGAGTTAAAAACAATCACGTCGAACGGTTTCGAAAATCATTAATTAGAACTTGATTTCTGAAATCGAATAGGCCCACCAGCGGCCGAGCGGTAAAGTCGCTGAACACTGGTAGTTCGGTCCGAGGTTCGAATCCCGCGAACGGGCTGGCTGCATGAGTGTTTTCGTGGTTTTCCCCATGTGTAACGTGTATACGAGCCAGTTTCCCTTAGAAAGTCCTCCACGAAGGCATCTCTCCCCTTAGGCAGATAGCCCTAGTGTGCTTTGCCATAATTAAATACACCACACCACACCTGAAATCGAATCATTACTAACAATGTAATATGATAGCCAGGTCGAATCAGTAACCAGGTGTTCTTCAACTGGTAACTTCTAGAACAGTAAAGATAGAAAAATGTCTTATTGCCCCGTCGTACCTTCTAAATATAGTAAAGATAAACTGCATTGGAGGTTAAAAATATTAATACCTCAGCCTGACAGTTACACAAGTTGTAAAATAAAAGAAACACCACGTGTTGCGAAAAAAAATAAAAGCCACTTCTTGCGAAGAAACGCACAGCATTATGTCTACTCAAATTATAATATTAAATGCAAAGTAATGCCCGCCTACTAAGCTTTGACGGAACCCTCAGTATTTCACGAAGGAATGGCGGGTAGGGAAGCTAAAGCCGACAAAGCAGTTCATTATCGTAAAGGCCCGTCCACACGAGTACGCTCGAAACGTAGCTGACGTATTTTAGCTTAGTCATGACTATTAATCCGTGAAGCCTCTTACAGGCAGTTTTTGCAAAATGGGCGAGTTTGAAAGAATGTTAAATTCTGCTATAATTTGAACTCTTGTTGTTTTATGTTACTGGCTTTGATTCATTTCAGCATTCTAACGGCCTTTCCAGATAACTTCCTCGGCAATTTCGCTTCAGTTTAACTCAGCTGATGGTCGTTTTTTCAAATTTTATGTTGCTGTTCTGTTTTATGTTATTGGCTTTGATTAAGTTTAGCACAACATCCTTAAACATCCGAACAGAATCACAAATGAAATGACTCGAAATCTTCACGATGTTTGTACATTTATCTTATATAAATTATTTAATATCAGGGCTATGCTGTAGCAGATGTGTCATCATTAGTAATTGCCTCAAAAAACTTCCTATAAACAGACTGAATTTGAATATTTTGAATGAGGATCAATATTGGCTTTACGCCTCAAGGCCCGTCCACACGAGTACGCTCGAAACGTAGCTGACGAACGCGCTTTTACGTTACCAGCGTAAAAGCGTCCAAACGAGTACGCTTGCGAAAAGTGCGTTTAACCAATAGAAGTATTTTGCGCAAAAATCACGTGACGCTGTAACATAGCGTCAACAGAGCTGTATCTTATTACTTCGCTGTTCTTCTGCATGTTTGCGGCAAGTTGTCCGAATCAGATGATTTTTTTTAATAGCTGAAACTTTACTATTATGTGCAATTATTAAGCAGAGGCAAAACCGCAAAAAAATGGAAAGAATGGGTCCGAAAGATTTATTTAGAGTGACCTGTTCAAAGAGATTTTTTTTTTTTTACTGCCTTGTTTGCGAAAGGAATATCTGGAATTATTAAATTCCTACTATTAGCTCACACTCTCCCTATATCTTGTTCAAATTTTCAGTACATAAAATGCTTTTTATTCATCCACTCAAGTTCAAATACAATTTTTTAAACTTGCAGTGAATGACACTTGATGTTAATACAGCTTTTTCAGATATTAAAATTTTTTTAATTTTTAATTTAAAAAATTATGTTTGTATTTTTATTTATTTATTTTTGTATTTTTAAACTTTTCTTTGTGGACCTAAGTAGGAATTGACTTAATTTTTTTTTTTGGGGGGGGTATATTACTTGTTTTTTAATTCCTTCAGGATGAGTATCGACCAGTTTGACAGACTTGCAGATTCTATATCGTATGAAAATTAGGATTTATAAAATTGGTTTGGAATACAGTATATAAAGAGAATTAAATTACTTAATTCTCTTTATATACACCATCCACCATATAATAAAACCAACTTCATATTTTTTTAACTCGCTGTCTTTTGTTTTTCTTTTTATTTATTTTTGAATTTAGAATGAGGTTCAAACTTTGGACAGTTTATGAGAAATTATGTGCATGATAAAATATGCAATAAAGTAAAAATAAAGAGAGAATTTATAGATGATATATGATAAAGAGATGCAGATATATTTTTACATAAGGATTTCTATTTGCACTGCACATTTTTAAACTAAATTAAAAACAATAATAATAATGAATAAAATAAGAAATAAAAACAATAATAATAGGTAAAATAAGAATATAATGATTCATGATTAAATATAAGAAACACGTTTCAAAATGAGAAAAGCTAACTGAATTGTACCGTCTACGGGGAAGGTTCGAACTTGCCACCTTTCCATTCCTCCGCCCACAAAGCAGCGCGCTGATCACTCAGCTATCTGTGATAGCATTGTTTATGAAAAATAATGTAACAAGTAGAAGTCGCTACAAAGGTCATTTAATTAAACTTAAATAAATGATTGCTGTATGACACAAGTTGTAACTTTCCTCCAAAATTCCGTAATTGTATTTTATTGAATACTCTTTCACAGTCAACTGCTTTATTTTAGGAGTTATTATATTGCTAAAGTTAGTTTTTGGTATATTTAATATTGGGATATTTATAGAGCTTTTTATTACACATGATATAAGCCAATATTTATAATAATTAAGGAGAATTTTGTAAGGCAGAAACTTTGATTTCGTAGAAACTGTTATTTATTTAGGCTCCTATTACTTACGGTGTTATAAATAGGTGAAGCATATGGATATACTGGTTGGATCATTCCTTTATAAGTATACAGTTTTCCCCTTTAATGAGAATTTTAAATTTATACTAATATGTACGGTTTGAGAAATCTGAAGATGGCGTGAACAATGCTGATTATTTTATTGCTGTATACAGTTATATTTCTAAGCAAAAACTCATCTCTGTGTGGCTCTGACGCCATATTGAAACGGGTAAGCAAGAAGGTTTTCTGATTATGACACGTGATAAGAACTCGGTCGGCTATTGGCTATACGCGCGCGTCGCGGGCGTAAAAGCTGAACAGGAGCAAGGCCAACTTATACTCAAGGCCTGTCAGACTGAACGAAATTCCGGTTCCCAGTTTTCAGTGGTTTTCGCGAAATTCATCACTAGGTGGCGCTCGCATTCTGCTACAATTTTGCTGTAAACTCACTATTTGTAACGTAGCTCGTTATTAACAAAAAGTGTATTTTCTGTCTAGCTGCTTTATATTTAAGGGCTATACTTAACAAGCTTGGTGTTTTTGCGTAACTTTATATGCATATAGGTTTAAAATTGTGTATAAAGCTCATTGAACTCAGTTCTGAAATTCCTCATTCTGAAATCTTTGTGCATGTAATGCTGTTATTTTCAAAATTTTGTTTGTGACTTTCTTCCGATTAATCTGGAATGGGAATGGTACACATGGATTTATGTCAGGTAGTTACATGTAGGTAATGTATCAAGATGGCACTCATGTATATGTGTGCTTAATAGTGATAATATTGTTTTGTGAAATTCAGTAATTTGATTTCATGTATACATTATTCTTGATAATGAACTATATCAGTATCTCACGCTGCCAGCCATAAAATTTTGTACACATGTCATTCTGATAAATGTTGTATGTGTGTAAAAATGTCTACCTGCTGTATATTTAAGTGATGCATTTAATAAGCTTGTTTTTTTGCCTAACTTTAAATGCATATATATCTAAAATTGTGTATATACCTCATTCTACTTAGCATTGTGGGCATGTGTGATGGATATATTATTTATATTCAGCCATTGCTAGTTTTCAAATTTTATCCTTGATATACAGAACTGAACGTTTTCTCAATCATATATTGTAATTATGAGAGTTATTATTTTTTTGTGTGCTGTTAAAATATATTTTATGATGTCTGTGTCTCTTTTATTTATAACAAACAGATTGATTTGATCAATAGCTTTATCAAAAATTTCATTATTTCATTTGAAAAATTGAAGTTTCTCTAAAACACTGAAAATGTAAATTGCTGCAATGCACTTAATTCAATTACTAGTTTCTTAATGTTAACATCAATGAAATTTAGAACACAAATGAAAGTGAAGAGAAAAACACCTGTGTAATATTAAAATTAGTCAAAAAAGCAACTTTGGGTTTGAAATTCATTCAAAATCTATGCCACAGTAAGACTTTTTTTTGGGGGGGGGGCCTAATACTTTTAGAATGTCTGCAATGCAAATACTGCACAGAGATCAAAATCTGCATTGTTTAAGATTTCCTAAAAACAGTTATTTAATAATTTAAAAAAATTCTTCAGTATGTAAAATTTAATCTCTTTAAGTAATATTTTTACTTTAATCTCTTTAATATTTTAATTTATTAATCTCTTTAATATTTTTACTCCAAAATATGTTAATTACATCTTTCATAGGGGATGCTAAATTATTTTTTGGCCCAGTACAGCCGATAGAAATATTTTGAAAATTTTTCACTGAAATAGTACATGATCTGAAGCTATCTGTTAACTTCTTACTATATAAATAATTAAAAAATAAGGTGTATACTCTGAATTACCTTTAAATTAGAGTAAATAGTTGTAATGCGTACAATTCAGAATAGCGCATGTCTAGATGAAAGCAGGAATTAAAATCGAGATCAAATAGCTGGTATTTATGTGTGAAAAAAAAAAGGTGAGATAGCTTAAAATTCCATTTTTTCATTCTAATTAAAATATGTTTACTAATAAGAAATCAACAATATCTCACTACTATAGATTAATATTTTCTAAACTTTGCATATAACAAGACAGAATTCGTTTTTGGTACTTTTCCGAATTTTGTAAACATCGCAAAGTGCAGCAGAATTGTAGCGCCATCTTGCGGTCAGTAAGAATATCACGCAGGCAACCGAAAACACAAAAGAATATTTTCACACTGGCAGGCCTTGAGTATAAGTTGGCCTTGACAGGAGCGTACTCAGTTTTACGTCTTCTGCGTCCTGCGAATTTACGCCGGCGTCAAAAAAGTTACGTCAACTACGTCGGGAGCGTCCTCGTGTGGACAGGCCTTAACAGTCAGTCATAGTTTCTGAAAGCTCTCTCCCAAACTTAAGAATTCTGGGCTTAAATACTTTAAGTAATATGCATTCTGGTGGGAGTGGACGAAAGTAGAAATTATAGTATATGCAAAATAAAAAGATAACAGTGATTAAATTAATATAAAACCATGCAACGTAATGGTCAAAATTTGCCCTGCTGTTCAAAAAACTTTCTATAATGAAGCCAAAATAGATTTTGCATACGCAATTCAAGTAATGACAATAAGAAATGCTTCGTCGCAAATAACAGCTGATTTCATCGGTTCAATTTACGTTTTGATTGGCATAACACTGGAACATAAGGTGAAGCTTCGAACACTTGTACAGAATCAGTCCTTCTATTCCCGAACCGACTGAAAAAGATGACCCCCTCCAAAAAAAGGGGGGAATATTGGTCTAAGACTGCCTTTACTGCTGTAAGGCTGCGTTCAGACGACGGCATAAAGGGCACAGTCATAAGGTCATAAAATACGGGAGTTCCGTTTACACCTGGGAGACGGGGTTTAAGCTGTGGCAAATGAGAGAAGCTAAATTTGCGCATGCGTGGATGTGTCTACACCTTTCGCGCGCTGTTTTCCCGCTCGATTGATTTTCCACGTTCGATCTGCTTGTTTTCATTATTTTGTGTCATGGCTTTTCCAGCTCACCACAAAGTTTTACTAGCTCAACCGAATGCTCTTTTATCTGCCCTTCTTATTAGCCAAGAAGCAACGGAAGAAGGTAAAAAAGGAAAAAGAACGAAATCGTCTAGAGATATTTTTTTGGAAAGACCAATACTTGGTTGGCACATATTTCTGTGCAAAGCAGTATGGAATATTTCTGCATTGCACTGTAGTACTCTCTATACTATAAACATGCACATGCATATTTATATATATATAAACCTTCTTCAATTTTTATATGTAATTTCTTTTAGGAGAAATACGATATTCTAAATATGCCTAATTAAAAAAAAAAAAAAAAAACTTGAGGATAAGCGACAGATAGCCTCTATATAATATTTTTCCATTTTACAGGTTTGAAAGCAGTTAAGCGGAAAACAGTACTTACCATACATTATTTTTTTTTTTTTTTAAATTTTCAATCAAAAGGAACATGTTTCTGTGCTTAGCACTCCATTATTCACTGTCACTGTCGATCACTACAGTAGTTGGCTGCACTACCAGTATCAATTAATACTATAGTACTAGTATCCCACAACTGGTCAACATAACCAGCAACCACAACTAATCTTGTACAATACTATGAAATGTTCGCCCAACAATGTATTTATGCTCAATCATTAAATACATTTTGCTGTGTTGCCAACTGTTTGTATGTATCTATTTCTAATCATTTGCATATATAAGCCGCACCCCTGAATTTCATATGCTTTTTCTGGGGGGGAAATGGAGTTTACACTCGAGAGAATACAGTTCAAAGTAAGCACTAACTTTCAGGAAGTTTTGTGGATAATTCTGCAAACTGGTATGTTTATATGACATGGGTAATTCAAATTAAACTCTGTTCTGCTTTGAGATGTCATAGATGTAAGTTTCATCCACGTCTACTGCCAGAAGTAATTACTTTTAATGATTTTTCATTTGCTGACAGATTATGACAATTCTTCACTCACTGGCAAACATACATATTAAAGCACCAAAAAGAGTTTAATTTCAATATATGCTGTCATTTCTATTTACGACCAATATCTCAAAAGTAATTTCACATTGACAAATTTTAGGTACCCAAGTCTTCAAATACAACAAAATTATAAACATTCACACCTTATTCCAGGAATTTCTACCAGAGAAATAGCATGAACTTAATGATCAAAATTCCATTCAAATGATATTAATAAAGAGTGGATAATAATAACAAATACTATTAATTAAATTATAATCCATTTTTGGTTGGTTGGATGGTTGATTTTTTAAATGGCACAAAACCTCGAGGGTTGTTATGCGCCAGACAAATGGTCAGTAAAAATCAAGATGCATAAACACACCGTATCAAGTGAATTGATGAAATAAAACCGAAATGCTGATGACGGCATGGAGAAATGACATTAATTTGATCAATGGACAACTGCTTGCGTCTGAAATCCAAAGATGGTTCAAAACAGATGACATATAAACTTTGGACTGGAGATGTTCTGAAGGCTCCACAGCAAATCCGTAGTGCTTGATGGTGGACTGGATCCAATTTCAGGAGCACAGAAGGTCTTGCTGATCCGTAGATAACACAGCCATAGTCAAGTTTGGAACGGATTAAGGCTCTATAAATGCGGAGCATAGAACAACGTTCTGCTCCCCATGAAGTATTGGCCAGGACTTTCAGTATGTTGAGAGCTTTAGCACATTTTTTCTTTAGATTTAGGATATGCGGAAAGAAAGTGAGTTTTCTGTCAAAGATAACTCCTAAGATTTTTGCTTCTGGCTCAACGCGGATCAAAGAGCCGTCAAGATGCAGCTCTGGATCAGGATGTAGATTTCTTTTGTCTTCAAAATGTCCAGGCAGAAATGACTGAAAAATGCTCTAGCAACAGGTAAAGCAGGATAAAAATGGTAAAAGAAGATGTCTTTTAAAAAACTTATGAGGTTGATGTGAGGGTTTCTTCCAATGAGATCTGTTAAGTTAACATTCGTAAAATAAAATTCACATTTCTGACTAAAAGCAGGACAGCAGGTTAAAATGTGACTGACTGAAATGGGAACGTTGCAAGTGCCACAAATAGGCTCATTAATTATCTCCTTTCAAGAGGTACTGATGTGTCGGTCAGTCTGACCAATTCGTAAGCGAGTCAGTAGTACATCCTCCTTCCGTTTCCCTCTTGACTCCCAGTACTCCAAATTGGGTTTTAGCTGCCTTAATTTGTTCAGAGTTTGGCATTCCCAGAATTCTTGAAACCTGAACAAGACCTTTGTTCTAATGTAATTCCGTATGTCTGTAAAAGGGACATCATTTTCTGAGGTAATATCAAAAGATTTTGCTGCAATATCGGCGAGTTCATTGCCTTTGATGGCAGCGTGTCCAGGCACCCAGCAATACGCAATATAATAACCTGCGTTTCTCAAACGGAGGTGTGCCTTTAAAATTTCTAAGACCAAAGGGTGGCCAGTATTTGTATTTATTGATTCAAGAGCACTCAGAGAGTCAGAGTAGATGATGAACTTTCTGCGATTCTGTCTAGAGATAAAGATTAAGGAATTCAAAATGGCAAAAGTTTCCGAAGTAAAGACAGATGCAGCCTTATGAAGTTTACTACTCTTTATTTCATTATCACAAACAAAAGCTGCCCCGACGTAATCATGATTCTTTGAGCCATCAGTAAAAATTGCTTTGTAGTTAGAATAACTGCTTCTATGCTCTAGGAAAATTTGTTGGTATTGGATATCATTGGTACTGATCTTCTTTAGTTCTCCAAAAATGTTAAGTAGGTGAATGTTCACTTCTTGCCAGGAAGAAATACCGAAAAGGTCAAAGCTTTTGGGATGTAGATCATTTAGGTTGAATTCTTCAATCAGTGAGTGAATGCGAAGATCAGAAGGTGAGATACATGAAGGACGGGCATGGTAAAGACGCCAGTACTGATCAGATGTCATAAGTCGGACAGTATGTTCGGCCTGTGACATTAATTTGATCAATGGACAACTGCTTGCGTCTGAAATCCAAAGATGGTTCAAAACAGATGACATATAAACTTTGGACTGGAGATGTTCTGAAGGCTCCACAGCAAATCCGTAGTGCTTGATGGTGGACTGGATCCAATTTCAGGAGCACAGAAGGTCTTGCTGATCCGTAGATAACACAGCCATAGTCAAGTTTGGAACGGATTAAGGCTCTATAAATGCGGAGCATAGAACAACGTTCTGCTCCCCATGAAGTATTGGCCAGGACTTTCAGTATGTTGAGAGCTTTAGCACATTTTTTCTTTAGATTTAGGATATGCGGAAAGAAAGTGAGTTTTCTGTCAAAGATAACTCCTAAGATTTTTGCTTCTGGCTCAACGCGGATCAAAGAGCCGTCAAGATGCAGCTCTGGATCAGGATGTAGATTTCTTTTGTCTTCAAAATGTCCAGGCAGAAATGACTGAAAAATGCTCTAGCAACAGGTAAAGCAGGATAAAAATGGTAAAAGAAGATGTCTTTTAAAAAACTTATGAGGTTGATGTGAGGGTTTCTTCCAATGAGATCTGTTAAGTTAACATTCGTAAAATAAAATTCACATTTCTGACTAAAAGCAGGACAGCAGGTTAAAATGTGACTGACTGAAATGGGAACGTTGCAAGTGCCACAAATAGGCTCATTAATTATCTCCTTTCAAGAGGTACTGATGTGTCGGTCAGTCTGACCAATTCGTAAGCGAGTCAGTAGTACATCCTCCTTCCGTTTCCCTCTTGACTCCCAGTACTCCAAATTGGGTTTTAGCTGCCTTAATTTGTTCAGAGTTTGGCATTCCCAGAATTCTTGAAACCTGAACAAGACCTTTGTTCTAATGTAATTCCGTATGTCTGTAAAAGGGACATCATTTTCTGAGGTAATATCAAAAGATTTTGCTGCAATATCGGCGAGTTCATTGCCTTTGATGGCAGCGTGTCCAGGCACCCAGCAATACGCAATATAATAACCTGCGTTTCTCAAACGGAGGTGTGCCTTTAAAATTTCTAAGACCAAAGGGTGGCCAGTATTTGTATTTATTGATTCAAGAGCACTCAGAGAGTCAGAGTAGATGATGAACTTTCTGCGATTCTGTCTAGAGATAAAGATTAAGGAATTCAAAATGGCAAAAGTTTCCGAAGTAAAGACAGATGCAGCCTTATGAAGTTTACTACTCTTTATTTCATTATCACAAACAAAAGCTGCCCCGACGTAATCATGATTCTTTGAGCCATCAGTAAAAATTGCTTTGTAGTTAGAATAACTGCTTCTATGCTCTAGGAAAATTTGTTGGTATTGGATATCATTGGTACTGATCTTCTTTAGTTCTCCAAAAATGTTAAGTAGGTGAATGTTCACTTCTTGCCAGGAAGAAATACCGAAAAGGTCAAAGCTTTTGGGATGTAGATCATTTAGGTTGAATTCTTCAATCAGTGAGTGAATGCGAAGATCAGAAGGTGAGATACATGAAGGACGGGCATGGTAAAGACGCCAGTACTGATCAGATGTCATAAGTCGGACAGTATGTTCGGCCTGTGACATTAATTTGATCAATGGACAACTGCTTGCGTCTGAAATCCAAAAATGGTTCAAAACAGATGACATATAAACTTTGGACTGGAGATGTTCTGAAGGCTCCACAGCAAATCCGTAGTGCTTGATGGTGGACTGGATCCAATTTCAGGAGCACAGAAGGTCTTGCTGATCCGTAGATAACACAGCCATAGTCAAGTTTGGAACGGATTAAGGCTCTATAAATGCGGAGCATAGAACAACGTTCTGCTCCCCATGAAGTATTGGCCAGGACTTTCAGTATGTTGAGAGCTTTAGCACATTTTTTCTTTAGATTTAGGATATGCGGAAAGAAAGTGAGTTTTCTGTCAAAGATAACTCCTAAGATTTTTGCTTCTGGCTCAACGCGGATCAAAGAGCCGTCAAGATGCAGCTCTGGATCAGGATGTAGATTTCTTTTGTCTTCAAAATGTCCAGGCAGAAATGACTGAAAAATGCTCTAGCAACAGGTAAAGCAGGATAAAAATGGTAAAAGAAGATGTCTTTTAAAAAACTTATGAGGTTGATGTGAGGGTTTCTTCCAATGAGATCTGTTAAGTTAACATTCGTAAAATAAAATTCACATTTCTGACTAAAAGCAGGACAGCAGGTTAAAATGTGATTGACTGAAATGGGAACGTTGCAAGTGCCACAAATAGGCTCATTAATTATCTCCTTTCAAGAGGTACTGATGTGTCTGTCAGTCTGACCAATTCGTAAGCGAGTCAGTAGTACATCCTCCTTCCGTTTCCCTCTTGACTCCCAGTACTCCAAATTGGGTTTTAGCTGCCTTAATTTGTTCAGAGTTTGGCATTCCCAGAATTCTTGAAACCTGAACAAGACCTTTGTTCTAATGTAATTCCGTATGTCTGTAAAAGGGACATCATTTTCTGAGGTAATATCAAAAGATTTTGCTGCAATATCGGCGAGTTCATTGCCTTTGATGGCAGCGTGTCCAGGCACCCAGCAATACGCAATATAATAACCTGCGTTTCTCAAACGGAGGTGTGCCTTTAAAATTTCTAAGACCAAAGGGTGGCCAGTATTTGTATTTATTGATTCAAGAGCACTCAGAGAGTCAGAGTAGATGATGAACTTTCTGCGATTCTGTCTAGAGATAAAGATTAAGGAATTCAAAATGGCAAAAGTTTCCGAAGTAAAGACAGATGCAGCCTTATGAAGTTTACTACTCTTTATTTCATTATCACAAACAAAAGCTGCCCCGACGTAATCATGATTCTTTGAGCCATCAGTAAAAATTGCTTTGTAGTTAGAATAACTGCTTCTATGCTCTAGGAAAATTTGTTGGTATTGGATATCATTGGTACTGATCTTCTTTAGTTCTCCAAAAATGTTAAGTAGGTGAATGTTCACTTCTTGCCAGGAAGAAATACCGAAAAGGTCAAAGCTTTTGGGATGTAGATCATTTAGGTTGAATTCTTCAATCAGTGAGTGAATGCGAAGATCAGAAGGTGAGATACATGAAGGACGGGCATGGTAAAGACGCCAGTACTGATCAGATGTCATAAGTCGGACAGTATGTTCGGCCTGTGACATTAATTTGATCAATGGACAACTGCTTGCGTCTGAAATCCAAAGATGGTTCAAAACAGATGACATATAAACTTTGGACTGGAGATGTTCTGAAGGCTCCACAGCAAATCCGTAGTGCTTGATGGTGGACTGGATCCAATTTCAGGAGCACAGAAGGTCTTGCTGATCCGTAGATAACACAGCCATAGTCAAGTTTGGAACGGATTAAGGCTCTATAAATGCGGAGCATAGAACAACGTTCTGCTCCCCATGAAGTATTGGCCAGGACTTTCAGTATGTTGAGAGCTTTAGCACATTTTTTCTTTAGATTTAGGATATGCGGAAAGAAAGTGAGTTTTCTGTCAAAGATAACTCCTAAGATTTTTGCTTCTGGCTCAACGCGGATCAAAGAGCCGTCAAGATGCAGCTCTGGATCAGGATGTAGATTTCTTTTGTCTTCAAAATGTCCAGGCAGAAATGACTGAAAAATGCTCTAGCAACAGGTAAAGCAGGATAAAAATGGTAAAAGAAGATGTCTTTTAAAAAACTTATGAGGTTGATGTGAGGGTTTCTTCCAATGAGATCTGTTAAGTTAACATTCGTAAAATAAAATTCACATTTCTGACTAAAAGCAGGACAGCAGGTTAAAATGTGATTGACTGAAATGGGAACGTTGCAAGTGCCACAAATAGGCTCATTAATTATCTCCTTTCAAGAGGTACTGATGTGTCTGTCAGTCTGACCAATTCGTAAGCGAGTCAGTAGTACATCCTCCTTCCGTTTCCCTCTTGACTCCCAGTACTCCAAATTGGGTTTTAGCTGCCTTAATTTGTTCAGAGTTTGGCATTCCCAGAATTCTTGAAACCTGAACAAGACCTTTGTTCTAATGTAATTCCGTATGTCTGTAAAAGGGACATCATTTTCTGAGGTAATATCAAAAGATTTTGCTGCAATATCGGCGAGTTCATTGCCTTTGATGGCAGCGTGTCCAGGCACCCAGCAATACGCAATATAATAACCTGCGTTTCTCAAACGGAGGTGTGCCTTTAAAATTTCTAAGACCAAAGGGTGGCCAGTATTTGTATTTATTGATTCAAGAGCACTCAGAGAGTCAGAGTAGATGATGAACTTTCTGCGATTCTGTCTAGAGATAAAGATTAAGGAATTCAAAATAGCAAAAGTTTCCGAAGTAAAGACAGATGCAGCCTTATGAAGTTTACTACTCTTTATTTCATTATCACAAACAAAAGCTGCCCCGACGTAATCATGATTCTTTGAGCCATCAGTAAAAATTGCTTTGTAGTTAGAATAACTGCTTCTATGCTCTAGGAAAATTTGTTGGTATTGGATATCATTGGTACTGATCTTCTTTAGTTCTCCAAAAATGTTAAGTAGGTGAATGTTCACTTCTTGCCAGGAAGAAATACCGAAAAGGTCAAAGCTTTTGGGATGTAGATCATTTAGGTTGAATTCTTCAATCAGTGAGTGAATGCGAAGATCAGAAGGTGAGATACATGAAGGACGGGCATGGTAAAGACGCCAGTACTGATCAGATGTCATAAGTCGGACAGTATGTTCGGCCTGTGACATTAATTTGATCAATGGACAACTGCTTGCGTCTGAAATCCAAAGATGGTTCAAAACAGATGACATATAAACTTTGGACTGGAGATGTTCTGAAGGCTCCACAGCAAATCCGTAGTGCTTGATGGTGGACTGGATCCAATTTCAGGAGCACAGAAGGTCTTGCTGATCCGTAGATAACACAGCCATAGTCAAGTTTGGAACGGATTAAGGCTCTATAAATGCGGAGCATAGAACAACGTTCTGCTCCCCATGAAGTATTGGCCAGGACTTTCAGTATGTTGAGAGCTTTAGCACATTTTTTCTTTAGATTTAGGATATGCGGAAAGAAAGTGAGTTTTCTGTCAAAGATAACTCCTAAGATTTTTGCTTCTGGCTCAACGCGGATCAAAGAGCCGTCAAGATGCAGCTCTGGATCAGGATGTAGATTTCTTTTGTCTTCAAAATGTCCAGGCAGAAATGACTGAAAAATGCTCTAGCAACAGGTAAAGCAGGATAAAAATGGTAAAAGAAGATGTCTTTTAAAAAACTTATGAGGTTGATGTGAGGGTTTCTTCCAATGAGATCTGTTAAGTTAACATTCGTAAAATAAAATTCACATTTCTGACTAAAAGCAGGACAGCAGGTTAAAATGTGACTGACTGAAATGGGAACGTTGCAAGTGCCACAAATAGGCTCATTAATTATCTCCTTTCAAGAGGTACTGATGTGTCGGTCAGTCTGACCAATTCGTAAGCGAGTCAGTAGTACATCCTCCTTCCGTTTCCCTCTTGACTCCCAGTACTCCAAATTGGGTTTTAGCTGCCTTAATTTGTTCAGAGTTTGGCATTCCCAGAATTCTTGAAACCTGAACAAGACCTTTGTTCTAATGTAATTCCGTATGTCTGTAAAAGGGACATCATTTTCTGAGGTAATATCAAAAGATTTTGCTGCAATATCGGCGAGTTCATTGCCTTTGATGGCAGCGTGTCCAGGCACCCAGCAATACGCAATATAATAACCTGCGTTTCTCAAACGGAGGTGTGCCTTTAAAATTTCTAAGACCAAAGGGTGGCCAGTATTTGTATTTATTGATTCAAGAGCACTCAGAGAGTCAGAGTAGATGATGAACTTTCTGCGATTCTGTCTAGAGATAAAGATTAAGGAATTCAAAATGGCAAAAGTTTCCGAAGTAAAGACAGATGCAGCCTTATGAAGTTTACTACTCTTTATTTCATTATCACAAACAAAAGCTGCCCCGACGTAATCATGATTCTTTGAGCCATCAGTAAAAATTGCTTTGTAGTTAGAATAACTGCTTCTATGCTCTAGGAAAATTTGTTGGTATTGGATATCATTGGTACTGATCTTCTTTAGTTCTCCAAAAATGTTAAGTAGGTGAATGTTCACTTCTTGCCAGGAAGAAATACCGAAAAGGTCAAAGCTTTTGGGATGTAGATCATTTAGGTTGAATTCTTCAATCAGTGAGTGAATGCGAAGATCAGAAGGTGAGATACATGAAGGACGGGCATGGTAAAGACGCCAGTACTGATCAGATGTCATAAGTCGGACAGTATGTTCGGCCTGTGACATTAATTTGATCAATGGACAACTGCTTGCGTCTGAAATCCAAAGATGGTTCAAAACAGATGACATATAAACTTTGGACTGGAGATGTTCTGAAGGCTCCACAGCAAATCCGTAGTGCTTGATGGTGGACTGGATCCAATTTCAGGAGCACAGAAGGTCTTGCTGATCCGTAGATAACACAGCCATAGTCAAGTTTGGAACGGATTAAAGCTCTATAAATGCGGAGCATAGAACAACGTTCTGCTCCCCATGAAGTATTGGCCAGGACTTTCAGTATGTTGAGAGCTTTAGCACATTTTTTCTTTAGATGTAGGATATGCGGAAAGAAAGTGAGTTTTCTGTCAAAGATAACTCCTAAGATTTTTGCTTCTGGCTCAACGCGGATCAAAGAGCCGTCAAGATGCAGCTCTGGATCAGGATGTAGATTTCTTTTGTCTTCAAAATGTCCAGGCAGAAATGACTGAAAAATGCTCTAGCAACAGGTAAAGCAGGATAAAAATGGTAAAAGAAGATGTCTTTTAAAAAACTTATGAGGTTGATGTGAGGGTTTCTTCCAATGAGATCTGTTAAGTTAACATTCGTAAAATAAAATTCACATTTCTGACTAAAAGCAGGACAGCAGGTTAAAATGTGACTGACTGAAATGGGAACGTTGCAAGTGCCACAAATAGGCTCATTAATTATCTCCTTTCAAGAGGTACTGATGTGTCGGTCAGTCTGACCAATTCGTAAGCGAGTCAGTAGTACATCCTCCTTCCGTTTCCCTCTTGACTCCCAGTACTCCAAATTGGGTTTTAGCTGCCTTAATTTGTTCAGAGTTTGGCATTCCCAGAATTCTTGAAACCTGAACAAGACCTTTGTTCTAATGTAATTCCGTATGTCTGTAAAAGGGACATCATTTTCTGAGGTAATATCAAAAGATTTTGCTGCAATATCGGCGAGTTCATTGCCTTTGATGGCAGCGTGTCCAGGCACCCAGCAATACGCAATATAATAACCTGCGTTTCTCAAACGGAGGTGTGCCTTTAAAATTTCTAAGACCAAAGGGTGGCCAGTATTTGTATTTATTGATTCAAGAGCACTCAGAGAGTCAGAGTAGATGATGAACTTTCTGCGATTCTGTCTAGAGATAAAGATTAAGGAATTCAAAATGGCAAAAGTTTCCGAAGTAAAGACAGATGCAGCCTTATGAAGTTTACTACTCTTTATTTCATTATCACAAACAAAAGCTGCCCCGACGTAATCATGATTCTTTGAGCCATCAGTAAAAATTGCTTTGTAGTTAGAATAACTGCTTCTATGCTCTAGGAAAATTTGTTGGTATTGGATATCATTGGTACTGATCTTCTTTAGTTCTCCAAAAATGTTAAGTAGGTGAATGTTCACTTCTTGCCAGGAAGAAATACCGAAAAGGTCAAAGGTTTTGGGATGTAGATCATTTAGGTTGAATTCTTCAATCAGTGAGTGAATGCGAAGATCAGAAGGTGAGATACATGAAGGACGGGCATGGTAAAGACGCCAGTACTGATCAGATGTCATAAGTCGGACAGTATGTTCGGCCTGTGACATTAATTTGATCAATGGACAACTGCTTGCGTCTGAAATTCAAAAATGGTTCAAAACAGATGACATATAAACTTTGGACTGGAGATGTTCTGAAGGCTCCACAGCAAATCCGTAGTGCTTGATGGTGGACTGGATCCAATTTCAGGAGCACAGAAGGTCTTGCTGATCCGTAGATAACACAGCCATAGTCAAGTTTGGAACG
Source organism: Stegodyphus dumicola (assembly GCF_044657685.1). Taxonomy (NCBI): domain Eukaryota; kingdom Metazoa; phylum Arthropoda; class Arachnida; order Araneae; family Eresidae; genus Stegodyphus; species Stegodyphus dumicola. The sequence goes on along the minus strand of NC_140780.1, from coordinate 155,626,551 downwards.
GATTAAGGCTCTATAAATGCGGAGCATAGAACAACGTTCTGCTCCCCATGAAGTATTGGCCAGGACTTTCAGTATGTTGAGAGCTTTAGCACATTTTTTCTTTAGATTTAGGATATGCGGAAAGAAAGTGAGTTTTCTGTCAAAGATAACTCCTAAGATTTTTGCTTCTGGCTCAACGCGGATCAAAGAGCCGTCAAGATGCAGCTCTGGATCAGGATGTAGATTTCTTTTGTCTTCAAAATGTCCAGGCAGAAATGACTGAAAAATGCTCTAGCAACAGGTAAAGCAGGATAAAAATGGTAAAAGAAGATGTCTTTTAAAAAACTTATGAGGTTGATGTGAGGGTTTCTTCCAATGAGATCTGTTAAGTTAACATTCGTAAAATAAAATTCACATTTCTGACTAAAAGCAGGACAGCAGGTTAAAATGTGATTGACTGAAATGGGAACGTTGCAAGTGCCACAAATAGGCTCATTAATTATCTCCTTTCAAGAGGTACTGATGTGTCTGTCAGTCTGACCAATTCGTAAGCGAGTCAGTAGTACATCCTCCTTCCGTTTCCCTCTTGACTCCCAGTACTCCAAATTGGGTTTTAGCTGCCTTAATTTGTTCAGAGTTTGGCATTCCCAGAATTCTTGAAACCTGAACAAGACCTTTGTTCTAATGTAATTCCGTATGTCTGTAAAAGGGACATCATTTTCTGAGGTAATATCAAAAGATTTTGCTGCAATATCGGCGAGTTCATTGCCTTTGATGGCAGCGTGTCCAGGCACCCAGCAATACGCAATATAATAACCTGCGTTTCTCAAACGGAGGTGTGCCTTTAAAATTTCTAAGACCAAAGGGTGGCTAGTATTTGTATTTATTGATTCAAGAGCACTCAGAGAGTCAGAGTAGATGATGAACTTTCTGCGATTCTGTCTAGAGATAAAGATTAAGGAATTCAAAATGGCAAAAGTTTCCGAAGTAAAGACAGATGCAGCCTTATGAAGTTTACTACTCTTTATTTCATTATCACAAACAAAAGCTGCCCCGACGTAATCATGATTCTTTGAGCCATCAGTAAAAATTGCTTTGTAGTTAGAATAACTGCTTCTATGCTCTAGGAAAATTTGTTGGTATTGGATATCATTGGTACTGATCTTCTTTAGTTCTCCAAAAATGTTAAGTAGGTGAATGTTCACTTCTTGCCAGGAAGAAATACCGAAAAGGTCAAAGCTTTTGGGATGTAGATCATTTAGGTTGAATTCTTCAATCAGTGAGTGAATGCGAAGATCAGAAGGTGAGATACATGAAGGACGGGCATGGTAAAGACGCCAGTACTGATCAGATGTCATAAGTCGGACAGTATGTTCGGCCTGTGACATTAATTTGATCAATGGACAACTGCTTGCGTCTGAAATCCAAAGATGGTTCAAAACAGATGACATATAAACTTTGGACTGGAGATGTTCTGAAGGCTCCACAGCAAATCCGTAGTGCTTGATGGTGGACTGGATCCAATTTCAGGAGCACAGAAGGTCTTGCTGATCCGTAGATAACACAGCCATAGTCAAGTTTGGAACGGATTAAAGCTCTATAAATGCGGAGCATAGAACAACGTTCTGCTCCCCATGAAGTATTGGCCAGGACTTTCAGTATGTTGAGAGCTTTAGCACATTTTTTCCTTAGATGTAGGATATGCGGAAAGAAAGTGAGTTTTCTGTCAAAGATAACTCCTAAGATTTTTGCTTCTGGCTCAACGCGGATCAAAGAGCCGTCAAGATGCAGCTCTGGATCAGGATGTAGATTTCTTTTGTCTTCAAAATGTCCAGGCAGAAATGACTGAAAAATGCTCTAGCAACAGGTAAAGCAGGATAAAAATGGTAAAAGAAGATGTCTTTTAAAAAACTTATGAGGTTGATGTGAGGGTTTCTTCCAATGAGATCTGTTAAGTTAACATTCGTAAAATAAAATTCACATTTCTGACTAAAAGCAGGACAGCAGGTTAAAATGTGATTGACTGAAATGGGAACGTTGCAAGTGCCACAAATAGGCTCATTAATTATCTCCTTTCAAGAGGTACTGATGTGTCGGTCAGTCTGACCAATTCGTAAGCGAGTCAGTAGTACATCCTCCTTCCGTTTCCCTCTTGACTCCCAGTACTCCAAATTGGGTTTTAGCTGCCTTAATTTGTTCAGAGTTTGGCATTCCCAGAATTCTTGAAACCTGAACAAGACCTTTGTTCTAATGTAATTCCGTATGTCTGTAAAAGGGACATCATTTTCTGAGGTAATATCAAAAGATTTTGCTGCAATATCGGCGAGTTCATTGCCTTTGATGGCAGCGTGTCCAGGCACCCAGCAATACGCAATATAATAACCTGCGTTTCTCAAACGGAGGTGTGCCTTTAAAATTTCTAAGACCAAAGGGTGGCCAGTATTTGTATTTATTGATTCAAGAGCACTCAGAGAGTCAGAGTAGATGATGAACTTTCTGCGATTCTGTCTAGAGATAAAGATTAAGGAATTCAAAATAGCAAAAGTTTCCGAAGTAAAGACAGATGCAGCCTTATGAAGTTTACTACTCTTTATTTCATTATCACAAACAAAAGCTGCCCCGACGTAATCATGATTCTTTGAGCCATCAGTAAAAATTGCTTTGTAGTTAGAATAACTGCTTCTATGCTCTAGGAAAATTTGTTGGTATTGGATATCATTGGTACTGATCTTCTTTAGTTCTCCAAAAATGTTAAGTAGGTGAATGTTCACTTCTTGCCAGGAAGAAATACCGAAAAGGTCAAAGCTTTTGGGATGTAGATCATTTAGGTTGAATTCTTCAATCAGTGAGTGAATGCGAAGATCAGAAGGTGAGATACATGAAGGACGGGCATGGTAAAGACGCCAGTACTGATCAGATGTCATAAGTCGGACAGTATGTTCGGCCTGTGACATTAATTTGATCAATGGACAACTGCTTGCGTCTGAAATCCAAAGATGGTTCAAAACAGATGACATATAAACTTTGGACTGGAGATGTTCTGAAGGCTCCACAGCAAATCCGTAGTGCTTGATGGTGGACTGGATCCAATTTCAGGAGCACAGAAGGTCTTGCTGATCCGTAGATAACACAGCCATAGTCAAGTTTGGAACGGATTAAGGCTCTATAAATGCGGAGCATAGAACAACGTTCTGCTCCCCATGAAGTATTGGCCAGGACTTTCAGTATGTTGAGAGCTTTAGCACATTTTTTCTTTAGATTTAGGATATGCGGAAAGAAAGTGAGTTTTCTGTCAAAGATAACTCCTAAGATTTTTGCTTCTGGCTCAACGCGGATCAAAGAGCCGCCAAGATGCAGCTCTGGATCAGGATGTAGATTTCTTTTGTCTTCAAAATGTCCAGGCAGAAATGACTGAAAAATGCTCTAGCAACAGGTAAAGCAGGATAAAAATGGTAAAAGAAGATGTCTTTTAAAAAACTTATGAGGTTGATGTGAGGGTTTCTTCCAATGAGATCTGTTAAGTTAACATTCGTAAAATAAAATTCACATTTCTGACTAAAAGCAGGACAGCAGGTTAAAATGTGATTGACTGAAATGGGAACGTTGCAAGTGCCACAAATAGGCTCATTAATTATCTCCTTTCAAGAGGTACTGATGTGTCTGTCAGTCTGACCAATTCGTAAGCGAGTCAGTAGTACATCCTCCTTCCGTTTCCCTCTTGACTCCCAGTACTCCAAATTGGGTTTTAGCTGCCTTAATTTGTTCAGAGTTTGGCATTCCCAGAATTCTTGAAACCTGAACAAGACCTTTGTTCTAATGTAATTCCGTATGTCTGTAAAAGGGACATCATTTTCTGAGGTAATATCAAAAGATTTTGCTGCAATATCGGCGAGTTCATTGCCTTTGATGGCAGCGTGTCCAGGCACCCAGCAATACGCAATATAATAACCTGCGTTTCTCAAACGGAGGTGTGCCTTTAAAATTTCTAAGACCAAAGGGTGGCTAGTATTTGTATTTATTGATTCAAGAGCACTCAGAGAGTCAGAGTAGATGATGAACTTTCTGCGATTCTGTCTAGAGATAAAGATTAAGGAATTCAAAATGGCAAAAGTTTCCGAAGTAAAGACAGATGCAGCCTTATGAAGTTTACTACTCTTTATTTCATTATCACAAACAAAAGCTGCCCCGACGTAATCATGATTCTTTGAGCCATCAGTAAAAATTGCTTTGTAGTTAGAATAACTGCTTCTATGCTCTAGGAAAATTTGTTGGTATTGGATATCATTGGTACTGATCTTCTTTAGTTCTCCAAAAATGTTAAGTAGGTGAATGTTCACTTCTTGCCAGGAAGAAATACCGAAAAGGTCAAAGCTTTTGGGATGTAGATCATTTAGGTTGAATTCTTCAATCAGTGAGTGAATGCGAAGATCAGAAGGTGAGATACATGAAGGACGGGCATGGTAAAGACGCCAGTACTGATCAGATGTCATAAGTCGGACAGTATGTTCGGCCTGTGACATTAATTTGATCAATGGACAACTGCTTGCGTCTGAAATCCAAAAATGGTTCAAAACAGATGACATATAAACTTTGGACTGGAGATGTTCTGAAGGCTCCACAGCAAATCCGTAGTGCTTGATGGTGGACTGGATCCAATTTCAGGAGCACAGAAGGTCTTGCTGATCCGTAGATAACACAGCCATAGTCAAGTTTGGAACGGATTAAGGCTCTATAAATGCGGAGCATAGAACAACGTTCTGCTCCCCATGAAGTATTGGCCAGGACTTTCAGTATGTTGAGAGCTTTAGCACATTTTTTCTTTAGATTTAGGATATGCGGAAAGAAAGTGAGTTTTCTGTCAAAGATAACTCCTAAGATTTTTGCTTCTGGCTCAACGCGGATCAAAGAGCCGTCAAGATGCAGCTCTGGATCAGGATGTAGATTTCTTTTGTCTTCAAAATGTCCAGGCAGAAATGACTGAAAAATGCTCTAGCAACAGGTAAAGCAGGATAAAAATGGTAAAAGAAGATGTCTTTTAAAAAACTTATGAGGTTGATGTGAGGGTTTCTTCCAATGAGATCTGTTAAGTTAACATTCGTAAAATAAAATTCACATTTCTGACTAAAAGCAGGACAGCAGGTTAAAATGTGATTGACTGAAATGGGAACGTTGCAAGTGCCACAAATAGGCTCATTAATTATCTCCTTTCAAGAGGTACTGATGTGTCTGTCAGTCTGACCAATTCGTAAGCGAGTCAGTAGTACATCCTCCTTCCGTTTCCCTCTTGACTCCCAGTACTCCAAATTGGGTTTTAGCTGCCTTAATTTGTTCAGAGTTTGGCATTCCCAGAATTCTTGAAACCTGAACAAGACCTTTGTTCTAATGTAATTCCGTATGTCTGTAAAAGGGACATCATTTTCTGAGGTAATATCAAAAGATTTTGCTGCAATATCGGCGAGTTCATTGCCTTTGATGGCAGCGTGTCCAGGCACCCAGCAATACGCAATATAATAACCTGCGTTTCTCAAACGGAGGTGTGCCTTTAAAATTTCTAAGACCAAAGGGTGGCCAGTATTTGTATTTATTGATTCAAGAGCACTCAGAGAGTCAGAGTAGATGATGAACTTTCTGCGATTCTGTCTAGAGATAAAGATTAAGGAATTCAAAATAGCAAAAGTTTCCGAAGTAAAGACAGATGCAGCCTTATGAAGTTTACTACTCTTTATTTCATTATCACAAACAAAAGCTGCCCCGACGTAATCATGATTCTTTGAGCCATCAGTAAAAATTGCTTTGTAGTTAGAATAACTGCTTCTATGCTCTAGGAAAATTTGTTGGTATTGGATATCATTGGTACTGATCTTCTTTAGTTCTCCAAAAATGTTAAGTAGGTGAATGTTCACTTCTTGCCAGGAAGAAATACCGAAAAGGTCAAAGCTTTTGGGATGTAGATCATTTAGGTTGAATTCTTCAATCAGTGAGTGAATGCGAAGATCAGAAGGTGAGATACATGAAGGACGGGCATGGTAAAGACGCCAGTACTGATCAGATGTCATAAGTCGGACAGTATGTTCGGCCTGTGACATTAATTTGATCAATGGACAACTGCTTGCGTCTGAAATCCAAAGATGGTTCAAAACAGATGACATATAAACTTTGGACTGGAGATGTTCTGAAGGCTCCACAGCAAATCCGTAGTGCTTGATGGTGGACTGGATCCAATTTCAGGAGCACAGAAGGTCTTGCTGATCCGTAGATAACACAGCCATAGTCAAGTTTGGAACGGATTAAGGCTCTATAAATGCGGAGCATAGAACAACGTTCTGCTCCCCATGAAGTATTGGCCAGGACTTTCAGTATGTTGAGAGCTTTAGCACATTTTTTCTTTAGATTTAGGATATGCGGAAAGAAAGTGAGTTTTCTGTCAAAGATAACTCCTAAGATTTTTGCTTCTGGCTCAACGCGGATCAAAGAGCCGTCAAGATGCAGCTCTGGATCAGGATGTAGATTTCTTTTGTCTTCAAAATGTCCAGGCAGAAATGACTGAAAAATGCTCTAGCAACAGGTAAAGCAGGATAAAAATGGTAAAAGAAGATGTCTTTTAAAAAACTTATGAGGTTGATGTGAGGGTTTCTTCCAATGAGATCTGTTAAGTTAACATTCGTAAAATAAAATTCACATTTCTGACTAAAAGCAGGACAGCAGGTTAAAATGTGATTGACTGAAATGGGAACGTTGCAAGTGCCACAAATAGGCTCATTAATTATCTCCTTTCAAGAGGTACTGATGTGTCTGTCAGTCTGACCAATTCGTAAGCGAGTCAGTAGTACATCCTCCTTCCGTTTCCCTCTTGACTCCCAGTACTCCAAATTGGGTTTTAGCTGCCTTAATTTGTTCAGAGTTTGGCATTCCCAGAATTCTTGAAACCTGAACAAGACCTTTGTTCTAATGTAATTCCGTATGTCTGTAAAAGGGACATCATTTTCTGAGGTAATATCAAAAGATTTTGCTGCAATATCGGCGAGTTCATTGCCTTTGATGGCAGCGTGTCCAGGCACCCAGCAATACGCAATATAATAACCTGCGTTTCTCAAACGGAGGTGTGCCTTTAAAATTTCTAAGACCAAAGGGTGGCTAGTATTTGTATTTATTGATTCAAGAGCACTCAGAGAGTCAGAGTAGATGATGAACTTTCTGCGATTCTGTCTAGAGATAAAGATTAAGGAATTCAAAATGGCAAAAGTTTCCGAAGTAAAGACAGATGCAGCCTTATGAAGTTTACTACTCTTTATTTCATTATCACAAACAAAAGCTGCCCCGACGTAATCATGATTCTTTGAGCCATCAGTAAAAATTGCTTTGTAGTTAGAATAACTGCTTCTATGCTCTAGGAAAATTTGTTGGTATTGGATATCATTGGTACTGATCTTCTTTAGTTCTCCAAAAATGTTAAGTAGGTGAATGTTCACTTCTTGCCAGGAAGAAATACCGAAAAGGTCAAAGCTTTTGGGATGTAGATCATTTAGGTTGAATTCTTCAATCAGTGAGTGAATGCGAAGATCAGAAGGTGAGATACATGAAGGACGGGCATGGTAAAGACGCCAGTACTGATCAGATGTCATAAGTCGGACAGTATGTTCGGCCTGTGACATTAATTTGATCAATGGACAACTGCTTGCGTCTGAAATCCAAAGATGGTTCAAAACAGATGACATATAAACTTTGGACTGGAGATGTTCTGAAGGCTCCACAGCAAATCCGTAGTGCTTGATGGTGGACTGGATCCAATTTCAGGAGCACAGAAGGTCTTGCTGATCCGTAGATAACACAGCCATAGTCAAGTTTGGAACGGATTAAAGCTCTATAAATGCGGAGCATAGAACAACGTTCTGCTCCCCATGAAGTATTGGCCAGGACTTTCAGTATGTTGAGAGCTTTAGCACATTTTTTCTTTAGATGTAGGATATGCGGAAAGAAAGTGAGTTTTCTGTCAAAGATAACTCCTAAGATTTTTGCTTCTGGCTCAACGCGGATCAAAGAGCCGTCAAGATGCAGCTCTGGATCAGGATGTAGATTTCTTTTGTCTTCAAAATGTCCAGGCAGAAATGACTGAAAAATGCTCTAGCAACAGGTAAAGCAGGATAAAAATGGTAAAAGAAGATGTCTTTTAAAAAACTTATGAGGTTGATGTGAGGGTTTCTTCCAATGAGATCTGTTAAGTTAACATTCGTAAAATAAAATTCACATTTCTGACTAAAAGCAGGACAGCAGGTTAAAATGTGACTGACTGAAATGGGAACGTTGCAAGTGCCACAAATAGGCTCATTAATTATCTCCTTTCAAGAGGTACTGATGTGTCGGTCAGTCTGACCAATTCGTAAGCGAGTCAGTAGTACATCCTCCTTCCGTTTCCCTCTTGACTCCCAGTACTCCAAATTGGGTTTTAGCTGCCTTAATTTGTTCAGAGTTTGGCATTCCCAGAATTCTTGAAACCTGAACAAGACCTTTGTTCTAATGTAATTCCGTATGTCTGTAAAAGGGACATCATTTTCTGAGGTAATATCAAAAGATTTTGCTGCAATATCGGCGAGTTCATTGCCTTTGATGGCAGCGTGTCCAGGCACCCAGCAATACGCAATATAATAACCTGCGTTTCTCAAACGGAGGTGTGCCTTTAAAATTTCTAAGACCAAAGGGTGGCCAGTATTTGTATTTATTGATTCAAGAGCACTCAGAGAGTCAGAGTAGATGATGAACTTTCTGCGATTCTGTCTAGAGATAAAGATTAAGGAATTCAAAATGGCAAAAGTTTCCGAAGTAAAGACAGATGCAGCCTTATGAAGTTTACTACTCTTTATTTCATTATCACAAACAAAAGCTGCCCCGACGTAATCATGATTCTTTGAGCCATCAGTAAAAATTGCTTTGTAGTTAGAATAACTGCTTCTATGCTCTAGGAAAATTTGTTGGTATTGGATATCATTGGTACTGATCTTCTTTAGTTCTCCAAAAATGTTAAGTAGGTGAATGTTCACTTCTTGCCAGGAAGAAATACCGAAAAGGTCAAAGCTTTTGGGATGTAGATCATTTAGGTTGAATTCTTCAATCAGTGAGTGAATGCGAAGATCAGAAGGTGAGATACATGAAGGACGGGCATGGTAAAGACGCCAGTACTGATCAGATGTCATAAGTCGGACAGTATGTTCGGCCTGTGACATTAATTTGATCAATGGACAACTGCTTGCGTCTGAAATCCAAAAATGGTTCAAAACAGATGACATATAAACTTTGGACTGGAGATGTTCTGAAGGCTCCACAGCAAATCCGTAGTGCTTGATGGTGGACTGGATCCAATTTCAGGAGCACAGAAGGTCTTGCTGATCCGTAGATAACACAGCCATAGTCAAGTTTGGAACGGATTAAGGCTCTATAAATGCGGAGCATAGAACAACGTTCTGCTCCCCATGAAGTATTGGCCAGGACTTTCAGTATGTTGAGAGCTTTAGCACATTTTTTCTTTAGATTTAGGATATGCGGAAAGAAAGTGAGTTTTCTGTCAAAGATAACTCCTAAGATTTTTGCTTCTGGCTCAACGCGGATCAAAGAGCCGTCAAGATGCAGCTCTGGATCAGGATGTAGATTTCTTTTGTCTTCAAAATGTCCAGGCAGAAATGACTGAAAAATGCTCTAGCAACAGGTAAAGCAGGATAAAAATGGTAAAAGAAGATGTCTTTTAAAAAACTTATGAGGTTGATGTGAGGGTTTCTTCCAATGAGATCTGTTAAGTTAACATTCGTAAAATAAAATTCACATTTCTGACTAAAAGCAGGACAGCAGGTTAAAATGTGATTGACTGAAATGGGAACGTTGCAAGTGCCACAAATAGGCTCATTAATTATCTCCTTTCAAGAGGTACTGATGTGTCTGTCAGTCTGACCAATTCGTAAGCGAGTCAGTAGTACATCCTCCTTCCGTTTCCCTCTTGACTCCCAGTACTCCAAATTGGGTTTTAGCTGCCTTAATTTGTTCAGAGTTTGGCATTCCCAGAATTCTTGAAACCTGAACAAGACCTTTGTTCTAATGTAATTCCGTATGTCTGTAAAAGGGACATCATTTTCTGAGGTAATATCAAAAGATTTTGCTGCAATATCGGCGAGTTCATTGCCTTTGATGGCAGCGTGTCCAGGCACCCAGCAATACGCAATATAATAACCTGCGTTTCTCAAACGGAGGTGTGCCTTTAAAATTTCTAAGACCAAAGGGTGGCCAGTATTTGTATTTATTGATTCAAGAGCACTCAGAGAGTCAGAGTAGATAATGAACTTTCTGCGATTCTGTCTAGAGATAAAGATTAAGGAATTCAAAATAGCAAAAGTTTCCGAAGTAAAGACAGATGCAGCCTTATGAAGTTTACTACTCTTTATTTCATTATCACAAACAAAAGCTGCCCCGACGTAATCATGATTCTTTGAGCCATCAGTAAAAATTGCTTTGTAGTTAGAATAACTGCTTCTATGCTCTAGGAAAATTTGTTGGTATTGGATATCATTGGTACTGATCTTCTTTAGTTCTCCAAAAATGTTAAGTAGGTGAATGTTCACTTCTTGCCAGGAAGAAATACCGAAAAGGTCAAAGCTTTTGGGATGTAGATCATTTAGGTTGAATTCTTCAATCAGTGAGTGAATGCGAAGATCAGAAGGTGAGATACATGAAGGACGGGCATGGTAAAGACGCCAGTACTGATCAGATGTCATAAGTCGGACAGTATATTCGGCCTGTGACATTAATTTGATCAATGGACAACTGCTTGCGTCTGAAATCCAAAGATGGTTCAAAACAGATGACATATAAACTTTGGACTGGAGATGTTCTGAAGGCTCCACAGCAAATCCGTAGTGCTTGATGGTGGACTGGATCCAATTTCAGGAGCACAGAAGGTCTTGCTGATCCGTAGATAACACAGCCATAGTCAAGTTTGGAACGGATTAAGGCTCTATAAATGCGGAGCATAGAACAACGTTCTGCTCCCCATGAAGTATTGGCCAGGACTTTCAGTATGTTGAGAGCTTTAGCACATTTTTTCTTTAGATTTAGGATATGCGGAAAGAAAGTGAGTTTTCTGTCAAAGATAACTCCTAAGATTTTTGCTTCTGGCTCAACGCGGATCAAAGAGCCGTCAAGATGCAGCTCTGGATCAGGATGTAGATTTCTTTTGTCTTCAAAATGTCCAGGCAGAAATGACTGAAAAATGCTCTAGCAACAGGTAAAGCAGGATAAAAATGGTAAAAGAAGATGTCTTTTAAAAAACTTATGAGGTTGATGTGAGGGTTTCTTCCAATGAGATCTGTTAAGTTAACATTCGTAAAATAAAATTCACATTTCTGACTAAAAGCAGGACAGCAGGTTAAAATGTGATTGACTGAAATGGGAACGTTGCAAGTGCCACAAATAGGCTCATTAATTATCTCCTTTCAAGAGGTACTGATGTGTCTGTCAGTCTGACCAATTCGTAAGCGAGTCAGTAGTACATCCTCCTTCCGTTTCCCTCTTGACTCCCAGTACTCCAAATTGGGTTTTAGCTGCCTTAATTTGTTCAGAGTTTGGCATTCCCAGAATTCTTGAAACCTGAACAAGACCTTTGTTCTAATGTAATTCCGTATGTCTGTAAAAGGGACATCATTTTCTGAGGTAATATCAAAAGATTTTGCTGCAATATCGGCGAGTTCATTGCCTTTGATGGCAGCGTGTCCAGGCACCCAGCAATACGCAATATAATAACCTGCGTTTCTCAAACGGAGGTGTGCCTTTAAAATTTCTAAGACCAAAGGGTGGCCAGTATTTGTATTTATTGATTCAAGAGCACTCAGAGAGTCAGAGTAGATAATGAACTTTCTGCGATTCTGTCTAGAGATAAAGATTAAGGAATTCAAAATAGCAAAAGTTTCCGAAGTAAAGACAGATGCAGCCTTATGAAGTTTACTACTCTTTATTTCATTATCACAAACAAAAGCTGCCCCGACGTAATCATGATTCTTTGAGCCATCAGTAAAAATTGCTTTGTAGTTAGAATAACTGCTTCTATGCTCTAGGAAAATTTGTTGGTATTGGATATCATTGGTACTGATCTTCTTTAGTTCTCCAAAAATGTTAAGTAGGTGAATGTTCACTTCTTGCCAGGAAGAAATACCGAAAAGGTCAAAGCTTTTGGGATGTAGATCATTTAGGTTGAATTCTTCAATCAGTGAGTGAATGCGAAGATCAGAAGGTGAGATACATGAAGGACGGGCATGGTAAAGACGCCAGTACTGATCAGATGTCATAAGTCGGACAGTATATTCGGCCTGTGACATTAATTTGATCAATGGACAACTGCTTGCGTCTGAAATCCAAAGATGGTTCAAAACAGATGACATATAAACTTTGGACTGGAGATGTTCTGAAGGCTCCACAGCAAATCCGTAGTGCTTGATGGTGGACTGGATCCAATTTCAGGAGCACAGAAGGTCTTGCTGATCCGTAGATAACACAGCCATAGTCAAGTTTGGAACGGATTAAGGCTCTATAAATGCGGAGCATAGAACAACGTTCTGCTCCCCATGAAGTATTGGCCAGGACTTTCAGTATGTTGAGAGCTTTAGCACATTTTTTCTTTAGATTTAGGATATGCGGAAAGAAAGTGAGTTTTCTGTCAAAGATAACTCCTAAGATTTTTGCTTCTGGCTCAACGCGGATCAAAGAGCCGTCAAGATGCAGCTCTGGATCAGGATGTAGATTTCTTTTGTCTTCAAAATGTCCAGGCAGAAATGACTGAAAAATGCTCTAGCAACAGGTAAAGCAGGATAAAAATGGTAAAAGAAGATGTCTTTTAAAAAACTTATGAGGTTGATGTGAGGGTTTCTTCCAATGAGATCTGTTAAGTTAACATTCGTAAAATAAAATTCACATTTCTGACTAAAAGCAGGACAGCAGGTTAAAATGTGATTGACTGAAATGGGAACGTTGCAAGTGCCACAAATAGGCTCATTAATTATCTCCTTTCAAGAGGTACTGATGTGTCTGTCAGTCTGACCAATTCGTAAGCGAGTCAGTAGTACATCCTCCTTCCGTTTCCCTCTTGACTCCCAGTACTCCAAATTGGGTTTTAGCTGCCTTAATTTGTTCAGAGTTTGGCATTCCCAGAATTCTTGAAACCTGAACAAGACCTTTGTTCTAATGTAATTCCGTATGTCTGTAAAAGGGACATCATTTTCTGAGGTAATATCAAAAGATTTTGCTGCAATATCGGCGAGTTCATTGCCTTTGATGGCAGCGTGTCCAGGCACCCAGCAATACGCAATATAATAACCTGCGTTTCTCAAACGGAGGTGTGCCTTTAAAATTTCTAAGACCAAAGGGTGGCTAGTATTTGTATTTATTGATTCAAGAGCACTCAGAGAGTCAGAGTAGATGATGAACTTTCTGCGATTCTGTCTAGAGATAAAGATTAAGGAATTCAAAATGGCAAAAGTTTCCGAAGTAAAGACAGATGCAGCCTTATGAAGTTTACTACTCTTTATTTCATTATCACAAACAAAAGCTGCCCCGACGTAATCATGATTCTTTGAGCCATCAGTAAAAATTGCTTTGTAGTTAGAATAACTGCTTCTATGCTCTAGGAAAATTTGTTGGTATTGGATATCATTGGTACTGATCTTCTTTAGTTCTCCAAAAATGTTAAGTAGGTGAATGTTCACTTCTTGCCAGGAAGAAATACCGAAAAGGTCAAAGCTTTTGGGATGTAGATCATTTAGGTTGAATTCTTCAATCAGTGAGTGAATGCGAAGATCAGAAGGTGAGATACATGAAGGACGGGCATGGTAAAGACGCCAGTACTGATCAGATGTCATAAGTCGGACAGTATGTTCGGCCTGTGACATTAATTTGATCAATGGACAACTGCTTGCGTCTGAAATCCAAAGATGGTTCAAAACAGATGACATATAAACTTTGGACTGGAGATGTTCTGAAGGCTCCACAGCAAATCCGTAGTGCTTGATGGTGGACTGGATCCAATTTCAGGAGCACAGAAGGTCTTGCTGATCCGTAGATAACACAGCCATAGTCAAGTTTGGAACGGATTAAAGCTCTATAAATGCGGAGCATAGAACAACGTTCTGCTCCCCATGAAGTATTGGCCAGGACTTTCAGTATGTTGAGAGCTTTAGCACATTTTTTCTTTAGATGTAGGATATGCGGAAAGAAAGTGAGTTTTCTGTCAAAGATAACTCCTAAGATTTTTGCTTCTGGCTCAACGCGGATCAAAGAGCCGTCAAGATGCAGCTCTGGATCAGGATGTAGATTTCTTTTGTCTTCAAAATGTCCAGGCAGAAATGACTGAAAAATGCTCTAGCAACAGGTAAAGCAGGATAAAAATGGTAAAAGAAGATGTCTTTTAAAAAAACTTATGAGGTTGATGTGAGGGTTTCTTCCAATGAGATCTGTTAAGTTAACATTCGTAAAATAAAATTCACATTTCTGACTAAAAGCAGGACAGCAGGTTAAAGTGTGACTGACTGAAATGGGAACGTTGCAAGTGCCACAAATAGGCTCATTAATTATCTCCTTTCAAGAGGTACTGATGTGTCTGTCAGTCTGACCAATTCGTAAGCGAGTCAGTAGTACATCCTCCTTCCGTTTCCCTCTTGACTCCCAGTACTCCAAATTGGGTTTTAGCTGCCTTAATTTGTTCAGAGTTTGGCATTCCCAGAATTCTTGAAACCTGAACAAGACCTTTGTTCTAATGTAATTCCGTATGTCTGTAAAAGGGACATCATTTTCTGAGGTAATATCAAAAGATTTTGCTGCAATATCGGCGAGTTCATTGCCTTTGATGGCAGCGTGTCCAGGCACCCAGCAATACGCAATATAATAACCTGCGTTTCTCAAACGGAGGTGTGCCTTTAAAATTTCTAAGACCAAAGGGTGGCCAGTATTTGTATTTATTGATTCAAGAGCACTCAGAGAGTCAGAGTAGATGATGAACTTTCTGCGATTCTGTCTAGAGATAAAGATTAAGGAATTCAAAATGGCAAAAGTTTCCGAAGTAAAGACAGATGCAGCCTTATGAAGTTTACTACTCTTTATTTCATTATCACAAACAAAAGCTGCCCCGACGTAATCATGATTCTTTGAGCCATCAGTAAAAATTGCTTTGTAGTTAGAATAACTGCTTCTATGCTCTAGGAAAATTTGTTGGTATTGGATATCATTGGTACTGATCTTCTTTAGTTCTCCAAAAATGTTAAGTAGGTGAATGTTCACTTCTTGCCAGGAAGAAATACCGAAAAGGTCAAAGCTTTTGGGATGTAGATCATTTAGGTTGAATTCTTCAATCAGTGAGTGAATGCGAAGATCAGAAGGTGAGATACATGAAGGACGGGCATGGTAAAGACGCCAGTACTGATCAGATGTCATAAGTCGGACAGTATGTTCGGCCTGTGACATTAATTTGATCAATGGACAACTGCTTGCGTCTGAAATCCAAAGATGGTTCAAAACAGATGACATATAAACTTTGGACTGGAGATGTTCTCCACAGCTCCACAGCAAATCCGTAGTGCTTGATGGTGGACTGGATCCAATTTCAGGAGCACAGAAGGTCTTGCTGATCCGTAGATAACACAGCCATAGTCAAGTTTGGAACGGATTAAAGCTC
The DNA here is from genome assembly GCF_044657685.1 of Stegodyphus dumicola. NCBI lineage: Eukaryota > Metazoa > Arthropoda > Arachnida > Araneae > Eresidae > Stegodyphus > Stegodyphus dumicola. The sequence goes on along the minus strand of NC_140780.1, from coordinate 155,610,878 downwards.
TATAAATGCGGAGCATAGAACAACGTTCTGCTCCCCATGAAGTACTGGCCAGGACTTTCAGTATGTTGAGAGCTTTAGCACATTTTTTCTTTAGATTTAGGATATGCGGAAAGAAAGTGAGTTTTCCGTCAAAGATAACTCCTAAGATTTTTGCTTCTGGCTCAACGCGGATCAAAGAGCCGTCAAGATGCAGCTCTGGATCAGGATGTAGATTTCTTTTGTCTTCAAAATGTCCAGGCAGAAATGACTGAAAAATGCTCTAGCAACAGGTAAAGCAGGATAAAAATGGTAAAAGAAGATGTCTTTTAAAAAACTTATGAGGTTGATGTGAGGGTTTCTTCCAATGAGATCTGTTAAGTTAACATTCGTAAAATAAAATTCACATTTCTGACTAAAAGCAGGACAGCAGGTTAAAATGTGATTGACTGAAATGGGAACGTTGCAAGTGCCACAAATAGGCTCATTAATTATCTCCTTTCAAGAGGTACTGATGTGTCTGTCAGTCTGACCAATTCGTAAGCGAGTCAGTAGTACATCCTCCTTCCGTTTCCCTCTTGACTCCCAGTACTCCAAATTGGGTTTTAGCTGCCTTAATTTGTTCAGAGTTTGGCATTCCCAGAATTCTTGAAACCTGAACAAGACCTTTGTTCTAATGTAATTCCGTATGTCTGTAAAAGGGACATCATTTTCTGAGGTAATATCAAAAGATTTTGCTGCAATATCGGCGAGTTCATTGCCTTTGATGGCAGCGTGTCCAGGCACCCAGCAATACGCAATATAATAACCTGCGTTTCTCAAACGGAGGTGTGCCTTTAAAATTTCTAAGACCAAAGGGTGGCCAGTATTTGTATTTATTGATTCAAGAGCACTCAGAGAGTCAGAGTAGATGATGAACTTTCTGCGATTCTGTCTAGAGATAAAGATTAAGGAATTCAAAATGGCAAAAGTTTCCGAAGTAAAGACAGATGCAGCCTTATGAAGTTTACTACTCTTTATTTCATTATCACAAACAAAAGCTGCCCCGACGTAATCATGATTCTTTGAGCCATCAGTAAAAATTGCTTTGTAGTTAGAATAACTGCTTCTATGCTCTAGGAAAATTTGTTGGTATTGGATATCATTGGTACTGATCTTCTTTAGTTCTCCAAAAATGTTAAGTAGGTGAATGTTCACTTCTTGCCAGGAAGAAATACCGAAAAGGTCAAAGCTTTTGGGATGTAGATCATTTAGGTTGAATTCTTCAATCAGTGAGTGAATGCGAAGATCAGAAGGTGAGATACATGAAGGACGGGCATGGTAAAGACGCCAGTACTGATCAGATGTCATAAGTCGGACAGTATGTTCGGCCTGTGACATTAATTTGATCAATGGACAACTGCTTGCGTCTGAAATCCAAAGATGGTTCAAAACAGATGACATATAAACTTTGGACTGGAGATGTTCTGAAGGCTCCACAGCAAATCCGTAGTGCTTGATGGTGGACTGGATCCAATTTCAGGAGCACAGAAGGTCTTGCTGATCCGTAGATAACACAGCCATAGTCAAGTTTGGAACGGATTAAAGCTCTATAAATGCGGAGCATAGAACAACGTTCTGCTCCCCATGAAGTATTGGCCAGGACTTTCAGTATGTTGAGAGCTTTAGCACATTTTTTCTTTAGATTTAGGATATGCGGAAAGAAAGTGAGTTTTCTGTCAAAGATAACTCCTAAGATTTTTGCTTCTGGCTCAACGCGGATCAAAGAGCCGTCAAGATGCAGCTCTGGATCAGGATGTAGATTTCTTTTGTCTTCAAAATGTCCAGGCAGAAATGACTGAAAAATGCTCTAGCAACAGGTAAAGCAGGATAAAAATGGTAAAAGAAGATGTCTTTTAAAAAACTTATGAGGTTGATGTGAGGGTTTCTTCCAATGAGATCTGTTAAGTTAACATTCGTAAAATAAAATTCACATTTCTGACTAAAAGCAGGACAGCAGGTTAAAATGTGATTGACTGAAATGGGAACGTTGCAAGTGCCACAAATAGGCTCATTAATTATCTCCTTTCAAGAGGTACTGATGTGTCTGTCAGTCTGACCAATTCGTAAGCGAGTCAGTAGTACATCCTCCTTCCGTTTCCCTCTTGACTCCCAGTACTCCAAATTGGGTTTTAGCTGCCTTAATTTGTTCAGAGTTTGGCATTCCCAGAATTCTTGAAACCTGAACAAGACCTTTGTTCTAATGTAATTCCGTATGTCTGTAAAAGGGACATCATTTTCTGAGGTAATATCAAAAGATTTTGCTGCAATATCGGCGAGTTCATTGCCTTTGATGGCAGCGTGTCCAGGCACCCAGCAATACGCAATATAATAACCTGCGTTTCTCAAACGGAGGTGTGCCTTTAAAATTTCTAAGACCAAAGGGTGGCCTGTATTTGTATTTATTGATTCAAGAGCACTCAGAGAGTCAGAGTAGATGATGAACTTTCTGCGATTCTGTCTAGAGATAAAGATTAAGGAATTCAAAATGGCAAAAGTTTCCGAAGTAAAGACAGATGCAGCCTTATGAAGTTTACTACTCTTTATTTCATTATCACAAACAAAAGCTGCCCCGACGTAATCATGATTCTTTGAGCCATCAGTAAAAATTGCTTTGTAGTTAGAATAACTGCTTCTATGCTCTAGGAAAATTTGTTGGTATTGGATATCATTGGTACTGATCTTCTTTAGTTCTCCAAAAATGTTAAGTAGGTGAATGTTCACTTCTTGCCAGGAAGAAATACCGAAAAGGTCAAAGCTTTTGGGATGTAGATCATTTAGGTTGAATTCTTCAATCAGTGAGTGAATGCGAAGATCAGAAGGTGAGATACATGAAGGACGGGCATGGTAAAGACGCCAGTACTGATCAGATGTCATAAGTCGGACAGTATGTTCGGCCTGTGACATTAATTTGATCAATGGACAACTGCTTGCGTCTGAAATCCAAAGATGGTTCAAAACAGATGACATATAAACTTTGGACTGGAGATGTTCTGAAGGCTCCACAGCAAATCCGTAGTGCTTGATGGTGGACTGGATCCAATTTCAGGAGCACAGAAGGTCTTGCTGATCCGTAGATAACACAGCCATAGTCAAGTTTGGAACGGATTAAAGCTCTATAAATGCGGAGCATAGAACAACGTTCTGCTCCCCATGAAGTACTGGCCAGGACTTTCAGTATGTTGAGAGCTTTAGCACATTTTTTCTTTAGATTTAGGATATGCGGAAGGAAAGTGAGCTTTCTGTCAAAGATAACTCCTAAGATTTTTGCTTCTGGCTCAACGCGGATCAAAGAGCCGTCAAGATGCAGCTCTGGATCAGGATGTAGATTTCTTTTGCGTCAGAAGTGCACGCAGACTGTAATCCATGTTTTGAATTATGTGTGCTATTCAGTTTCATTAAAAGTAAATTCCTTTCATGAAGAACGTAATTAAGAAACAGAGATCAACAGGAGACAAAACTGTCTAGACTGTTGACTGTTGTTTTAAGGATATTTCACTACATTTTTTCCTTCTTGTACTTCATAAGAGCATTTTCTCAAAGGATTGTTTTTTATTACTTTGTAGGGTTTATATTTATTTTAACTAACATTTATTTTAAGTTTAAGCTATCTTTCCTGTCAAGCCTTTACTTTCCCCTGGAATTGCCAATGCCAGAGTATGTAAATTTTAGTAGAACGCGCAGAGTATTCAAATTTTTAGCAGAAGTAATTTTGAGTTAAATAGAAGGGAAACGAGTTTGTAAGTGTGCTTTCTTGATTCACGAGCGTGAAGGTTGCTAGGTAGAAATTTAAGAACCGCGCGTTTCGGCCTGTGTGCCTACTCCGGCAGTTAGCTGAAACTTTCAACTTCTCAATCCGAAAGTTTGCTGAATCTCAGCTGTATCTTAAAACGCGGTTAAGATCGTTGCAATTATAGAGCCTCGTAGATAGTGACTTCATTAGTTATGCATCCTGTTATTTATTTTTAGTTGTACTTTTCTCTTTTTATTTGAACGCCGGGTCGGCGTAGTTTGTGAGCGTCAAGTGAACGCATCTGTAACTTCTAAAGTGGAATAAAAAGGGAATTAAACCTTTCTTAAGAGTTTGTGTAATTTCCAGTTCATAGCAGTCACTACTACTGTTGCGGGCAAGTTGGGTGACTATTGTGACTATTTTTAAATAAGTGAAAATACTTTTTTCTTTTTTTTAGAGTAATATTTTTGCTGTTCCCCCCCCGAAAAAAACATCAGATTCTTGATATTGATTTGATGTTTGTAAAATTAATTCATGAAGTTTGTTTGGAAAGAAAAATCAGCATTTGAAACAAATAGCAATACAATATTTCCAACTTTTTCAATAAATTTATTCTTAAATACAAAAATAATTAACAGGAATAAAATGATAGTACTAATTTATACAAAAATAATAAACAGAAAGAAAGTAACAATAATAATTTATACAGAAAAAAAAAAAATTCGCAAGGATGCATTTTTTAAAGAATTTTCATAATAAAAGGAAAAATAATGGATGGGATCAATCATCTACAGGATCATACACAGCGTGCATGATCCTGAGCTTAATTTTCGTTTTACGAGTTTCATCTATATTTTTCAATTTATTGTGCAAACTCATTAAAAAAAGCATGTCATCATCGCAGATTTCTTGCGAGATCAACTCATTATTTCGTTCGGATACGATTACAACTCATTCGGATACGACGTGCTTCATATTTTAAAAAAAGTCGCCTTCGATGTAACAGCGAAATCGTCTGCAGAAAGCCGCTTCATTTTAGCTTCGCTCTGATTGGTCAACGCTTATCCCAAACTCGGCGTAAAGTTGAAAATTTAGAACCTTACGCCGCGAGGACTAAACCATATTTTGTGACCTAGCACAGACTGGTTGCCTTGACAACAGAGCTCGACTTTAACCACTTATGCCCTTTATGCCCCCGTCTGAACGCAACCTCACGGAACATTTCGAGAAAACAAATGCCAAAAGAAACATCTATTGCACGGACAATGAAAATATTACTGGATATGAGGTATCCATATCTAAGATAAACTACCTCTGTAACCATAACCTTCAGTTGTCTCACGTTCTTACAATGTACTACATGTAGTCTAGCCCTTGTATGGCCATGTTAACTTTTGTTTTTTAAGATCCTATAAACTCCCGGGAGTTGTTGCCTCTAGATAGTGGAGGACGCGGGGCATATGCCTGTTTACCTATGTTAGACACCAGGCGCCCCCGTCCTCCGTCACCTGTCACCTATCTAAGATAAACAGATAATCTATATCTAAGACTTAAATGCAGCTGGTGATTGCAAATTAAAACTATCCCTTGATTTATCATTCACAGAAACCACAAGGTTTTGAAAACAAGTTTGATTATGAAATGAAATTCCCTTGTTCTGTTTCTGTGTCTGAAGAGTGGCTTAGTCATCATTTTATTCAGAAACCTGAAGGTCTTACCTTTCTCTAGGACATTAATCACTACTAGGATTAGTAATTTTATTCAACGCACAAAATTACTTGATTATTTTCACATATTTTGTACGAATTTCGCGAATACTAATTAAAGCTTCAATTTTCAGATTTCGTTTCTATACTGGAAGAAGATTACTTTACTGCACGCTCGAATCAGACGAAGAAAATTTGTTCATTTTAAGTACATCATTAGCATTTTTATGCTAATCGTAATATCGAAATTACCACTGGAATTAAACCACATGTGAAAGCTTCCGAATCTTTCAAACATCACCTATCTGTTCCAAAGAATTAGTCAAAGATTGAAAAAGACCTATAATCCTGCTTCCTTATAATCCCATTTTTCTTCATTAAAAACGAAAGCTGAGCGTTAAGGCTTCACGAAAACTCTAAGGTCCTTCTTTAGGAGCGAAAAGATAAAAATGTTTTGCTCCTGAAAAAGAAAGACCTATCTGATCGCCATCGAAATCGGTAGAGCTTTGTTCAAAATTTATGCCAAACTAAATTTGCTGTTTTGCTTAAATTTACAAGCCCATAAACTAAACTTCACTGCAATCTTACTAAATAAATAAGCTTACCTTTGACCCAATTACTCTTAGGTATGTTGTAAAGGAACGGCACATGGGAATGATAACCACAAAGCAGCTAACATTAATGACAGACGCCATTGCTCGAGAAAAAAGAAGACCTCTCTAAAATGGAAAAATACTTTTCAGTGTCCTTTGAAAACAGACCAAAGTATTAATAGACAGACACTACGTATTCTGCATAAATTAAAGAATAAATAACAATTTAAATAACTGAACAGCATTGAAGAACTAATTTACAGACTAAAGATGCTATATATAAGTACCTCTCAACATACCGTAAACTCACTTTCTGATAAACCTACAGGTATCATAAGCCGAAATTATAGTAAGTGCATTTAATGTATTTAAACTACCAAATACCATGGCGTAGCTTACCATAATTTGCAGGTGTTAATAAAACATAAAAATAATACACTCCCACTCAAAAAATAAGCAACAACAACAACAAAATCTATTTGATGGACATGCGTGAAATTGATTCAAGAAGCTGTTGTGGCATTACTAGACCACACTGCAAACAATAAAGCAAAGAAATAAAAAATTACGATCGATGCGAAACACCAAGTTGGGCGGAAGCATGTGGAATGAAAACATCACCTAATAAAGGCTTTGATACCCTGTAGCTGAAATGCATGCTTGACAACGGCGAAGAAAAATGGGAATAGTGTCGTTGATCGCTTGTTGTGGCAGTAGCGCCCATTCCTGTAGTAATGCATGTCAGAGTTCGTGGAGTGTGCTTAGCGGCACACTGCGGCCTACTATCCGTTGTTCCGACATGTCTCACATATGCTGTATAAGATTCAGGTCCTGTGATTAAGCAGGCAACGATATATGTGGAATGGTTTTCACTCTCCAGATAACTCCGCACCACTCGAGCTCCATATCGGTGGGCGTTATCGCCTATATCTATCGCGTCGGTACCCGTGGCAGCGATAAAAGGACGCACAAAACGGTGTGGAGTTTCGTTGCGATATATCGAATGACCGTGATGGAACCACCAGGAATCATGTGGAGGTTAGTGCGGCCATTCGTTGCTATCCTAGTCCATACAAGTAAGCCTCCTCCTCTGTAACGGTCTCTTTCGACAATGTCTGGCGCCCGATAGCGTGTCCCTAGCTCTTGCCATATCTGGATGTTAATTCGACACTCATCCGTAAAGAGTATGTGGCCCGTCTGTTTTGGTGTCCAGCTGCGATTTTTACGGGCCCAATTCAATTACCATCTGACATGCAATGGGGACAAAAGAACACAAACTACAAGTCATCGGGCGCACAGTTCACCTTCATGCAGTTGACGAGACATACTTTGGCGGGATATGCGCCGTCCCGCAGCAGCACAGATGCGATGCCAGCTGTCGGGCTAAAACAGATCTACGAGACCTTGCAGATAGCAACAGGGAGCGATCGTATGCTCTTGTGCTAAACATCCGGCATTCGAATCCGCGTCTTCTATAGGGGTTTCATCCCCTCTGATAACGGGTGCACAGCCTACTGATGACACTAGGATACACATTGAGGTCTCTCGCAATAGCGGATTGTTTTGCACCACCCTGCAACATTCCGAAAGTTCTGCAACGCATTTTACCGTCCAGATAGTGTCTTCCACTCATGCTTTATTCTTTGGCTATTGCGGATTACACGAAACGATGTTTGCAAACTGGGGCGTAGGTCGGGCAAGCCCCTTTTTAAGACGTTACGTTTTATGCTAATTTTGGTTGCCTATTTGCATTTGGCGATGCAACCTCTACCTCAAATGTAAATTGTATATCTTAATTGCCACTTTTACATTCGTACCTTTTCTTTTAGCGTTCGATGCTTATTTTTTCAGCACGAGTGTGAATATAACAAAATATATTTTTGACTACAAAATATTGTATATATAAATACTGTGTTAAAATATTCTTTCAATACTGTATTTAAAATATAAAAAGTTATGGTTAAAGTAAATATGGTTGCATCGGTATTCAGTATTTCATAGACCTATACCGTTATTCATACAACTAATACAGTTGAAAGCGTCTTAAGTCGTCGATGTTTGAGTCGATAAAGTTACTGCGTCACCATACGGATCAAAATACATTAAACCAGAAGAATGCTAGAACTGAAGAATTAACCTGGCAACTATACACCTGAAAGCACGTTGGAACTGAGAAATGTTTGAAGCAATGACCATAAAAAATATTTTAGATAATGTTATATTTTGCTTAATAAATATTTATTATAACATACATAAAAAAATAATAATAATGTCCAAAATGGCAAAAAATAAAATTTATACTTATTAGCGACTTTATTGCTATGTCTAAGTACACAGAGACTTAAGAAGAATATAAAAGACCATTTATTTTAAACTAAAAGGGGTGAAAAAGAAGGCACACCTGGTGTTTACAAATCCGCCATAATTTATGGCGAGAAACTCAAAGTAGAAATTCAAATGTAAAGCTAAATTTAAATAACTGATAGACAAAGGCTACACAGAGCAATTTAATCGCGAAGTTGGCTCGGATTCCACAGGCATGAATTTAACTATCGGCAAGTAGTAATGCAACTCCATTCACAATCGATAGGTAGTGATGCAAGATAAGACAGGAATTTTTATCTAGGACAGCAAACCTAGTAAATGTGGCCTTCAAGAGGCAGAAAAAGCTGTGCCTGAAAAAGAAATCTCAAACCCTCACTTATTTACACGCTAACTAATTTACATTCTGGCGGGGAAAAGTGTGAGGTTTCTTTAATTTGTTTAACCACCTATTTTATGTTGGAATCTTTACTGTCACTTCTCTCTTTCCGTTTTCCCGCTAGGCTGCAAATTAGTTTGCATATATATGAATGAGGGCTTGAGACTGTTAAGTCAGAGCGTGTTCTGCCTCTTGACTATATTTCAAATTTTACATTTAGATTTGTTATTCTAGATAAGCGTTCCTGTCTTCGCCGTTGTATTACCACTTGCCGATGGCTAAATTCATGCCGGTGGAGTCCGAGCCAACTTTGAGATTAAATTGCTCTGTGTAGTCTTTAGTTATTAGATATTTCAATTTAGTTTTACATTTGAATTTCTACTTTAAGTTTCTCGCCGTAAATGTTGGCCGATTTGTAAGCCCCAGAGGTGCGTTCTGTTCATCCATTTTAGTTTAAAATAAAGGGTCTTTTAAACCCTTTTTAAGTCTTTGTTGTATTCAGACATAGCGATAACTCGCTTTCATAAGGGTTAGTTGCAGTTTATAATAGTGAAAGACAAATGTATTCCCAAACAAAGTGATTATTCTTAGAGCGAAATTTCGTAACCGAGCTTATTTATTTTTCTGACAAGTACAAATACAAGTTAATGAAATCCATATCTTCAAATCTTTGAATAAGATTTATGCAACATTGTAAATCAATAACCTTCATTTATAGATTTTCTGGCGCGTTATTCTTGTTCATTTTTAATGGAAATGAAAATAATATAAACTGGGACTTAAAATGACTAAAATCTTGAAATCTTTGCAACACCGTATTTGTAACAAATACATAATTGAAATGACTTCGCGAGCCGCATAATTTTTCTTCGCAGGACACTAGTTTGAGACCACTGAATTATTGAATTACTTAATGCAGCCACTATGGTTTAACAATCATAATATTCATACAGGTCATGACTGTACACTACGGTTTTTTCTTTATGTTACAGTCATATATATCAAGTAAGAACATTAGTTAATTATAGACAAAATAGTAAGAAATTTAGAACCCAAACCACAGAGACAAGAAAGAAATGAAATTTAAAACCCTAAATCTCCCAATAAAAAATGTAAAAAAACCTATCAGCTCAGTGACTTTATATCAGAAGAAATACCCATAACAACAAAAATACATATAATAGGAAAAGGAATACAGTTAAAATCTGATTTAACGTTATCAAGAGAAGGTAAATCAGAATCAAATGAACCCTTCTCCCAGGAAAACTACTGCGTTTCGGTTCATCCAAAATTAGCGGATGAACCATTTTTAAATTATTTAATAGTTCATTCGAAAATTTTGATTATCGTCTCTACACAGCAGCCCTTCTTTCATATTGAAATAAAAATACACACACGCACAAATTAATGAAATAAATGCAGTGCCTAATAAAGCAAAAGTAAAATATATATGATTTACTTACGCTAAAATTCACATTAAAACGTAATAATTTACAAAATATATTAATAATTAACCGAGAACAAAAATTTTGAACTTACGAGTACTACTGGAAGAACAAAAGATAGTAATTCAAAAAGAAAAAATGAAGCTAATGGTTGCTTGTTTGGCGTTATTGGCGATATAAACTGGCGATGGAAAATTTGAAATCTCCTAAAAGGTGAATTATTGCAAGATATTTTTATTTTTAAATTTGGAAAGAATTGAAGTACTGCAAGTAAGAAAATGAAAAAAGAAAAAAATGCTAGCAAGAATACTATTTTCACGCTATGGGCTTATCATGACGACTCAGAGTTGGCCCTCTGTTAATAGAACAATTAAATCAAGAAAAATTGTACAGTAATTACACATTTACAAATTACACTATAAATCTTTCTTAAACATTCTTCTCTTATTTGAGCTTTCAGATAAAGAACCTCATTACTTTAAAAAAATGTGTAGGTACTCCAATTTCATTATGTAGATTGTTAAGGAAGTTATTTGGAATTTCATTTTCTTGTAATATTTTAGTAAGAAGAAGAAATTTTTTTGCCGTTGTTGTTCAATTTCTGCGCATACTTTTTTTTTATTTTGGCAATTTGATTTAAAATTGTGTTTGCAATAACTTTTCTAGAGATGTTGGTATTCCAAGTTAAGTTTAATTATTGAAAAATTGAATTTTCTTCTTTCATCAAATGTTACTTCTTTAAGATTATAAATAATTAGATCCAGATAATCAACAATTAACTAATTCTTATTGGTCCTGTTAAGTTTTAAACAGTTTGGGTAGATGTTGTTTATTTCAATAACATTATTATTGTTGAATGCAGTGTCTGAATGTAGGCGCAGATTTTATTGAAATCATCTTCTGAAAGGCTTTTAAGAAACTTGTACTCTTTAGAAAATAAGTAGAGGTTACATAAGTGAGTCGAATAAGAACTTCCCATTGGAATACTATTTGTTTGCAGTTAAAGATTGTTTGCTTGCTTGATAAAATTATTTAAAAAATTATTTAAAAGAAGGAAATAGAGATAATCTTTCCATTTTGGTAAATCTAGTAAAGTAAGCGTTTCAGGGAAAAAAATTTGGAAGTTTAAGATGACTTTCATAGATTTCTTTAAGTGGAAGAGCTGTGTAGATATTTTCATAGTTGTTGACATTGTAAACTTTTAGATTTTTAATTTTTTCAATTATTTGCAGTTTGTTGTTAATAATCCAACCGTTGTGCTTATCAATATTAGCTTTATTAAAAATTAAATTACATACTGATTTAAGCAGATTTTTAAATATATTATCAAAATTCGTCTTGCGGTGTTTAGTACTATTTGCTATAAATATACATTTGACAGGATTTTTATAAAATTTTGGAATTGCATATAAATTGGTAAAGTTATCGTTTGCAGTATATAAACATAGTTTCCATTTTTTGTGAAAAGCATAAATTTTATTCATTACTGACACTTATTTATTTTGGAAATAGAATAGATTGTTCAATTATGCAGCTCCTTTTCAGTAACAGAATTATAGAACTTCTTTCATAAAATGCTACAACTGTTGCTTATACTTTTATTAACAGAGGGCCACTCTATTCTAAGCCGTCATCATAAGCCCATGGCGTGAAAATTTTAGTTTTTTTCTAAAATTTGTCTCTTTTTTTCCTTTTTTTATTTGTAATATTTTAATGCTTTCCAAATTTAAAAATAAAAATAGCTTACAATAATTCACCTTTTGGGAGATTTCAAATTTTTCATCGATTTGTATTGCCAATAGCGACAAACAGGCACTCATTAGCGTCCCTTTTTACTTTTGAATTACTGTCCTTCATTCCTTTGTTCTTTCAATAGTAAGTTCAAAACTTTTGTTCCTTGTTAATTATTACTACATTTTGTAAATTATTACTTTTTAATTTTAACATTGTTAAATAGTATATGTTTTACTTTTGCTTTAACAGGCACTGAATTCATTGCATTTAAATTTGTTTTTGTGTATTTATTTTATAGAGGAGGCATTCAGAATTTTCGGATGAACAATTATAATTAAATAATTTAATATGGTTCATCAGCTAATTTTGGATGAATAGAAACAGAGTGGTGTTTCTGAGAGGAGGGGTTCAATTGAATCTGACCTACCTCCTCATCTTGATAACCGCTGAAGCGGATTTTAATTGTATTTCTTTTCCTATTACATGTATTTCTATATTTTTCTGCATTTCATCTGGTTTCATAACACTGAGTTCATGGGGTCTTTTACGTTTCTTATTTCGACATTAAGGGATTTTACTTATTTTAAATTTTATTTCCTTCAAAGCTTTGTGGTTTTGGTTTTAAATTTCTTATTATTTTGTCTATAATTGATTAATTTTTCAGCAGCATTTTGCGCGTAAATATAATTGGATAATTTTTTTTTTAAAATTTTTGTGAAACTATATTATCAAGTAAGAACACTGTATATCTGCTTGGCAGCGTACCCGTATCCACTGTACATTTCGTACTACCGTACGTAGTTAAGGGGAATTTAAAACCAATTTCACTTACCTAACACTAACGTAAGATGGAGTGCAGCTGTATATAATTAAAGAAAATAAAAACATTTATTTACTTTAAAATTTATTCATGTTTTTAAATTCCTGAAATTTCATAAGTATTCACTTGTGTAGTGAATAAATAAGTCCACTTTAAGCAAAACAGTTTCACAAGGGGCATGAGAAACGCTGGTGTATTTAGCGTATTTAATTATGGCAAAGCACACGAGGGCTATCTGCCTAAGGGGAGGGATGCCTTTCGTGGAGGACTTTCTAAGGGAAACTGGCTCGTATACACGTTACACCTGGGGAAAACCACGAAAACGCCCATGCAGCCAGCCCGTTCGCGGGATTCGAACCTCGGACCGAACTACCAGTGTTCAGCGACTTTACCGCTCGGCCGCTGGTGGGCTGAGAAACGTTGACAGTTATTCAAAGGCACCTTATGCACTTGAAATACAATTGCATTATCATAGAGTAGATGTCATTTCTCAATATTTCGAACTTACGAACCTTCAATAAACAGCCCTACGAAGGGAAAAATTTTTACGAAGGAAAGTTTGATCTAAATTTTAACCCAAAGTTAGAAGTGAACTTAGTGAAGTTATTCCATGCAACGTTTTCAAAAACTGAAAGAAGGTATTAGAAGCTAAATGCTATTTTTTTTAAACTTTCATTTTAATTGTGAAAAGTCCTTTTTTATTTCAGAAATTAAAAATAGAGGATAAATCAACTAAATTTATTTCTGTAAAGGTGATAGACGGATTTATGATATTTTTAAGGGAGCAAATTTAACAAGCAAGTTAAGCCAATGGGCGGCTAATCAATTAATATTTTTAACGAACAGAAAAAGACGGATGCATTATCCGGGTCTGCCAAAAATGCCATTAAAAATATGTACTGGGAGTAACTACATTAGCGTAAGTTTCAAACTGATGTTGGAAATGTAGTAAGGGAAGGGAGTGAGAACATAAATCAGAATGAATTATATTTAGGCACTAAAGCATCTCACAACACAAAAAGAAAATGATTCATTACTTACTCCTAATATTTCTCTCAAATAGAAATACTTCGGATCTTTAAGGTATCTTGAATAAGATGACCAAAAAATGAAAGATATTAGGATTAGCCAAGAGATCTGTAAAGAAAGATCGCAGAAAAGAAATTAGTTATGCTTTACTAGATACATATTTAGATCAAATGTAACAAGTTTATGAAATTTAAAGAAGAAAATGATTGTCCACACTCTTCTCGTTTAAAGTTTTAAATCTTTTTACATTGATATTTAGGCAGAGTAGAATTAGATAAACAGCTGCTCCAGAGCATCCGAACTTCGGATACTGCGGAAACTTTGGTTAGTGTAATATATTACTTTTTGTCAGTTTTCTGCCGTGGATACTATAGTGCACAAAAACTCCCATGATATTGAAAAAAAGCACTTATATCTTATTGTGACTCTGAGCTATGAACTGGAGTGACTGTTCCGGAATTTACGTTCGTTTTCATGGTCTTCTAATAACTCAGCTGATATATTTGGAGACTCCATCTTCGATCACTCATCAATAAAATGCTGACGCACTTCGAAATTTACTCGAGGCTTCACTTATCCGTTATCATTAAGATCTTTTAAAGTACAAAATCTTTAATTTCCAAGCCTGTGACCCATTCTTAAAAAAAAAAAAAAAATCCTTAATTCAAATCCCTCCAAGAGGTTTGAGCTTTTTTCGGGATTGCGTAAATTTGATGCGAAATTTTTATGAACTAAGCTTAAACCTTTTAAGCAGTATCCTTTTTACGTAAGGGTAGTCATAAGCCTGCTGTTCTGGATGTCGCATGATAAGCGGAACTATATCAGTTGGCAAAAGTGTCAATAAAACAGACACACTTTCTAATTGGTTTAGATTCGCCCGTTTTACTCGGTGCTGAAGCATGACTAGATACAAATTAATATCGTTCTCTTCGGGATCAAATTCTTGGATCACTTCTTGGAGCCCGAAACAGCTTTTGATAGGCACACTTTCTCCATTCCCACTAGTAAATAGGATCATTTCCGTTAGCGGCTTCCAATTTCATTTCAGTTATTTTGAATTTTATTCTATCTTACCTCTCTTCCTCTTCTCTTTTAATTCTCTACTTCCTTTCTTCCGCTTCTTTTTTCATTCCGTCCTGTTCTTTTTTTCCCTCTCAAGCCTCATTAAAGTGATCTTTTCTAACACATTTTTTACAAGTTATGCCTCGTAGACGTCATTTCTCATAATCCGCTGCCTTAGATCCCTTATCTTAAGCTCAGGCCCGACCTTCTCCTCTAAGGCTTCAGCCAATGTTTTAAGATCCTCTTTGATAACTTTTTCTCAGATTGTCATGACATAACCACAATTTAAGATGAAATCTAACGACTCTCTCTCTCTCTCTCTCGTTTTCTTATATATATATGTAAAATAAAAAAAAAAAAAAATACGATGGCTTTTTCCGAACTGCTGTCATTCCATATGAATATTATAAACACACTCCATTATATGAAAAAATAAAAATATTTATATTAAAAAAATGTATTTTTTTCATAAGGTGAGAGCCTTCAATGTTTATCATAAAAACATTAAAGAAATTCTCAGAATTTAAAATTTTCAAACAATAATTTCATTCTTAAAATACAGTAAAAATTCGAAAAAAAATTTTAAACAATAGTACAAAAATATTATTCGCATTAGAAACCTTCCATAGTATAACATGCCTAATTTTTTTCCAAATTCAATAATTTCTTTTTCCCAATTCAGAAATACAAAACTACATTTTAAATAAATCATAATATTTTTGAATTATTAAAGCAAAACTTTATCATCAATAAATTATAATATACTAACCCTCAAACGCAAAGTTTTTTTTTTTTTACTTCTTTTTTTTTTTTTTTTTTTTTTTTTTTTTAACGTAATTTACTCATTTTGAAACTTTATACCACTTCAATATCACATTAATAACTTCTCATAATATTATATTCTTTAGAGCACTGAAACACGCAAAATGTGCACAAAACACTCTTTGCCTCATGAGGTTGCTATCTTAACGCACTTAGGATGTTTTTCTTTTTACGCGATTATCGGAAATGCATAACATCACGAATATTCGAAGCGAGCAAGAAACATTAACCATATTTCACTACGCTGCGGCGTTGACCTTGATTCAAAACACTTTTCACTTTTGAACTCACAGATACTTGATGATTTCAAAGCACGTTTTGAATATGCGTTAAATCACACACCGAAAACGAATTTGGTGATTCACTGGAAGTTTGGGGCAGCAGAGTTCGAAGAACATTGGGGAAATTTGCACCAGATTAATCCTGTCTTGACTTTTTATAAATATGTGATGATTTCAAAATGCGTAGATGAAAGCTGTGGAACTCTCAACAGCTTACGATACTGCGTAGATGACCGAGAAGACTGTAGTGGCTTGATTGGGAATTCACATGACTAGTTACCTTTTTCATTTTTTACATTCGTTAAACGATGTGAGATTAGTTGAAATAAACTGCACTGAAGTTCCACGCCTGTAGGGTCGAAAATCGTCTGCGCCATATTATTGTAATGAAACTGTGGTTTGAAGGTGGCAGAGTGGAAAGCATGATGACGCAATTTAGCACAACATATCTTGAAAAATCACAATCTTTATTTTTTCCATGCATATCAAATCATCCTTTTTCATATAAGATATTTCTTAATAATATTTGAATACATAAATTGCAGTTTGAATTAGAACGTTATCGTAAGCAGCAGCAGCATGGTTTATAAGCATTTTGCCAGCAGGAACGCTATTCGGTAAAAAGGGAAAGGTTATAGTACTTTCATAGCAAGAAGGCTGAAGTTTCAGTTCACACTTTTGGTTTAGATGTAATTTGATTGGACGAGAGGCATCTGCATTAAAACGTTACATAAGATAGAAAAGTCTGGAACCTGTGAGAAGAGATGAATTTAGGGGCAGATTACCAAATTTAGAATGTTAATTTTGAGGTCGTCAATTATTTTTTTGAAACAGCTATCATATTTTGTTATATCTTACATATCCCCCCCCCCCTTCAAAAGAAAAGTTGGGTGAGCAGGATGGAAGAACAAGCATTAGAGCAGCAAATGTGAAAGATATCATTTTGAAATACAAACATATTAACTTTTAAACAAAAAATTATTGTCATAAAATTTTGACCGATATTTTGATTCAATTTTGACATTTGACTGAATGTCATAAAATTTTGAATTGAATTATGAATCTTAGCCCTATATTATTTTTAAACAATAGCATATTTTAGAGTTCTGAGGTAAGAATGTCAATGAAAGTTTGTAAAGTTCTTGATAGTTCCACATGGTAAAAGTTCAAAATTTTTTTTCACAAACTAAATGTTCAAATAAAATTCTTTCAAATTTTTGCTGATGAAAATATTTCTATTATGTTACAAATTAAGATGCCAACTTTCATATTATTTAATTATGTTTTTTAGGGAAAGTATTTTAATATATAAAAATTTTGCTCGATTTTCTCTCGATAAATTGAGAAGTTCGAATGCCTAGTGAAAAGGAAATCATCAGTGAATTACGGTTTAGGAATTAAGCATTACAGCGGGTTCAAGGTCGATCTGAGTTAGTGTTTGCAAGTATGTGCGACAGAAAATTATTTGCACTTCCGCTTTTTCAACAGCTCAAAAATTATAACATTCGTGTGAATTTAGCTCAGGAACTAAATTATTTAATGTGCTGCGGATTCTATAGTTTTCATTTCAGCTTTGGTTAAAATTTCTGCAATTTGTTTTGAGAAAATCTGAAATTCTTGTTCATTAATTTTTCTAATTTTTCATTGTTATGTGTGAGCAAATTAAGTAACGAAATTTAAGCTACTTAAATTATTCATAGGGAAGGATATTAAGATTAGTTTTTATGTTTTTGAAATTTTGTTGAGAATTTTGAATACGAATTTTATAACTATTCTAAAAATGAAGTTGGTGTAAAAAATAAGTGAAATTATTACAGATACGTAATATGAAATTATGGTAAATGCATGTTAAATTTATGGGTGATTGTATGTTAAGTATAGTGTATGTCGAGGGAGTACTGGGTTCCTAAAACAGAGGCCTGTAATTACCTCTGTACAGTTGTTCCTTTTACCCTCTTCATGCAAGATAATGTTAGAGGCTCTCATTTTATGAATGCATGTAAATTTTTTATATTATTATTATTATTATATTTTTTTATTATGGAATGTATTAGTGCAGTTCTCAAAGGCCAGTTACCTTAATGCAAGGAACGGAGGCCTTTTCAAGTAACTGCCTAGGCACCCTGGGCCACCAGTGCAGAGAACACACTGGTTAGCTCAAGAGGACAGCCCTATTGATGGATATGTTTGTTTAGAAGTATTGCGAGGCTTCCAGTTTGGTAAAATCAGGAATTGTAAATGAAAGATGATAACGGTGAAACCATAAATTCTGAAAATCTTAATCCTATTATTTATGATGTTAAATTATAATTTATCAGTATGGATATAAGTATCATAAATATTTATGTGCATTACATTTAGTTATAAGTAATGATTATGTAAAAGTTTATTTTGTGATATTCTGTGGTATCAAGAACCTTCCCTGAAGAATTATGATTATGTGAACTCTCAGACAAAAAGACTTTTGGACTGAAATGCTGAAAAATGCAATAGGACTCTAAAAATTAAAAATTAATTTAAAAAAAATTGATATTTATAAATTATACTTTTATAGAATCAAAATTTTATGATTTATGTTTTTTTTTTTTTTTTTTTTTTTTTTTTTTTTACATTTGCTAGTGTTTTCACTCTTTCTCTTTAAAAAGGCTTCTCTGTCGCTACGCCTTTTTCTTTTTGAAGGGGGGAAATATGTAAGATAAAAAATGTATGAATCAGAATTATAATATAACTATAAACATAAATTCTTCCACTCTATTCTAAAATCGTAATAACTTATCTGCATTGCGTCATTCAGATTAATCATGCGATCTTACGTAACCGTTAATACCAGATGCCTCTTGACAACCAATCACTGAATTGTAAACCAAAACTTTTCTCTTCGCGTGCTTCCATCTTGCATAACTACGCACTTCAGCTTTTGCCCTCTGCTCTGCTAAGATGTAATTTCGCTGGCTTGCTTTCCTTCTCAATTATATCAAAAATGTAATGTTCTTGAATAGGCATAACTAGAGTGCCAAGGTGATTGTGACCACAAATATCAATTGGAAATAAAAATGGAATTAAAACTGCTTCGACTGCCAAGTTCTTTAGATATTACCAAGTTAGCATTACTAGCATACTGCGCAATCAAAATCTTCTTCAATATGGGTCTAATCAAGCATCTACAGTGTTCCGTCCTTTCCTTTGCTTTTATCATGACATATATATATATATATGAATATATATTAAAAACAAATAGCAGTCTCAACTATCAGGAGTAAATTTTAACGCTTAATTTTTTTCACAACAAATTCAACTTATCTAAAGCACAAATTCAAGACAATTTACACTATAATATGCACATAATGAAATCAAGACACAATAACACGCCGAATAAATAGTAATTCAGAAGTCAAACAACAAAAATCAGCGTTATATTTACAAAAATAAATTTTTGTAAATATAACGCTGATTTTTGTTGACTTCTGAATTAGTATAATGAAATCAATTATAATTGGTGAACTTGAGGATTTATGTTAATACAATACACTTTACATTCAGATCATCAAAACATTTTGAGAATATTAAGGCATGCATTCAAATGTAAATTGAAAAAATATATATACATAAATGCTCATAACTAACTATCAATATAACAACAATTTAAACATAAGGTGCTAGGAATTTCTAATCTTTCCCTTTCACGCGTTCAACTGAAAATTTTTCAAGTCTTATAATTCTTATACAAAGTAATGTTCTAGGCACTGTAACAGAAAATTCTAATATTTAAAACATTCAATACGACTTAGAAATGATATGTCAAAATACCAACTAAGATTTAGAACCTTGAGAATTATAATTCTTTTCCTCTTACACATTCAACTGTATAAATAATTTCGGCAGAACTCATTAACATTTTAGATACTAAAAAATTTACTTAAACAAATTTAAATTTTTTTAATTTATGTTTTCTTAATTGAAACGCAAAACCAAAACAATGTTGACTAAAAAAAAGCAGTCACTCGAAATTGTATGTACTATTAAATTACAGAAATAAATTAAATCACTTCACTGCCTCAATATAAAAAAACCCAAAGTACTTATCCGAGTGGGTTAATACACTTGGTGGCCCAAGTTGGCCTGGAACCTGTAGCTGTTTTCCCCCAATTTAAAACTTTTATGGACGCTGATCGTCGCGACCATCCTCACAGTACACACACTTCTAAGACACTGCTGATCTCACACTTGATGAGGACGATGCTGAATTTCGGAGGAGACAGGTTGTCGTTTCAGATTTATTTAAAAACTTAGTGCAGGCCTACTTTGTTAATCACAAAGTTGGAAAGAAAAAAGAGTAACATTACACCATTATTACAGAAGGGATTAAGGCAACAGCTTTCCTGACGCCCGAATGCATTTTCGTCTGTCCTTTCGCAGACAAATGTCTCGTTTTCTTACTCTTACAAGATGAGAAAACGAATACACCGCCAAAGGTCCGTGAGTCTTTCTTGATCACCTTCACCGGCCCCGCAGTTGAAACTGGGATTCGTTTCTGTTACAGCGGTCTGGATGTCTGTGAATAAGCAGACCCAAACCGCAGTAAATATTCCTATCACTTATAAGGTATTTCTCCCGCCTCCTTGGCATGCCTTCGTGGTGTAGTGGTCAGCACGCTCGATGCGTATTCGAGAGGTCCGTGGTTCGAATCACGGCATGGCATTGCTCACTTTTCATCTCCCCAGCTCCCAAAAAAATTCTAATGTCTCTACACACTGATATTATGCTTTAAAATGATTTATGCACAGTAATTTAATATAATTTATATTCAGTTACCATTAATGAGCCTTTGGCTCCCGGTTCTGCGTAACAACGTAAAACCTGAGTCAGAGAAAATTTTATAATAGGAGAAAACTGGCTGACAAACTTTTTTAGGCAAACCACGAAGCCACCTTACTGACACCCAGGTTAGTCACCAAAAACTGAATATTCTAAAGGTAAAGAGAGAAAAAGGCCATATACCTGGCATATGATAATGATCTCCGTTTCTTGCATCATCCGTAATTCTCTAATTCAGTAGTCTCAAACTGGAAGTTCGCTGTCTGCATGCTACCCCCCCAAGCAATTTTATGCGGCTTGCGAATTCATTTCAATTATATTTTTGTAGCAAAGACTTCAAGATTTTAACTATTTGAAGTCCAAATTTACATTATTTCCATTATGGTTAAAAACAAAAGTAAACAAAGTACCAGAAAATCTATAAATCGAGTTAATTAATTTACAATGTGATTTAAATTTTATTCAGAGACTTTATAATGTTCCTCATAACTTTTTCTATGTTAAATGTAATGTAGAGGAACCTAGTGAACTAAGGAGCGACTTATCGCTGAGTTCGAATATTTAAGTAATATATTAATTTATATAATATATTAATTTATATATTTATATTTATATATATTAATATATTAATTTATATATTAATTTATATATTAATTTATATATATTGTAATATATTAATTTATATAATATATTAATTTATATAAGTCTAGCGAAGGATTAAAATACCCTTTTACTCACTCAAAAAAATAATAAATGGCCCCTTCTCGGGCTTAACAGGAGAGTCTCCACTCGGGCTTTTAACTTAAGAAAATAAGAAACTAATCTAAAACTAAACTAAACAGACTTAGCCGAAGCTAGACACAAATACCTAACTTAGTTGGCCCTTAATTTAACCTAGCCGGCGATTATCAAAAGACATGTACAATAATGGCCGAGCGCAATAGATTTAAGAACGAAGTAGCCAGATGACAAACACGCGCCACTGAGGACACCTAAACAGTCTCTCTCGAAACAAGTTGAACCTTCCTTAAATACTCCTTCTAACTCATTTACATAAAACGCGATACTAAAAACTCATTCATTTGCTGTCTTACAAGAAAATAGTGTCATTGCACAATGGAAGGGCCATTTGGCTAACAATAACAGTGTCTTTCAAGGGGAAGCAGTAGCAATAGCGCAAGCTATTCGCTACTTGCTAACCCACCAAATCCTAAAGGCTACTATAAAATCTGATAGCCTTTCAGCTATTTATGCGATTAGTAATCCAGAACACCCATCCAAAATCATTAGAGATATTCAACAAGATCTTAGAAAATATCAACGCCATGACATCCACTTAGCTTGGATAAAGGCACATATGGGTGAATATGGAAACGAAGTTGCAGATACTCTCGCCAAGGAGGCCGCTTTTGGAATTGCTGCTGAACAAATTCACATACCTTGGCCGCATTCACATTTGAAATCTGCACTACGTCTCAAAGCAATCAGTAAGTGGCAAGAAGAATGGGATTATAGTACCACTGGTCGTCGTACTTATTACCATATTTCTTACATTACACAAGATAGATGCTGTGGAAATTTCCATCTGACACGTTATATTTCAGGGCATGGCCCTTTTCCTCTTTATTTTGAGAGATTTAAAATAAGCGATTCCAGTTTTTGCACCTGCGGAGAGTTAGGCTCTCCGGAGCATTACCTTGAAAAATGCCCTCTTACAGAAGGCTTACATATCAGATTCCCTTCGCAAAATCGTCAAGCCTTTTGCAAATTTCTAATCAAGCAGAGGCACTTGATTAATAAAATTAACAAGGTTATGGAAAAGGTTAAAGGTCTTGGAATAGACCTGTGCCAGGTGTAGCATTCATAGGCATAATGTATTGATGCAAAGTACATAATCTTCGTGGTAAACTCTGGTTTAATGCTACATTTATAGATTTTAGTGATATTCTTATAACGGACTGATCTAATGAAATGATCATTGTAGTGTATCTTATGCACCCCCTATGAAAAACAATATGTTTTCTTTGCTTATTAGTTACCACAGTCTTAACGTACCCTTTCAAATAGTCACTCAGTACAAATTCTATCAAATTTTGTGTCTCTGAAATGTAAAAGTAAAATATTTCATAAGAAATTACTGTACCAGTGTAGTGTATTGTAGCAAATATGAGGGTACACCATTATTGGTTTTTGTTGTTCCAGAATGCTTACGTTTGTATGAATGATACTTATGGCTGAATTTGTGAAGCACATTAAGTATGTACTTTTCAATGATCCTCACGACTTGATCCTGTATTTGTATGATCCTATATTCCACATTCTGCTCCTAATGTGTATGTGTATTATTTTGTATGGCATATTCTATGTATGTATATATATATATATATAATGTTGTATGATCTTAAATCCATATATATATATACAGCACAATATTTATTTACTTATTTTTTTATTTATTTATTTTTTTGAAGGTTTTTATGTATGAATAATATAATAATATTTAATCATATAATTAATTGATACTTAGTATTTTGCATTTTAACCTTTTGCATTTTAACTGTATACGCACCAGCATTATGTTTTAATAATCCTGTTTGATTATATACTGTATCATGCATATGTAGGATATTGTATTTTTTTTTCTTTTTTTTAATTTAATTTATTTATTTTTTATTTTATTTTTTTAAGGTTTTTATGCATGAATAATATAATATTATTTAGTCATATAACTTAAATCGCTACTTAGTATTTTACATCTTAACTTTTGCATTTTAACTCTATACGCACCAGCATTATGCTTTAATAATCCTGTTTGATTATATACTGTATCATGCATATGTAGGAAATTGTATGGTTTATTTATATTGTACGATATCGTAAGTACTGTAATGTATGACCTGTAGTCCCACTAGTCTCTAGATAAGGGTGGACGTGGTGTTATTACCAATTAACCATAACGGTAAAGGGATGGTGCCCACGTCCTCCGTCACTAAACTAAACTAAAAACTCATTCTGGTAGGGAATAGTAGATGGAAAACAAGAACAGACAGTAAAGCATGTTTAAAGTAACCTCTACAACTTGAAGATACAAATTTGATCAACTGTTTTTGGCAACTGGCAAAAGATAAGTAAGCTCAGCTACGAATTTTTGCACAAAGAATAATCGCTTTTTTTTTTAGAATATATTTGTATGTGAACAGGGTTTTTTTTTAAATTGAAATTAATAAGGAAAGAACCCGATTGACCGATGAGCATCTACAATCCATGATGAAGATAATTTCAAGCAATTTTCTTCACTGCACGGACATTATACAAATAAATTTCATATTTGTATATAAAATTCATGATTATTTACATATGTACAAACACATGTAAATAACTTATAAATTTTTCATATTTTTTTAAAATTAATTTAAAGCAAGTTATTTAATGCATATATTTTGATCTTTATAGGGAACCGAAACCCTAGACCGAAACTCTGAAAGACAAGTGACGAATTATCGCTATATCTTGTACGTACCACAGAGACAGTGAAACGGTGTGATGAACGCTTTTATTAACCCAAATAAAGTTTAACAGAAGGCACTAACTCGTGCTTACATCAAAGATAATAGATAAACTAAAATTTAGCAAAGTGTAAGTAACGGCTTTACAGTTTAACTAGCGCGAAAGCTGGCTCTAACTGAAATCGGCGTAAAAAAGCTTAATGGCGAGAATAATTCAATTCCGCATAATTCTAATTGCTAGAGAATCAAAATTGGCAACATGGACTTCAAGCAGGCAGAACACGCTCTAATTTCATTCTCCAAAACTTTCTTTTCAAATGCTTCCTTCATTCTACCTAATCTGAATCTAGTGCTCTCAGGAAATTTGCCTTCTGGCAGGGAAATAAAACAAGGTTTGCTAGGAAAAGGAATTAACATAAAATAACAGGTTATGAAATTAAAATAATACTTATAAATGATTAACTAAACATATTAGAATTAGTTGAAATAAATGTCAGTTTAAAATATTTTTACATTTAGCTTTCAATGTGTTTGAATTAAGAAGTGTAACCAACAAAAATATCTCGCAGGTACCAACTTTAAATTTCAGCTTAAAAAGTAAATATAAATTTCAATTTTTTCCTTTTGATAGTATTATTGTTTGCACATGTTTTGATAAATATTTAGTAAACGAAACTTAAAATATATTTAAAATACTTAGTAACTTTATTACTTTCGTTTTATTACTTTCGTATATTACTACTTTTGATGCGATTTGAGTTTGAGACAGCTGCTGTAAATAATGAGTTTCTAAACACCTCATTACAAAATGAGATAAATGAGATAAAAGGTTGTTTCGATTATTCGACTCAGTTACCCCACAAAGCATCGGCTCAGAAACTAATCACTTAATATAACAGAAACAAAAAATTTGAATGCAAAGCTTAGTATCCTAAATATCCCATTACGCAGAAAAAGACATATCTTGTATAGATATATAGATATATATACACTGGATGAGAACTCTGTTTCTAATTTCAGAATTTTTAAGAGAAGAGTCCTTAAAACTTACTGAATTCCGCAGATCTTATAGCACGCAGGATTTAAAAACAGATTTAGTCTGCTAATGTTGTAATGAAAATACTACATTAACTCAAGGCTAAAGGAAAGGACACCCTGGTATATGCTTGTGTATGGTATCAATATAATTTGCAATGTTTGTAGGTAAAGCGAACTGTCTTTGTTTGCAGATTTTTCAAACTATGTATTTTTGTTTTAGTTATACATTTTTTTATTTTTCTTTATTTTTCTGTCCCTTTTTTATCACGTTTTAAACATTTTTACAAATTTTTTGTTTAAAACATTAAAAAATATATATATAATGTCATTGTCAACTTTAGTTAATTTATAATGATTCTATAGGAAACGAATGACTAGGTTAGAATAAAATAAAAATCAAGGCGCTGTTAAGAATTATGGATCTTAAATGAATGAAATATATAAAAGAGAAATTTAGAGAATTGAATATAAGAAAACACTATGTATTTTATTCAGTTCTCTAAATTTAACTTTTGCAGTTTAAATTTAAAATCTGTCTCTCTTAATAACATCATGTTTTTTATTTTAATTATATGAAAGGAATTATTGCACTCCCCGTGCATGCACTTTGGTGTAAGTGGTCATCATGTCCATTTGATAATTGTAAGATCCGTGTTTCGAATCCCAGAGAAGGTATAGTTGACTTCTTTGAAGGAGGGAGGTATAAATTTCTCAATTCGAACTCAGAAAAACCTGATTGACCTTACAGTAGCGCTCAAGCAAAAATGTGGTTGGCGATAATTCTGAAGTATTTGCTGTCTATCCAGTCTGCAAGAAGCGAAAGTTATTTTGCTGATGTTTTAATCTTTGTGATTTCAAACTGAGGTGCAAATAAATCTGTCAGTCGTTTTTAGTGTTATATAATTATTTCAAATTCTGGTACTAAAAAGTAAAGACAGGACAGTAACTCGTTCGTCAGTCTAAGATTAGGCTGGTGTTTGGATTACTTAAACCTTGTAATTTCAGTTCAATCCCTGTTCTTCTTTCTTGCGAGTCTCTCAAGAGCAGATATGCACATTAAAAGAATAGCAAATCCAAAATACACAATTTCGGAACAAAAGGACAAAATTCAGAACATCTGTTTTTTATCTTCTGCCAGGATTTCAGAGGGACAAAATGAACCTGAGTACCTTTTTCTACATCCCGTAAGATAGCATTCCCCCTGTCTTCACGAAAGGACACCTTTCTTCAAAAGTCTATAAGCTATTCCTTTAAGACTTAATTAAAAAAAGTGTTTTCGTTTATTATCCACGCAGAAAATGAGGGTTTTAAAATTTTGATGTTAAGTAGTTAATGCTAGAGGAAAGGTGAATAATATCAAGCGGGAAACGGAAGCAGAGATTAAAACACGATTTTAATAATTCTTTTCGTTATTGCCCAAAATCTGATGGATGCGTAGCTGCCTCCGTGTACTCCCCCCCCTTTTTTTTTGTTGTTGTTTTTTGTTGTTTCTTCTTTACATGTAAATGAATCTTATGCGGGCTGGGAATCTCCTACCACCCAAACTGCTCTTTATTAATGAACAATAATGTACAGAGTACTTCACTGAGCCGGCATGGTTAAATAAAACGCGTACCGTTACCCAAATCTGTATACAGCTGCTAATCTAAATAAAAAATGCCCAAATATCACTCAGTAACAGATATCACTGCAACCTCTGAGCGTGTTCAGGCGAAGTAGTGAACTTGAGAATTATTCCAGATCTGAGTGGGTTGAAGGCGTGGGGGTTTCTATAGACAGTATGTCTCTTCGCAGAAACGATAGCTTCATTTTTTTTTTTTTCGCGATGACATCATTGCGTACGTGATACAAAAAGAACATCGCTGTGTTGTTGGTATTTAAAAAAACCCTGTTACCAACTTGCATTCCCTTCACAGATGCTGGGTTGTGGTTTCACTGGCGGTTTTAAAGACCAGTGTAATTTGCATTATATATAAACGAAAATATTTTTTTCTGAAATGCGAGTATAGAAAAAGACGCTGATTACGAATATTAGCAGCGCGAGAAAATTTCATAAACGAAATCAGTTCCTAGCGTCAATTGTCATTCCAAGGAATCTTGGCTTCAAAATTTGAAACAGTTTACTATATGTTGAATTTTATCATGCACAAAAATTTAAAACAACTTATTCTAAAAGCTTCTTTGCTTTCAATGAAGGAAAGCAAGTATATTAAATATTATCAATTTATGCTTTCCTAAACAAGTATACACGCACTTACTACCTTTTATCAACAGCATGTCCGTTTTTAAAAACGATAACAGTTACACATTCATTTTACACTTCCTTATTCTTTATTTTTATGTTAATATATGTATTTGTAAGCGTGTGCAAGGTAACATTTTAAATTTAACTAAATACGTAAGATAATTCTTTAACACTAATTTCTAATGTCCCCGAAAATCTTCCTCTAAATTTGGTAGTTTCCACTTCTGTTCAAAGAAAAAATGTCCTTCTAACAATTGAGCTTTCTGAAGTGCTAAACGACACAATCATTCTGATATGCATGACGTTAAAAAATTAAATATCAATCATTTATCCAATAATATTGCTTTGCCGCTCAGACAGTATAGTAGTTACGGAAGCCGACTGCGATACCAAACGGCCAGGGTTTGAATCCTGGAGAAGGCATAGTTGTATTGCATGTAACTTTCCGTCCCTTCATGAGAGGCAAAGATGGCCCACCTATTAGTGCCTTCCTAATAAAGTGACTACCACTTCTGGCCATAGTAATGGCCAAGCGGAAGTCGGCTGAGGGCCCGCCATTGGGGAAAATATTTCTTTGTATTATTTTAAAAAGCAATTCAATTAATGCTACTTTTTTTATTCGTCTGCATGGCAGCATAAGTGACGATTACCTGTCAAACGGGACGGATGCCTTTGTGAGGACTTTCTAAGGGAAATTGGTTTGTTATCTGTACATCAGAAGGGAAAGTGCTCATGCAAGTAGCCCGCTCGGCGGTTGTCAGCCGCTGGCGATACCAATAATGATACTGAAGCCGACTCATATTAACGAAAAATCCTTAATAACATTCACTTCCAGTTTCTCTCGTCTCGTCTGTAATTAGTAGGATCGTTTCCAGCATCTTCTTTAAAATATGCCGCTATATTCAAATTTGCTTGTAAATGTGTCTGTAAATGTAAATTAAAAGTATTATTTAAGCGCACGAAATAATATTTACAGGCTATGAGAATAAAGACCATGTGTGTGTGTGTGTCACTACATGAAATTCTTTCTGCATTTCCCTATCACGTAAGTTACAGCATCATCACGTGCATAGGGTAAATCAAAAAACTTCATTCTACAAACGATTATAACAAACAATTTTTCAGCTATTTGTCTGTAATATTTCAACTTAAGCATTAACTGTCCGAGTGTCTTGCTACACATCACAAAAATTCTATGTGACATCTTTTTCTCATGTGACACTTACCCATTTTGTAGTCCAAAAGAGCAAGACAATGCGCTCCTGTTCTGACCTTTAAATTCACCGGAACTCACGCCTTGCGATTTTTTTTCTTCTTGTGTGGGTGTGGGGCTATGTTTAAAGATATGGTTTTCGTTACCTTCCGACTTCAACGAACACAAAATCCGCACCATACACGCCACCGCGTCAGTTTCATCGTAAGTGCTTCAACGTGTGTGGGCTGAAAATGGATTACAGAGTGCAAGTGTGACGCCTGACAAAAATGATCTCACATAGAGTATCTGCAACACGTGACACGAAATGTAGCTATTTAAAAATCAATTTATTGCACCACAGGTCAATAAATGGGTGCGAATTAAGTTATTTATTATATTCATTAGTAACAAGAAAATTCTTTTCTTTTTTTTTAATTTACCTTGTTATATATATTTATATGTAAGTGACACCAATGTACAAGACTTTTACAATGTTAAAACTATATAAGAATCATATTATATAAAAACATATTAATTATATTATTATATAATATAAAACTAAATCTTATTAGTAATAATTTTTCAACTGGTCTATTATAAATGCACGGGTTCAGACAAAATAAGCATGGCATTGCCCTAAACTTAACAAAATTTAAAGGCCTTTCCAAAATTCAGATACTGTAAATGTGAAAAAAATCGCTACATACCAATTCCTATACTTTCTTACAATAATTATGCTGGAAAGTCACAAATGGAGTTTCAGAAACGCAGCATATAATTAGCGTTCACAAGACTAATTCTAGGCCAGGGGCGGGTTGAGCGGCTGATGGACCTGGGGCCGATAGGAGCCCCCGTAAACACAGCCATTCAAAAAGGACAACAGCCCGGGACCGATACCGCACAGGTACGATACACTTACAAACATTTATGCCTTCTACAAGATCCGAACTCGACCCATCGTTACGACAGCCAGCGTATCTAACCACCATAAAGATCACGAGGGCCATTTTGTTCGACACAGTTTGAAATGCAAAGACACCCAATGTTTCCTAAGAGTAAAGTGGGTATTGTTCTATTACACTTCTGTCTAGAACAACGACACCCCACAGAGACCAGATGGCCCGCGTGGCGTCACAAAAAGAGTTGCATTTAGTTGCAGCCCAAATCGCCAGGTTTCCTGTGGGAACCGGGACTCTCAGCCAAAAAGAAGGCAATTATTAAATTTTAGATTAAGTTACAGCTGGTGCCATCGCACTTGGTGACATTTGCAAACATTTCGACTAGACAGAGTTCCTACTTTAAGTACGTCATATCCAGCATTATTTACAGCTGTCATTATATTATTAAATTCAAAATCACTAAAAGCTCAGGCCACTATATGGCGCAAAGGGATTTCTCTCAAAAACGCACGATAAGCCCGCATTTCTATGGAAATTAGATCAAATTTTTGCCTTCTTTCTTCAGTTCTGGAGTTTTATAAAACACAAGCAAAGTTAATTTATATTTTTATGCACTTTCTGTTTTTAGTAGAAAGCTCAAATCTGTAATTACAGATTTGTCAAAACTTTTGCACATGTAAATATTTGCATCATTAGGATTCTCCAAATACAAGGATTTTGGATTTTACCAAATTCAGATTCCATAATATATCTTCAGAGTACGCTTTCTTATTTTCAAAACAGTTAAGGTGCTGAAGCAATTCATCTTGGTGAGTGAAATCTCTTTAAATACAGTCACAGGTAAAGCATTAGAAAAATGCTGAAGTTTTTAATGGAGATACTTTATGTCTAAGAAAGGCGCTTTAAATACAGTCACAGGTAAAGCATTAGAAAAAATGCTGAAGTTTTTAATGGAGATACTTTATGTCTAAGAAAGGTGCTGAATTTTCGTTGCGAATTAATGAATATATATAGATACCAGATGCTTATTAGATTAGATCTTCATAAACCGTCCTAGTTATAACTTTTCTCTTGCTCTCTGTGGTACGTATGACAGTACGGTGCATAGGCTAGATGGTAAATGTTAAAGTTGGTGTTATTGATACCGTTTTGTAGTTTACACTTTAGGCACATCGTGTTATTTGCAATGCATTTTTCTTATGTTGTGGTTTCCTTCGCAGAAGGCACAATAGTTTCGAAAATTAGAATCTTTTGTTGAATGTTCAAAGTCTTGACAATTGTAAGAACGCCCGACTCCTAAGAATTCTGTAATTCTATGGCTTCTTCAGCCATGATGGAAGATTCCTTGATTCGTTAGAGTTATGAATGCAGAAGGTGAACATTCGGTAATCCATTTAATAGTGTTAATGCGTTTGACATTTAATTTGAACAAGAGCTTGAAATATGTGCTATCTATATGGAAGTTCTAGTATATTAAGTATGTTAATTCTTCTGTTGAGGTATTGTAAGATAAATTGTGTATAGCACATTTAGAAGTTGTTTTGGAAGGCATTTTTAAAGTAATGATATGATTTATTTTATCATTATTCTTATGGATGTTATTCATAATTAATCTTATGGATGACTTCCTTGTCAGGACATGGCACGACCAAACCACCTATTCTCATTTCAGAAATCTTATTGATTTTTAATCCTAAGTCTGCAATTGGGTTGGTCACTCTGAAAGTTTTGAGATACACATAGGTATTTAAAGTTATACTTACGAAATTTTAGGAGTGCTCAAAGTAGTTTCCTACATCGTCTATGCATTTCTATAGGCGAATTTTCCAAAGACTGAATGCCTCAAGCCATTCATTTCTTGGAATCGATGAAAAAAATGCATTTATAGCCTCATCATTGGAATGAAAACGACGTCGACGTAAATGCTTTTTTAGATTAAAAAATAGCCAGAAGACACACATAACTACATCATGTGAATAGGATGGATGGTCTATCAGTTTTGATGTGTTTTTATTCAAGAAACTCAAGTGCGAATCAGTCAATCTTTCTGAATGAGAAGATGCATGTATCCTCTAACATTAACCTTTTGAGGAATTTCTGTAAGCCAGTGCTGTACCAGTTAGCTGTCTGTGACTGTCTTCCGTCCTTCCAACTTAATGGCTTTGACCAGTCCTGTACTTCTGAAGAAAAAGCTGCACATTACGTTTTTCATGACATGTTGTTTTCTCACCATTGTGGGCGTGGAATCATATTCTCTTTTTGGTGCTCGGTTAAATTATGGGGAACCCAACGGCAAATTAGTTTTTTCATATGCAATTATTCAGAATAATTTTGAATCCAGGGCTAAGTTCTTTCTGTATCATTTGGTAGGTTCAGCGATTATCATCGATTAACATTTTTCGCATGGAAGGCACATTATCCGGAATTACTGTTGACAACGGCCTTCCTGTGTGTTCTTCCTCCTGAAGAGAGTGGCAGTCTCTGTGAAATTCTGTAAACTATCTGAATATAGCAGCACAAAATGGACCTTAATTTCTAAATGCTAACTGTAGACGTTGAACGCATTCTTCTCGACTTAATCCCAGATTAAAATCATAGAAAATCATAACGCTACAATAGTCTCGCATCGACTCTATTTTTTTTTTTTTTTTTTTTTTTTGCCAAAAAATTATTCTACGCTATACTTGCAACTGACCAATAAAAAATCGTCTGCTAAGCTAAAATAGTTCATATTTTCAAATCTAACCATGACGTTTTTCCTACCACTTTTTGTCTGCGCGTATCTAAACAATTTAAGAGTGACTTACATATTTGTCCAGGCTATCTTGAAGTTATTGGTTGTTTATATTTTTGTTGGAAAGTATTATCAATGATGTAAGATGTTTACGTTCTTGATTGTTGCTAGATTTTAGAGAATCTGCATAGGATTTGGTCAAGGAAGAGTGTGAATAATTGGAACAAACTCATGATGTTGCAATGTTCATTAAAGCTGTGAATTCGGGAGTACGAAGAGGAAATATTGCAGCACTGAGAATCGCTAGGAATTTGAAGTGAAGACGAGAACTCTTGGTTATAAGAAAAAACATTTGATTGACGATATTCATACATATCATAGCCATATATCTAAAGAGCTGTGGTTGAGGAATTTGCGCACAGACAGAGAAATATGGATTGACATTAGAATTTTGTCAGGATGTAGATTGCAGACTGCCTGGTGAAGAAATTATCTCATTGTTATTTGTGGCTATATCCACTGATGAATCTTTTATGAAGTCTATTAAGGACTTGATCTCTTCAAAAAAAGGTCTTTTGAAAGACATTTTTTGTCATTCTTTCTTGTTTGGAGCATTTGTCTCAGACTTCTTGAATACTGTGCTTGTTGTCTGTATTTCGTCTGTTTCATCGCTAATTTTTGGTAACGTTGTAAGAATGAGTGGAGGATCTAAGCGTTAAATTTGTACTCTCGGTTCCATAATTGAGTAATAGGTAGTGTCAGATATATCCAGTGAAGAAATACTCGAGGATGTTGATGTAGACAGCAAAGATTATAACGGGAGGTTTTTGTTTATTGCAGGCTATTTGGCACTTAAATTCTTGTTCGAGATTGGTTGAGAGAGCTCTGGATGTAAAGGTGACTTCAAGCGTATCTTTATTTTTATTTTTACATTTTAGTTAACCAAAATCTATACTAATTATCATATCTATATAATGTTACCAATCTAATAAATATAAATTTTGTTTAAAAAGCGATGGTGAAGGAATTATTAGAAGAGCTATAGAGGGGGATGAATTTGAAAACGTCAATTAATTTATATTGCTGTTACTCTAATTCAACAATATTTTAAGATGTGAATTTTCTTTTATTTTCGTTGTTGCGCACTTATGAACTAGATAAGGCGATAAACCATTGTTGTAAAGGCAAATACACTGCCTTCCAAAAGTTAAGGAACAGCATGTTTTTGAAAGCTCACCATTACAAAAATGTCATTAACATTTATGTTCAAAGTTTATATACACGGTAGTAATGAAGTTCAAAAAAATATATGCAAAAGCAATAGCTACAACTTTTATTTTATAGAAATGAATATTTACATAGGAGTTGGAAAAATACAAAAATTGTAGTTTCGGTTCATGAGTGTTGGTCTTCAATTGTTATTAGCAATTTCGTTGACAATATTCAGGGGAATCTATCAGTGTTCAGGAGAAGTAGTTTGCCGATTCGTTGAGGTGGCAGGCGATCGGATGGATGGAAATGGGGATGTCACAAGATGCTGCTGCTAGACGTCTCATTTTCTCTCGTAGTTTAGTTCGCCGACTATAGAGTCAGACTAAATCTGAGGATTCTGTGCCTAGAAGAGATGTTCTAGGCTGACTAAGAGTTACAAAACCTGTGGGAGACTGCTGTTTAGCTCTTTCCCCAGAAGAAGAAGCAACATTACTGTGTTTCAGCTCATGGCAGTCGATTTAGTGGCAACAGGAACAAGAATCTCAGCTACTACACTATGCAGACGCCCAATACGGGTTTATATACAAGGCAACCAATTGTTTGTGTCCCCTTGACCCGGGGACACAGAGGTGCCCGTTTATGTTGGGCAAAAGGGTACGTCTCTTGCACCTGTCAACAATGAGCGTCTGTTCTCTCCACAGACGAGTCCAGGTTCACATTGGAGAGTGACTCAGGTCGTCAACTGATCTGGAGGAAACAACGCACCAGATACAACCAATCTCACACTGTGGAAAGACACAGTTTTAGAGGGATGAAATAATGGTTTGAGCTGGGATTTCTCTCGGTGGTCACATTGACCTGCATGCTTTCCATGGAGGAACTTTAGCGGTGTAAGATATCGAGACGAGATACTTGATGAATATGTCCGTCAATATGCCATTTCTATTGGTCCTGGGTTTCTTCTGATGGATGACAATGCGCGATCGCACAGAGCTCGGGTTGCTGAAGAATATTTTGAGAGTCACGGTATGGAGCGGATGGAGTGCCCCGCTCAAACCCCAGACCTGAACCCGATAGAGCATCTTTAGGTCTACCTTAGGAGAGAGGTTGCTGCTTTAAGTCCTCACCTAAGGTCGTTAGATGAGCTTGAACAAGGATTACTCCGTGTCTGGTCGTTGCTTCTCATTACACCGATCGACAATTTAATGGACAGCATGGAACCCTCCTGCCGCCAATGTATTGTAGGTAGGGGTGGACACATTCCTTATTAGTATACATTTTTGTAATATTACCACCACAGTTTTCTTCAAAAAACTGTGATATACTGTTTCTCCAAGACAAGGTCTGCCAAGAGTGCAATTTTTTTTCAAATTCCTGTTTGTGTTGAACTTAAGAAACATTCTATATCGCCTTCATCAAAGAACAGTTTTAATGAACATGCCCTTTAAATTTCTTGTTATGTTGCTTCATTCTCAAATGAGACACAGAAAACATACTGCTTCTTAACTTTTGGAGGCCAGTGTAAATGTAAGTATAATATAACTATGTTTAAAGCTTATTTCTTTAATATTACTCTATATGTTGAGTTTAGTTGCATGCTGCTAGCTAGTTTAAAAATTAATATGTAAAAAATTATTTTACTTATTTAATGATTTCTGCTTAGATTTTAAGCATGCGCTATTTTACAATTTTAACGTGAGTTTGGATAATAGTGGAGTTCTGTGAATTTTAAAATATTAATATAAAAATATTGCAAAACTGGGTACATTTCCATTTCATTGGCGCAGGTGATGCTTGGCGTAAGTGACGAGATTTGCGCCGGCGAAATGGTAAAGTACCCAAAACTTTTAAAAGCTTTAATGATATTTAATATATTAGAAAGAACCTTATATAGGGTAGAAGAGAAAATTTTTCTGTACAATCTTATTATAAACATTTAAAGTAATTTAAGAATAATTTTGCTACATTTTAGAGTTAAGACATCAAGATTGATAGTTATAGCAAAAACATAAGTAGCTTATTTTATATACAACAATGTTTTTCTATGAATTTTGAGCTTTTAAAATTACTATAAATAAATTACAAAGTTAATTGAAACTTAATAAGTTCTCAGCATTATGGAAAAAAAGTTAAATAATTAAAAAAGAGGATTTTTTTTTTTCTCTATGAGACTATTATAAAATTATTATATCAGTTTTACATACTCTTTTAATATTATTGGTTGAAGACATTGAAGAGGCTAAGCATTTTTAAAGTATATACAATAGTAAATCTTACAAAATTTTGGATTTGTTTGGCCGATGACTTGCAGGTTGTTGGTAGAATCCTTTCAAAACTTACTTCACTTTGAGAGCTTTCAGAAGATATAATTTTTATTATCAAAATAGCGTTTTTTTTTTTTTTTACGCAAATTGGATTTTAATAATGGAGAGCTAGTAAAAATACGTCTTCAATGGATCGGAGCATTAGTTAGACTCCGTTTTGTTTGACTGCATCACCGAAGATTTTTTATTAACAACATTCGATGAGCTATTAAGTAGTAAATGACCTTCTTTGTTTTTTTTACCAGGTTTGGCAGCAACATACACAAAAGTCATCAGTGCCTGTTTTAAATCATACTGCTGCCATGTGGCTGTACGTTTTAAACAGTGGTTGCTGTCAGCTTATAGTTATGCTGAACACCATCTTTCATCTTACCAATAGTATCACTCTTCTCAAAGTGATCATATGTATTGCAACAAGTTTATTAACACTTTATACACTTATTAGTACAGCTAGTCAATAATATTTCGGAAGCGGTAGATTTTATGTACCTTTACTACATATTTCTCTTTCAAATGTACATCATCCCGTGCATCAAAAATACAACGTAAAGATAAATTTCTGTAGCAATATCATTGTTTCCCAATGAAATTCATTCTTTCCTGACATCTGTGCTTAAAGCTCGGAAAAGAAAGTAACCTAGTGCAAGCTCCAACAATATTTAAAAAAATCTGAAACGGTATTCATTACAATAACTTGGAACACCATTTTATAGAAAATGAATGCTACAAGAAAATCCCTACAATCAACCAACTTATTTTATTGTATACTGAAAATTTTACTGCACGATTCTGTCATGACTTTTTCAACATTAAAAAAAAAGTCAATTGCTATGATACCTTTGACATTTGAGGCTACCATAAAAAGAAAAAATTGTTTGATGAAAGTAATGAAAGATCTAAATCGTTTTCAACTCGCGAAATTTATTTTGTATTCTTTCAATATTACTTGTGACAATATAATCGCAGAGCTTGTTCGTAGAAATGAAGCATATAAAAATACTGTTTTATTTAAATTTGTTGAATTCAGAAAAAAAAGTCCGAGTAAAAATTTAAACGAGTTTATAAAAATCATACAAATGTTATACATTTTGATGATGAAGTGGAACACTTTTTATTATTATTTAAAGAGTAGCAAGTTAAAGCTATCTCTGCCACAGAAGTATATGACGCTGCCAGATAAATGTCATTATCTAATGCAGAAATTATTTTAAAAACTTTTTTTGACTATTCCAGTTTCTAATGCATCCTTCTCTGTTTTAAAAAGGGTAAAAAAAAAAAAAAAAAAACACTTAAGAAGTACGATGTCAAAAGGAAGATTAAACTGCATGGCTCCATTATATGAAACAAGAAGAGTTAATAACATTTATGCTTTAGAAATAATTAATGAATTTGTTAGAAAGAAGTCAAGGAGAAAAATTTAAACCTTCTACTTAATAGC
Organism: Stegodyphus dumicola; assembly: GCF_044657685.1. Lineage (NCBI taxonomy): Eukaryota > Metazoa > Arthropoda > Arachnida > Araneae > Eresidae > Stegodyphus > Stegodyphus dumicola. The sequence goes on along the minus strand of NC_140780.1, from coordinate 155,573,531 downwards.
CATCTAATTTATTAATCAATTATTTTAATTTTAAAGAATTCCATAAAATAGTTTAGCAGTTTGATGGTTTACTTTACTTTCCCATTGAGTACATTTCATTTTTTGATATAATTTTAATATTTATGTATTTTAGTCTTGATATGCGGAGGAAATAATATAAGAATATTTAGAAATAAAAGTATTAAATCCCAGTATTATTAAAATATTAATAATATCAAGCAATTATGTGTATTTAGTTACTTATTTAGCACTAACTGCATTCAGCAAAATAAATAGCACTAACTGCATAAATAAATATTTTCTTAAGAACTTCAAAAGTTTTATCTCCAGAGATCTCCAACCGGCATAAACCATCCCTGCCACAGGCAGCATAGTGAGCGAAAATGTGCCTATAGTTTTTGGGCATATAAACATATTATACATTTCTTTCTCCAATAATTTACAGGCATTTTTACGCGAACAATGCCATTTACAAAAAAAAATGAATCCTTGTTTCAGTTTTTGAACGAATTCATGAAATATTGCAATTACATACACACGCAATTCATACATTTAAAATACCTAATAATGTTAATAACATACGTTAATAATCCCACAACTGACGAAAACGAATCTTTGTTTCATGTTTTAGCCAATTAATGAACCAATCCAAATACAACTGATATCTTTAAAATGAATAAAATATACGAGGTAAAAATTTTTTTTAGTGGCGCAAATAGCATACATTTACAAAACTGTTTACCTCCCAATACTCAGTTGGAAACATTTAGAGAAAAACGTTTCCGTAATAACTTATTTATTTTAATTACAATTATAGCAGAATTGATTTTTTTAAATTTATTTGTTGAATCAAAAAGTAACATATGGTTATTTATTGTTCATCATAAATAGATGGTATGCGAATATTGAGAATTCTTTTAAATTTCTTGGTATAGACGCTAAAGAGAAACTCAAATGTAAATTTAATCCTCAAAATAAAATTACTTGCAAACTACGCAAGGTGTAGCAAGAAAGACAGTCCATAAATTTAAGAGGCAAGTATAGCAAAAGGAATAATTTTCGTAATACAATGCCTAGTGTAATGTGAAATACAAACGAAAAAGAAACTGTAAAGAAAAGAAGATGGAAAATCGATCCAGTGGAATGGTGTCCAAACACCAGGGTACCTAGGTACCAAGACCCTACCCCTTGTGGAACGTATTAGGCGGTTCCGAATTATGATGGAGATAACTGCAGTAAAACATATAATGAGTAATTACAATACATGAACATGAACTGGTGAAGAACTGCTGAAAATAAAAGAATTAGTGTGAACCCTACAGTGCTAAGAACATATAACAAAACAAGAGAAATGGAATGGTAAAATGAGGAGCGAAGCCAAAGATTAATAGATTATTTTTCATTATCGGTGGAACCAAAAATATCTTCAAAGACTTCAAATACTACGAATAATTTATATATGGCATTATTTTTGGCTTGAATCTCTGGCAGTTTGACTGCGATTTTTTGAAGGATGTTTGCTAACGAAAAGCCACTAAATACATTCACAAGTTCTTTGAAAAACCTATAAAATTCCTACATGGTATTAACATTAATTTCAGGTCGATTTTCAGAGAAGTTGGCATTAGGAGCTTGTTTCTTATTTTCAACGACATTTGCATAAGTCATATTCATATTGGTTTGAAAAGGCCTAACAGGAACAGTATTTTGAATGTTCGAGTTAGCTGTAGCATTAACATTACTATTCTCATTTCTAGTAATTTTCACAGCATACGCAAAGGGAACTTAGGGCACCCACGAAAATTCACGTTGTGTCCAACCGTGAAGTAATTGCAACACTTAACAACATCTATGCATTTTGCAGAACAATCAGCAGATTTATGTGATCCCGCACACTTAACGCAGCGAGGCTGCAACTTACAAACATCTGAGGAATGATGGAAGTGTTGGCAGTTGTGACACTGCACAACACTTCCATTAGTTCTATATGCATGAATTTGGACATAAAAGCCCATAAACAGATTTATATCGTACACTTTGTCTAATCCTGGAAAGTTTGCAACTTGAGCCTGGAAGAGAGGCATAGGGGCCCTAGTTTTCAGTTTATGCATCTGAGCAACTTTTAGTGTTTTAAAACCAATCGCAGTCAATTCACTTTTAATCTCCTCAGATGGACAATCTACAGGAAGCCCTTTAATAACAATTTTGATAGGCCTTTCAAATTTAGAGGTAACTAGATAATGCTCCACTTTCTTGTCTTCCAAGTACTTCACAATATGATAATCATCGAAAGTTTTCTAGAAAACTTTCAGGAACTCTCCGCTGACTTTAGTAGCAAATTCACACTTTGTATCATTTTTGAGAATTTTCACAAAATCCGAAAATTTGCAATTTGGTTTAACCATTAGTGGCTTAACTCTAGGTGGGTGAACTACCTCGCCTACAGGTTCATTAAAAGTATCCATGTCGTTATTATTATTTGCATTAGTGCTATCAATATCTGTAGACAGTTCAGAGAATTTGTTATTAGTTGTAATATCAACATTCGCCTTGATTATTTTAGAAGGGCGTGCCGTGTTTTTTGGCTGAATAAAGCCATCTACATCTGGAGTTTTATTAATTGAACGCTTAACCTTCTTTTTGAAGCCCTTCTGAGCAAAGGAGTTTTACTTGCCTCCTGGTTAGTAATTTCAGTCAAACAGATAACCCCATTATCAGGTACACTTTGCTCAGAAACATTTTTAACAGCATCAACATTTTTAACAACATCCACTTTTTTAACTACAGCAACATTTTTAACACCATCAGAATTTTTAACACCATCAGCATTTTTAACACCATCAACATGTTTAGTAACAGCCAGATTTTTAACAACATCAGCATTTTTCATACCAAGTACAGACCTAACGGCATTCACATCCTTAGACTCTACACAACTAGGGTTCTTAGCACATTAAAGACTCACACTTACCTTTTATAGTGTTCAGTAAACCTTCCTCAATATTACGATGTTTTAGATACACCTCCTTTATTTCTTCATTTATAGGAACTCTTTTGGCAGTCCGTTCATAGAAATTGTCCATACTAGCAATATCCCGGATGACTTTGTCACAGTTATGAAGCAAACACATGAATTTCTTTAAAGATAAGTTCTCTTTCACCAGAAATTCTTGCCATCCATCATCCAGCAAATTGTTTCCATAATCCAGTATATCATCAGGTAGGCCTAACACGTGGCGGCGAGCAGCATCCTTAACATCACTTTGACTAGAAACAGGTGAGGGATAAGAAGATGGAAAACGAGAAATCGTTTTAATAATGAGTATTTACAAGCTAGAGTCTTCCATCAGCCCTAAACCTGCGACCATTTTTTTTTTCGGTTACAGCCTGCATTATGACAATGATACATTTGATTTATGAACAAGAAGTACAAATAAATGCATTATTGAAAGAGTATGGGAGGGTTAGTTCTCAAAGGAGATCACGACAAAATTATTATATATAGTCAACTTCCGATTAACCGGGCTCTGTCAAAAAAAAAGTTAAATTTATTTATTGCGAAACAATGGATTAATTATTGCCTAAAACTATCAATATAAATTTTGATAGTTTGTGGCATCTCTATCCATGAACACACATAATCTAAAACACAAAATGAAAACAAAAGTGCATGAAATAACAGCAATAATAGCAGATGACATAATACTTAGGAGTTGATTTTAATTCACAACAGTACATAGTGTATTTATCCGAATATAAGACGAGGCTTTTTTCCAAATTTTTAAATCTTAACTATCTCTTTAATAATAAGAGAGAGTTTTATTGAAATTTTCGTGGCTTATATAGGGAATATTAAGATTCGAGACTATAAAAAAATGGGACTTTTTCGATTATCTAAATAAAGGCATTTATAAATATATTTCAAATGAAATTTTTCTCATATTCCTCAATGCTAAAAATTCAGTTAACATTTCAGTTAAAAAACTTTTTAATATTTATTTTTATTATTCTCTTATGAAGAACACCCACGTATAGTTATGCGTTGTATTTAAGTTGCGTTTATTCATTCATTTTCGATTTCTACATTTGATATATTTCATCACAAAAAAATCTGTATTAGTTTTATTAAGATAAATAGTTGTATAAAATAATTCCCTTTATAAACTTCCCAATCTTGATTTCTGACAAGTGAAATTTTGATGGCACTGGATAAATATCCAAATGATATAAATGCTGAAGAAATTTCGTCCGAAATGAATATTTTTATAATCTATGTAACTACAAAAATCACAGTCCCTAGAGCAGCTCTATATTTAATACGCTGACGTTATAGGTGGTATAAGACCTTTTCAGTGGCTGGAGTAAGGGGGACATCCGTCTCCGGGAGCTGAAAACCCTAGCTACGCCTCTGGACCTCTTAAAGATAATTCAAAGAGTTTATTAGAAACATATACGAATTTGAAAATTTTATTATAAATAATTTTAACTCTGACAATTACGGTTTTACAGATATGAAAATAACATCACTAGATTTAAAATAATGAAAAGTTAAAAAACATAAAACATGGGTTTCCTCTCTGTATGACGGGAATATTAAGCAATCAAATAAATTGGGAAAAACTGTTATTTGCTCCGATAAAAGCAAGAAATATTAAATTATAAAATTAAGACTAGAAAATTATGATATACCTTTCTATACTGATTGCATAACTATTTACACTTTCCAAAATTATTTCCTTTTACTGAGTCCTCAAAACTACACTTTTTAGCCTTTTCCCATTTTAAAACTATAAATATTTTATTATTATTATTTTTCTGGTTATAAATAGGCACGATCAAAACTTAACATTTATCGAACGGAAAAGTATAACTTGTAATGTGTACAGGAGGCCCTCTTGCCTGGGGTGACCCAGGCATGGCTGCAGTCATCGTTAAATCTGTGAAAAAGATCAAATGAATGAAATACCCTCAGAGATATACTATAATTTAAAAAGACATACACAACAAAATTTAAATGTGCAGTTCTCCGGATTTTAGAAACCAAAATGATGATATGTAAAAGAACTTTTATTTTAGTTCACAAAAACTATCTATTGCCACTTATTTCGTATTTTATTTTATTATCGTATTATATTATTTTAACCCACCACCTAACCTACTAGGTACGATCCCTGAATGCCGGTAGTCGTGATCAGCCTGAGCTCTGAATGTCTTCACTCTTGACAGTTAAAATGTTAATCATATACAAAACACAAACACTAGTAAGTTATTCGGGGAAAGTGCAGAATCACCCACTGCTTGGCGAGTTTTTAAGAATTGCACGAACTCGATATCCATGCACACATCAACCTATTTTCACTTAAAAAAAATCAGAGAATTGCACAAATTCGGCAGTGCGCACTCCCTTGACTTTGTACACATTGATGTATTTTCACTTAAAATGTCAAAGAAAATTGACAAAAATCCAACATTTCTTACTCTTGTAAAAAGCGCCAAATATAACGCGCGAAATAAGGGGCCATTCTGCAGTTCACACAGTTATTCTTCATTGGGTAAACCTTTTCTATACACAACACTCTTCTAAAACGCGAACTAGATAAATTATAAAATATACATGAAGAGACATTGGGTTTTTTTTGAAGCAAGGAAACACGAGAAATCAATTATGTCTTCCCAGGGATTCGAACCATGGACTTTCTAACTGGTAGCTGAACGTGCTAACTACTTACACTACAAAGAACGCACGGGCAAACTGCGATAATTCCTTAAATTTTTTCCCACTTGAAAGGCGAAAGGGGAAGAGGTACAAGACCCTGTCGACCAAATCCAGATGATAATGACGAAGAATTTTCGTCATAACTTTTTAGTTCGGGTGCCACTCAAGAATCACAGTTATACCTTTTCAAAGCCAGGGAATGAGACAAATCAGTTATGCTTTAGCCGTGATTAGAATCTCTGATATTCTAGCTGTTAGGTGGAAAAGCCAAAGCCACAAGAGCCCGCACTCGAAAATGCGACAATTTCTTACATATAACCCAAAATTTTCCAGGTAGATTCTTAGAAGAGGAAAGATTTAACTGCACAGATTTTTTTTTTTTTTTTAAATTTTTTAAGTTGCATCCTACATCTTTCCTAGAAGACGAAACTGCTGATTTGTAGACTGTACCAAGTTCAGTTGCTGGCGATCGAATAGGCTGGTTCTATGGTACTTTCTTAATTTTTCTTAAATGTTGCATGAATATGAGCAAGTTTCCTTCAGATAGTCCTTCACGAAGACAACCTTTCTGAAGCAAATAGTACTCGAGACACATTTCCTTTTCCACGAAGGAATCCGACTTAATCAGATAAACCCTAATTTTAGAAAATCCCATCTTACGGCATCTTTCTCTCATCTTTTTCTGAATAATCTTCGAGTTTTTTTTTTTTTTTTTCTAAACAATGCTTATATTGCTTCTTGAATATTGTTACTGGCTTTTAAACAGCGCTCTAAGCCGTCTAAGCTTAGCTTGTTGTTATTTATGTGCATATATTCACACGTCCGTATACATTATGCCGCTCGTTCTAAGTGCAGATTGAGATTTAACGATGAATTGCCTCGTATTTTTTCTAACATAACTGACGAAATATTTCTCCACTGTATATGTTTCACCACAGTTGCATTTTGCAGTAACTTAAAATTGTAATGTTTATACATGAAAATATTACATAAATCATACTAGCATGCAAATTATTTCGCAGAAGGATGGGGGACTACACAGAATTTGAAAATTTAATCAAATCTAAGTTAATAGTTAAGCAAAACTCAGCTTTAGGACATTGGTTCAGTAAGACGCGTATTTCGAGGCATCCTGATGAGATTTAGAATAATTTAGCTTTTTAAAAATGTGCTAATCATCTCACACTCTTTAGAAATGCACAGACCTTTCATGTAAAATCTACGTCAGCCTGAAATAGAATTTTACCTAATTTTAAACTACGAACTGGCGCGCTTTTCTCCCATTTTTTGGCCATAATTTATTTTCACTTTCAGTACCTACTTAATTTCATGAATTGGGAACATAAATATTACACGTGTGTCTATCTAAAACGTATAATAACTGCCATTTGTACAATACATTACTATAAATAATCGAAATCTTAATATAATGGATAAAAAATATAATTTAAAAAAGCAAAAATTTTAGACGAGTGGGGAGGAGCTATTTTCTTTAATCAGCTGAGGAAACTTAAAAATGCAACCCGTATGGGAGGAGGAGAGGGAAGTGAGGTGGGAAAGTAGCATGGTTAAATAAATATTTTCTTCAAAAACATGCATTTTCAATTAGATTTGACACTTTCATTTAATTCCTCTTCTCCCTCATGATGTACATAAAGTAAATACACACATTTATTTCTTCCTTTGATTTGTTTAAACTTATAAAATTTGAAAACCAGTCATTCGACTTCTTGAGGGCGCCACTAATCTGACGTATTTCAGGATCTTGACAACGCCCGTGCTATCCCGCAAAGAGCAAGGAAAACTGCTACTTACCAAAATACTATTATGCCGAAGATGAAGCAGAATAGCTCGTACATATTTCTTCACGCAGGAAACCATTTTTGATTCCAGCGAGTCAGGAACATCGACAGCGTCTGAGGTACATCGAGATTCACGTTTTCCGGCCCATAAAAAGCATACGTTTACTCAGACGACAACAACCCTCTTCAAAGAACCGTTTATCGCTATTTTGGCGACGCCGAATAATAAACACGTCGTTTTTTTTTTTTTTTTTTTTTTTTTTTCTTTTGCCAAATACATCGAAAAAAAGCAGCAATTTTTTTAATTTTTTTGTTATAGTTATTTAATGCTTCAGTTTGCCTCAGTTGCTGCTATATTACTTGCTAAATAAGTATAGATATGCGACTAATTTGTGTGCAAAAAAAAAAAAAAAAAAAAAAACTGTAACAACTGTAAATTTTCTAGGGGATTTCAGAATCTCTTAAAAGTAATTTTTAGATCTTTGAAGGAATTTAAAATGGATATATACCAGAATCAACTGATTTTTGCGTAATATTTTTTTTTCCTGTCCTATTAATTCAATTCTTTCAGACTTTATTCTTCTTGAAATAAGAAACCTTAAGGCATGACCGTTTTCCCATCTGCGACTGACCGGCAATAGATTTTTCTGAATGAGTGAAACTTGTTGTATTCGCTGCCGTCTTCACTCAGCAGAACTCACCGTTACTACTCAGCTATTTGGAACCATCTTTGAGAGCACGAGATCCTTGGCTTTCATAATAAGCAGAATATGGCTTTGTAATCAATTAGGTAAGGTTATTTGAATTAATATGGCTTTGTAATCAATTAGGTAAGGTTATTTGAATTAATATGTCTGAACTCGAGCCCAAACCAGTCGAACTGCCAATATTCAGCAGCGTTTGGATTGTGAAGAGTAGTTTTTTTTTTTTTTTTTTAAAGTCCAAAGAGGCAATTTGTCCTCAAGGACTATTAATTTCGTTTTGGCATTTTGCGTCGAAAACTTTAAAAGGCTGTATCACTTTTCAAATCGTTGCCACCATACATTATCTCTCTGTCTTACATTTAAAGAAATTAAATAATGAAGAATCTGCATAAATGTATGAATGTTTCTCGCATTGTGATAAAACAACGGTACCTAGAGCCATCAAAATTTGAATAGCGTAATCTTCCATAGAATATGGGCATGTGGAAGCCTTAATTTGAATTTGAAATTTGTTTTATTATCGATTTCAGATTTTGTAACACTTCAACAAAATTTTGATTAAAAAACTAAGCGATTTCAAAGCGAGCAATGGCAACACTGTACCGAGGAAGGGGAAAAAAAAAAAAAAAAAAAAAAAAAACCATGATTTTTTATCTCCAGCGCGCGGGTCTGTGTATCAGAAATTCTAAAGATATGTTTTAAAATTAATTTGCGATATTGCTTTTGAACTTAATTTTATAGTTTGAGTACGCAGAATATATTTAAAAAATAAAGGTAACACACAAAACGTTAAAAAACGCCCCTTTGGACTTAATTTAAAATCTGAAACCTTTCAGATTTTTTTTTTAAACTCTTGAGACAATGAATGATCAAAACGTTCTCTGATAAGTTACTTGTGAGGATCAGTTCAATTTTCTAATTGTCATTTTATGTCAGCTTTGCATGACAACCATCATGCATGACAACCATCCTAATTTTAGCATGCCTAGGGTACCTGACAACCATCAACAAACGTTTATACTTAACATCGATTTCGAGGCTTGTTTTTTGAATTCTAGAACATATCACTGAAAGCTCAGAAGTCCGGAAGCTACGTCTTTGTGGAGGACTTTCTAAAGGGAAATGTCTGGTATTTACATTACTTCTGAGAAAAGTCATGAAAGCCCTGTGTAACAGCTAGTTTTTCTGGTATTTGATCTTGGGCCGAAAGACTAGTGTTTAGAGCTCTTATTCCCTAAGTTTTTGATAAATCGTTGTTTAATTTAATTTTAACTACATTTTTTATATCACTCATTTACGTTTTGGGGGTATACAGTCCTTAGACGTAATTATATTTAATGTGGCAAGGTCTTTTTATTTAAGACAAAAGGGAAAAGACTTAATATGATGCATTCTCTCGCTATTCTGTAAGCATGAATCACGCGAGAATGGAGAGAAGACAAGAATTGAAGCCATTACATAAATAGCTGAAAAAAATTATGCATTTTTTTAAAGAACTTCACTTACTAATTGATAATGACTGAGCTTTACAATGGATTGATTTACAACGAGCTTTACAATGGATTGATTTACAATGAGCTTTACAATTCGATGGAAGTTTGCAGTAATATTACAATATGTCTTGTTTCGCCCGAGGGATTTTTAACAATTTAAAATAAAGGGTACTTTTCGGTTTAGCCGGCGCAAATCTCGCCAGACTTTATTGGCGACAACACACAGTATACATATAAAAAATGTTAACAAATGTTAGCTTTAAGAAATTTTTATTTTGAAGGCATGAACATTTTAATATCGTTTAAAATTTTGTAAAACGGCAATAAATTTTTAAAAAGACATTAATTTAAGAATTTACTATGCTTTCATGGTACTACATCCTGATTCGCCGTTTCATGTCACGTGACCCCAAGTGATGTCATCTCACGTAAACTACGTTACAAAAATCTAATTCTCTCAGTAATTATCTACATTAATTTCAAGTTAAATTTTAATTTGGATTAAAAATTTAAATGCAAGAATTATTTCAATTCGTACGAATAGCTTACTCAGAAATTACGTGAAACCGCAGTGCTTTATTTCGCTAGAGCATTCTCATTAGTATTGATGAATTTAACCCTTGGCTTGACTATATTTTCGCCTTCAGGTTGAGCAGTGTGATTGCATTCTAATTGACCTAATTACTGCGAATGGCCTTAGCGCATAAAATTGAACTATCTGGTAAAAATTCTGTGTAACTGTATACCAGTATTGAAAGAAACAATCAGTCTGATAAGAAATGGTTGCGACTTGTTTTGAAAATGAGGCGTAAAAGGTTACCAGCGAGGAAATTCCGTTTGGCATCGGTTGTACCATTTTTGGCGACTTTATCGCTTGCACCGGCAAAATGGAAAAGTACCAAATAAAGATTGCATATATGCATTTGTACAATGACATTAATAAAGAGGAGTAGGCCCACCAGCGGCCGAGCGGTAAAGTCGCTGAACACTGGTAGTTCGGTCCGAGGTTCGAATCCCGCGAACGGGCTGGCTGCATGGGGGTTTTCGTGGTTTTCCCCATGTGTAACGTGTATACGAGCCAGTTTCCCTTAGAAAGTCCTCCACGAAGGCATCCCTCCTCTTAGGCAGATAGCCCTCGAGGCTTTGCCATAATCACACACACACACACCAGAGGAGTAGCTAGAGTTTTTACCACCTGGGGGGGGATCCCTGAGTTTGCCATCTAGCACTGTCCCCGAAATTTCAGCCCCTCTTAATATACAAACAAATAACTTTAAAAATGTAAAACAGACATACAAGAAAACAAGTCTTGGAAGAAAAATTTTAATTATAAGGTTTTTAAATTATGTTATTATTTTGCTTCTTTTCGTTTGTTAGCAAAACCATGTGTGACGTTTGGAGGTCTTGGTGATTGCTATTATGCAGACGGAATAGAAAAATATCTTAAATGCAGATTAACGTTTATAGTTCTTATATACTTCTTAAATGACTTTTATTTAGAAACATCTTCTCACAACTAACAGTAGTTACAGGCGCTGAGATGGAAGTTCGCAGTAGTATTACAATATTCGAAACTATGTTCTCTTGTATTTTAGAATAAATACTGTAACTATTGTATTTTAAAATAAACTGCAAAAACTCAAAAAACTGCCCTTTCACGTTTCCTTAGCAATAATAGAAATAAAACTCTGAAATAGTAATCTCTTAAGTGGGAATTCTTCCTTAGTAATGTCATCGTGATCACGATTTACATTAGTTCATATTTGTAATTTTCATTCAAAAGTTTTGACGGAATAAAATAGGTACAACAAGCGTATGCGTTGTTGAAATCTAGTGTTGATTTCTTTAAATATTTTATCCGGAGTAAAAATTATACTTTTTTTCTTAATTTAATTCCATATAATAACTCAGAACCTCATTATTCTTCTCCTGCCTCGACCATCCACACGAGTAACACCTATAAACGTATGTTTCACACAAAAATGCCGCATAAAAAAAATTGTTGCTGCCCTGGGCGTACCGCTCCCTCTAGTTATGCCACTGCATCAGTCAATGAATTTAATATTTTTTTTTTATACTTATGGTTTCACAATATGAAAGGTGTGCAGTTCAGGGGGTTAGATGCCTTTTCAGAACAAAGACATCATCTTAACGGTGTTGCGTTACAACAATGAAATAAATTGCTATTTCAGTATGATAGAAGCAGTTACATAGCAGACACTTTTTTATTCTATAGCATTTACACGGTAAGAGCAGACACCTATTGAAGCAAGAAATTGTGAGATTTTCTAAGAAATTAAATTGAATTCTGAGACATTCCTATTGAATTCATTCTTACAGAGTAGAACAATTGTGTTGATAAGGTTGTTTTCCAGAAGATAATCAATATATGTTATCCGATAAAGATGTGTGGCCTTTTTTCTCTTACATTGATGTCTGAAATTTACTCTTTTCCATGAGGCTATTCAAAAAAGCCATTAGTTAGACCAGAAGTATTAACATGTTAATGAAAAATTATCTCAAAACAAATATGATTTGAAAACCAGAATCTTCTAATTAGATACGGAGTTAAGGGATTTCAAATTTGTGTAACAAACACGCAATCAAAATTAGCATTATCCTCAGATATTCCTTTAAATTCATTAGCTTGTGGCGATCTGTCTATGGGAAAAACTGGGAGAAGAGCTGGCCAGTTGTTAATATTACTGCTTGACATCATTTCCTTTATGTTTTATTTCAAGTAATGATTATGGAAGCTTCGTTTGAGAATATCTCGATAGAGTCGTACTGTATGAAACAAGTTAAGTATGTCTTATTTATTGTTTTTTCTTAATGCGTGCCATCAGCGGCCGAGTGGTCAAATCGTTCGAAGGCCACTGCCGAGTTCCCGACAAATGGGTTGCCTGCGTGAGAGTTTTCGTGGTCATTCCCATATGTAGCTTGAATAGAGCTAACTTCCTTCCCGAAGGCGTCCCTGGCTCTAGGCAGATAGCCCTCGAGTGTTCTGCCATAATCTAATAATCCAATTCAATTATAATCTGTATGGTGTAAATATAAGTCTAATCCTTGTACGAAATCCTCAGTGGTAGGTATAACTATCAAAGTCTAACAGTCACTGGCTTAATCGTTATTGCAGCTGAGTGGCTTCTTTATAGGTTTATTAGCATACTATCGGCTGGTTGTCTAAAATTAGATATTTCAAAGATTACTTTTAAACAGCTGTTTATCTAAAAATAAGTCTTATATATTCAAGTGCAATTATGTTAGCTAACCATAAAGAATAAAGTTTATAAACGAATCCTAAATATTAATAAATAAATAAATAAATAAAGTGAACTATCTAGGATTAGAAGTTTGTTTATTTAGCATAAAGGTACCAGCAGTCCTATAATACGTACAGGATAGAGCTTAATTTAAAAAGGGAGGAAAGAAAAGAAAAAAGAAAAAGCATTGTTTAATTAGAAGCGATCAGGTGCCTTTTTTTGAAATAGTACTGAAAAGTGTATATCTATCTATCTATGTATATATTGTATCTATGTATATATAATGTTATCTATGTATATATAATAACGTAGAAAATCTAAACTAAATTTTTAGCTTCAAATTAACTCAAGAAAAAGGATTTTAACATACATGATGAAGGTGAAGAAATAAAAAATTTCTTTTTATTATTACTTCCTATTTTAAGTGTAGTAGTACTTTAATTTAAATAGTTTTATGTGAATATTTTATAAATCTAGATAAATGTTTCTTGTTACAGTTAATAAAGTTTATATTTAACCTTTGTTTTAACACAGAATATAAACCTAGAGAATAACGTTACAACGTATAATAAGTACGCTTAGTAATTAAAAATTAACTTATTTTACTTTTATCTTGAACAGCATAATTTCCCGAATATCTTGGTAAATTTAGATTTTCTTGTTGAAGCTTTACAGCCTTCCCCCCCCCCTTGTTTCAAATTTGCAGGCAGTGTCCAGGTGTCATTAAAAAGAAATTGAATTCACTATTAAAACAACTTTTGAAATCCATAATTATAACTTTATATAGTGCGCTCTTCCAATAGACAGACATTCAACGAAGGCAACTTGAGCTAATCTAAACTAGAAATTCATCACACCCGCGTTATTGCCCATCAAAGCGATTAGCACCGCTAAGCGATTAAGAAACGCAACGCTCGTAGTTCGACCTGGAATCAATTCTCGGTCAACGAGCTGCCGGCATGGTTGGTTTAGTGATTTACCCCCCTATGTTAAGTGAATACGAGCTAATATCCATAAAAATCCTCCACGATGGCATCCTTTCCCTTAAACAGATAGCCCTCATGTGCTTTGCCATGGGTAAACAGCCAAACCAACAGCCCCGAAAAAACAGTAATGTGTTTGTTACACTGGATTATTTGAATTACGGCAGAGTTCATACGGTGAGGGCTGCCCTTGTGAAGGACCTTTTTAAGGGAAACTGGCTCATATTTACGTTATATATGGAGTTGGTTGGTTACTTGAGCACGCGAAGCAAACGAGAGCTATCTGCCTAAGTGTAGGGATGCCTTCGTGGCAGACTTCCAAAAAAAAACTGACTCGCATTTTTTTACACTTGAGAAAAACCACGAAAACAAATAATGTACCCAACCCGCTCGCCTGTGATCGAACCTTGTTTGAACTCACAATATTCAGCGGTCGACTTACTATTGGTCAGGTTAGGTTAGATTATTTGAATATGGCAAAGTACTAAAGGACTATCTACCTAAGGAATAGGGTCCTTCATAGAGAACTTTCTAAGGAAACTGGCTCGTATTAACATACGAAACATGAGAAAAACCACGAAAACCAATCATTCAGGCAGCCCATTCGCATGGTTCGAATCCAGGATGAACGACTAATAATCAGCAGTCTTTCACCGCTCGTCCAGTGGTGGACTTAAGCGTGGGTACAAGACATACAAACAGATACTGCGCATTACGTTGGAGCAAACGGGAGCGTGAGGAAGTCAGGCGCTACACTACAAAAGAGAAGATCCATAACGTCCAAGCAGCCAGCCCGTTCGACTGGATTTTACGCGGGTTTTTGTAAGGAAAAGAAATACCGGCACTGAGCATGGTGTGCTTCTGCTGAATTTAATCACTGATGCAGGCTGATTCTGGTGAAATCCGTTCGGGTACCACAAGTGATTCTTCTAAACGAGCAGCTAAATGTTATATTCTTGGTAAAATGTTTATACTTGACAATTTTCAAGTTTTCTGTAATAACGTATATTAAGATTGTTTGAGATCTCCTCTTTAAAGCTGCCCGATAATGTTTCTATTAATCATTTTGTATGAAAAAGGGATAGATCATTAAATACTAAATGTTGCTTTTTTTTCAGCCGAAATTTTGAATCATTATGCAAAGGCTATCGATATTTGTAAACGCATACATCTACTGTTTAAAATTTGGGCAACTGTAAGCAATAGAGGAACAAATCGCCGTTACAAACTAATTAGCTCCAAACAAGAATTCGTAAGTATGGCATAATTATTTAAGTCGAATTTTGTGTCTGAAGTGGCATTGCAAGCGCAGTACTTACGTACTAGACGATCTCTTTGTATTGAAGGAAAAAGGCTGGGGAATTTTCAGCTTTAATTTAAATTTTACTCTTAAAAGATGACTTCGTAAAGAGCTATGTAATACATCCTAACAGAGAGAGAAAAATAAAGAGGTATGTAATCTTTGTAATACATCGCCTGTAAAATATATCTTAGAAGTAGAATTTATTATGATGTTTCTAATCGTTTACTTTTTTTTTTTTTTTTTTTTTGTTTTTGTTATTGTAGTTTCGAATCAATGCTTGCAAATCAATTTCAGCGGATTAGAAAAGTTTCACTCTGTAGCTCAGAGTTTCTCAAGTTATATTTCATATGCCAATAATGGTCCATTACATTATCTTATGTTGTAGAATTTTTACTCAAAAGATTTAAATGAGAGTTCAAAATTAATCCAAAATGGAACCTTTTTGGTATACATGGTGTTACATACATCTTTTATTCTTATTTATGTGATACGTAATTTAAAATGTTATAGAACCTCTCCTGTAGCTGATTAAAAATAATTTACTAAGTAAAATATTAATAAACTTTAAATGATATGTTATTTAACATGCGCTTTACGCTTCTACCTTTCTAGTTATTTATTATTAATTTTATAGATATGCCACTATTGGAAGGTGGAATAAAAATGTCGATTTCTCCCAAGCATAGATTTTTAATTGAGCATCTGTGATTTTCTCCACTTGTAATGAGATCACAGAAATGTTCTTTTTTTTTTTTTTTTTGCATCTGATCGTCATTCATGTTTCAAATTCTCTATGAGATTCTAGCTCCAGAACTGGAGAAGAGTGTTATTAATTTAAAATATGTTTAGAAATCTTATTGCCAGTAGTAATAGTAATCTTATTGCCAGTAGCAAAATAACATGGTGTATATATAATTATTAGAGTGACTAAACCGTGGTTTTTATTTTAATTTCTTATACTGTTGAAGGAAAGAGCAATGCCCAGTTAGTTTGTATTTTGGATAGACTTATTCTTCTGGTCCCTTAACGGATTCATGATCTTTTAGTACCATGCTGCAACTATCATTGTTACTAGTTTTGTAGTATAAGGTTTTTATTTGATTGAATAAAAATGAGGAGTGGGTAATAATTTGACAACTACCGTAAAATGACAAGCCAGATAACTGGTAATTTGTAGGTTTACTTAAAGACTGATAAAGGGCTGGAAATATACATCATTACTGAAACCAACAACCTCATAGCTCAGCTGTCATTCTAATCACCCTCTTATTTTAACATATTATTGTAGTGTTAAATTATTTATATTTTAATTTTCTGTTCCGTTTAATTTGAAGCAAAGCGCCTCATCTTGCTGCCACTCTGCTGTTGATAATAAGTTTGAAGCGTAGAAATTTTTTAGACAATCTGTCAATTTAGATTTGGAACTAGAAGAGTTAATAAACTGGAACTATAGGAAAGACGATATTGTTTTGATTTTAGTTTCAAGGACACTCCGAGATCAGCTCCTAGTGGGGATTTTTATCTCATTGATGTTACGAGGTTATTTAAGAACTGGCGATAATATTCCTTTGGATGAAACCATATAGAGATGAAGTATAAATGAATTATTGTTCCAGATTATCTGATAAACCCTAGATCTAAAAACTTACTGAATATGATAAAATACTTACTATCAAAAGTAATTTCTGAACGACAGAAATTTTAAAAATAAAAATTTAATAAAAATGAAAACAAAATAAATTTGAAAACCTGAGTGAGAAACTGTACGGAATCATTCAGCGGGTAAAAGTAAATTCATGTATTAAGGAACGAAAATACGCTTACTGCATTTTCACTTAACCTGCAGGCTCCAACTGTGGCTTAACGGTTAAGACCGCTGCATATTGAGAGTTTGACCTGGATTTTGATCCCAGGCAAACGAGGTGGTGTCATATTTAGTTGTAACAATTTTCTCCATATGTGACGTGACTACGAGTCAGTTCCCCTTAGAAAGCTTTCAACGAAGGCATCCTTATCTTTAGGTAGGGTCGCCTGTTCGACCACATATTCCAGATTCATGTAAACATCCGGTTTGGGGCGGAAATGGGCATATCTATCAGTGATGTAGGGATGAGTGCAATATTGTAAGAAAAAGCCCTAAATGACCCCCGAAATCCGAGAGGAAAAAATACCGGCGCTTTTCACCCACAACCCTTCGACCTCCGAAAGGGAAAAATACTTAAGCTATTCCCCCACACCCCTTCAGTTAAAGTGACCCATCTTGGTTCTCAGCCAAACTGCTCTCGCTAGTGTGGTTAGACAGTAGCTCTTGTATGCTTTGCAGCATACAAGTAACTTAACCTAACATAACTTCTAAAGCTTTGGTGAGCTAAAGATTAATTGCACTCATGAAGCCATGACCATTTATCGTGCCATTATTTTTTTCCTGTTCAGACCGCATTTAAAAGACCCCCCCCCCCGAATGCTAGAAGACAAATAATGCAAAAGTAAAAGAAAGCCAAATACAATAACACAAATCACTATTTCCCTAACCACAGGATAAGTTATTTCTCCCACTTCCCTAGCGTGCCTTCGTGGTGTAGTGGTCAGCACAATGAGTCGGTATTTCAGAGGTCCGTGGTTCGATTCCCGGCGAAGGCGGTTGCATATTTTTCATCTTTCCTGTTTCCAATTAATCTAATGACTACAGAAGCTCTTAATTTCTACGGAATCTAAATATGATACCCAAAGATTCATTAACCGAATTGGTGAAATCTCTAGCTCAAGATCGAGAACGAAGTAGTACAAATTCCCTTATAAGTTCTATTCCTATAACGATATTCAGCAAGTTTCAGTAGGGAAAAAGAATCATTTACTTATTCAGTGACGTAAATAACAAAACAAGAATAAAAGATCATTTACTTATTCAGTGACGTAAATAACAAAACAAGAATAAAAGATCATTTACTTATTCAACTTATTTCAGTTGCGTAAGTAATAAAAGAATAAAAAAATCGTTCTCGTATTCAGCGGCATAAATAATAAAAGAAGAATAAAAAATAGCAAATTGTTATTAGCTGTTATGAAAGAGGAAGCCTCTGCATCGCTTCTTTACTTCCGAGATAAAATACTGGCTTTAGTCTTACAACTAGCGTTTATTACTTTCACTGCCACAGTTACAAAAACCAGCGATGTCAAATAGGATATACCGTCCTTATGAATGATTCATTTGACCTAATTTGGTGAAGTAGAACATTTCTTCTTGTGATTTTTACTACCTCATTTTCCTTTGACTTCATTATTATATTAAGAAGCTTGTCGCTTTCGTATTAAAAAAAAAAAAAAAAATCGTTGTCTTCAAAAGGAGTTTTTACAGCATTTTGTCGAACCCTTTCCTTCAATGATGTGAAACTATTCGTCGCCTTTTGATGGCAAATTATTACTTTTAAGAGCAGAAGTCTAATTCAGCTCCCAAAGTCCAGAATGAACTGTGAAATTCAGTATTTCTTTGTAACTGAAGTAAGATTTGCTATGAACATTTAATCGAAAGAGCTCAGGAAATCCGTGCAAGCAATATACGAATTATATTTATTCGAATATATGCGAATTATATACTAAATATTTGGCACTCTGATTTTAATCAAGACAAAGAACTCGGGTATCTGCCGAAGAAGAGATGCCTTTCTGGAGGACTTTATATTAGCATGGGTACTTGCTGGAATTTGAGCTCAGGTCAAACAGGGTCAGCTCCAAACATAGGCAGCCATCTAAGGACGCCGATTTTTGGAAAGTGCCAACTATGTTACTCTCACAAGCGTATATAAAAGTATATTTTTCTTTCAATCATTAATATGCTTAAATTATGTTATTTATATATTTAACTTTTTAATTATTAATATGTTTAATTTATACGCAACGTCAAGTGTACTGACAACCTAGGGCGTCGAAAATGCTGTAGCTGTCCCTAAAATTGAACAACCATTTGTTCATTGATTTTTATACTCTGCCACTGGTGAGCCGGTTGAAGATACTGTACTAGATAAGCATTGTTTCCTCTAAGCTTGAACTCTTGAAAAGGAACTTCTGAATAATGCTGTTATCACATCTATAGACGCGCGCGCTTACCCGGGACAATTCCGAGAAACGAGATTCTAGTAGCACGGCTTTAAGCGGCAGGCTTCCGAGAAATGTTTCGTCTAGCTAGGAGGAACGTGTCCCGGCTACGAGCAACATTTTAAAACTTTTCCCAAAATGTTCCGGCTGGAGACGTGTTCCTCGAACATTCAACCAATCAGATGAAAGGTCAGCTTCTGAAGGATCACGAGTAACTTTCAATATGGCGATGGCTCTCACTGTGAAGTGATGGACGGTGGAAATAGAGGCCGATTTAATTATTGCTGTTTTGTTGTAATACAACTACCTGAGTCATTTTTTAAATGTGTATATATTCATTAAATATATAATCGTGGAAATTTCAGAGTTGACAGTATTTTACGACGTTCTTGCATTTCGGATTTGTTTACAAATTGTTCGTAGCCAAAAGTTCGCCAAATTTGTCGTATTTTGTGCTGATCATGTATTATAACACTGTTATATAATAGAATTTTATTTCTTAAATTTGAATAATTTTTTAAAATCCGTTTGTATATGCGCAGAACTGCATAATCAGTGACACATTTTAAACAGCATAAAAGATGCATAAAAAAGAAAAGCATAGCTTATGTAATAATGAGAATACTCATTAAATTTGTCTATTATTTTCATGTTATTAATGAAATACTTTTTGAATTAAAAATACATTAGAAACTATACTTTTATTGTAAATGCTACATATTGAAACATTGAAAATTTATGGATTTATTATTATGCATGATGAAAAACATTTGTATATACATTCATTAATATAAATCTTATTCATTACATTAATACTAATAAATATATACTAACAACTTCTAAAACATTGCATCTCTCTATCTGTATGTAAATATATGACTTATTAGATGTGTATATATATATATATATGTATGTATGAATACAAAAATGAACATTGCCAAGAAGTTTATTTGAAGTTACTTTTAATTCAGATAACGATTATGTAATTAGCAGCAACTATAGTTATCAGTTCGTTGCAAATTATTATGGGTATGTAATAATCAGTTGAAAAATAATTGATGAGTATTTGAGTACTAAAGAGTGTACACATTTTGTTATTGGGTTAATTCATAATTATATCATACGTATGATCTACGTAATAAAAACATGACTAATAAATAATAAGAAATGTAACAGCTGTGCATTTATAACATTTGATTACTTAAAACAGCGCCCAACTGATTATCACCTTCATGTCTGTTTACATAATGAATTGCACTTTCCAATTAAGTGCACGGGCCTACTAATGGCCGAAGCGTCGTTGAACACTGGTAGTTCTGTCTCAGGTTAGAATGCCGCGAACGGGCTGGCTACATGACGTTTCCTTGGTTTGCCCCATTTGTAACTGGTATACGAGCCAGTTTTAAAAAAATCTTCTACAAAGGGATCCCTCCTGTTGTTATCCCTCCAGGCTTTGCGGTAATCACATAAAACCAACTGAGCCCACCAGCGGCCGAGCGGTAAAGTCGCTGAACACTGGTAGTTCGGTCCGAGGTTCGAATCCCGCGAACGGGCTGGCTGCATGGACGCTTTCGTGGTTTTCCCCATGTGTAACGTGTAGACGAGCCAGTTTCCCTTAGAAAGTCCTCCCAGAAGGCATCCCTTCCCTTAGGCAGATAGCCCTAGTATGCTTTGCTGTAATCTCAATAAACCAAACCATAAAACAAACTCATGATGTGAACACCTACCATAAAACAAACTCATGATGTGAACACCTAATTTCTAGAGTTGGTATAATTAATGTGTTTTAGGTATATTACCGAGTGTTCTATTGGACAGTAAACAACTCGCACATGTTTGATTGCTCATGTATTCATATGCTTTATTTGATCTTCATTTTGCTGAATAGTATCTGCTGGCTGTGAGGAGGTAAATATCAGCCATATAGATTTTTGTCATTTGAATGGACAGAACAGTAATTATGAGCCATAAAGTTAGTCAGAAAATGCTTTCACCAGGTCACAAATTTTCCAGTGAGCCATCAAATTTTCATTGAAATGCAGACAACAGAAAATACACATAAGCGATGTGTGATAAATAGACTTATCCAGCACATGTTTTTAAACTATTCTTAGGTGTATACAGAATTTGGCTATTACTGATGTAATTGATTGCTATAACCAGAAGTGTGTTTATCTGTTACATGAAGTGCCAGAGTGGAGATCAAAGAGATTAACTTGATAGCAATCACCTTTCAATTATCTTCCATTACTAACAATAAAGTTTAAAACGAAAAGCGTGTGAGCGATACAAAACAAAACTTGAAAGGAAACGTCACTTTCGCCAATCTGAGCGATAACTGATTCTTGCTTGGCTTTCAGCTTGTTTGCCAAGTGAAGATGGTAACCCTATTTCGCCAAAGGCCGTTTCTCAGAACTGTTGCTACAAACGTTTTGTCCCGGCAACAAACAGCTAATGTGATAACGGCTTTAGTGACTTCGTTCTGCTGCCCGGGTTCGGGGCCCCTGTTGCTGGCAGACGTTTTTACCCTCCCTCCAGAATGGGAGCGTGAAATGTGAGTTACTGAGTATTTCCGTCGACTCAGCTTAGTCTTAGCTCGTCGGTTCGGCCGAAAGGTTAGCGACCTCTTGGATCGCCTCTAGGAGTTGAGGCGTTTAACTGTGTTAAAGCAGCCTCTAGCTTGCCAGGTCTGAGTGCTCCTTCCTCCTAGTAAATGGTCTTATTTGACCGAAAGTTATAACCAGGGCAGGAGTTCGTCTCTGATGTTCCCTTCTGTTTCTTCTTCAAATAATGAAAGTGAAAGTACGTGATGCCGATGCGTATGTAAGGGTAGACGCATTCGATAAACTGCTTAATCCTTATTTTCTGCGTATTGTTGCAATAGTAGTAATTTGTATAACATTTATCTTTTTGTGATTGTTTGCAGTTATTGCTTTTCTACATAAAAAGGTAAGTGCAGTTACATATTATGTTAAACTTAGGTTAACTTTTTAATTCGGAAAAGCAACGATTTAAGCATAATTATTCAAAAACTGTTCACCGCTCATTGTCGTATTCTTAGCCACGTAAATTACTAATATCTAAACCATTTTCCTGTAAAATCTGTTGGTCGTCCTTCACCGGTCGTATCTGTTGTGACACAAAATACTAAAAACCTTTGTTCAATACTCTTGTCTGTATTTTCTAAATTAAGATACCTCATACAAATTAATATCTGCTCTCGATAGCTGGCATCAAGGGTACAATCAAGTAAAATAGAAAAATGCTCTGCCTGTTTGACCTTACTTAAAAGAATTTGCTTTATATTTCCCCTAATAAGCTAATTGCTTCAATTTGAATTTTATCTTCAAGGTAAGGAAGCATATTTTTTAAAAAATTGAATTTTATCAATATATACAGACATGATACTGTCAAATTTTGTGATCATTTCTATACACTTTCAAAAATTATTATTTCTTTAGAATAATTTTTTACTGGAACCGGGGAAGGCTAAGTTTTGTTTGGCTAAAAACTAAGCGGCATAGATAATTCTTTGAATAACATCGCGCCAATGCTTAGTCTCTTTTTTTTTTAAATAAATTTTGAAAATCCGAATCAACAGGTTTATTCTTTCGTAATCGTTCTAAGAAATCGGACCAAAGATGTGGATTCCGGAAATGCATTTTAATTTTTTCATGAAGTTTTAAATGCTCATTTAAGTGGTTCCAGTCGTTAAATTCAGAATTACTCAGTTTTACGTTGTTGAAACTGTTAAAAATTTGCAACAAAAGCAATAAACAGATTTTTTTTCCTGCAGAATTTAACAACTAATATCTTTTAACTCTTTCGTTGTTTGGCAAGATTGAAACTCGAAAACAGGTTATCCAGAACCCTTTTCTATTAAAGCTTGAACTTGGGATGGCAATGATGGACTTGGGCATAATCCGGAATCATCAGGCACAGGTAAATGAATATCTACTGAAGAAAGTGTAGATTTCACCAGTATTTCTTCTGTTTTTTCGACTGGCTGCATTGAAGTTAAAGGTAATTCCTGGGTGAAAACACTTTTTAACTCTTTCTGATTATTAGGTTCTTTTGGTAATTTCAATGGTAGCTGAGACGTTGATGGACAACTAGTGCTAGTAGCGTCAGCTTGGGGGTATTCTGTGGGTTTGGAAAAAACTGAGTAATTTTCAAGTTCTGGTTTATTAAGTTTTCCTCTCGCTTTCCTTTTTTCATTGCATTCTGATTCTCAAACAGTTTTTTCTGGTTTTTTTTTTTTTTTTTTTTTTTTTTCAGACATCTGGGGAAAAGTGAAAACAGAAAAAGCGCAAGTAAAAATAAAAGTAGAAAATAACTATTATAAGAACTATTTCGTAAAACTCTTCTTAAAAACACTCGAAAAAAACTCTTCTGTTTGAAATATTTTACCTTACTTCTGAAAAACTGAGTATATCTTAAACTATTGCTTGGAAAATATATGAACTATTAGATCGATACCAAATAATTCAAGGAGGGGGGAATACTGTTTTATTTTATTAAGGTAAATAAACCAAATTTAAAGTATGTATTTAAAACGTAATGAAACAACGAAACATTGTATTCTGTTTTCCATATAGCTAAAAATCGGAAAAAGGAAAGTTTTGAATTCCAGAATATCTTGTACATTTTTGCTTCTTTAAATCTCAAATAGGTATATTTTAAATTCAGTGGTACTCCTTAAGTATGTAAATCCTTTCTTCTTGAAAGATAATAATTTTTAGTTTGATAAACAATTGGTTCATGTAAAAAAAGCATTTTTCGAGTAATTATGCTCAAATCGTCGCTTTTCTGAATTAGAAGCTAACCTAAATTTAACATAATATGCAACTACGCTTACCTTTTTTTATGTAGAATAACAACAAGCAATCACAAAATAATAATAATAATAATAATAATAATAATAAATAAAAATAAAAAAATAAAAAAAAAAGATAAATTGCACAAATTTCTACGACTGCAACAGTAGACACAAAATAAGGACTAAACAGTTTGTCGATCGTGTCTACCCATACAATACGTATCGGCATCACGTATTTTCGTTCACAAAATATATATTTACAAGATCAGTTCAACTTACGTCGAAAACTGCAAAAAGCATAAACTGATAAAAATAGTGTAGATCTTATCCATGAACTGCAGTTTTCGCATTTTGGAGGAAATATAGCATCGCCAGTTGAAACTCTAAGCTATATCTTTGTCAACAACATAGCGGAGTGCAAAAACGAATTTTGGATATATCCCAAAGCTATCATCCCTAGTGCATTTTTTGTACCCTTATATAATCACAGTTTGAACCTTCGTAAACTACGCTGAGAACAACAATTTATCCAGTGCAAACTTATTAGATATCTAAATTTATTTGTTTTTAAGATAATAAATATTGTTCAGCACTATATTCGGTATCCAATGCGTTCAGTATATTATTTCGCTTCGCTTGCAGTGTTACGTTTTCGTAACATGCTGTTGTTGGCTAATGCTCGCTTGGCTGACTATAGTCAACCCAAGCCCACGAAATTCCTCGTGGCAAGGAGCGCAAGATACGCCTGTCGTTGGCAACAGCCTTGAGCACCTTACAGGTGACAGTGCGATTTAGCTCCGTTTCGCACCCAATTTTGATGAAGGCCATCCGGGGGGGGGACGGGTCCGAGCGTCTCCCACACCTCTTCGTCTACCACCAACCTTTCGAGAGGACTTTCGTCTCGCATATTTAGAGTGCCCCCATGCCACATGGGCACTATACTGGGGACAACAGGGCCGGACACCCAAACGGCTTACAATGACTACTCGGGTGTTGTCAGGACCCAGCAACTATCTATAATGCGACACACAAATACTACAAAATGCGACACACTAATACTACAATATACTACAAAATGCCATTAAATGCACAAATGGAAATATCGTTAAAATAAAGAAAAGAAATTCTGACTTAAGTTCGGTTTTTAAAAGTGAGCTTATAGCCATCGAAGAGGGACTAAATGCTGTTTTGTACTTTACAGATCTTAAGGCAGTATGGATTTTGTCCGACAGTCGTAGCGCTATCAAATATCTTTCATACTGGCAAAGAGTTGGTGATAGGGCCGGAACCGCAATTCTTAGCAAACTTAGGCAGGTCTCGTCACTCTGTGAAGTGCATCTTCAGTGGATTCCTTCCCATGTTGATATATGGGGGAATGAAATAGCAGATATTCTGGCGAGGGAGGCTTCTGAAGAACCTTTGCCAACTATTAATTCACTGGCATATCTTGAACTGCATTCCATTAGAAGACATGCTGACAGGCAGATTTGGCTCGTTCTCCCGAGTCATCCCTGGTATCAAGCTGATTGTCCTGGAAGATCCCTTGCTATGGATTGCGAAAGATGTGTTCAGACAACACTTTCCCGATTCTTCAGTGGACACTTGAGGGGACTTACTTTTGAGAGTGGTGTCAAGATGCACCCAATTTGTTCTAAGTGTGACAATGCACCCTCATCACCGGCATATATCTTTGAGTGCCTGGAGTTGTCTCTTGTGGACCTTTACGGGTCTCCTAAGCTTGTTTTTGATTTTCTAAAGGTGAATGGACTCGTGGACCTCGTCTAGTATATTCCTAGACATGGATATTAGTAACAACAACAACAACAACACTACAAAATGCGACACATTAATATACTATAGGCTAATATACGTTGACACTAATACGTGGGTACGGTATGCACATAAAAACACATTAATAAAATTATTCTATTATTTTACAATTTTACAATACTTACACATGAATACGATACACTGATATATGTATGTAGACACTTATACTAAGATACGTAGACGCACTATATTACGATATATATAAAATTAAGTATTGGTACACATAGACACTGCGTAAATTCGATGTATTTTGAAATGCACTTTTATGTGAATATTAATAATACACTATACTACTACAGGTGTTACTCTGTATGTACTTAGATCTTGAATCATGACAACATGATGCTAGAGTACATTTATAGACAAAATACACCATTGACACGATACGTCAATGTACATAATGCTATACATACACTAAGATACTAAAAGATAGACACAATACACCAGTGCACATAAACGCGACACAATATACTACACACCAATATTCTATACACTAATATACTATACACCAGTATGTTATATAATAATTCACTAATATACTATACACTAAAAAATAGACACAATACTAAAATGCGCATAAATGCGACACACTAATATACTCTAGACTAATACACACTGACACTAATACGTAAGTACCATATACACAAAAATACACGTAGATAAGATAATATAATTATTTTATTATACTACTTTAACATACACGTGGATACAATACACTGAGATAGGTAGAAACTTACGCTAAATTACGATATATAAAAAACTTAAGTATTGATACACATAGATACTGCGTTAATTCGATATATTTTAAAATGCACCTTTTGTATGAATATTAATTATACACAATTCTACTACAGTTGTTACTCTGTATGTACTTAGATCTTGAAACATGACAACATGATGCTAGAATATATTTATAGACACAATACACCAATGACACGATGCGTCAATATACGTAAATGCTTCACACTAATATACCATGCATTAAAAGACAGACACAATACACCAATGCGCATAAATGCGACACACTAACATACTATACACGTATATACTGTACACTAATACACGATACACTAAAATATAGACACAATACACCAACGCACATTAATAGCGACACACTAATATACTTTACACTGATATACATTGGCACTAATACGTTAAGTACCATGTACACAAAAATACACGTGGATAAGATCATACAACTATTCAATTATACTACTGTAACATACACGTGGATACAATACACTGATAATACTTGAATACAATACACGTAAATAAGATTAAACAGTTATTCAATTATACTACTGTTACATACACGTGAATACAATACACTGAAATATGCAGGCACATACGCATATTAAAACACTAAATACTACGTGGATTCGACATATTACGAAGTGCACATTAATGTGAGTATTTAACACATGACTACTACAGGGCCTGTATGTGCTTAAATCTTAAAAATTGACAACATGATATTAGAAATTTACACTTTGCCTGGTAGAGATGTACATAAGAAATAGGCGGACATAAATTGTAAGAGAATTCTACACTGCACTATGCACTTGTCTATGCATTATTCTCTTGGTGCGTGCATGATGGGTACAGCGCATGCTGAGGTACGTTGTAAATGCGTTTGTGGCACGCTGAGCATATATGCTAGCAAGGTACACACGTACGTTCGGAAACTGGCATGTGGGGCATCTATGCAAGGTTGCAGGGCTCCTGCCCCAGTACTTCTACGTGATCCATGATCTTTTTGATTTTGTCCACAAGTCGTGGTTGTTTCAGCACGAACCTTTTATAGGCCGCCACATTATTCGACGGTAGTTTAATTGTGTGGTGAGTTGACAATCCGTCAAGTAGAGACTTTTCCGCAGACACATAGGTCTGTGGAGGTTATATTTCTCTCTGCGAAGTAGGTCGGGAACGGCCCATGTCCTGTGATAAATCTTGTTAAGTAGGGCGCAGATATGAGTCGTTCCGTGTCCACTTTTCGTATGAATTCGAAAGTTCGCCGACTCTGTGGCGACGTGTTCCATTCCTGCTGCCACTGCGACTGAGCTGACTGCTAAGTCTGCGCTTGAGAAGTGAATTTGGTAAAGGTTGGTCTATTTGCACGGCATCCTGATCCTGTGCTGCCTCTTTTGCCAGCGTATCTGCGCGTTCGTTGCCCTAGGCACCAACGTGCGCTTTTACCCAAGAGATTCCAATTTTTTGGACCGGACTCGTATTTCTTAGTGTTTCCTGAATTTGGTACATGAGTGGGGAGGTGTGGCGTGGGTCGTTGATGGCGTACAGTAGCGATAGGCTATCAGTATAGATTGTAAAATCTTTTGCTGTGGTAGTTTGTGCCCATTCTATTGCATTAAGCAAAGCAAGGGCTTCCGCCTGGAAGACCGAATTGTGCGGAGACATATGGCACTTCCAGGTTTGCACTTCAGTGCCATTATGGAAAACTGTATATGCGCTGCCGACTGCATTGTCCATCTTCGACCCATCTGTGTAAATCTTGATGCCCGGGCCCTCTATGGATGGAAGTAATTCAAAGGCGCAGTGAGTCACAAAACCTTTTCCGTAATCCGAAGGGTGCATTTTAAGCTTTGAACTTTTAAACTCGAAGTCTGCAGGGTCATAGCTAAGCTCCCCAAATCGTGCTTTTCTATGCAGTTGGTAAACCATTGTAATTGCGGCTTCCTGTTGTGCTTTTATTGGTAACGTATTATGCGGCTACTGTAGATGTTGTTCAATATGCCTTTGTGATCGCCAGTATCTTTGGGAAAGTATGAAGGGTCTTTGGGAACTTTGAAGAATTTTTTGTTTCCTGCAGGTCTCATGAGGTTTGCCCAAATTGCCGCCCCGTGGATCATGATCATTTCTGCTACTGCAGAGTATAAGATCTTTAGGATATGGGGACGCAGGTTTCCATTTGGAGCCTTGCATTTTCCTTAGGTTTATGGCTATTTTGAATGCTTTTGTTCTTTGCGATCTTAAATGGCGGATCCAAGTAAAGCCCTCATCTAGTATGATACCTAAGAGCTTCATCTCTGTAACTCTTTTAATCTTGTGCCCTGCTTCGTGATTGCCGGGTTTCTTTGTAAGGTCTGGCTCGGTTTATGGTAGATGATATATTTAGATTTTAAATGCGAGATGTTAAGCCTCTTAACCTTCCAAAGACCATAGAAGATGTCAATGACTTCCTTGCAGTATTGTTTAAGGATGACGCGGCTTTTCCCACTGACCACGAAGGTGGCATCATCTGCGAAGGCTGCGACTGTTGTGTGAGCCGGCCATTCTGCTTTTAGAATCGAGTTAAATGTTCAGTTTCGCAGGTCTGGATCTGCACAGGATCCCTGTGGGCAGCCTCTTTGCTCTGACCGGGTAATTATTCCCCCGTTGTGAACCGCGATGAAGCTGCGGTTACTGAGATAACTTTTAAAAATCTTTAGGATATTATTTGGAATATTAGCTGCATGTAAGGCTTCTAGGATTGCCGGCCACCACAGGGAGTCAAATGCTTTTTGCAGATTTAGACTGAGGACTGCCATATGCTGTTCCTCTTTGCGCAGCCGCTTGACTTCCTCGCATACATCCTCTAGGACATTAAGCGTAGAGTGATGCTCCCGAAAGCCATATTGTGCATCTGAGGGGATACCGTTTTTAGCTATATTATGCTTCAGCCTGAGAACGAGAAGCTTCTCGAAGAACTTTCCCAGGACTGGTAGAAGGCAAATTGATCTAAAGAACGAAGGATCATTGGAGTCCTTGCCTTCTTTCGTAAAGAGGACCACTTGGCCCGTTTTAAAATGTTTTGGAAAGTGCTTAAAAAGTTTGTTGAAGTACGCCACTAGCAACACGGGCAGGCTTTGTAGGTTGCCCTCAAGATCTGGTAGTCTATAGAGTCCGGCCCTGGTGCCTTTTTGACCGGGAGATTACGTATAACAGTTGTGACCTCCTTAACTGTAAATGGGGGATCATTTGGAACTGTCGTGGGCAGGCTGTATGCCTCATGTTCAGAAGACACATCATTTCCATCCTGTGGGAATACTGCGTCAAGGATACGTTGAAGTGTGGTGGCCATGAAGCCTTGTGACCGTATCTGTGAACCAGCATACGTGCGGTGTAATTTTGGTATGAATACTTTGATGGAGGCTATCTTGTACAGTACGCCTAAGACTTCAGTGTACTGTATGCGGAAGTTCCTCCAGCTATCGAGCTTTGCCTTCAGGATCTCCTTCTTGTACTGAGCCTGCGCTCTCTTGTATTCTACGCTGAGTTATTGTTTACGATCCGGGTTCCGCTCTTTTTTCAACCTTCTGCGCATAGCCCGCGTGCGGCTTTGCTTAGTCTGTAGCTCCTTCGTCCACCAGCTAGCGGCTTTTAAGAATTTTTGGAGATTTGGTGCCCATCGTACCGTCACATGTTTGCTGTATTAACTACACCAGGTTACATGTGATGCGATCTGCGTCTTGTGCTGTAGAACAGTTATTCAGTTCATCTCCTTGCTGTTCCAGAACCAATCTGATCTCACGGGTCAATTTCTTTATGTGCCGAGTTTCTATATCGTTTAAGTGATAATCAGGAATGGGGGTGCATGAGGCTGAAGGTGATATATCGATGGTCTGAGTTTGTGGGCATATTCTGCACCTCCCAGTTCTGGATTTTTGTAGCCAACTCTACTGTGTACAGCGTGAGACCTGTCCATCCCTGTCCAGTGGTTGTCTCGAAAGTGGGGAGGCACTCTTGGGTGTTGTGTAGAATTAGACCATGACTCGCTATAAAGTCCTCAACTAGTCTACCACGTGGATCGGTAAATAAGTAGCCTCACACTTCAGAGTGGAAGTTAAAGTCTCCGACTAAAAGGTGGTTGTTGGAGGGATAGTCCCGGAGTGTTGTCTGCAGCTGGTCAAGATATTCTGCAGCCTCCGCTGTGGGTGGGATATAGGTATTCGTAATCAGGAGACTTAGTCCCACTGCTTCAATTGCTATGGTAACTTGGTCCCTAGACAGTGAGATACTCGTAAGTGACCATTTGTTACGGCAGCAGACTATGGCAGCTCTGGACCCTTCTCTTTCCGGGTTCTCTAAAATGGTCCAGGATAAGGGGAATTCTGCCACCCTTCCTGCTTGGGTGTATGGCTCTTGTATGAGCAGAAGGTCAGCTTCTGTTTCCATTGCATAATAGACTAGTTGGGCTGTGGCTGCCAGAGCTCTCTGGAGGTTCACCTGTATAATCTTAATCTCTTCTTGCACATCTAGGAGAGAGTTAATGTTCTGTCTTTCGGTGCTATTGCTTTGTCGCGACATTCTGTAAGGATACATCGTTGGGTGACAATGGAGGAAAAAGAGACAGATTAGAGAGTTGGCTCTTGGTGTCACCGTTATGCAGTGTAGGTACACTTGGTGGTCAATCGGTGACTGAGGTACCGGAGGAAGTCTGCCCGGGGAATAGTCTTTATCTATCACACAGCTATTTTTGTGGAACGATTTCACCCTATAAATCGTTAAAGAGGGGTGGATTATTTCTTGGTAAACAATTCGTGTTCTTAGTACTTTTGTTTTTGTTAGGTTGAATATATGTCTGAGTTTACTCTTCTTTGTTGATCTTTTTATTTTTGATTCTATTCCTAATTTTGTAATATTGTTACAAAACTAGCTGTTAATACTATTTTAATTTCTTAGCTTAATAAACATAAATGTTTTAGTTGTTATTGAGATTAAAAGGAAAAATATATTAACTCTTCGTAAAGATTATCTATATCGAAGTCAGTAAAGAAAAAAGTCAGTATCAGTAAGACACGTACTGTTTATTAGATCTGCATAATAAATGGGGTAAAACAAAAAAATTTACAAGGAAACAACTGCATTGCATAAATTAAAATTATAATTTAAACTAACGATAACCCTTTAAATCTCCCTATCTGTTTAAAAAATCGTAATAATTTCTGTGGATTGCGTCATTTCTAAATCATTCCATTTTGCAAGGCCTGCGCAACGCTGATGATGTAACGCTTGGGAACTGATATTTGTCTAACCTAAACCAAAACTTTTCTCTTAATAGCCCGCCGTATTGGATAAATGCGCTACTTTCAGCTTCAACTTCTGTGCTGTGTGGATCCTTCGCTATGCTCGCTTCTATCACCATTGTATCAAAAATGTAAATGTTCTGGAAAACGCAAGATTGGAGTGCCAAGTGGATTGTGGCCACAAATGGGAATTTAAATAAAAAAGGAAATCAATCCAGCTCGACTTGCTCCTCTTTAATATGGATCAACAATAAACAACATTGCTGCGCTTCTACATCTCAGTGTTCTTACATCAGTGCTTCCAAAATTGTGTGCTTGCATTACATTTTTGGACTCTAAAATAATAGCAGTTTAAGGTTTGTCTTCACTCTAAAAATAACAGAGCAATAATTTTTCTCACTAAACTCCCTGCAGTTTTGATGCGCATTCATAGATGAAATATGAAAGCAACATCTGGATATTAATCTTTCATGTGATCTGAAATGGAATTTTGGTGTAAAAGGTAATTGCGTCACAACTGCTCCTCTTTTCTCTCTTCTGCTTCATTTTGCTGCACCGCTTTACCGTTAGCCACGCAGAGTTTACTTTTCCAATTTTCCTCCATTGTTTAAGAAATGAAGGCTGTATAAAGCTGTGGTCTCGTCTCGTCTGTACCGATATAGCCGAAATGTCGCGCAAAGCGCAACTTGTCCGGCTCATGAGAGTAAGCCCAGTGGGCACATGACTTTGAACATTCTTGACAATTTGTTGAGGAAATAAAGTCGTGGGGTGCACATAGACCTGTTATATACTAGACACAGCATCGCCATTCAAAACCGGGTGAAGAAGCGACACAGGAATGACTGCAGGAGTTTGGGCATGAAATGGAACTGAACCCAGACTTTGGCGTACTATCGCCACGGCTGGCGATTTTTTCCCCTTCTTTTAGATAGATAATATAAGGAATTATTTTGAGTGAAAAAGAGATTAAAATAAAACAGAATGATTATAGGCCTAAAAATTGGCCAGGAAAAATAAATAAATAAATAAATAAAAAATAGAAGGTTTTTTAGTACTAAGGACAGAATAAAAAGTAAAAAAATAAAAAACAGATAACATAAGAAAAAGGAGTGAAAACAGAAAATAATACAAAAAGGAAATTTAATGTTAATACGAAAAGGAAATTTAATGTTAATACGAAAAGGAAATTTAACGTTAACACGTGTATTACAGAGAACTACAGAGTAGGCAAATCAACGTGAGAAAGGCATTAAATTAAATGAACTAAAAATGAATGTCAATATAACAGATACAAGTTAAAAGGAAGAGAGAGAGGTAAATTAATGAAACAAAAAAGTGATAAATTAAGACTTTTACTAGCAAAAATAAGTATATTACGCACGTTGCACAATGTAGTCGCACTGATTTTAAATAATTTTAGAAGATAAAATTTAAATAATGTTCATTATTTTTAAAAAGAAACTTAAAATGATTAAAGTTTTGAAATTTAACTGCTATATAATGACTATTATCTTAATACTTAACAAATTCTTAATATTAAAATAAATGACAGAAACATGATATAAGAAAGAAAATACGTGATTGAAAGTAAACATATTTGTTATATTTGGATGCAAGAAAAGAGGATAAAATAAGGTCATTCATGTAAAAAAAAAAATCATAATTTTATGCATTTCTTACACAGTGTATTACATCGACATTACCAAGTATTAAATACATACATTACTACTTCGTACATGTCCGCATAAGCAAACGCATACAAAGAATATATAAACAAACGCATTTAAAGCAAAGTCTGTTGGCGTATAAAAAATGTCGCCAAAGCAGAATACTAGACTAATTAAAATTATATGATATTACTAAAATTTTAACATTTTTTTCAGAACGCAGTTATTAAAAACATACACATATATTATGATACTTTTATTTAAATGTTATTTCAAATAATTATATATTATATAAAATTAGAAAGTCTATTTTTATTAGAAAACGGCAAGTAGAGTGGATTAAAAAAAACACTACATTTTGTAAAAAATAGGTTTTAAAACATTAGAAAAAGCTCACCTGTTAAATGTTACTCCTTTCACGTATCTGGAATTACATCCATATGCGGAGCACGAAAGTACCATTTTTGAAGTCCAAAACAATGCTCGTACTCGCAAAACACTTGCTTCTCACCAAATTGTCCATAGAACTGTAATGGTAAGGAAGATCGGCGGGAAATACGATCTGGGAAATGTTCCATATATCACGTGGTTCTCATTCCTGTTCCCCCTCAGTGTTGACGTTTCTCTCTCTAGTATATTACAGCTCTATGGGGGTGCATAGTGCACCCATAGTGATTATGTGCATTATCAAGGAATAAAATTATGTTTCGAAACAGCCAAGTCTGGATTTTTTTTTTTTTTTTGGTTTATGCATCCATGTTTCTAACTACGCAGTAAAGCCTCTTCAAGTTATAATGCAAAGAACCATCGTCAATCCCTTGCAACTTTCTTTCACCAAATCGTCTTATTACATATATCTACTCAGTCAGTTTTCCAACCATACTGACTCTCCTAAATAAAAAAAAAAAAAATTAATTTGAGAAATAGGAGTATTCCTAGGGGGACAGCGGGCGTGTGATGTCACTTCATGTATCCTCTCTAAGGAGAGAATACAAGGAGTAAAACATTTTGTTAAAGTGGTCAAATTTTTAAGAAGCAGCATTTCTATCACTTAAAATTTTCTTTGGTACTTGAATTTGAAAAAAAAAAATTATCTTAAACAATTTACATGAGTTTCAGTAGCTACACTTTTAGAAGCAAAAGTCCACATATAACAAGTAGCATGATCTATAATATTGGGGATAGACTTTTTTGTAGAATTATAATAATTTAAACCACTAACAGTATCAATAGATAATAATTCGAAAGGTTCACTTGACAGATGGAAAGGCTTGTATTAAACCAGATTTCTTTTGTTTACTTTTCTTATTAAATTGGCATACTTCACAATGTTTACAATGATTTCTAATATCTTACACTATATCTACCGAATAATACACAGGCGACAACAAATTTAGCATAGAATATACACCAATATGACTAAATTCAGTATCAGCTTTTTCATGTAACTTAGTACGAAGAGACATTGGAACTACAATTTTGTACAAACCTTGCTTTTTCTTCTTGTTCTTTTCTTCATAATAGTTATTAATTTTCATCGGTGTATGTTTTAGCTGATTTTACTCATGAACCAATAAACCAATCCAGAGTTTATAAAGGTCTTTAAAATTTTCCATTTTGCCATCAAAAAAAGAAATTTACTTATTAGAAATTAAATCTACTTCATTCTTCTATGTTTTTATTTAATTCAGGAAAATCAACACAAATGCGCGTCATGCCATTATTTTCCACAGAAAACAATTGGAGAAGCATATTCTGAACAAGATGGCTTTATAATCCCATCACTTAACCACTCCTCCATTTGGTTCAACAACTTTTTGGTCAGCGAATGAAATTCTCCTCGACTGCAGAGGAACTGGAATTTCATCTTTTAATATTACACTGCTGGCCATTAAAATTGCAACACCATGA
This sequence comes from Stegodyphus dumicola, assembly GCF_044657685.1. Lineage (NCBI taxonomy): Eukaryota > Metazoa > Arthropoda > Arachnida > Araneae > Eresidae > Stegodyphus > Stegodyphus dumicola. The sequence goes on along the minus strand of NC_140780.1, from coordinate 155,537,925 downwards.
AGGAAAGCAAATACAAAAAATATATTTACTGTGCGTATAACAGTATGGCATGAAGACAAAATGAACAAATTTGTAAGAAATATGGGTGTTTACAGGGGTGCGAAATTAGTAAAAACAATTGCCACCCTGACGGATAAAACGGCCATTACGCGGTTAGGCATGGAGTCAAACTGGGCTTGGAGAACTGAAATGGGCAACTCCTTCCATGCTGCTCGAAGTCTATACCACATTTAGGTTGACCGTATTAGCTGGAGAGGGGTGGCGGGCAAGTCTCTGAGCAATCCATGATCAGATGTTTTCAATGGGGGACAGATCTGGAAAGCGTGCAGGTCAGGGTAGCAATCCAATACCCTGTGTATCGAGAAAGGTCAGAACACCACGTATAACATGTGGTTTTGCGTTTTATTGTTGAATGATGGCGTTTTGCAAGCTTGGAAGCTAGGACACAACCACTGGACGTAAGATGTCAGAAATGTACACATCTGAGTTCAAATTACTGTCGATCCGAACTAGAGATGTGCGTGTCGTCTACCCAATGGCTGCCCAAACCATCACACCAGGTGCAGGGCTCCTATGCCGATATCGAATGCAAGCAGGTGCGGTGCGGTCTCCATGGAGCCTCCGGACACGTATACAGCCATCAAAATACTGCACACAGAACCGGGATTTGTCTGAAAAGACGACATTGTGCCACTCCTGTATCCAGCTTTGTCGTCAGTCTCTATGCTGCACGCTGCATTGTCAAGGAAAGCCGAAGTAATGGTCCCCGTGCTGATATCCCCGCTGTTGCAAACGTCGACTCACCCTACGAGCGGATAATGGGCGTGCTGCAAACATGTCTATTTCCTGACTAATGGCCCGTGATGTGGTAGTACGGTTTTTCTGGGCTGACCTCACAATATGTCTGTCCTTTCTAGCTTTAATCATGGGAGGGAGTTGAGATTTTGCAGGCCGTTCAGGATGACCCTCAGCAGTCCACTGATTCCATATTCACATGGCAGTAGTTGGATGTTGACCAATGAGACAGGCGTTATTGGGGAACGATAATCCACACTCTAGATAGGGAACGATCCTGCCTTTATCAAATTCCGACACTTGCTGGTAAGCATTTCTTATTATTATTCGAGGCATAACACGATATTCTAAGCTAACTTCAACCTTACAAAGCGCTTTCCGAATAAGAAATCCACTTCACAATTTTTCTTTTATGCAGTGCTTCAGATGTCATTTATCCCTCCATAAGGATCTTCTAAATGCCCTGAAATGCTAATCATTTGCATACCCCAACATCTTCTTCCTTTAATGTGATTTGGACGTGCGTTAGATAACTTCTTTTTGGTGTTGCAATTTTAAAGGCCACTAGTGTAAATTGCTTTTTTAATTTATATTCAAATATCTGGCAATACTTGCGATTATCAAAAGGTGTTAATATTCACTTGACATCATGAGCATCAAATGTGGTGGCCACGCGGTAACAGAGATCAATTGTTCGGGTTAAATCGAATTTGTAATCAGAATTTCGCTAAATGATATCAGTCACTAAAGAAAGTGCAAGGAGTCCAATGCCTGGTTTTCAAGGAAAAGCATTAAAAAGAAATAAATAAGAGATTCAAAAATTTGTCCTGTCTCTAATTTTGTATCTTTAGAATATATATATATTTGAAAGCTTCTTACAAGTTTAGACGAACTGTCCTAGGTGGAAATACGTGCCTTACCTACTTTTAAATCCAAAGAACATGAATGGGAACATGATTTACATGAAGGTGTAATCTTGATTCCCATTTAAGTTCTTTGCTGAAACTACTCTTTCAAAGTGGAAAGAGTTTATTTTGACAGCATTTTATTTAATTTCGTGTTTCTAGTTGTGCATGGATTACTTTTGATATGCATTCAAAATGAAAGTTAGGACCAAATGTAAAATATATTCATAACTATAAAAAAGTTTCAGTTCATATACTGGAATGTAATCCAACATGTTATTTCCATTTAAGCCAACTCAAGTAATTTTATTAAAAAATTTGAACCAGTAGTAAAATTATTTTTTTAATAAAATGTAATAAAAATTAGTATATTGTTTTTAAATGTTTTCTCTTCATGAATAAACTTAACTACCAGAAATTGTGTAATTATCTTAGTCGAAGTCTGCATAAAATTTTTGGATCTCATTAATGATCTCCATCGAATGCTGCGTGAAACTTTTTGCTGCTTTCCCCCCATGTTTAACGTGAATAAGAGGCAGTTTCACTTAGCGATTTCTCCACGAAGGCATCCTGTCTCTAGCACACAGATAGCTCTTTTATGCACCTTACCTTAATGCTAATTTATTATTCTTAGTAGTACATATTTCTGAAAGAAACCTTCTCGAGAATTCTTTTCTGCATTAAGTAGCAACCAAATCTCGAACTGTTTATTATGTACTGAAATAGGTATGAATATATATGTGCCTGGCACAGTCATCTAGAATGCTGTGTTTTTATCATATGCAAATCTAATAATTATTTTAATTAAAAGTGTAAAACAGATACACTGAAGTGCATTTTCATTAAGAAAGAAATTATTTTGCATTTAAGTCCTCCTTCTAAATAGCAGATCACTTACAGCAGAGCATTTTAGATAAATATTTAGTTTTTATTTTCTGGAGGAGGAGAGACTGGAAAACTTTCGTATTCATCAAAATACATTAATAGAATTGAGATTATCCAAGATACATAAGCAAACATAATGAAATTACTGCTTACTCCATTAACCAGATATACCTTGCTATAAAGCCAGTTTAATTCATCCCTCTACTTAAAATGTGTGGCGCTTTTAAAATAAATACACATTTCAAAGCGTATAATTTCTTCATTTGTTATGTAGCGTCTGGTATGTAAACAGCCTCTAGCCTGGCGGAATGATTGAATTTTCAGAGGCACAAAATAGAACTCTTCTATTTTAAAACAAAAGAAAATAAATATACTGGAGAAATGCATGTCAAATTATATGCAACTCCAAGAAATAATTTCAAAACTGTAGGCAGAAAGCCAGCAATTCCCTGTAAGGATATTACTTTTAGATCTTAGAAGATATCTGTTGATGCGACTCTGCATTCTCAAGCTTTTAAAACTCGTTGCTCGAATCTTATCTAAGATATACTTTTCTTTTTTTTTTTTTTACATCCTGTTTTGTTTTTGTAACCAATGAAATAAATATTTAAAATTATTCTTCCTCTTTTGCTTTCGTAATTTATGAAATTAAGGATTGCAACATTCACCTTAAAGTACTGCATGAATGCTCAGAAACGTGGATTCATAAATGTTTTTAAGTACCAGCAAATGAGGTGGAAGGCTTAGAAGCATGAAAAATGATATATTGGACTTTCATCTATGCATCCTCGACTATCCTATAAGCTTGAGACTTATTTTAACGTTAAAAGTAACTTATTTCCTGCCAGAAGAAATGTTTCATAACAGATATTTAGACGTTATTTTACATTCAAATGCTTTTAAGAGTTGATTATCCATTCACGTAATTTCCAATAATTATGCTAATGATATATGTTGTGTTGTTGTATGAACTAGCGTTTATATTATAAATAATTTTAATATTTTAATAAGGTTTTTAGTCTTGTAAAAGCCTTCCTCTTTAACACAGTCAATTAATTTTATTATTATTACAGCAGGCAAACAAAAGAAAAAAAATTCAGAAGATGGAAATCTGTGTAAAATGTAATGGGTTGTAGCAGTATAAAGTTAAAAATATTATGTTTCGTAAACGGCAGAATCAACTTGCTGCTTTCATTTTGTTCATTTCTCTAAAGTACATTAGAAGAAGTTTTTATAATTTAAAATAATTAAGAGGACCATGAAACTATGTCTGTGTCCCAACTTTGTGGGGTGGTTTTACGATTCATTTAGGGTGTAAAACGCAACGGCATTTTACCCCGGGTTGAGAGAACTTTATGTGGCCTTTTAAGTTTTCCTCCACTACGAATTAAAAGCTAGCTTAAAAATTTTCTCTGTGCTTAGGCTTGATTACTTTTTAACGAGTTAAATTACTACTTATGAGGTATGAAATCACAATGAAAATATTTTACAATAAGAAAGTCGACAGATGGCGCCTCTTGATTGTACACGTCGCTTTCTTCCCTACACAAACGATCCGCACTAAATCAGACAGTTGCTGTTTGTTGCTCGACTAAATTTGTTAGCATGTCTAAATAATCAGACATTCTCACAACAGCGTTATCATACGAGATCTGCGTACGAATTAAGTTTTTAAGTTTTTTCAGAGCTTGTAATCATATTTCATACTAAATATAATAACATAAAAACAAAAGGAAAACATCTTGAGGGAAACAATGCCTGAATTCAAGAGCAAGCTATTGATGCGTGATTTTATTTTTAATTCGTCGCCATTTGAAGTTGGTCGTGGGCCAACTGAACACCAACGCAGCATTTTCGGATGTGTAATTCCTATTTAGTTACCACCTGTCTATTTTCTCAAAGCATCATTATAGGTTTTTGATTAGACGCATTTCTTACAGTCTTGTACTTGCTCATACGACCATCCAAACCGGAGTCACAGTTAAGCCCCTAGCATTTTAATTTTCATTTGCAAATAAATATCGTGCCATTCGGAATCCTGGAATCTGCACTAGCCTCTTCTCTTTGCACTTGCTTGTTCAGCAGAACTGAAGTATCTTCGTGGCGGCACTAGCGGATTCAAGAAATGACCTCTCGCATTTAGACTTCCGAGGACCCTCTTCCTAAGACATAGGCTTATGTTTACTATTTTGTTAAGATCTAGAGAGCCCCTTTTAGGTTACTACTTGCGCGACTACTAAATCCCCCTCTTCAAAGTGGGTTCAGTTTTTACACATCAGACAAAAATTCTTCGTGAAAGTTAAATTAGAAATTTTTAGCTATAATAATGTACTTTACTCTACGAAAAATTTTCCTTCATGATCTATGTTAAGGGTAGGGGCGTAGCTAGAGGGCGTCAAGGGGGGCATCTGTCCCCGGGCGCAGAATCCAAGGGGCGCCAAACTGATGTTACGACATTTTAAAATTAAATGAAATGTTTTCCATCCTTGGCAAGCAGTAGGGGGCGCGAAACCTTCAGTTGTCCCTGGACGCTGAAAACCCTAGCTACGACTCTGGTTAAGGGCCTCCCCTTTGCCATAATTAATTTATCTAATCTAACATAACCTTGAAAACGTAATTGGAAACTTCAGACAACTGGTTCCCGCTCGACTGACAGCAATCGTCAGTTTTTAATACTATAACAAGGAAGAGAAGTAAAAGCGCATTTGAGGGTATAAATGGGAACTTTTCACATAGTAAATTCAAGAGTTAAGATTAGAATACGCTTCTGTAGCATCCATTTTTTTAAATTTTTGTTAAGTGTTATTAAATTTCCCCATTATCTTCTATAGTATCAGTTATTAATGTATACACTAACAAAACATTACCCTTTGAGTATTCTTCGTCAGTTTTCCTTTTACACTACAGCTTTACAAGCCCTTGTGTACTTAGTCCTGCTCAAATAACCGCCATTTTTTAAAGAGCTGCGATAAAAAGGTACATTCTGGAATGTTGTTCCACCGTTCCACATGTAATTAATGGTTATTAAGTAAAATACAGAATTTTTTTCAGGGTATAGTAGCAAATAACTTAATTTGTCAACAATTATATCCGTCAAAGACGGAGTTTTACACCATCGTAGCTTCGTACCTGACAGAAACTAATCGCTCATTATTTAATTACATATCCAATAAAACTATAGAGTAGGATTATGCTCAAATCCAACAGTATCACTTTCAAACAAATATGTTTGTTTATACGAATACAGAAAAGTGTGATAGCTATCTATCTAAGGATAAGGATGCCTTCGTGGTGAACTTTCAAAAGAGAACTGACACATATTTATACTGCACACCTTCCCAAATAAAACTGGAATACTAAACTTTAAGCAATAAATTTATAGTGACTTGAATGAAAGTAAATTTGCTTTGAAATACCATATTATATTAAAAGTGTTTTAAAAACTGGAGAAATGATCGCACTTCCTCTTTCAAACTTGTTTACAAAATTTAAAGACTCTTTCTTGGTATAAGCAATACGCTTCAAATATGAGCAAAATAAGAAGGTAAATATTGAACTTATAAGAAAAGGTTTAAAACATGGCCCATTTGAAAAAACAGTCTTGGAAACAAAGTCATTAGCAGAAGGTGACAGAATTTGAAACATAAATACAAGATAGAATTTTGCTAAATTTTAAAATTTAAATCTGTAAATATACGTAATACTGCAGTACAGAATATGATAATACTAGAGATAATGATAATGTTGTGCTGAAGAAATATCAGTGGAAAGTGTGATATTTTCTATTCAGCATAGTTACAAAATTACGTAATTCAAGTGAATAATATGCAACTACATAGAACGAAAAAAAAATTGCCTTAAAAGTTCTGGAGCATTATGAGGCAAATGTATTTTGTTTGGAGTCCCAGACAAGAAAGAAAGAATTTACTTGTTAATTTGCTTATGGGCAGATCCTTTTCTGCCATAAAATAAAGGAAGAATTCTGTTTGCTTATTAGTTTATTTCTTAGTAGATTTATTTTCTGCCAGTAAAAATGTACTGCTTTGTTATGATATTTTTAATTAGAAACATTTGATATGAGCACCAATAGAGGGTATTGTTTTATAATGCCATTGTAAGCGTCATAAAACTAACAGACAGCAAAATTCTAAATTATGAATATATACTGTTTTTGGCACAGCTAAAGGGACATCTTTTTTCACTTTCCACTGATATTTCTCCAGCCCAACATTAGCCATCATTTAATTAACGGGGGTGGGAATAGGAGATTATCTGAATTAAAGTATTTATATTGTGCTTAAATCATGAATAGAAATTACAAGAGTTGATTCCTAACATTCTACATAAAGAATTATTCTATTTACCTATCCATACTCTCTTAGTTTAATTGTCAACACATCCAGTTAATACACTCATGTCTATAAATTAAGGATAATGAAAAACCAGACAAAAGAAGAGTTAGAAGCAAAACAAATTTGACTTATTTGTAAAGCTTATTTATTAAACAAAAGGTAAAGAGCAAAAAAAGATGCTATATGTTTGATATTATTAAAAAAAATTAGCGATTACTTCTTCCTGGAGCAAATTACAAAAAAAAAAAAACCTATTTACAAAAAACCAATATTACATGGTTGGTATGATTGTTAATACATTGTATGTCTCCCAGACGATGCAATACAGTCCGTATAACGCCTAGGCATGCTGAGTATCAAATTATCGATCTGATCTTGGGGAATATTACACCACTCAAAAAGCAATGCTCTCCGAAGTTCCGGTAGACATGTAGGAGGAGGTTGACGGGCTGCAATTCGTCGGCCAAGCATTCCCACACATGCTCTACTGGATTCAAGTCCGGTGAGAATGCTGGCCAGTCCATACGGGTGATATCCTCCGATTGAAGGCATTCGCTTACGATGTTTGCACGGTGAGGACGGACGTTGTCATCCATAAACACAAATTGTGCGCCCATGGCGCCCCGAAACAAACGTACATGTTGTTCCAGAATGATGTCCCAATAGATTTGGCTTGTCATGGTTCCAATTTGAACATGCAGGTCAGTTCTGGAACCAGAATAATTCCGCCCCAAATGAGCACTCCTGCACCACCGTAACGGTGTCGTTCAATGATGTTTTCTTGGTGGTAACGGGTACCTGGAGCTCTCCGTATGAAAGTCCGTCGAGAATCAGACTGCAAGCTAAACCTGGACTCGTCGGAAAACATCACACAAGCCCACTGTTGCGGTGTCCACAATGCATGATCTCTACTCCAGGCTAACCGAAGGCGACAGTGAGTTGCAGGAAGTGGAACGCGTCTGACAGGTCTACAAGCATATAGACCAATCTGCCTTAAGCGTCTGTACGCGGTTTGCCTTGAAATTGTCGTACCAGTGGCTGAAGAGAGCTGTCGAGACAGGTCTGAGGCTGTGCTCCGCCTGTTTCTTTTGGCAGTAACTGCCAAAAGAAACAGGCGGAAACTGCCTTTTGGCAGTAACTGCCAAATACCGGTCCTCGTTCGGCGTTGTAACTGGGGCGACCTGTGCTGTAACGTCTACTCACATTACCATCATCTTGGAATCGTTTCCAAAGCCTGGAGATGACACTCTGGACAATTCCAAGTTCGTCTGATACTTCCAGTTGGGTACGCCTACATTCCAGACGGCCGATAATTCTACCACATAAAAAACCATCCAAATGTGTCCTTTGTGTCATAACTATTCGGTTATTGCACTGAAATGCTTATAAAGCGCCTGCGAACAATTTTTCTTCTTTGCCTGTTTTCCTTATATATCACTCTCTTACACTCTCGTCATTGTGACGTACCATCGGTGTCATCTGGTTACTTCCTGAAATTTGCATATGATTCTTGAAGATGCGTGTAGTGATTTTACAGGTGATATATTTATTTTAGAGTTCGATTTCCGCGTGACTCCGAATTATCCTTAATTTATGGACATGAGTGTAGTTGGAAGAACCGTGGCTTGAACCCCTGTAAGTACATAGCTCATTTCTAACGTCTTTCGTTCTAAACATTCTACATAGTTTCTATAGTAACGAAGAGCCGTGACTGATAGTTCAAACGGGATTCGATTCCGGCGGGTGTTTTAGTGGTTTTCCCGTTTATAAAGTAGATACGAGCCAGTTTGCCCTAGACAGTCCTCCACGACAGCATCGCTTCCCTAATGCAGACAGCTTTAGTGTATTTTGCCGTAATTGTTCAAGTAAACTAAACCTACAGGGGTGAAACATATTTCATTCATCGCTATTTAGATTTTGTCAACTAGGTCAACTTCGTCAATTTCATCAACTAAGTGACTCTTCTCACTCGTCCTTTAAGTGGGGAGAAGGTAAGGAAAAATCCCCCGTGTGTGCTGCTATGGTGTAAGTGCTTGCATTAGAAGGTATGAGGTTCGAATCTCAGCGATGCACAGTTGATTTTTCGTGTTTGCAGCCTCACAAATCTAATAGATCTCTACAAATAAATGAAAAGAGCATACGCAGGATAAATTAGAAAAATTAAAATAACTGATACATTAGTTTTTCTTCGGAGTCTCAGGAATCCTAAATAAATCAACAAAAATCCCAACAAGTCGCCTTTCTGACGTGAGAAATGTACAGGAAGACCAAGCATACCATTTAACAAGGGGAGAAAATACATTTTGAAGCAATTTGGAATGAAGTTATTCAAATTAAAAAAAAACTGATCCCAATGCAACTAAAGACTGAACAGTATATAGAAAGTTGAGGTCGAAGGTGGGAGAACGTAATGGTTAAGCGAAATGTTACAGACATGACGAAACGGAATTTAAATTAAAATCTGTGTAGAAAAATAACTATTGTTAGAGAAATGTAATTAATTTGAAAAGAAAAATAAGAACAGCTATAAGCAGACGAAAAGAAAATGCACTTTAAAGATGAGAAAAATTACCTTGTTCATTAAAGCATATACTACGAGTTTCCATGAAAATTATAATGAAGAACAATAACCTGAGATAATAGCATTAAATTCAGAAAATAAATAAATAAGAATACGAAGTACCAAATGGTTGTTACTTCGCCACCAGAAGTACGATAGTAATTCCCCTTTTTTGATTTATTTTTAAATTAAGATTGAATTTTTGTTACTTTTATCCTTAACTACATCGAAAAGAGAAACTGAAAGAACTGCAGATAAAATCATTGAGCCTAAAACTTGGTGCATATAACATTAATTGCGAACTCTTAACTTTTATATAAGAAATATAGCATTCGGATATTTTGGCTTTCGGATACTTTTGGAGTACATTTGAATACTTTTACCACATAACTGAACCTGGTAATGCTTAAAGAAAGTGAATTTATCAAAACTATAAATAAGAGAATTATATTTTTGTAGCGTAGTTTACGTGAGATGAGATCACTTGGGGTCACGTGATACGAACCGGCGAATTAGGATGTTGAACTATGAAAGCATAGTAAATTCTTAAACTAATGTTATTTTAAAAATTTATTTTCTTTATTTATTGGCTTTTTAAAAAATTTAAAACGATATTAAAATGTTTATGCCTTCACAATTAAAAATTCTTAGAACTAACATTTGTTAATATTTTTTGTGTGTTTACTGTATGTTGTCGCCAATAAAGTCTGTTTGGCGAGATTTGCACCGGCGAAATGGAAAAGTACCAAATGTCGCGTTATTTTACACAGTAGTCAAATGACCTACATTTCGTTTTCTCTCCCTCCTCTCGGTCCGTCAATGAGTACTTAACATTCTGCTGCATGCCAGACTAAACATTTTGCTGTACTATTTGTAACTGTTCTTAAATGCATGTCATTGCATTACAATATTCGTATCTGAGAACATTTAAAATTGAGAATAAATGGATTTTTAAGTATTCGTTTGATTGGTTTATGTGATTACGGCAAAGTCTCGAGAGCTATTTGTCTAAGGTGAGGGACGCGTTCGTGGAGGGCTTTATATAAAAAAAACTGGCACATATACACGTTACACATGAGAAAACCACGAAAACGCCCATGCAGCCAGCCCGTTCGCGGGATTCCTAACCCCTGACCGAACTACCAGTGTTCAGCGACTTTTCCACTCGGCCACATCGTAAGCCTATTTTTAAGTATATAAAAGTCATTACAATTTGACGGTTGCATTTTATACTGCTTGTTTTCTACATAGCTACCAATTCATTGCTCAGGTATACTTTAAAATTGATTCTATTACCTCCCCTATGTTTTACGCTTATTGCGCCATACCCACGGGTAATAAATACGTTCTAAGACTTAGTGTGGCTGTCTGAAATCGTGGATGATGTCGAAAGCTAGATGTAACGCGATATAAGGGCAGTGTGCATAATTAGAATAAAACTTAGAGTAAATTTTTCTAACCTTAAATAAAGTAAAAATAAAGTATACTCAGTTTTGCCACTGTACATTACAAAGTGCTTTGGCTCTCTGTGTTGTAAATGTATAAAAGTAAAGGATTCTGTCACTTTAGCACAAGTCACTTTCCCTTAGAAATTTCTCTACGAAACTGCTCTTGTCGTAAGCTAAAAGCCCTGGCGTGCTTTGCTGGAAAATATTAATAAAGTAAATCATAACGACGTTTTAGACAAATTTTGAAGAAGGGATAGAACAATGAAAAGCAGTGAACCTGTTCTGTATAAATAGCATGGCTACTGAAGGTATAATGCATAATTTCAAGGTATGATACAACAAAATTTCTGTTCTTCCATCAAAGCACAGCATAAACAGATAACCATCTGTATCTGTATCAATCTTGCTTTTTAAGCAAGAAAAAAGAAGATGAGGACTTTGGCGAACGCCGTTTCCTCCAATCCGTGAGGGTTAATATTGAAATTAACAACAAACGTTTTTACAACTTTTTATTAAACATTTACAAACATCCATGCCTTCTTCGGGATTCGAACCCGGACCCTTCGGCACGGCAGTCAGCAATGCTAACCACTATATCGGTTGGGCGGCAGATAACCATCTATCTGAATCGCGAATGCACTTCCCATTACGGTTGAGATTACCATAGAAAGACAGTACTGGGTATATTTCTCCCTGTTACTGAGACCACCAGCGGCCGAGTGGTAAACTCGCTGAACACTGGTAGCTCGGCCCGAGGTTCGATTCACACTAAAGGACTGGTTGCATGGGCGCTTTCGTTTTTTTCCCTATGTGTTACGCGTATACGAGCCAATTTCCCTTAGAAAATCCTCCACGAAGGCCCCCTCCCGTTAGGCGAGGCAGCCCTCGATGTTTAGCCGCAATCACATAAACCCAATCTCTCCATATTACTGTCTATTCTCTTTTATAAATCTATAATAATGTAGTAATAATAGGAATAAATAAATAGTTTGTAATTTTAAGATCTTTTAAACCATTATTTCTTTAATTAAAAGAATAACTGAAGCAAGTCGTGAGTAACTGTTATCTTAAATATTGAATCAGAAGAAAAGGGGCAAATTTCTTTAGTATAATATTTAATAAATACCGCAATTAAAATTTTGATACTTTTTTAATATTTGATATATTGTTTAATGCTAGAATAATCCGATTAATATTTATTTTACTTTAAATATCACTTTATCCAAGAGAATTTAATCTGAATTTTTACAATTTTTGGACTTTTATTTTAAATTTTTAACCTGTTTTTGATTAGATAACAATTTATCAATATTCAGAATTTAAGTATTTTATTTATAGTGATATTACTATTTTATTTATAGAAAACTATTTTATCTTTAGTTAAGTTACATCGTAAAAAATCAACCGGAAAAGAGGCTGAACAAAGACGCCTCTCAGCCTTTGAATGTTTGATGTGTTTAGAAGAATGAAAATGTTTTTAATATCTGAAATAAAATACTTATTTCTATGCTTTAAAACTAACAGGAAAATGAGCATTTGTTTCTTTTCTTTACCCCAATCAAAAGTTGAATTAAAAATTGACAGCACATGGCTTTGGAAGGTTTGATTACAAAGGTGAGTAAGCTTACGAAACCAATACTGATTTTTCTAATAAATGAGTTATCTAATAAAAGTTCTGTTATATAAATAAAATAAAGCAGCGCCAGAGATATTGCGTTGGTGAAGAAGAAAAACTAGAACAGTAATTTATTATCTTTCGTCAAAATATAAAAATACTGATTATTCTATTTCCGTACATGTTATCTCATGATAAAATGAAAAGTGACAATAGGAAAACTTTATTGTTTTATACCCCTGACAATGCTCTAACTTTAGTACCTAGTAACAAAGCGTTATTTTTTAATTTGCTTTGAGCCGATTTTCTTTATAAATTAACAAAAAAAATTTAAATTTATGAAATTTTAATTATGAAAATTCATTTGCTTAAATAAAAGTTTTACAAAAATTTGAAACTTAATATTTATTAGAATTTATTTTCTTCAAACACATACTTTCCAAATTGCCGCCCAGTCGGTATAGTGGTCAGGACTGCGATGCCCGAAGGGCTTGGGTTCGAATCCCGGAGAAGGCATGTCCGTCCCTTCATGGTAAAGGCGATGATGGCCCACCTATTAGGTGCCCCCATAATAAAGAGACCACCACATCCGGCCTTGTATAAATTAATGGACTGGGTTACATTTGTAATTGTTCATAATCTGCCATTGGGGGGGAAATAAAAACTATCCGAATTGTTTGTCACATTTGTTCTCCCTAATTCGTGTTTATATAACAACCGTGTAACATAACTGAAGTTTCAGTATTGCGTATCGTAAGTAAAATATAAAATTTAGTGCTTTACTTTCTCCCAACCACATCTGTTTGTGGCTATTCTCGCTATTATTTGCATATTTTTAAGCTGAATATTAGAACATTACTATCTCATTTCTGTTAACGAATTATGATTATTTCTAATAACAATCTATTTCTGTCCAGTGTGACTGAAAGAAAATTTAAATTATTATCATAGAATAGAATCTGTAAAATAAGATGTCATTTATGAAAAGGTATTCCAGCTCGAAAATTTTACAAACTCAATTCTGCTTTCCTTACGAATTTTATTATTTCTGTCTCTCTTTAAAAACTTGCTTGCATTTAACTGATTAAATTGCGATGTATACTTACTTTGATTTTTAGAGATATTAATATTTCTCAATTCATAATGAACCATAATGGAATATTTAAATCAGAGTATTTTTCCTATGTTTGTTAAAAGTTTTATCGCCCACAGAAGCAAATGATATCTTCCAAATTCTAAAGAACTGTTAAATTAGCTGACTCAACCAAGCTTCAAGATTGTGAGTCTTTCCGAAAGTTGTTCATTTAAGTTACCAGGCGTCGGATCTTGGCGATTATTTTCTTTTGGCGGCAGCCAAGACGTAGCTCCTTCGACCCAGACTCGAGTGAATTTTCGAGCAGCGAAAAGAGGGGGCCAAGGAAGTTGCGTGCGATGTTTTCCACCCCCTCGGTATCCCGAATCCGAAACTAATGAAACAGAGCAACGGATACATCCAGGAACCGATGGCTACTGCGGAATCGGAATCAGATGCCATGCAAGAAGATCACCAAATCAATAACATCGCAACAGTTGGACCCAAAACGGAAGGCCATGAGTTCAGCCTTGCTCTCAAACCCAAGGGGACTCCGCTGTTTCGACTGAGGTTGGTGGTATATTTTTAGCTTTGTCTTCCGTTCCTTGCGACTGGAATTCCTAACGGTAGACATATTGCAACCTAGAGTAGGAAAGATACCTATCATATAAATTTTTTATATCAAAATGCATTAGCTTGAGATCTCAATAAAAATGCCCAACTGTAGTATTTGAAAACCTTCAAATTCTTAGACTATCAAACTTAATTATAAAATTACATCATAGTAAAAATTTACAGCAGTCACAGCTTTTTTTTGTTTTTGTTTTTGTTTTGTTTAGATATTGATATAAATATATAACTATTTTGATAAATAAAAAGAGAAGGTGGTAAGCGACCTTAAATGTAGTACGTTTGTCCTTTTTTTTTATATTTAAAGAATTTTAAGTAAAGAGACTTGTGGCAAAGAAAGATAGCTAATAAAACCGTAATATTGAAACTGTATGGGTAGTTTTAATATACTGAAAGGGACATTAGCTAAGCCAAATGATTTTAAATGATACGGCGTATCTTTCATTCCGTTCTATATTTTGATATTTCCTCCTTATGTTTCGAAACAAAACGGAACAAATATTTGTTCATTAGCAAACGTCATGAAGAATTATGATGCGCTATGTAGTATGGACGCTTTTAAGAATAATTCATTTATAAAATCAGAATGAAAAATATAAACTCTAATTAGAAATAAGAATGACCAGTAATAGGAGCAAAATATCAGTGACATATTTTCAAAAAATTCTAAAGAGTATTAAATAAAATATTCAAGTAGTTGCTTTCTAATAACATAAAATTCTTTCTTTGCTAAGAATCTGTGGTAAAATTACGAACCAAGCTCTGTCTTAACAAGAAAATAAATTTAAAAAAAAATATCCAGGAAATTTTCAGAGATAAAAAGGAGGAGAGGGAAGAAAGAGACCTTGCCCCGTTTTAAGAGAATGTATTGCAGGCGGAACAAACACGTCGCCCCTGCCGAGTATAATTATTTTTGTCTTTTGCGTACATTAAAGAAACGCTGAAGGGATTAACTCCTTTAGCTGGAACATTTGCAAAGAAAACGGAATAGTGCTTGAAAAATGCTTTCTTTGGTACAAACAGAAATAAGGATCTTGTTCTGCGTTTAGGAAATACATGTTGCAATTTGATGAGTGAAAAAAAACAATAGGAATATGTTTTGACATTTTAATCACGTGTATGTGTATTATATTTTACAAAATATTCTTCATTCATACTTGATCTTTTCTCTTTTTCATCTTCTTTTTTATACAGCGATTATTCTTTATTAAATACGTGTCATAAGAGATTTCAATGAAACCGTATCATGTAACAGATTTTAACAATCAAATTAAAAAATTCCATTATGACCTTTTATGTTTCAGGGCAGGAATGATTTTAAAAGACGTTATCTAGCCTGTTGCTTTACTCCATAATAAACAGAAAACAGATGTCAGTTTCTTTCAAAAGTTGCCCATATAAGGTCCTCTAGGAAGATAGCCCTCGCATACCTTGCTGTTATTAAATTAAACATGTCTTCTTGAAACTGCGGAAATATTTTTCAGTCATTTTTTTACTAGCTGATTATTAAATCTACGGAAACGCATATATCTTAGGCCCCCCCCCAGCAGCTGACTGGACATGACCGCTAAATACTAAAAGCTTCTCCTGGGTTCGAATTCCTAGAAAACGGCAGGAGTATTTTCATGATTTCCCCATGGTAAAGTAAATAAGAATCAGTTTCCTCTAAAAAATCCTGCGCAAAAGCATGCTCACTTTAGGCAAATAGGCTTGAATGCTTTGCAATAATAGATTACGAAAATAAAAGAGTTAGCATTTGGGTTTCAGTATAATGGAAGGGAGAGTATGAAATGGAATCTGGAGTAAAATCTTTGAGTAATGAAAGGGAAGGAAGACCAAAACGGATTCCAACAATGCACATACATTTTTACTGAAACAATTCTTATTTATTTGCAGATTTTTTGCTGAAAGAAGCGCTGATAAAGAAAAACTAAAATTAAATATGTAATATTTTATTAAGATTTTGGAAAATTAATTTAATTAATCGCGGGTCTACCACTGGCTGCGTGGCTTAACCTGAGTATCATTGGTATTTTAACCTACAATTCGATTTTCAGTGACATATAGATTTATTATATTGTGCTTTCAAAGTTTTTCTTATTCGTGATGTAAATGCCAGTCAGTTTTATTCCGAAGGTCCTCCACAAAGCAACAACTTCTTATTGCGGAAGTATACTCTTGTATCTTACCATGATTAATTTATCCACCTAAGGTAATCACTGAACGTTTTATCAGGGTTTTATAATATTTTGCTTTTGAGATATGAAAATAGAGCCCTATAGCTTCACATTTTATCACTCTCCTATGAATCCGCATGCTTCCACGGTTAATAATTCCGTAGTTCTTCAATTAGCATTATAGGACAGAAAAAAAAATCCTAGTTATGACGGTTGCTTTCTGTATTCATGACGAATTAAACTGCGGCTATATTAAAAACCATGATGACTGTTTTATTATTAAAGCTGCATATTGTGTACTCACTATCGGATGTCATTAATTAGCGTTGATTAATCAGGAAAATAGACACAAAAATACGCACTCATATTTTTTTTTTTTTATTCAGCCAAGCTAAAGATAAAATGCTGAAGTGAAAAATTGCACCAACTCAAAGCAAGGCTTAGTTTTCCAGAAAATATGTTAAATGTAATAAAGTTACAGAAATTAAACTGCAATATATATATATATATATATATATATATATATATATATATTGCAGTTTTAATTTCTGTAACTTTCTTTATTTATTTACTTAATTTATATATATATATAAATTATGTAATAATGAATCGCATCTAAGTATTGGTTAAATATCTACATTATTTTAAAGATTTATTACATAAATAAATTGTAGTACTTTAACTAACAAATTATTATTAATTTAATAAGGAATTATTAAGTTAATGAATTATTATAAAGTTAATAAGCTTTAGATTCAGCATTATTTTCGAAATATGTACATAAGTTATTGGAGAAGAGCTAACCCCTCAAGGGGTACAGTTTTCCCTGCCCGCCCTAGATAGTTTGTTTGGACCAATCCTTAGATGTTTCATTCCACGCCCTTTGCCTGAAGTTAGCATTAATCAAAACATTACAGTATATTGTATATTATTTAAAAAATAAAAAAGTAAGTTAGTATTGAGACATTTCTGGACTATTTAAAAATAAAGCTACATCTTTCTCTAACAGATGTAGTAGCATGTGTGGGTAGCTGGGAATCTAAAAATTAATGTGATGCTATAATTCTATAAATGTAATAGCAGAAAATAAATTTTTACGTATTTAAATGGTCACAGCTATCATGAGTTTTTAGATGCTGACAGATATTGCTTCTCAAGGATTTTACTTTTATCTGGCAGTAAGATAAGAGCACTGGTGAAATTTAAAGAATTCTCTTCAAAATGACCATCCTTATTTATAGCATTATGGATATACCAAACAGATTCTCTTACTGTAAACATACACGTTCGTTGACGCTAAGATAACTCTGAAGACAAATTTGACATATTCTGTCTTCTAAATGGGGCAGATAGTAATCTTCTCACAGTAAGCCAAGACTGAGACTCGTGTTATTGTCTTAATATGTATATATATATTAAGTTGATTTTACTTCAATCCTGCAGCTATAGCGCAGGACGGGTATAAAAATTTTGCTTTTAATTTTTAGCCGCTTATTAGGTTTCTTTATATACATACATATATAGATAGATAGATAGCTATATAGATATACTGAATACACAAACACATTTGTATACATGTAAAATAATTCCAAGCTAAAATGAACTGTTTAGAAATATTCAAAATACATCCTAATTCAATGGTAATTAGCGTTATGAAAAGGCACTTGCTGATTCTTGCGTGTAAGCGTTTTCGTACCGCTATCTCAGGATCATCATGTAACATGAGAAAGAACTTTGAAAGAAGAACATATTTCTGTAGCTGAGAGCTATTCGACGAGAGAATAATTCAATTTAATGGGCCTGAGCAATTTTTGCAACATTTGCATTTGTGTAAATAAAACCAAAAATTAAACCAAACCGAAACAAAAGTATAAACAAGAAATATAGTTGAAAAATACTTCTAAAGCATCTAAAATTCCCTTAAACTGAGAATTTATCATGATCTTTTACAATTAACGAATCAAATAGCATTTTGCTTGCATAAAATGTAAAGTAACGCTATATTACACATTCAAAAAATGCAAGTTCGATTGTCTGGGAAAGTGTACCATTATAATGATTCTGACAAAATAAAAATCAATTAACTTTTACGAATACAGAATATTTAATATGGAGTGTTGTTCTGCCAAAACTAAATATGGTTAGTTCTCGATTAACCGGGCCTTTTTTTATTAATTTATTATGAAATGAGGGGAAATAACTATTCCAAATCATCAAAGTAAAGCAAATTTTGTACGGAAATCTAAAAAGGGGAAGACAATGAGTAATGGCAGTGGTAGCAGATTAGATCACTGTACTTAGAAATTATTTTTATCCACATCAGTGTGTACTAATTTAATTGAGCAAATTCTGGAATATTTAAATATTGTTAAACCATCCTTTAAAATAAATTGCTAAATTCCAAAAATAAATTAAGTGTACAGGCTTTAATCTTCTGTTTCCCATTGATTCCTATCGAAGCACAAGAGTAACATTAATAAAAGAATTTTTCTTTCTCTTTTGAAAGTGTGTTCTTCTAGTTTTGAATGCTGATTTAATGTACAAACTGCTTAAAAATTCTGGTAGATTGTTAACAGTATTTTTCTATTAATTATAATGTGGGTTATTCCACTTTATTGTGTTTTTTTAAACTGTTGTTTGACTAACCATCTCCCGTATTACCCAGGTTAATTGGGAGTCTACTGCAATATCCAAAATATGTAGACGTAACGCATGCATTAGTTTAAAAGTAAAAATTAGAAAAGCAGAGTTATGTTAATTAATTTTCAACTAATACTTAAATCCATACAAATAAAAATAATGATAAAATCTTTCATCTCTGTTTAAAAAAAAATGTTTCTAATCATTAAGTAAATGAGCAAAGTGTAAATATTTTGCATTCCTAGAAACTATACATCTTACCATAATTTATACTCGATATCCGGAAATTTAAGTGGCTTAGAAATTTTTAATAAACCAGACGCTAAGGAAATATTTTACTTTTGCCTCCACGTATATAAAGCGAAGAATTTAATGTAGTAATTACAATAGATGTAAATACCTGAACTTAACTCGAACTATGATCATTCGGATAATCGGAAAATATGAATAATTGCACTGACTGTCTTTCTGTGGCCACATAATATATTTATTCTTATGCTAGAGAGGGTATTTTATTTTTTCATTTATTCTGCTCTAATTCAACGAAAATTATACAACTGAAAATGATAAAATAATTTTATTTCCGTTAGAAAAGAATGGAAAGCGAAATTATTTCGATAATGCTGAACAATGCAATGCATTTCCATTTGTTTAAACATGCAAGCCATTTCTGTTTCAACTAAAATAAAACAAATTATTTTGTATTTACATCGGACCCCAGTGCATGATCCTAACTTTATTTTTGTAGTACTAAAATTAAGAGGAGAATTAATTTTTTTATACATGTAAAACAAAATCCATAACCTGTTTATATCTAAATAACGTTAAACTAAGCTGGGTTTTATATTCGTTAAACAATGATGTACAGTGTAAACAGCAGTTGGCATATATATGGTACATAATCGCTTTTCTGTTGGATGTTTATATGCTGCATATTTTTCTAATGAAATCTAATGACATATTAGTGAAAATCTACGTGCTGCTAAATGATATGTAGTGACATGTTACGAATAAATGATGACATGTTTTTCAATTAAATTAGATGTATGCTTATAATATGATTATTACCTTACAATAAATTATGTTTGCTTAAGTTAATAAATATGCTACAAAAATCGTCTAAACTAATTTAATAGTATTAAAAATTGATATTAAACAGTTTTATTTCTTTATATCGCTTAAATTAAAGAAGAAATTAAAAGCAAATAAACTGACATCAAACTAAACAACTTCAAAACACGTGAATTTATGCTGTTTAAAAGGAAGTAAAACTAACGGCCTCTAAAGGAAAACAAGCGACCTGCATGAATGGAGCTCTGGAATTCTACTGAATAAGCACACGGTGAAAGGGAATTTACCTTACATTTCGCCATTATCCGTTGCATTTAGAAATTTAGATAAGACTTTTTCTTATTTTCTCTTTTTTACACGGAAAATGATTCGGAAACTCATCAATAGATTCTCGTAACTCCTGAGATCGATTATCTTAAAATAATTATGATAATTTGATATTTTTTCTTGCAAAACTATAAAAATCTTATAGAAGAGCCCCGTTTATCCAATCTATATTAAGACTGGCTCTTCTGATTTTTTTTTCTTTTTCAAGACAACACATGATAACTATTTTTTGCTGTTAAAAGCAAAAACAAATATCCTGTTACATTGTTGATCAAGTATATTCATTACAATGCATTTGTATTTCTGCATTTTTATGCATAATGTAAGTGTAATTTTTATGCATAATGTAAGTGTACGTTTTATAAAAATGTAAGTGTATTTTTGCAATACACTTACATTTTTATGTTTATTTGAAATTGTGACTGGTTTTCTTTTGAGGTTTTATATCTTTCTTCGTACTTGACTATAAAACGACTTCTGCATCCTGTTGTATTCTGTCAGGATAGTTTAAAAAAAAAAGGAGAATGATAAATTTTTGGACTTTTCATTTTCAACAATAATCCAATTGTTTTAAAATATTTTATTCATTTTAACTTTAGAATTTCATTTTAAAGTTCATTACTTTCGTTTAAACTGTGAAGAAAATTACGAAAAGGGCTAATTGCAAAATAAATACTTTAACTTATAATATCACCTTAATTACTGAACCAGTGTTCCATTAATGAAGTTGGAAAGACGCCTAGTGAAAAGCAATAGAGTTCCCTAGTTTAACATGTAAGTGTTAAAAAAATTTACACAAGAATTGAAATTAAAGAACTCATTATGTTCCACAAAAATGATAATTTATTAGTTTACAATATTCTTTCCTGTAGAACTATCGATATCAGTGAATGGCCATCACGAAATTACGTCATGGAACAGTAAGATTTAATTTAACTAACATTCTATTTATTTTTTGTGATGAATATTTCCTATGCTCCTTTCTGTCATCTCCGTCAGGAAATGAAAATTAAGTTAGTTTAAATAAGGAGTGAGAATCTGAACTTAAAGAGAGAATGTTTACATTTTCAGCTAGAAGCACTTTTAACTCATAGATTCTATCTCCTGTAGAGTGGTGTCGATTCTTCATGAGGTTTCGCTTCTGACTTGCGATATTAGACTTATGATATTAGAAGGCCCGCTCGCATAGTCTCTAATTTGATATTTGTTTTTATAAATCATTGAAATACTGTTGTATTATCAGCCCGCAAAATATGAGTAAAGTCTGCGTTACCGTTTTAGTTTTTCCACTTCAAGCAGAAGTAAAAATAAAATGTTAGTTGGTTTCACGATTGTTATTGTTTTGTTTTGCTGTATTTGAAGTTTAAAGAGGAGACGAGAATTCGTGTGATAGTCTCATAAGGTTAACCCAATGCTTACAGAATGGTTAAAAATTCGTTTAGAATGACTTGCGAAGCTTTTTTTTTTAAATAATTTATTAGAATCTTCAGTATTTTAAAATTTTGGTAGCTTCGATGTTTTTAGGTTACTTTTTCAGTTGAATGGGAATTTTAGTTAATACAACCTACCTACGAACATAGACAGATACCGGAAGATTTCTGCAGCACAGAGATTGATTTAATTTTCTTTTTCATTGTTTTTGCATATTTTAAATTTTTTTCGGTCTAAAATGCGTATCTGCACTAAAATACACTTTCGGGTAAATATATATTTCATTTATAGATAAATACATGTATACCTTGTACAAAAAAAAAAAAACGGGGGCGTTATATATCTTCTGTTCTAATGGACCGATTGACGAAATTTAACTTGCGTTTTTCATGTCTCAAAAGCGCGACTTAGGACATATATTAGATTTATACGTAGCCTTGTTCTAACACAGGTATTTTGCCACAAAATCGGACTTTTTTTAAATAATATGCATTTTTTTTCATATTTCGATTCTACAACTAAAATTATTCCCAAATATTAAATTTTGTAAAATCTACCGGGAAACTTACCGAGGGATTTAAAAATTTCCCTTGGCTCGCTTTTTTCATTTTTCGCCAAGACTAATTCGCTTGGCGAAATTCTTAATTTATAGCAATATATTTCTTTTCCCTTTTTTCCATTGTGCATGAGTGGAAAAAAAAAGGTTCATCGTTCATTCTTTCAAATTATTTTAAAAAAGTGCTTAAAGCACATGTGGCGTTATTTTCGCTTATAATAAATATGCCAAATTTCAAACCGCCCCAGTATATAAATTCACGTATATCTTTGGGAATTTTGAATAATAATAAAAAAAAAAAACTCTAATTTTTTTTGCAGGTATGTCTAGAAATACATCTGTTTTAAGGAAGATACTCAGAAGGTACATTTTTGGAAGTGGCGATTTTTTGCGTTAAATAGTATTTTATACGGCTTACACATGTGGATCGTTCTTGGAGATGAAGAGTAATAGATTCGAAATTGTCATACTGAATGAAATTAAGAATATAAACAGTTTTTGCTCTCGATAATGTATTCAAAGAAATCGTCACGAACATTTCAGTAGCTACATACTCTTGTTATACCTTTTTTATTCCGTCGAAACTTTTGACTGAAAATTATTGAATATGAACTACATTATGATCACTTGGACTTTAATAAGGAAGAATTCTCGTTAGAAGAAAAGTATTTATTGTATTACGTTTTATTTCCGTTATTGCTGGGGAAAATGAAATAGGAGCTTAGAAGGGCAATCCCTATGAACATTTGCAGTTTATTCTGAAATACAATATCCAGAACAATGTTCTAAATGTATTAATACTATTGCTAACTTACCTCACAATTGTTGCAACCTACAAATGTTTATTTTGCCTTTAAGAAGTCTTTCTATACTATCTATATAAAAGCAACTGGAGCAATCAAGTAGGCCTGCGGAATGTTTCAATAGTTTTGCGAAAGTAAAATAAACAAAATAAAACTATATATATCATTCATTGTTCCATGTTTAATAGTTTTTAAATAAAGTGGTTTCAAATGCGGTAAATCGTTTATAATCATTCTGTATATTAGTTTGATTACTAGTACAATGTTCTTCGCAACTATCCTTCTGCTATTAAACTAAAGATTAAATAAATCATTCAAAATACTTTAGACCAGAAAGTAGCTTAAATTGTATTGCAGGATATTTAAAGAGGTTTCAAGTACCTTGGCAACTTCAAGAGGGAGATAAAGTGCATCGATATCGTACTCTGAAACTAATTTTATCAGCGCAAGAGGAAGAAATATTACTTTTCATTTTGCATATACTTATCAGTTTCGAAAGTGTATCATAAAACTGCTTGTCAAGTGGAAAGTATGAAAGAGGAGAATAAATATTTTGCTAGCTTCGAACTGCACCAAACAGATAAAAAATAACCATAATGGAAAACAGAATTTCTGAAAGGATACCTAAGTATTGGCTTTCATTAAATAAATTACTCGTAGAATGGAGGATAAATTGCTACGGGAAAACACTTAAGTGCTATAAATTTTAGGAAACTTGCTTTCGAAAATGAATTTCAAAAGACCTTTCTTAGTTACATCACAAAGAAAATCTCAGTTGAGATTCAAATTATAATTATTTCCTTAATTATTATTGCAAGAATATTTTTCTTTGCATGGGAAAACTTGGATTACATTGCTAGTGTTTTGTATATTGGAAAAGCATTCAGCTTACATGAAAGTTATAATAATAATTTTTTCCTTTGTGTTCTTACTTGAAATTTACGTAGACAATTAAGAGCGTTTGCTTGATCACGTAGATATTGTTTTATATTATAAAAAGAAATTTAGGCATGTAAATGTATGAAAATGTGAATATGCGTATAATAGGCGTGAATGGAACAGCTGGCTGTCTGGACTGTTCGTGCGAAGTGCGTTTACTGTGGAAGACGAGATGAGATTTAGTTTCTAAATCGAGCAGTGCTGTTAAAAATATTTGAATGCTACTGAAACTCTGCAGTAATTTGCAGCTAGGCTCGATGCTTTATATACTGAAACAGATTTGCATAAAAGAAGTCGACAAAGAATTTTGCCCCATACTTAATAAATTTTATGTGAAGACAAAAGATAGACTTGTTTCTATTATCACAGAAATTTTTAATTTTCATAGACTTCCTAAAGTAAGTTGATTCATGCAGTTTGCGAAGAAATGAAGCTTTAAAATCCGTATTTATTCGAAACTAAATCAACACTCATTAAATATTTTCACTGGTGACAGTTCTATAGGTAAATAGATTTCATTGATTTTGTGAACTTACGAAACAAAGCAGTTTTAAAACATGTAGAAAAGCAGTCCCTTCTAAAATGTTGAAAACTTACCGTTTGACTATAGTTACATTTAGCTGTTGTAATTTTTTTTTCGAAATGCATGCGAAAAAACCCCTAATATCTGAGGTTCACATAAGTAACGCTTTCATTAAACCTCAATAATTCATTCATCTGCAGTACATTTGCCTTTACCATTCTGAATTCAAAACTTAGCAAAGATTTTTCTTGCATCATTAATATTTTAATTCTCCATTCCCAAACTGTCACTATTTTAATGCTTTAATTCTGTTTCGAAGCAGTTGTCACGTTTGTAAAAGGACGAGAAAGGATTGGATTCAGTTATGGCAAAGCACACGAGGGCTATCTGCCTAAAGGGAGGAATGCCTTCGTGGAGGACTTTCTAAGGAAAATTGGCTCGTATACACGTTACACATGAGGAAAACCACGGAAACGCCCATGCAGCCAGCCCGTTCGCGGGATTCGAACCTCGGACCGAACTACCAGTGTTCAGCGTCTTTACCGCTCGGCCGCTGGTGGGCCCCGGACGACAAAGGAAAAGATTTAATTGTAAATTATAAAAGTTACTTTTATAGAATGGTTAAATACGTTATTAAATACCATACATTAAAAGAATATATATCTTTTAGTATGATCTCAGGATTACTCTTAATATTACAAGAAAGGTCATTTATATCGTATCAAGTTATTCATTTTCACAGTATGCTGGGCCAAAAGCTAAACGATGACATTACGAATGCTTTATATGTCTGATATTTGTGGTTTCCGATGTTTTTAATTTATCATATTTTTAGTTTTGTATAATTTTAAATTCACAGGATTTGGGGGAGGGGAATCTTTTAAAAGAAATTTCATTTCGCAATTTTACTAGACTTTTTAAAAAAAATAAAGAGATACGATTGAGTGGTATTCTTCGGTTACCTTATGTCTTTATCAGATGTTGCCATTCTCTGGTATATTTCCTTTCAAAAATGAAAAGTATTAATATTCGAAACAAAAATACGCAGACGTAAATTCTTGTTTTGAGGCAGAGGGAACCGCAGTGAGACTTCAATAAGTTACTTTTAACGCTGTTTGATATTTATGAAATATGATACTGTTAGCTCTTAGAAGATATAAAAATTGTGTATACATAATTAAGATTAATTCATTTATTCATTCTTTTCTATATAGAGTTCTGGGTGATTTTCGATCTAAAACGTATTCTCTTCATTAACTTTTAAACAGCTAACTTCAATTTTATTTAGAGCTTTGATTTATGTTTAAAGCATTTAGGAAACTTCTCTTAGAATTATTGACTTCTTAATTTGCTGAAATTATATTTCTTAATGTTGCTGGGCTCACCAACGACCGCATGAATAAGACTACTAACTCATACTTATATACTCTTCCGGTGACTGACCGAATTGCTATTAGCAAATGAGTAAAACTTGGACTCGGGTATCGTGAACGTTGAATACCTAAATTGTGTGAAATTAGCAAAGAACAGCAATTACGTATCCATAGGGATTTCTAATTTTCTTTAACGAATATTCGTACGCTACTTTTTCTCTTGTTCATTTATCTTTTCTATCAACTCTGCAACTTATGTTTCTCGAAAGGCCAAAAAATCCCCGGAATTATTTATCTAATTAGTAAATTTTTTATTTCATCTTCCATACTAAGAAGGAACAATAATTATTAATAAAAGGTTAACATTGGCCGGCGGCAATAATGACGACTTATTTTTTTTACCTCTCCATTAATCTCAATTTACTGTAAACGGAAGGAAAGAAGAAAGGCAAATCGGCTGATTTAATTAGCATTCGACTGTAAACTGCTGTCGTAAAAGAAAGTCAGCGGTATCTTATTCTGATGAAAAGATTACTTATACTATGCTTATAAATACATAAGTGGACATTAAAATTGCTACACCAGGAAGACAGCACGCAACACGCGGGAAATTCGCATGACAGATAGAACATACTGTGATGTTCAAACCATTAGATTTTCAGGGCATTCATGCAAACCAGGCGGTACCTACTATGTGTACATACCAGAGATTTAACGGCAGTTTTCTCATACTCAGTGTGTACTTGAATGCTGTTTTCGGCTAAGAAAGTTGTTATAATGTCTGTTGTAAGAAGGAAAAATGTCTATCAAGACGTTCCTGACTTTGATCAAGAAAGGATAACTCCTGGGATTGTAGTTTATCATGCAGCGGTATTTGCTCGCATCGGTCGAGATCTTATGACTGTCCGCAGAATATGGAATCTATAAGGCTTAGAACAATCATGCGGAACTTTGTGCAGGATCTAAGCTGGCCCTTCATCACTAATAGCCCAGAAAACAGGCATCTTATCTACATGGCCCCAAGAGATTGTACAGCCACATCGCAAACTCTGATTTGAGAAATGGTGTCGTTTGCAAGACAACAGGTTTATGTTCGAACAAACAGTTCGAAGACGTTTGCAACAGCATGGACTGTCAACACGGAGACCATGGCTTCGACTAGGCTTGACGCTGCGTCACAGACAGGAGCGCCTTCAGTGGTGTCAATTACTGCTACCAGGTTCAACGATAAACCTGGTAATTTTCGGTCAGGATGGCATAGTGGTGAGCGGAAGCTGACTGTTAGTCGGAATCAAACAGTATTGTTTCGGCTCCCACGCTAATGGCTTTCCCCTTCTGTTGCAGTTGTGATACTGGTCTACCCCCTTGTAGTGCATTCTGGGCACGTTCTCGATGATGAGATGACTAAATGGAAGAGGCCTTTCTTCCAGAACGCCTTCGAGCAAGTGTCCGATTATTTGGGCCGGAAATAGTTGAAGGAATAGCAAAATTTTCTGCTGTCATTGCCATTCAATTTCACAATACAGGGCTCATCTTATCTGTGCCTCTGACGCATAGTTTCCTCAAAAATCAGAAGCACCGAAACTGGACTTCAGCTGAATTTAAGCATTAGCTATCAGTATAGACAATTGATTGGATAGCTTTTGTGATTTATTAATGTTGTGATACTTTGATAAACGCGATGCGAAAAAATGGAAAGATCGTACTACAGATGTTTCAGTAATAAAACTTGCTTTACGTAGTTTCTTTTCACAAACGTGAAAATCAGCCTTTATTTACCACTGCCCCAAAGAAGATGAAAATCTCTAAATGAGCTTCAAAAATGCAATATCGCTGCCCAGATATCTGACTTGTATATCGATGTTTCTTAGCATCGCAAAGACCAAAAAGAATTATAAAGGAATGGTTCAAAAAGGTGTTTTTCAGCGACTAGATATCTTCTATCACGAATATATTGTACATCTTCACAACTTTTACTCCATGGCATAACTCTTATTTTTTACGCAATTTATGCCCACTGACCCACATGATTCATATGTTAAGTTGTTACCTGCAACCGCAAAGTATAGTTGGTTGTCACATATAATTGTAAAGCCAACTACAAAGGGCAAGGAATTACTATACAGGGTGTTTCATACATTATGGGACAAACTGTGGCAAACTTGGAGTGGTGGTGGAGCGTACTAAAAAATGCAAAAAATGCATTTTTATAGGAATGTAGGGTCTAAAATGACGGGTTTAAGTCAGGAACGAAAAAAAAAAAAAAAAAAAAAAAAAACGACACGAGAGGAAAATGTGTTTATGTACAAAATCAACGCAAAGTGCTTCTTTGTAGCAATACAGTATTCACAATAAATATAAATGTTAAAAATTGCGGCCACCAGCAGTAATACATGCTTGGTAACGTCGCAGAAGGGATTGACGAACATTTTGAAAAACGAGTGGGCATTTCGCACACTCTTGCAGCCGCAATGGATAGTCGTGCAACGAGGCCCTCCAGTGAGTCAACGGGAGTCTCGTAAATGATGCTCTTCAGATAGCCCTATAAAAAAATCCAAGCTGGATAAATCTGGCGAAAGGGGTGGCCATTGAACGGGTCCACCACGGCCAATCCATCGGTCCGGAAATGTCCCATCCAAATAATTGCAGGCCCGCACGTGGTTATGGGCTGGTGCACCATCATGCTGGAACCACATGCGATCACGAACGACAGCCGGAACATCCTGAAGCAATTCCGGTAGCACCTCTTGCAGAAAAATATGATAACATAAGCCATTTATACGTGCAGGTAAGAGGTATGGGCCTACACATTCACGGAGAAGCGAGTTTGGAATTGCATGTGGACGTGTGCTGTGTGGATTATGAGTTGCCTACGCGTGCATGTTGTGACTATTGAAGATGCCGTCCTGCGAGAAAGTTGCCTCGTCCGTGAATAGCGCATCCGATGGGAAATCCGCCTGCGCCGCACACTGCTGCAAGAACCAATGACAGAAATGAACTCGAAGAGGGTAATCTGTCTTTTACAAGGCTTGGACTCTCTGCAGTTGGTATCAGTGCAAACCATTTTCATGCAATACTCTCCAAACGGTGGAATGACTCAGCTGCGGACGACGTGCAATATCTCTTGTACTTGTCTGAGGTGATTCATGCACAATGTTCAAGATGGATTCTTCAATGCGAGGTTGTCATGCATTTCTTCTTCCACTCCTAGTGTCAGAGGTCGCTTCAAATGACCCGTTTTCACACAGAGACCGATGCAACTTCTCGAACATTGTGTGCTTCGGCATACGCCTTTTCGGAAACAGTTCCTGTACAACCGTAGCGTTGCTCTGCCGTTTCCATTAGCAGCACCATACATGAGATGCATGTCAGCTTTTTCCCTGTGCATAAACTCACCCATCACGCTCGACATCAGAGTTTCTAATGATCCTCTGATGCATCGAAACGTGGTTTGTCCGGCTCACTATCGTCCTCTACCGCTGCATTGCCAGCCAGTCACAGTTGTAGTTCCTATTACTGTTAGTGTTCCCTTTTTTGAACATTTATTGTGAATACTGTATTGCTGCAAAGAAGCACTTTGCGTTGATTTTGTACATAAACGCATTTTCCTCTCGTGTCGTTTTTTTGCGTTCCTGACTTAAACCCGTCACTTTAGACTCTACATTCCTATACAAAAAATGCATGTTTTAGTACGCTCCACCACTCCTCCAAGTTTGTCTCATGATCTATGAAACACTCTGTATAATAATGTTCATTTAAGTAAGATGAAACATCTTCTCCGAGTTTCTAACAAAAGGAAAACACTGAATTCCGGACTATTCAAGCTAATTGTACGGATGGTCCAGAAATGGCGTTAGAAAATTGTATTATCGCAAGGGTACAGTACTAAACGAGCTCTGTTATATTTTTAAATA
Organism: Stegodyphus dumicola; assembly: GCF_044657685.1. NCBI lineage: Eukaryota > Metazoa > Arthropoda > Arachnida > Araneae > Eresidae > Stegodyphus > Stegodyphus dumicola. Next base: position 155,507,909 of record NC_140780.1, on the reverse strand, counting down.
AATAGTTAAATGCATAAGTTTTCAGTTTTTTTTTCTGGGAGAACCCTCTTTAATGAAAAAAAAAACTGATATTCTTTAAGTATCGGAATTGTAGCTTAATTATTCAATTAGGTCAGTTTATTTCTAAAATGCAAATGATAGCATGACATAAAGGAATGGCAAACGTTTTGTATGAGTTATGGTTATTTAATCCCTACAGTTATTGGTTTGATTTTAGTATTTATAAAGTCATAACAATTTTTTGTGGCACCAAAGTATCATTTAGGTAGAGAACTGTCAGCCGTTTAGAAGCAGGTAATTAAGATGAATGGATGGGTCAAGATAAATAGCCTCTAGCTTACAAATGCCGTTTTAGGACTCTGAAACTACTGATCAGAAGACAGATCAGTGTTGCAGGAAAGAAACAACTGTTTCTCAAGGTGAATTTCTGACCGTAGCTGCCTGTTGGTAACAGGAACTTAGTTTCTAACAGGACTGTTTTAAGCAGCTGGGTTTAAAGCTTGCAACTGAAACTTTCCTATTGCGGCAAACTGTATACAACAGAAGGCTTAGTAAGAAAAGTTTTTTGTAACGAGTCAAGATATATTTAACATATATTTCTAAAGGCGTTTATCTGCAGGAAGCCAGGAATGCGAAATATTCCCACGATGGGCTAGAGAACATGATCACTACTTCGATGCAGATATGATCATATAAACTGGCATAATGAAGATTGGACACTTACTGTCTTTATGTGTTTGATAGAGGATCTGTGTCTGCCCGTAGATATCAAGAGTTAAATCAATCACTCTGTTAATTGCTTATATATTGTACAGTACTCTATTATTGTTCACGATGTGTATGCCTATTGTGACTATCTATCTATAACTCTTGCAAATGTATGACTGAAGTTGTTCTCCTCGCCCGCAATGCACCCTTCTTCCATCACTGAACTATCGACTCGCCCAGCATTTGTTAGCACCGCCCCCAGCACTCGTCTTGAGCACAATATGCATCAAAGTGTTTTATGTGGACCAAGTTAAATCCGTTAGCGGGGCTATCTGTCCGATATGCTATCTATCCCACTGGATCGGCTGCTAATCAAGCTACAGAGTTGAAGAGAGTTAGATCTGTTGCAGAGACTGCGTGCTACATATATGGAAGCACAAAATCAGTTTTAAGAAAAACTCTCGAGATAAATAATGCCTCAACTTGATAGGTGCTGCCCAGAATGTTTACGTAGGTACAGAAAATAAATTACATGAAAATTTCGTAATGATTTAGGGAAATTGAGTAGAGGGTTTTTATAACTATGTGATCGTAGATGAAATATAAGGCCACACCTTCAATCGTAAGAATAAGCAACAGTATGCTACTTCTCTTGTGTTCAAAAAATGTTGTGTGTTAGCATCGTCAACCAGAGTTATGGCCAATGTTTCTGAAATTCCAAAACACTGTTAATTATTGACTACCGTCAACGATGAAGACAAGAGAATCACAGAGAAGTACTATGCACAGGTAATAGCAAAGCTACTTAACCTCTTCGTCGTCCGTAACGCATATAGCGCGTTCAAGTGAAACTTCCGCAGGGCGGCCGTAACGCACTACAAGCGTTCTTCTACGTTTTAAAACTTTTAAACGTTTAAAACGCTTTCTAAATGTTTACTTGTTTGAGTTTTTAATTTTGTTTGTTTTAATACCTCCTAGAGGGCAGCTCTAATCAGGTATTCTATTTCTAATTGAATTTGCCCCGGGTTTTATGAATATTCACGCCATTTTACATAAGATACAAGAGAGTGAGAGATGGATTCAACGTCTACTCAGCAGAAAAAGAGAAAAAATGAGGTTGTGAATTGGAAAGACAAGAAGGATATACGTTTGATGAGTACAGTCCCTAATAACTCGATGATTGATGTTGGAAAAGAACTGTAAAAAAACCAATAATTGTAAAAGATTACAGCAACAAAATGGGAGGAGTGGACGGCCTGGATGAGATGTTACCAAATTATCTTGCTGTGAAAAATAAGCAGAGATATTATTTTTCCATTATGCTTTATTTCCTTATAATTTTATTTAATATTCATTGACATTCATCCACTACGAAAGTTAAGTATGGAAAGTTAGGATGTACAGAGAAAACAACATTACACACTACGAAAAACGGACAGCCGCTGGGGAGAAATTTTTGCGAACAGGAGAAGACGGCGAAAAGGTTAATGAAATTAAGAACAAACAAGAATAAGTTGTAGATGGCAGTTTTTTCTTAACCGTTAATGTTTTAGTGACCGTTACAGTGCGAGTAATAATATATCCCAAGGCAACGGCTGTTATAACTGTTGAAGGTAACAACTATTACCTTGTGCTTCGTTTGTTTCAAGTGACTTTTTCTGGTTTAAAACCCTGAACCTTCTTAGGATTCATTTTGCATGCGATGATAATGCCATGAATAATACCAGGGACTAGCTATTAAAGCTGAAGGAAGAATCTCTCGTCCAGGATTAAGTACACATGGAGAACACTGGAAGAAAACCTATTAACGTAGGAAGGGATTACATTGAAAAATGAAAAATAATCGCTTTACCTAGCATTATTTCTTACACCGCTTTACAAAATTTTAATCGCCACTATACGACCTACAAACCTTTATGAACTTTTTAATCGCCCCATTACGAACCATGAAATACTACGGAATTTTTAATTCTAACTGGGAAATATTAAACATGTCGAAAATTGATTACGGAAATCTTTGAAATGCTGTTTTAAAGTATCCGAAACAATGGTAAAGTTTTTAGTAACTCTGGTGGAGCAAAGTTTCGTGGTATGATGCTTGTTGTTATCGCTTACATTCCTCCTTTTTCGTGGCCTTTCAGAGTCCAAGTAATTAGAACGTAGTACTGCCAACGTTTCTACCCGTGTTCAAATCCAGCGAACGGATAGGCTGCATAGGAGTTTTCATGGCCGTCTCCGTATGCAACGTAAATACCAACTAGTTTTTCCTTAAAAGGTCTTCTATAAAGGCATTCTGTCCTCCCCATAGGTCGATAGGTCGGTCGGTTATTATGAACTTTTATTTAATGGAAAATACAAACATCTAAATGATAGGACATTTATTAAATGAAATAGAAGCACCACTTCAAGAGCAGCTCATCCTCAGCCAACCAGCAACTTTCCTCAGATCACGTGCCTTGCGATGCTCTACCCTTTCCTAAGCTCAACCTCCAGACTTTCACCGGTTAGAAGTCTTTAGTTACGATTGAAATTTCATGTTTTTACATACGTATTCTTGCCTCTGTACAGTGCTGTTTTTGTTAAGACACCGTAGTTAAGTGTTTTTGAAAACCAAGCAAATGTTACTTGTTATGAATTTCAATATACTGGTAAAAACTCTTTGTAGTTGAGACCTGAGGTAAGATGACGATATTCGATAGGTCGGTAGCCTCCGTGCGCTTTGTCGCGATCCAAGATAAATAACCTAAGCCAGATTTACCTCTCAGTATTTACCACTGAGCCGCCTAGACGATATAGTGGGTAGGGGAGCATGACTGCGATACTGAAGGGCCCAGGTTCGAATCTCAGAGAAGGCATAGTTGTAATTGTCTGTCCCTTCATAGGAGGCAAAGTTGGCTCACCTATTAGGTGCCTCGATAATAAAGAGACCACCACATCTGACCCTAGGAGTGGCCGATGCCTACATAGGCAAGTGGTCGCCATTGGAAAAAAAGAATTCCCCCGCTGAAAGCAGCTGAAAGAAAATATTTAAATTCACTTTTCATTTCATTTTGTAATGACTCACATTTCAATTACTGTTTGAATGGACATAATTTTTAAATTAATTTGTTTCATTAATATATAATATATTGTTAACGTACTGGTGTTGTAAATAAACTGTTTTAGGCACATTTGATATCTTTTACACTTTTTGATGCAGGAGTAAGAGAAATTAAAAAATAACTGTCTTCAAAATTCAAACTAGCTACTTAATAAAAATTCGGAGATTATCTTACGAATTTCCAGTGCAAATGGATTCATTGCCTAATTTGCGGTTATTAAGATAATAGTAGTAGTAGAATAGTTTAAATTATTATGGTTATTAAACCACACCATTATGGAATCGGAAATAAATAAATAAATAGGGAAAAAATCAAAGATAAGCTTAGAAAGATAAACTGCATTGAGACAAGCTAAAATTATAGCAATGCAGGGTCGTAAGCAGCCATCTCTGTAACTGCTTCGGAAATCTGAGACACGCTATGTGTTCCTAAAATATACACGGTTCCATGCGTCGGAGATGTCAAACATCTATTTCAATTTCTGTTTGCTACTTTGGACACCTTCAATTATGTAATTCAATTCATAAATGTCTTTTGAATAATAAAAGGCCTATTGTTTTCTTACTTGCTGCCATTTCATTTCTCGTTTTTTTCATACACTTAACATAGTATGAGGGTAGTGTTTCCAACCTTGCAGTTTTACATGATTCCGATTTGTCTTCGCGCAGTTTAACCCTCACCCGACGCTCGTAAACATTAAACTGAATCGCTGTTTAGGTTTAGATGGAAAAAGTTCGCCATTATAGATCATGTTCTCAATATTACATACTAATTTTTCCAAGGTTAGGGTTAATGCGAAATTATTAGTTGAAAATTTTTATAATCATATTTTGTTTGCATATTTCTTTTAAGAGAAACCCTTATAAGCCAGGATTGTTTCTTTGTACCAGCACATTATCCTGGACTCTCTTGTAGTGAATGAACTTATCATTTGAGTTTAAATTCTTATCAGTTTAATTCCATAAGGATTTACCGATGAACTGTTGTGTCAAAATTGGGATGGGGCTTAGGCAATTATAGTCCTCAAATGTGTGTTTGTTTTCGTAATCTTTACTGTAATAAAATGATCCAATCCAGCCTTAATTCAAAGAATACTGGAAATCCTGAGTATTCAAATACACATGGATAACGAAAGTGCACTTTGGGCCTGCTAGGCCTTTTTCAAATTAATTTTATTAAAATTTCTGGTTTTGTGTTTTATTTTTATTTTAGCATTCTGAAAGAGTCCTGTGTAATACCTCTCAAGAAAATCTTGTGATTTTTAAGAGAGAGAGGGTTGACTAGTGTTTTACTATCGTAAATATTGTAAATGCATTAAATTCATTATTTATTTGATATTATCATATGAAAACAGAATTCTGAGAATGATTCAAATATTTGAAGCATTTACGTAACAACATGCGAGATAACACTGTGAATGTTATTTAATCAGGTTTACTTGTAAGTGAAGAAGTATCATAATAAAAAAATCTAGGTTGAAAATGCAGAACACATTTATTGCGAGTGGCTCCGAGCGCAACTTTTCTCGAAGATCTAAAGAGTGGAACAAAATGGAAAATTATATCGGAAAACGGATATGAAAACTTTTACTGGCAGGCAAAGAAATCTCGATACGTCATGGGTTAAATGATTATGGCAAGTGATGCGGGTATCCAGCTACAAGAGCAAATTTTAGAAAGCATTTCTAACAATTTAATTTCACATTCTTCTGACAATTTAAATTTCGAAGACAATTATAGTTTGATATAATTTATAAACTTTCTACTAAATTTTAATGAATGCAGTATATCTATAAATAAGTATAAAAATAATTTGTATGTTATCAGGTTCAATGTTCCGTCTTACTTTCTTCGGAACATGCAAGGACCTGACTCGGAACAGAGAGCTTACTAAAGCTATGTTCAATAAGTGTGGGAAGTAGACAGGATACACAAGAAGGGTATACAAAACCCTTTATTTTTCTCTATTTACAATAATTTCCGTACTTCGGAATACAAAGACCCACTACTCGTGGTCTAAACGTAAGAATATAAAAATATAACTAAACTCTACTTTAACTTTAAAATAATAAACGTGGAAGATTGGCCTTATATTAACAGGAAGCCGTATGTAGTACAGAGAACTGTTAACACTACAATACGTTTAAAATTATCAAGAGGATTAAACCTCTGGCCTGGAAGGCAACCAGCAACTGAGTAAAACTTCTAAGGTAAGCGGCCTGCTTCGACTAACTGCTTCCTCTCTCTCGCTTGGCAAAAAAGCCACAACTTAAATACTTGGCGTTCGCCAGACAAACTTTGCATAAATACCTTCACGCTTATAATTCTGGCCGGAAGTAGAAAATAAGAAGTGATAGTAAAGATTTAAAATAAAATAAACGTTAGTAAAACTTAAGATCCTTACATACTTCCCGCCAGAGTTAATTAGTTTGAAACTGAGGTCTAAAACGACCTTGTTGAAAACTTTTAGCTCTAGAATCTAACGCGAGGCCAATCTTTTACAAACATTCCTTACTAGAAACTAGAAATTTAAAAAAAAAGAAATTTGTTTTTACAATAGCAGCTCCCAGGACACGCAATTTTTTCATCTGTACTGCATCTAAACAGGAGCTTTTATTCAAATCTGGTTCCTTCCAGAGATCTGGAAGGAAAACTAGTTTAATGAAATGTTACACAATGAAATGGCAAGTAACATGCATAATTATATTTCTCTTAAGATTCTTATTTCATTCATGACTATTTTAATTATCTCTCCCCGTGCTCTCTGACATGTGTTGTAAAAGAACACCAAACACGAATGTGTTTATGTATACGTGTTCAACACTTCCTCCTACAATCAAAACACTAACGTGTTAAAATTCGACATACCAAGACCTCGTAACACACCCTAACTTCAACTCTAAACCCTGAGGTACTATTCTGAAAGTGGCTAACTCTGAAGTGTAGCGTCAGAGAGCCTAATTACATTCATTCAACCTTTAACACATATTCACCATGATTTGGTCTTTTTACAGTCACACGAATAAAAAAAAAAAATTTAACATTACTTTCATTTTTACCATATCACGGTATTTCTTAACATTTGAAATAACAGTTCACATTGTATATAAGAACTGATTAACATGCCGTTAATTTTACGCATTTGAAAACATACATTAGTAGTACATTGTTAACTTCTCTTCTTTTCAAAGCAAGTGCCAATTCTTCTACATTGAAATACTACATTTCAAAAAGTCTTTCAGACTAAAACTTCTTTCTTGCCAGAATGTTTTAAATAAAATTTATACAATAACTTTTACAATATTTAAGTATTTACACATCGCTATTATACATCAACTTTAGTTTTACGCGCGAGTAATTGAAAAACATAATACCAAAATCAATAACAACTCATTTCTCGCCTTTTTGGCGATAAAGGTAGACCTCGCATGAGGTAAAACTTCTTGAAATCTGCCACTTGCAGTAAGAATGAAAGATTAACTTAAGTTTGCAAAGTAACATAAAATTTTACTTATCTTTGTGATATTCGGATATTCGGACATTCTTTTCTGAGCCCAGTCCTGAAAGGTAGTGCAGATTCTCGTTTGATTTATCCTCCTTCTTGTGCGGGCTCGCCCTTCAATGCCTTCCTCTAGAAGCTTTCTTTTTTCTCCAGTTCGGTCACCCTTGAATACCTTCTTTTTCGCCTCTGCCTGTGGTCTTGGCCGTTTGATGGCAGCTGGTCTTGGCGGAACCGGGAAACTTCTTTTGCGTTCCTGCTTGGACCTCGTTGCTGGCCGTTCAAATTTTCCTTGTAACTTTTCCTCCGCCGCTGGTGGCCCTTCCGCAGTTCGGCGACATTTGCTGCGGAGAGTCCTGTCGGATGAGTAGATCTTCCGTTTTAGAGCCGGGTTATAGTTGCCGTCATTTCTCCTGGCTCTCTTTGCATTCGTCGTCCTTCTCCCTTCTTCATTCTGGGGGGTGTTCGTGAGCTCTCTTTTCTGGACGGTGGAACGGCTTCTTTTTCTTGCTACCTTCAATTTTCCCGCGGGGAAACTTTCTTTTCACTTGCTCCTGCCTCTTAATGGCTTGCCCTTGTACTTGTCGTTGTTCCACCTCTGGAGCTTGTGCCTGCGGTGTCTGCCGTGCCGGATCCTGCAAAAGATCTTTGAAAATTTGCATTTTATTACGATCATAGTAGGGTTTGATTTGATCAATGTTTGCGGAGCAGGTTTCCCCATTTCTGGCTTTTAACACTACTACAGCGTGAGTTATTTTTTCTATGACATATGGTCCTTCAAATTGTGGAAAAAATTTGGCAGTTTTATCTTCTGGTGCTGAAGAAAGTGAATGCTTAATTTTTAGTACTTCATCCTCTACTTTATAAGTTACTCCCCGTCGTTTCAAGTCATAATACAGCTTTTGTTTTCTCTGTGCTACTTCCGTATTCTTTTTTGCTTCTTTAATTAGTTTTTCTATATCACCCATTTTAAATTCTGGGGCTCTTTGTTGCACATAAAATAATTTATCTAACGGCGTTATAATCTTTCTGCCTCAAAATAACTCAGCAGGAGTTTTGCCCGTTGTATCATGTTTTGCGGTCCTAAGGGCGAAAGCAAATTCATTGACATAGTTATCCCAGCTTTTATGAAAATTTTTAACATAACTACGGATAATTTTCACTATATTTCTATTGACCCGTTCTGCTATATTTGATTGCGGCCGATACGGGACCATTTTTAAATGACGTATGCCCAGTTTTTGGCACATGTCTTCAAATACATTACCTACAAATTGAAGACCATTATCCGATATAACTTTTAGGGGCGCCCCGTATTTTAAAATATATTTATTTAAAATAGAATCAGTAACTAATTTCGCGGAGGCTCGTTTTAAGGGAACAATTTCGGTCCACTTACTAAAATGATCAACCATAACAAGGAGATAGCGACTTTTATTTAACTGACTTTTTGGGAAAGGGCCCAATAAACCGATGCCAATTATTTCATTTGGAAATTCGGATTTAATACTATTTAGAAACCCGGCCGGGCGGAAATTAATATAATTAACTGCTTGACATGTTGGGCAGGACTGGACATACGCACTTGTTAACTTTTGCAGTTCAGGAAAATAGACTGCCTCGCGTACGCGTTGGATAGTTTTTCGAATACCAGCATGAGAAGCTAAAGGGCTGTCATGGAGCTCCTGCAGGATATTTAATCTAAGACTAGCTGGGATAACAGGTCGAAATTCGTCGTTGGATTTCGTAGTTTTTGTATAAAATAATAGACCATCTATTAGTTCGTAATGGGCCGCCCTATTTCTTATCGCCACAATATCTTGGTGGCTAAAATTTTCAGGATCCTTTAAATACTCATAAATGCTTCCAAACTCAGGATCCTTACCCAGTTCGGTTATTACAGTTTCTCGGGAATTTATTGTACATGCTGTGAGCATTGCCACCTTTACAGTATTACCTTCTTCATCTATTTTAATTCTGGATAGGGCATCTGCTACGATATTTTCCTTTCCGGGGTATGCTTGATTACCAGATTATATTCTTGTAGCTTGAGTGCCCATCTTATTAACCTTGGGGATAAGTTTTTCCCTGAGTACAATCTAGTTACCTCCGCATGATCAGAGTACACTGTTATTGGTGCCTTTCCAAAATAGACTCGGAACTTTTGCACTGCTAACAGAACTCAGCAGGAGTTTTGCCTCTCTCTCGGTCTCGGAATAGTTTCTTTGTGTTTGATTTAAAGTTCGGCTAAAAAATGCCACGGGCTGCTGATTTTGCGAAAGTACCGCTCCTACCGCATAATCCGAAGCATCCGCTGAAATTTCTAAATTCTCATCCTTTTCAGGAAATTTCAACACAGGGGCTTGCGTTAATGCTTGTTTTAATTTTTCGAAAGCACTATTGGCTTCGGCCGTCCACGAGAATCTTGCCTTTTTCCTTTTTAATTTTAACAATGGTTCAGCAATAGCTGCAAAATTTTTTATAAAGGGCCTATAATATGAACAAAGTCCTAGAAAAGAAGAGAGCTTCTTCGCCGTGTTTGGAGTCGGATACTTTTGTACAGCGATTATTTTTGATTCGTCTGTCTCGATTCTTTTCTGAGATATTTTGTAACCTAAATATTTTAATTCAGGGGCTGCAAATTTGCACTTTTCGACATTAACTTTTAGACCGGCCTCATTTAATAAAGAAAACACCTGTCTTAAATCCTGTACATGTTGGTCGAGATTATCACTAGTAATAATGATATCGTCTAAATAGATAAATGTGGACTTTCCAAGAACAGGCCTTAACACAATGTCCATACATCGCTGAAATGTTGCCGGTGCCCCTGAAAGGCCAAACGGCATACGCAGAAATGCATAAGTGCCAGACTTGGTTATAAAAGCAGTCTTAGGCACGTCCTCAGGCTTAACCCCTATTTGAAAATAACCAGTCGTTAAGTCTAAAGTCGTCCTATATTTGGTGGATGTTATGTTCCTTAGAATTTCTTCAATAATAGGTAACGGATATACCGGATATTTAGTTATGGAGTTTAATTTACGGTAGTCAATTGCGAATCTCCACCTTTTTGGATGTGTCAAAGGATAGTCATTATTTTTCTTACATAAAACCACCGGGCTAGCATAACTACTTGAGATGGGCGTTATGATCTTTTTACGTAGCATATCGGTGATATGCCATTCTATAATTTTTTCCTTATTCTTATGATACCGGTATGCTTTGTGGCGAACTGGCATTGAATCTCCGGTGTCAATACTATGGTTAGTAACCTGAGTAAATCCTGAAATATCACTAAATAACGAAGCAAATTCACTTACCACTTGTCGGATTCTTCGTTGCTCGTCATTAGGCAGGTGGTCAAGGTTTAACATCGGCGGTTCAGCCTTTTCTTCTCGAACTGGTTTCATTGTCAGCTTAAGGGACGCTTCATTAAAATCTAGCGTTGCTTGTGCCTCTGAAAGAAAATCTATTCCTAAAATAATATGTGCTTGCAGATTCTTTACTATGAAAAACATCACCTTTACTTGTTCGTCCTTGATACGGACATACAGCGGTAATTTACCTATACACTTACATTTTTCTCCTTGCGCCGCTAACACTGTCGTATTATCCGAATTATATATACGATATTTACGAAAATACTTCCTAAAAAAATCTTCTGCCACAGAGGAACACTGCGCGCCTGTATCCAGGAGTGCGGTGGCTGGGATATTTTTCACCAACACTTCAATCTTCGGAAGAGTCAAATTTTTCACCATTACTGTATTTAACTTGAAGGAAGAGGGGTTTTCGTGGCCTTCGGATTTCCGCACCCTCCCGTCAGCAGAAATCCGTTTTAGTTTAAATTATTTTTCATTTCCGTGCTTTCCTTTTTCCACTGGACTTGAGACTTTTTTCCTGGATTGCTATTGAACTGTCGACGTTCGCCGGCTGTTTCTGAATGCTCGGGTTTCCTTGCCCACTGATTCGCTTTGCTTCCGTAGCCGTGTGCCTGACTTTGCTGTAGTCTTGGCGCACCAAATTGGTTTCGCTGTTGATATTGGCGTCTTCTTTCAATGTCCGCCGTTCTTCTATTTTAAAACTGGATTGCTAGCTCAAATAACTTTTCCAGTGTAGTCGGATTTCTAAATTCAATAAAGTCTTGCACTTGGGGCAGTAACCTTGGCAAAATCACTTGAATTATCTCAGGATCCGGACGGTTTCCATACAAGTTTGAAGACGTGAATTTTTCTTAAAATAAAGCTTGAGAGATTTTCGATTCTTTGCTGATATATACTGAAAAGTTCCGTTTCTAATTTCGCACGATCCCTTACAACAGGGAAGGCTTTTACTAGGGCAGTCTTGAAATTCTCGTAAGTATAGGTGGGACTTCCTGCTTGACCCAAGAGACTTCTGCCTATACATTTGAACCAGTTAAGCGCTTGGCCCTTCAAAGCGCTGGTAGCTAAGGTAACTTTTTGATACTCGTGCACGGGGTAGAGCATGAAGTGGTCATCCAATTTTTCCAAAAAACTGGTTACCGGTGAGTTTCCATTAAATGTTGCTTCTGGTTTCATCGAAGCGCGCATGGTCTGGACGATGTAACCAAATCCTTCCAGGGAGGCAGCTGGCATTTCTGGATTCTGAGCCACTTCTGCAGGCAGCACAGGTTCTTCTTGAAACTCGGCCGTGGTTATTCTTTTTCGTCGGGCGCCACTATCAGGTTCAATGTTCCGTCTTACTTTCTTCGGGAACATGCAAGGACCTGACTCGGAACAGAGAGCTTACTAAAGCTATGTTCAATAACTGTGGGAAGTAGACAGGATACACAAGAAGGGTATACAAAACCCTTTATTTTTCTCTATTTACAATAATTTCCGTACTTCGGAATACAAAGACCCACTACTCGTGGTCTAAACGTAAGAATATAAAAATATAACTAAACTCTACTTTAACTTTAAAATAATAAACGTGGAAGATTGGCCTTATATTAACAGGAAGCCGTATGTAGTACAGAGAACTGTTAACACTACAATACGTTTAAAATTATCAAGAGGATTAAACCTCTGGCCTGGAAGGCAACCAGCAACTGAGTAAAACTTCTAAGGTAAGCGGCCTGCTTCGACTAACTGCTTCCTCTCTATCGCTTGGCAAAAAGCCACAACTTAAGTACTTGGCGTTCGCCAGACAAATTTTGCATAAATCAGTTAACGCTTATAATTCTGGCCGGAAGTAGAAAATAAGAAGTGATAGTAAAGATTTAAAATAAAATAAACGTTAGTAAAACTTAAGATCCTTACAATGTTTTCTATTAAATTTTGAAATAAAATAAATATAATTTGAAAAACTTTTTTAAAGAAAGAAATATAATTTGATGAAATTTTAAAAGGATAGAATCGTTCATGCTACCCTTAACCATGCTTTGGGTTTAAAGAAACTGGCTACTTTTCTCCATTCTTTTTAAAGCTTCTTTTTTTTGGGGGGGGGGTGTCGGAATATTCCTCTTCTATGTTTTATTCTTCCTCGTGTGTACATTTAGGAGACACTAGTGCGTTTAAAAATTTTCTTCACTTATTACTTCAACATTATAGAGGTTTTTCTGCATGGCAAAGTAACATTAAATCAAACAATATCTTCAAAAAAAAAATGCATTTATCCGGACTGTCGACTTGTTCATAATATATACCACACATCTTTTGTCGAGCTACACATCTTCTGTTGGATGAACATTCCAAGATTCCTACCAGCGAAGAAACCTTGAAATCCATAGATAAAACTAGTCGATTTCTCCGAATTTATACAGCTAAAATACAGGGGATTCATAGCATATGGCACACTATGACTTTAAAGCCTTCTTTCACATCTTGTGAATTCAATTTTGAATAAAAACCTTAAAAATTGCACTCTTTTTTAAGGTATACAATTTACTAAACTTATTCGTGCCGTAGGTTTTAGAAGAACACTGCAGCACATATTCATATCTTTTGAACACCCTTTTGTTAAAAAAAAAAAATTAATATTATTTCCAAAATTTTAGAACTATGTATATTTTTACGAGTAATAAGGAAATACATTTATGAAAGTATATGCGTTTGTAATTTGCAACCATTGTGTTTACAATTAATAACGAAATACATTTATGAAATTATATGCGTTTGCAATTTGGGACTAAGATGAGCACAGGGATTTGGAGGCCGAAGAAATTTACGTTCCCATATAAAACTGCAGAGAAGGTGACACAACAGTGACACATGCATCCACAAATTTGAAAGTTGCTGTGACACAACGGTGGATCACGAGGCCCCCAAAACAAACCCATCATAATCCACTGGGGGGTTACGCGGCAGTTAAGGTAATAAACAGCTATCTCTTGACAAAACGCTTTTATACCTGTCGTGTCATTTTTTTTTTCCATATCAAAGTCATACCTATGATGTTCGCTGGGACTCGAAACGTTGGTTTCTTCTTCTTACCTTGCATCTTCATTTGAATGGCTCACGCAGTTAGTTTCCTCACTCCGCTCTTAGTGATATATTCAAGCGTTTCCGCTATTTGTAGTTTCCGCATAGAATGTTTGTTGTCTAATTTAGCCCATATAAAATGACTTCTTGGAGTATGATCATTTACTCTGCATTTCAAGGTACAGCGGAATAGTGTAATACTGTACAGCTTCTTCATTTTTACACCCTCCCCCCCATTCTAATAAGAGAAAGGGTACATAAAGTACGCATGTAAAGCGATATATTTGTGTTATAAAAAATTTTTAAGAAGCTGAAATTACTAAAGATCGCCCTTTGCTACTGGTTTGACAAAGGTTTACATATAAATGAGATAGTGAATTTATCGAATTCTTTCTGGCATTCTCGACGTTTTCTTAAAGTTTAGCAGAGCATTGCGGAGTTTTATTTCCGCTTTTTCTGTAAAACCTATCTTCGCACATTTCTTACCTGTATTAGCGAAGTAGATAAGAATATGGTTTGAAGATTGGAGAATTTCCGGAAGACATTAAGATATGTTAGTACTGTTTAGTGAAGATACTGTGTAAAGTCGCTTTCGGATTTAAAAATAACTTCTTGATAGAATGCGATAAAGCAATGACTATTTTTATATAAATTAAGGATTCTCTGTATTCAATTTCCTATAAAGAGATTCTAGACATTGATTTCCCTTCTTTTAACGCATCTTATTCACGAAGATTGATGTTCGAAATTAAATTTTAATGATTAGCGTTTTTATCACGGAGCCCTGTTAAACTCGGTAGAAAACGTTTACAAGATAAAATTTTTTTAATATGTAAACTAGATTGTATATATGGTAACTTAAATAAGTACCTTAAAGAGTGCTACCCTTTTCTGAAAACTGTACTTACGTAGTTATATAGCTGTAAAATAATACTATGTAAGTTGAAATGTATCTAAGTATTTTTAAGATGTACCTTCACTACTTTATAATCGTATTTTTCTACAAAACAAACGCCTAATTTTAATTATTATTTGATGTATTGTTTTTCAGTTTAATTTTCTATGAGCTCCCATTACTTTTCAAAAATATTGTTGAATCTTAGTGAAATTTACCTTCAGGAAATATATTGCGGTGTTTAATGGGATACCTTCATAATGTTGCCCAATTATGAAGCTGCTGACACTTTTATGCAAGTCGGCCATTGATCGAAAAGACAGAAACCTTCATGAGGGTACCAGGGCATTAAATGTACCTATATCCTAAAGAAGTTCACTTTCTTACTTGTGAAAAGCAAACTCCATAGAGGAGCGAACTTTATAAAATTAGCAAACTAAATCTTTACTTGCATAGCGGTGCCTGCATTTATGAGATTTCTTGTTGTAAATAAGAAGCTGATCTTCATAAGGGTATGAAGACCTTCATGCCTGGGCACCCTAACGAAAGTCTGTGTCTTTTCGAAATAGTGGTTGATTTTTATGTAGGTGCCGGAAATTTTATAACGAGGCACTTTATGGAGTTGTACCCTTATTTTCTGCTAACAAGCTGAAACTCCTAGAGACGTGATTCTGATATAAACTTCTTTTTAGTGATTAAGATACAATAACACGCCAAACAAGTGTTAATTTAGAAGTCAAACAACAAAAATCAGCGTTTTATTTTTAAATTTTTACAGGACTAGTTTCGATGGCTTTACTAAACCATCATCCTCAGCTTCAAAAGCGCAAATGAACAAGAATTATCTCGTAAACACTGATTTTTGCTGTTTTACTTTTAAATTAATTCTTTTTAGTGCTCAGGTTAGTTTGGTTTTTGACGGCATTAAAAATTAACGTGCGAGTTACAGGACGGAAGGTTTTTTCTTTCGGTGAAGATAGACGATTTAAGGACTTAGCTCCTGCAACTGGAACAGTTAAATTTTGTTATGTATTGCATCTGTAAGAAGATTAACAAAAATGAATAAAAATGAAAAACGAGAAATAACTAAAAATACGATAACAAAATTAAAGGTAATAAGAAATAAAATAAATAACTAAATTAATAAATATAAGAAAAAATAAAAAATTTCAAGATAAAATGTTGAAATAACATTCACTTAGAAATCTTATCAGTAATACCGAATTAATGGGGAGATTTTTAATAAGATACTAGATCTTGAAGGAATGTTAAGATTTGCGCAGTTAGGATCGAAGTTATTTAAAGTGATTCTTAGATCTATGGTTTCTGAAACCTTTTCTGGTAACTTATTTCCAAAGTAAAATTTCTGTTACTTATTTTCAAAGTAATGTATTAATAAGACTAAAATCTATCTTCTAATTGAGAGCAAGGAACAGCTAAGAACATATATATATGTTCGCTGGAGTTATTGGGGATACTTATAACGAATATCTTAAGCACTCTAAAAATTCTCATATCCTTCATTTTCCAATGAAATTTCAGCTTCCTCAATTTCTTAAGTTTAATCATTGATTTTATAAAAATAAATGTTTCAGATATATGTACATTTTTTTAAGTTTATGCGGAGTTAATTCCCTGCCGTATGCATTCGTATGATTACGATCTCTCTAATCAATGGAGAGGGGGGTCATATTTTAGTTCTCTTACACAATCTATATATACTTTTTCTGAGTCGGGAATACCGCTTTTTATATCATGAAAAGACTTAGTGACTTAGCGAATCAATTTAAAGCTTTTTGATTTATTGCTGTTGTTCGAACTCCTAGTAAGTTACCAGAAAAAGTTTCGAGGAAGATTTTTAGTGAATTTGCGATAGATATATTGCATTAAAGAAAATCTTCTGTTGCTTCCGCTATCCTTATATCATGCTTTTGCTCAAAGTTTTCGATCTATATTTGGTTCATGTGATTTTAAACGTTACATCGACTTTTGTTTCTCATGATTCTGAACTCTTAGTATACATAGGTGGTTTTCACTTATACAATCAGCACATATGCACCTTCATTTTTCAATTTCGACATATAAAATGCATAATGTTAATATTCGTTTTAAAATAATTATAATGCATAACAAAATCTATTTAGAATTATAAGAAATTATCGATTTTCTCTGATCGTGCTTTCGTGGTATAAGTGGCAGAACGTCCAACTAGCAATTGGAACATCTGTGATTCGAAATCTCGGAGAAGCCACATTTGATTTTGCATGTTTTTCGGCTTCGAGAAGCGTAATCACTTTGTAGAATGACGACATGTATTTACGTATTCTGAAGAACTATAATATCATAGTGATGAATAAAGAATAATTCATTCATTCGCAGCTAATTTCGAATTGCTTTATGACACCTAATATTGAAGGTAGATCCTGTTACGTCGAACAATCTTGACACAAAAGTAGAGAAAGTTAAAACTTCTGATCAGGTTTCAAAATCTCGCTTTACACCGAGAAGGTTCCTATTGTTAGGAAATACAAAACCCCGTTCCTGGTGGGTATACAGAGAATGCTCCATACGCAGGCTTCAAAATTTAAGGTTTCCAAATTCGGTTGATATCCTGCAAAGTGTCAGTTACCTGCGCAAGAGCAAATACGTTATCCAATGATTTTTTGCCATAAGGAGGTAAAAAAAACGCCTTATTTTGTCCAAAGGATAAAATAAATTATTAAATTATATTTTAACGTCTCGTATCCTTTGCTATCATAATCTGAGCTAGAGGTCAGAAGACTGTTTAGGGAATTATACGTAAGTCGTATAGTACAACAAAGTCAGGAGAAGGGTGCAAGGAACTCTTTATTAACTTAGGTAAAGTTCACATATGGCACCTATTCGTGTTTGCAAAAGCCAACACGTTTGGCTTAACTCAAAAAGGTAACGATTAATTAAAAATTTAATGAGAATTAGCTTATGTCTTCACAGGTTAATTAACACGCAGGCTGGCTCTGACTCGTAAAATTCGACGTAAACAAGCTTAATGGCAAGAAGCGCTCAACTCCGCAGAAATCTACTCTCTAGAGAAATCGAGATAGCGACGTGATCTTCAGGCAGGCAGAACATTCTGATTTCACCTTTCAAAACCTTCCTTCAAAATTCACCTTCCTTCTTTCTGCCTCATTTGAATACACGTGTGTTGTATCATTTACATTCTGTTAAAAAAACTGAAGTTGAAAGCAAAAGCGATAGGAAGAAGGCTGCTTCAAAATAAAAAAACCGTTAAGTAAATTAACTAATCCCCACTTAAAGTTGTAAAAAAACGCATAAAAAATACTTAATTGCATAAGAGCGCACAAAGAACTGCACGCAGGCACTGAAACCCCCAGGAAGGAATTTGGAAATACGAAGCATACAATACATATTTTTTTAAGAATCTCCTCAGGACTCTTATTATTAAATACTATTCACCTTTAATACATCAAATTCTCGAAAAACCATGACACAAAAATCGGATAAAAATAAATCTTCTGATTGAGTTTGTGTTTGTGTGTCCTTCATTAATTCACATTCTTGTTGAAGGTTCCTTGATAAAAAATGCATAACATAAGCTAACATTGCTTCAACTCAATTATAAAAAATTTTGTTTAAATGTCAAACATATATTGCTAATAGTCCAAAGCTAGCTTAGTGATTATCGATTATTAAAATTCATCACTGATATTAGATTTAACAGATAAATGCTTACACTACAAATATACACCGTTTCCATGAATGTCCATGTGTAGTCTTTACTTTCGAAACCGTTAGCCGTACACCCATACTTCCCGTTGCAAAAATATTTTAGATGACTAAAATATTCATGTTATAGTAATTTTAAATTTAAAAAATTTAATTTTGTAAAAATTACACAGTTTTTACTTTGTATGTGTTCTCCCGCTCCATAAAAGAAGTAAAAATTTAATTAATGTTTTTACTCATTCCAAAAAATAAAACAAAAAATTTGAGTCTCTTTTCACAAAAATTAACCAAGTTATTTAATTTTGAAATTGAGGATGTTTCTAGATTTTTCAGTGTCAGAAAATTAAGCCATTTGCTGTCCTTGAGAGACTGCTAAAATAAAATTACGATAATTCGAGGTTGACCTCTTTTTTTCTCATTCAATGTCCTTCAGTGATATTAATTTTAATGTATAATTTTGTTACATTTGGTATGTCAAAAGGATTTTCCTATAAGTAATTTATAATTTGTCAACTACTAAATACACATTAATAATATTCAAATACAGTTTTATTACTTATGAACTGTAACCTAATAATTATGTAAAAGTTTATTAAACTAGAAATAGTCTATATCTTTTATTTATGCAAATGTTATGAGTTGTATATGTGCCATTGCCGTTAGACCACCAATTCTATGAGATTCTATGAATAACATCTCATTTTTTAACTAATTTGCACTGATTAATGCTTTTCGCCACAAATCAGATAGCAATGTGCGTCCCTTAATTTGTTAGCGTCAAAAGCATTTCTGTAAACTGTTATTCCATTTTTAGTTACGCGCAAATGGAAACGCTTCACTCCTCAATCTGTGTACAACTAAATACGATATCAAATTTTAGAAGAAAATATTTCGGTCAATTTTTGTCGCACGCACGTCGAACGTTTTGTGTTTCACTTTTTGGAATGAGTAAAGATTTTTCCAAAGCATATTTATATGGACTTCGGAACCATCAAAGAAATTTAAAATGCAATAGCGGAAATAATTGTACCTCATTTAAAACACTTTTGCAATTGGACTTATATATATATTTACAAATAGACTGTGTAAATAAACTGAAAAAATAGACTGTGTAAAAACTTTACGGACGCAGTATTGTAAGCAGTAATCCGGAAGTTCTATACGCTGATTTTTTTTCACTTTTTCAGTATCCAAGATCAAAACAAATAGGTAACTCTAGGTAGTAGTGTACTTTAATGTGAAAGGAAGAGACGTAGCAGCACCTAAAGCAACCTGTAATCATTTTCGTTGCTAAAGAAAAGAAATGATAGTTTGCTGTCTTACGTATTAGAAAATTCTTAGATAAAAGGATTTGGGACATTATTTACAACGTATGCATTTTGAATTTACGCAACTTTCAGAATTCTATACTTATTTAAAATTCATCTAAAAGTATTAAGAATGTGTTTTTGTCTTCTGAGTTCCTTGGCTGAATAATGAAATGCCAATAGATTTGTGTCTCGAGACCGTCTGTCACTTTCTTTCTTCACCTCCTGAAGCATAACAGATGTCTGAATTTAAGAAAACTGCCAAGAACGTACGAAAATAGAAAAATGAAAACGATCATACTAACATAAACATGGGTTGCTTGTTAAATTGCTCTTCTACAACAAAGTTTCAAGGGTTTCTGTACAAAATGAGTCTGAAATGGGAGAAGGGAAGAGGAATTATTGAGCGTTAACTGTAAAATTCCCGCTTATGTTTATTCCCCCCCCCTTAATTCGAAAAAAGTAATAAAATAATTCGAAAATGTCTGCTTTCAATGCACAGATGTTTCCATTCACAGAAAACAAAAATTGCTCTCTTCACCCTCCCTTCTTCTGCTTTAGGTGCTGTTTGTAGTAGTATATCAGTATATCGTTATGAATGAAACCGAATGTTCCTTATTTTAATAGCCGTGCTTATTATCTTGCTGATTATTATGTAATGTATTATTTATAATAACGTTTCTTATCAGTGTAATTTATTATGGACTTTTGTCTAGCAATAGTCACGCCTCAGTCATACTTTATTTTATATGATATCTCTAACAGAATTAACTGTGCGTTTAACTTTCCTATTAAAGAACACGACTTTCAAACCAGATAGGGACAAAATTAATAACTCTTCCATCACCAAATACTGTGGGTCCCCTAATTAGTCTTTTAATTTTAATTCCACTAAAATTATCCAAAACATTCCTTACCTGCTGGATTAGATTTTCTTAAAGACTTACATAGCCTCCAAATATGTATATCAACGAAATTAAAGATTTTTAATTTCAGTCCTTTACTCATCAAAGTGTTTAAAGCCTTATTTAATAACAGTGTTTAAATATCCGGAAAAGAAAGCATTGGAATAATCTTTGACAGTCTAGAGAAAACTAAGTTTGCTTCAGTGAGTGCATTTAAGCAGAATGACGCAGAATGTTTTTTGCTCTTTCAGAAAGAGGACCACTGGCAGTCTCCTTTGAAATGCATGCAGCTTTGTCAAAAAAATCAACTTCAATTTAATGCTGAAGTTTGTTTAATTTTAAAGTTTAAACTGCTATATTTCTATTTCTCCTTAAATGTCTTCATTTAGAAAACGTATCGGCTGTTTTCCTTAGTTCAGCTTAGTATAGCTTAGCTTAGTACAGTTAGACCCTAAAGACGCGACTATGAACAAAAATGTTCATGCGCAATTCGGACCGATTTATTTATGAAGTATGCAGCGTAGATGCCAGCAGTTCGCGTAAGAGAGACAAGATCAATTAAATTGCACATTATTCCTCCTCAGAATGGTACGTGAGTCGAAGTCTTTTGGCGGAATGCCAACCAAAGTTGTGGTAATGGTGGTTTAACTACAATGCACTCACGGAAGAAAAAAGTTTATAAAGAAATCTTTATAGCTCAGCTCCGCCTCTTTCGACATTCAGCCACATGAGGTTTTCTTGGCAGACAAATGAACCTGAAATATTTCTAAATGAATAAATTTGTGAAATTTACTTGCAGCGGAAGATTGGATATATTTAGCTTCCCAAAGTAATGATAGAGGAATAGAAAACAGGTTTTTGTCTGAAAAATTTCCGACCTAACATAGAAAAAATGCATTTTTTCTCAAAAATTACCTTACTTTTCGACATAGTCTGCTTGTAATTCTGCACATTTTTTTCAGCGATGCTCCCATCCTTTTAACCCGCCCAAATAATATGCGGAATCTTTCTCTGTAAAGTTTCCTCATTTGATGAAAATCTTTGTCCTCCAAGTGCTTCTTTTAGCTCCGATAATGGTTATCTCTTTCAAGATAATCTATTAAGACAATTTCATCGCTGCTCCAAAAAACTGTTGCTATCACTTTCCCAGCAGAAGGAACAGTTTTTGCCATTTTTGGAGCCCTTTTGCATTCTACTGTTTTTATTGTGTTTTCTTAACTGAGCTGTAATGATGAATACACTTTTCATCTACAGTGATTAATAGTCGAAAAAACTCCGAAAACAGTGTAAATATTCATTCGGACATGTTTTCGGTCCAAAGTTATAAGGTATTTCTCCAGCCTTCTTAACATGACTTCGTGCTGTAATGGTCAGCAAGCTCGGGGAGTATTCGAGAGGTCCATGGCTCGAGTCCCGGCGAGGATATTGCTCATTTTCATGTCTCCTGCTTTCAGAAAATACCTAATGTCTCTAGAAAGTGAGCCATCGCGGCAGCCAATGTGCAGCCAGCTTGCGCATATCTAAATCTTTAGTTCAATATATGGCGAACACTTTCTTTGGAAATGTTAATAGCCTCTGCTAACTCTCTAAACTTGATTCGATGGTCGTCCAGCACCATTTTGTGGATTTTAGCGAAGTTTTCGTCAGTGGTTGCAGTTTTTGGCCTCATGAACGTTCATTGTCATCCAAGCTAGTACAAATATGTTTAAATTCAGCTGCTCAAAATTGCACAGTAATAAATGATAGTGTAGTGTTCCCGTACACTGTGTCCAACTCCTCTTTAATCTGAGTAAGCGTATTTCCTTTCCAAAACAGGTATCTAATGAGAGCATGATACTCAATTTTTTTTTTCATTTTTGCAAAAACGGTCGCATCAACCCACAAAATTAATTGTCAAACGAAAAATTCCTGTTCAAAATAGCCGAAATTTTGATTGGTAGTTATCAAGTGATGCCCAAACAAGTTCCCTCTTACTTCAGTTGATTTGAGTTACCAACTACATAATGAGGTCGGAAACTTTTCAGACAGCCCTCGTATTAACCCTTTCCCCCACGCTGCCTTTTAAAGTCGGAGTTTTGATTAAAAAAAGGTAGACAGTCTAATTAGGCCTAGAAGAGTACACTAAAATTTTGTTTTAATTCTGTGGGTGTGCCAAAAGTGGGCACACTCATTGAATAGAGCTTCGAAAACGGTGCTGAAACGAGCGTTGTTGTCAATGAACTGACCGATGAGATGCGGAGAAACAAAAAATACATACTCTCAGTTGTCCTAGATTATCGGTGAGCCCGATCTGGGCACACCTAGGGTTCGCCGTTTGATTTTAGGCAAGATTTCAAGGTAAAAACTTAAAACTAATATAGAATAAGGAGATTAGCATACAGCCGAAAAATAACATAGAAATTTCTTTTCAAACAATTCCTTTTATACCCTAAAAAAATCTGGAAGATTTCTTTGAAAAATGAGGGTCTTAAAAGACTAAGCATGGCTAAAATATGTGGACTGGTTTGTGTTGAGCTGCCATCTACTATAAATAAAGAAGGTTTAGAGTAACCTATAGTAGTCTCTAAATCCTTTTTCATTCAATTTTTCTGTGCGTACAGAAGGAAATTTTTAGGTGTGTCCAGACCGGACACACTGTGTTGCAAAGGGTTAATCCATTGTTTTTCAAGCGGGACGGACGCGATATGCAGTTTTATTACCAAGCCTCCATGAAATGTTCCTCGAAATTTTTTAATATGAATAAGAGTGCTATATCATTTCGATAGGCCCATAAAAATATTACTATACCTTTACCTTAAAGTCGTTAATCGATTTTATTTTGAGACAGCTTTTACCAAATTGTCAACATCTGCAACAGTGTTTCGTCTGCTATTTCTGGAGAAATATGTGATTCTCAGGTATTTGTTTGTTTCAAACGTAAAATAATTCTGTTTTCGAGAGTACCTTGTAAGGTTTATTTTAATTAACACGCGATTTCTTATGTTGAATGTCTCCTGCGCAGTTTCGTCTACTCCACCAGAAAATGCAAATTAAATGAGTTTAATGAGTGAGTGAGAATTTAAGCTTAGAGGGAGAGATTTACCAGTTTATGTCTGGAGAACTGTAATATTTATTAGCATTCTTTTGTAGTTCACGAGAAGCCGCTTTTGTCTGAAGTATTTTATTTGCAAATAACTGAGCTATTATTTGTATTCTGTAGACGGAAGCAGTAGTAGTTAAGTTTTGTTAGTTTCATTAGTTGTAACTTCAAACTGAAGTACCAGTAAATATTTCAGTCGTTTTTATGCGTACGTTGTTATCAATTTGTATTGTAGGGTTTTAAGTTAAGACGATATTAAATTCATCCGATGGTCTAGTAAAGTAACTCAGTATTTTAGATTAAGAGCAGTCAGAGTGCAATAAAATGAGTACTAGATATTTACGATAAGTCTTAGCTGAAGCATTTGTTTTAACATAGTTTTGTTGTTTCACATAATAAGATTTAGGTAGATGGCCCTCATGCGCTTTGCCATAATCAGATAACCTAACCGCCTGATAAGCTTATATTATTTGATGATAAATAACGAATTATGCGAAATGATTTTAAATAAATTCATTGGAAATTATCTTATCAATTCAAATTAATTTTTTCCTCGCATTTTCTCGTCGATTAAACAGTTAATTTCGAAAGCGCAAAGGGAAAACAACTATTTTTGTTCTCATACTCTGTAGGTGAATGAGTTAAATTTTCGCCGTAAGCGATTTCAGTGCGAGCCTGGCAAAGCCAACTGCAATTTCTGCTGAGCAGCAAATAGTTAGAAGAGAATTCAGAATTGTTTTTAACCTTGAAAACATTTACCGCCCTTAGCAATCATTTTATGAATTGAAGAGAGGAGGAGTAAAGATTGCAGTGTGAGTGTGAGCAACAACTGCCTGAAATTTGATTGAAGTAAAGTTCGAGGAAGTCGGCATGAGTCATTCTTTATTCTAAAGGTCAGCTGCCTAACGGTGCCAAGTTACACAGGCACCCGCATCGTTTTTCCTTGGCACTACTTAGCACCTTGAGCCAAGTTAGATTTTTGTTGATTTTGCTAACAAACTGCATGACCGTGGTGAACTTTTTCATATTGTTTTAATAATAGTGGAAACCACCGTCACTCTGAACACAAATTCGACGATGTATTATGTAAATATAACATAAACATCTTGAAGAGAGACAGTAATGAATTAATAAATGCCGAAATGTATTACTGCATGAAGCGTCTATGAAGGTAAAAAAGGGAGTCGTGAAAAGAAAATAAGCTTTGTCTATTGCATGTTTCGTTTACAATTTATTTTCACGCTGTTTATTTGCGAAATAAAATAAATGCTTTTTCATCCGCAGTTTAACCGTAAATTTAGTGAAGTCTCTAAATAAAAATTCGTGTTATGCACTTACAAGAAATACTGCTATACATTTACCATATGTACCTACAGTCAGCGCTTTCGTAAATTACCATTTTTAAGTGTTGTGCTTTACACTTCTAATACGCTGGTTTTTCTAGAAACAATGTTAAAATTTTGTGTTAATTTAGATGTCAAAAAACAAATGCGTTAATTGTAAATTATTATTACTTATAAATATCTCAAAACCGGGAGATGTGCAAGATGAAAATTTTCTAATATTTTTCTACTATAGCCTCTTAAGCGAAGCGAAAATATGAGATATTTTTTCCTAACACATGAAATTTGTTTTCATAGTTCAATATTTCAAAACTATGTATAGCAAAAAGCGAAATTTCTCCGACCTGGAACTTTAGGGTGGGGAGTAATTAAAGTACTTGTTCTTTATTTCAATCTCACCTCAGTTTAAATTAAGAAAATAATTAACCTCTGATGTAATTTTCTATAAGAGGTTGTTCATAATCTGAATATAAAACATAATAAAAATAAATTAATTAAAAATAAATATGAAAAATTGGCCATTTAATGTATTTTGCCCATTGTTTGTAATTTTGAACATTTTAAAAAGGTAATAAGTTGGACGAGGATTAAGTTGGACTTTTCTTAAATATAAAGTACTATTGCTTACTATTATATAAGTTATTACTATTCTTAAAGAGCATCTCATACGGTATAGTGGTCAGGAAAGCCTACTGCGGTACCGAAGGATCCACATTCGAATAAGGCATGGCTGTAATTATCCGTTTCTTCATAGGTGGTAACGATGGCCTACCTATTAGGTACTTCGACAATAAAATGGCCTCAATTTCCGGCCTTTGTAGTGGCCAAGTCTAAATCGGCTAAGTGCCCACCAATGGGAGAAGAAAAAAAATTTGTTTAAAGATATATTACGAAGGTATATTTACAGATCACACCTTTTTAGTTCAAAGTGTCTCAATATTATTCCGATTACGTTTTATCAAATACGAATTCAGAGATAAGAAAGGACACACAGGGTTGGAATGATTTGATAAGGAAGCACGTGAATGAACGGATAACACAAAAACACGTGAAAACTTTAAAGAGAACAGTTTAACTGCAGTTTAAAGCCCAATTAGCTGTTGATGCAATAACTATTTCGTGGGAATTTTTATTAATTGGTGTTGAAAGTAATAAAACAAAAAAGTCAGTTTAAAATAATTATCTATTTAAAATTTTCCATTATTTTACTTTCTTCGATTCAAAACTTCTGACATTCATACTGCGAATACATTTTCTTCAAAATAGAGTCTTTTTATTTAAATTTCAAAAAATTTAATTCAAAAGTTATTCAATATTCTAAAAGTTAGCTATTTAGTTTATGAGGCAAAAACGCGCGTGGGCAATCTACCTAAAGAGAATCTTCATGTGTGTGTGGGGGGGGGGGGGGTTGTAAGGAAAACTGGCTCATATTCATGCAACACATGGAGAAACAATATTCCAAAGTACTTAAATACTAAAGGTAATTACGGCTTTATAAGACCTTTTGGAGTATTTTGAAGGCAATGGAACTGTTACGCGCAACCTAACTGCGTTGTAAATTCTTGGGACTGAAGATGAAAAATTGCTCCTAGCGCTCTTTTCTTTCTTTAGTTAGGTGCTGGTTAAGTTTTCTTATTCTTGAAAGGTGGTAAGATTGGAATTTCCGCGAGGATAGTGCTTTTTTTTTCCTCTGCCTGTATACCATAGACCTAAACTTGTTATTCTGAAAACGCTCTTTCCACGGCATTCTTCCCGAGATATATCCCTCGCTCATGTTAATGACCTCTTCCCCATAGCTCTCGAGTGAAGATTAAATAATTTCTAAAGAATGAAATTAAAATTAATTAATTTCTAAAGATCGAAAGAGATGTCAAACAGTATTCTTTACAGCAGACTGGCAGAACTGACAAAACGTACCCCCTAGTTTTTATTCAGGATTTATAAATGCATATAAATTTAAATATTAAAAAACAGAAAATGTTCAGATTTTAACATCAATCAAAAGGACTCCCCCCCCCCAAGTTTCGTATGCTTTTGTTACATCGTTCTAACGTGACAGTTGTTTAATCTGTTCTTGTATTCACTCCTGTAGACTATTCTTTTTATACTATTCTGTTCTTCTATATTATGGAAAATAAAAAATTTCATCGGTTACTTCAAGCGATACAAAACTTCCGATCACGTGATAGTCTGAAAAACGCTTCAAATAAACTTGAATTGGTTCAAATAAACTTAACTTAGATACCTTTACCAATGCGACTGATTTGGAGCATCGCTTTCCCTTTAAGGAAGTGGCTCTCAAACTGTACTCTTCACAGGGACGCCACGAAATATTGTAAAAGCTTCAGAATTAATTGTGCCAAGACGTTTGTCTTAACTAAACAAAAGCAAAGTGAGAAGCTAAAAATATCTATACTTTTTGTGTGGTTTGTTTTTACTTTAACCTGTATAAAAATAAGGTCCTCGACGCCGAATATCCTTTTCACGTGTGCCGTAGAGACTAATTTCTAATTATCTCTGAGGGCCCACCAGCGGCCGAGCGGTAAAATCGTTGAACACTGGTAGTTCGGTCCGAGGTTCGACTCCCGCGAACGGGCTGGCTGCATGAGCGTTTTCGTGGTTTTCCCATGTGTAACGTGTATACGAGCCTGTTTCCCTTAGAAAGTCCTCCACGAAGGCATCCCTTCCCTTAGGCAGATAGCCCTAGTGTGCTTTGCCGTATTCACAATACACCATCAATACACTATCTAATTATCTCTGAAGTTCTTATGTTATGGACTGTTCTGGAAGATCTTGCGGAAAACATATAAGCAAGCATTGCCGCCTCGATTTCAGTCAGTCGGTTTTATAATCTAAGTCTTGTGAAATTAAATTCAGCGCTTCATATAAATAGATAGCTATATAAATTAGTTCATTATATTCCTTCTTGACTGTTGTCTTTAATAAATAGTTTTGTCACTTTGCTCTTGTATCTTTGATGGAGAGATTTTTGAACAGTAATAAACATGATAGTGCAGATAAAGAAAGTATGTCTTCAACCAGTGGCACGACTATTAAGAAACGAAAATATCTATATACAGTCATCATATAAATATGATGACGGTTATTTAGAGTTTGGTTTTACGTCAACATAAATGAATGATGAAGAGAGAAAACAATGTGTATTATATATGAAAATTTTGGCAGTGAAGTGTACGCTTTTAAGTAAACTGAAGCGCAATTTAGAAGCAAATCACCAGAGCAGAGCATGGTTGTCAAACTTCGTGATGTTTTTGCCAAGAAATTAAAAGAACTGAAACAACAAAAAATGTATTTTTAAGACTGCATTAATGCCAAACAACGCTTTGTTAGCATCTTACAAGGTGGTTTACAGAATCGCGAAATGTAAGAAGCCTCATACCATCGCTGAAGAACATATTCTACCGGCTGCTGTAAATATGGCGAACATCATGGTTGGCACGTCTGCTGGGAAGCTGCTTTTAAAAGTGCTTTTCTCCAATAACACAATTAGTTGAAGAGTATAACATATGGCGGAGGATATTACAGATCAATTAATTGGAAAAAAATTTAAAGAGAGGAATTTGAATTGCAGCTAGATGAGGCTACAGATAATAATAAGGATGCTCATTTGGTATGCTCTGTACGGTATATACATGGTAATAATATTAAAGAAAAACCTTCTGTTTTTTAAAAATATCATTACAGGAGCAAAGTCTCAGAACCTATTTGAGACATTCATATCTCAAAATAATTTGAATTGGATTAAGTGCGTTGGTGTCTGTACTTATGGAGCTTGCACCATGTATAGCTGTCATTGAGGATTGCAGGTACGTATTCGAAGCAAATCACACAATGACACTCTTTACCAACTGCATTATTTATAGAGAGCGCTTACGTCAAAGCATCTGAGTCCTGAACTGAATCATGTGTTAGAATGTGTAGTGAATGTGCTAAATATTATAATAGCTTCTCCATCGAAAGCAAGGTTTGCAAGGTTTTTAGGAAACAAAATGTTTGAGAATATGGAAGCCGAACATACCCCTTGATTGTACAGTGCACGATGCCTCTCTTGTGGTAATGTTTTATCACCTACGTTTGAACTGCGGCAAGAAATTTGTATTTTCAGTAAAGAGGAAGGGTACAAAGATGCAGAAGATTTTGCTAATGCCGATTTTTTAATAAAACTGACATATTTATGTAACATTTTTAAAAAGCTGAATTCTGTTAATCTCTCTCTGTAGGAATAAACATGCATCTTTTAAAGTGTGTCAAAAATATCAGCTTTTATAAAAGAACTCAAACTGTAGAGAAGAAAATTAAATGAAGATGTAGGCAAAGATTGTATTTTAATCGGCAATTTTCGATGTCAAATGAACTTGATCTTTCTCAAGATATGAAAACCATGTTTGAAGGGCATTTATCACAGCAAATTATTTGGTTTGCGAAATACTTTCAAAATGAACATTTCGATAGGTTTGCATGGATTCAAGATCCATTTAACACTAGTATTCCATCTGAATTTATTTCTGTCGAAGAAGAGAAACTTGTCCAGCTATCTTGCTACAAAAGTTTGAAAGCAAAATTTGGAAGCATAGACTTGATAGAATTTTGGATTTCAATAAAAGATGAAACTGCCTTCCTAAGTGATAAGGCTAAGGGAATTTTAATTCCATTTTCGACTTCGTATTTGAGAGAAAGCTGGGTTTTCAGCGGTCGCTGTAGTAAAAAGTTAGTATAGAGCAAAAATCAACGTTAGTATAGAGCTAGAGCAAAAATCAAAGTAGAAAAGGAAATGAGGGTAGCAGTGTTCCGTTTAATTCCCCGATTTCAGAAAATGCTCTGTGATTCGACTCATCCATCAAATTAATTATTTATTTAACGTTACTGAAGTATAAAAAAAGTTTAATAATGAAGATACCGGAGTTTCATTTATTTTTATCTCTCAATTACGATTAGTCATACTTTTACTTAGGGTAGGGCGCCTAATTGAAGAAAGGCCCGCAATTGGGAAAAGTTTAGGAACCACTGCTCTAAGGATTGAACGACGTCCTTGCACCTGTTTATTTAAAAAATGATACGGACATTAAAAGCGATTGGGCGAGAAAGTCAGATTCGAAACTAACAGCTCTTTCGGGATAACAAGGCAATGCCAGCTATTTCGCCTTAATTCATCGCATAAGGTTATATACCGCTTTCAGTCTTTTGATGTAAAACTACATAGACCTTTTCTAACAAGTACGTATATATAATATATACTTGGGTGTTCATTTATTACCCTAAACATTTTCATGCGATTTACATTCGCGAAATGAAAGGCCTGAAACTGCCGAACTTTAAATTAAGAATTCCTACTGTGGGCATTTATATGATGGTTATCTCATTCAACAGACATTATAATAAATGAAGGACAACAGAATTACTAAAAAATTTTAAATCTTTCATTTTTCATTTCCTAATTTATTTTCACACTTGACTAGTCAAATCAATTGTTATCCGTTTATAACGTTCAGCTAACAAAGTCAAGAGAAATTCAGAATTAAGAAAGAATAAATAAGCTTTATCAGAATGGTGCTTTGAGTTGTGGATCGATTAAGTATAAGTTTTATTTATTTTAATCCCCTATCATCGTTTTGTAACAGCATTAGATGGCAAAATTTATAATTATGCAATGTTTTGTAGTTTTTGAAAAGACTTTTTTTCCTGCCATTTAATTAATTGTAGTCGTTCTTCCATATACACTGATTCAGGCTCGACAGTTTCAGTTATTCTCAAAATAATCCGACACCTATTGCCTGAGTTTAGAAAATTTTGACTGAATATGATGCATATAATTTATTCTTATGTAGTATAATTCAGCTAAAAGAGTGCAAATTTTTGGCAGAGTTGATTACGTTAAAAAAATTCGCAGCCACACCACTGCAGGGTCAAAAATGCCATCCTCCTGTGTTATTATGCAGAGTAGGCCAGAACTGAAAGAGCAGCTTGTAGGATCACAAAATGATTTTTATCACTCCCAAGACATTTACGAATTACATTGAGGTTGCAGAAGATGTTCAGACTCGCAGTAGTGAATAATAACATGTACTTCATATTATCAGTTCATGGAATCATATGCATTCTAGAAAATTCGGGGTATAGATCAGATTTCTAGGGCAGCCACAGAGATGTGAGCTATCGTACACCAGTCCTTTGATATAAACCCAGAGGTAATTAGGAGATCTTAAATCCGGCGATCTTGCAGTCCAGTGCCCGAGTAACCTGATTCACTGATGTCCAAATGTGATGTTTAAGTGATGATGAATGTATGAAGATGGCGTTTGAGATCTGCATTGCTTTATGATACTGATTTGTCTGTGTGGAACCTACCATTCCAAAAATTTGTGTAGATGAATCACCTTGTATATTAAGATTATATAGAACTGTGTCACCAGTTTTTCTGAGTAACTTATTTGGCTAGTGTTAAAACAGATTTATGATTATGTACAGTTCAGCAGCAAGATTTGATAAGTATAGTGATTAGCTATACTGACTGCCGTATAACTTGTCACGGTTCCGAGCTCTCGAGAAGGCTTGGAAGTTTGTAAACAATCTGCATGGGGCCACTTAAAATACACTCCAAGCCAAACGTCCTCTTTAGAGGTTTTATGGTAGGAGAATAGGGGTGGAAAAACTTTCGACCCGATTTCCAGGGAATTGGCCCTCAAAATTTTGACTGAACTGGGTAAAATCATAGTGCCACTTAATCAGGTGGTCAAGGCTCATGCCAACGACAAACGCAATCCTCGCTTCTTGCCTTGGGAAAATTCGAGGACTTGATCTTGTGTTACTGCTAGACAAGTTAAGTGAGATAAGTCACAACATACCACCATGGGAAAGCTCAGGGAATATTCTTCTAAATGAAGTTAATACGGGATTTCTTACACAATTCACGGGATTTATGACGAATTGTCTAAACAGGATCGCTTGTTTTTCGATAATTTTAAGTCAATATTTTTTAATTCCAATATTGGAGAATCTAAGGTTTAAAACATCTTGAAATTTTTATACACTATAAAGATCTTTTATAACCTCCTTTTAAGGTAAGAATGATAAAAAAATATTTGTTAGGCTATATTAAATAATCATTTATAATTTTAGTTACCGGAAACTTTGCTCGGATGCAATAGTTTTGTTTATTCATTGTTAGTTTTTTCACTACTTTGAACTTTCGTAATATTTTATGTAACTTTTAGAAACAGTTTCTTTTTATCCTGGATACGATTCAATATCTAATTGATTATATTATTTTAAATAGCTGTTTACATGCTTTTCATCGGATATTCCAGCAACATCTGACTACAGCGAAGAAAGAATACATGCATATGATTGCTTGACATTCTTGAAGTAATCTAAAAGTCAGCTTCACGACGTTCAAACTTTTAAAGATCATTCTATCCAGACAAAGAATTCTGTCTCAATCTTAGGATCGGGATCCCTTCATGTTTAGACCAAAATGACTGTTGTATTCCACTACGAACTCTGGAACCGTCATTGGGGATTCCCCTTTAAAAGTGGAACGGAGCTGGAAGAAGTATTGTGACCTATATGATGTTTAAGGCCCACGCCAACGACAGACACGATCCTGCGCTCCTGCAAATCACATTCATAGACTTTTCTGATCTTACCTTCAAACAAGTGCAATAAGTCCAATCAAATGGCTAATCACATGCTAAATATTATATGTTACAAAGACACTGCGTTATGGATTATGTTATTGGAATACAGTTGTTACAGAAAGTTCTCCTACGAAGTAGTATGGGCATGTTTGTTCTCAGACAGCAGGTACACAGATTTGTTTCCATGTAGAATTGTTGTAGCATAACGTAACGAAACGTAAGATAAAGCTCAATTTGTTCTTGCTTAGTTTAACCTAAAACCAAACGCAATAAAACTTTGCTTACCGATCACGTGGGAAGTCAATTAGTCAGGCCATTCAACATGCGAATCCTTATTCGAGCTAAGATCTTACAACGGGACAACTCTCGGTGATGCTGTAGAGAGATTAGATTAATTCGAAGCAGAAAACATGAAAATGAGCAATGCTCTTGCCGAGACTCGAACCTTGGTCCTCTCGAATACGCGCCGACTGTGCTGACCATTACATTACGAAGGCATGCTAAGAAGGTGGGATAAATACCTTATATACTCCCCCTTTAATGGACGAGTTAAGATTAGTGGACCCAGTCGTCAAATCCTGGTGATGGAGAATCATTATCCACCACCTTGTATAGTTCGGGCGCCACCGTAGAGTCAATAAATTATTTTCGAAGACGAATATGTGAAAAATGTGCAGTGCCCTCGCCGGGACTCGAACCTGGACCTCTCGAATACGCGCCGAGTGTGCTGACCCTTACATCACGAAGGCATGCTAAGAAGGCGGGAGAAATACCTTATAATGCAAGCTAACAGATATCTTAACTTTAGCAGTGTTGCGCTTCATTCATTATTAGGAACGTTGTTCATAATAAATAAAGTCTAGATTAATTTTCTCGCTTACTTTCTGAAATGAATGTAGGTGCGACAAATTAGACAGGATTACGAATTTAAAAGTAATAGTTATTGCTGTGAGTGATCTTCCTGATATTAACATCGTCTAGATCAAATCCTTGAATTCATTCTGGACAAGAGAAAATGGGTGGCTACTGTCGTTTGTAAAAGATTTGTACACCTCATTGGTAACAGTGCGAGTTTGCCCATCTCCATCTCAATTATGATTCAGACTACCGTGGTATATCGATCTAATGGTTTGCGTGACAGTATTTTAAGTGCCTCTCTACTGCATACTATACAGTTACAGTTACTGTACATTTGCAAACAACCTTGCCGTTTTCGGGATTCGAGCTCAGGTCGACCGCTATGTCAGTCGGTTTCCCTACCATCAGGAAGATCAGGACGTCAGAAGTAATAGTTTAAAGCAAACTAAAATGTAAACCTTGGAAATCAAATAGCAAAAATTATTTCATTCACACTGAAGATTTGGCGGCATTTATACCGTAATTATTGTATTGTTTCTGGGAATTCATTTCATATGCGAATTTCAGTCGCTTCTGTTTTCCTACTTATATGAAGTATTTTAGCAGTGTAGTTTTCTTTAATTTCTTTAAAAATATTTAAATGTAATTTCAGTATAAAGTTAAGTCAGTAAAAAATGAGCCGATATCTATTGTGACAAGCTTATAAAAGAAAGCAATAATCCAAATCCAAGAGTGCAGTAATAATTCTAAGGAAAATCAAGAGTCCATGCATGTGTGATTAAAAGTACTAAGGGCAGCATTACTTTATCTAAAAAGAAGATAATTCTCAGTATCAGCCGTAGAAACAACAATCATTGCGAACGAAAATTTAGAAATGGACTCACCAAAGGCAAAGAACCTGTTTAAATGCACTTATGAAGCTAAATAGAGCAGTAAATATTAAATAGAGAAAATATTCCAGGATGCCTCCCCTCTTCATTAAAAATGATACTAGAGCTCGCTGCTCTTCTTCTGGAGCATCCTTTTGTCCATCTTCATATTAACCGACTGCTTGGATTTTTCATATTGTGGATAGTCTGTTCTTCTGATAGCGTGATAACGATATACTATTTTTGAAAACGTGATACTCCCCATTTTAATCCCTCTTTTGATCATGTGATGCTTCCATTAATTGTATTTGCATACTCCCTGGAAAATAATCCCATCACACAACAGCAGTCTCAGCAGAAAGTATTCACTGACTTTTACGCTGCTTAATACTTTAACCACTTTCGAAATCTTTATACGTAGGGCTGAGGATTATATGCCACATCTCTTGATAAGTTAGTAGCCCACCAGAGGCCGAGCGGTTAAGTTGCTGAACAGTGGTAGTTTATCCCGTTCGAATCTGAGCGAACCTGCTGTCTGGACAAACGTTTTCGTGTTTTGCCCCATGTGTATCGTGTATACGAGCCAGTTTTTCTTAAACAGCCATCCCCGAAGTCAACCCTTCCCCTAGGCAAATAGTCCTCGTAATCAAATAAACCGAGCTAATCTATTAGCATGATAAAAGTAAATGTGAATCATTTCCTCCAAATTATGTGACGGTAATTAGAATAATAACAGCATTTTAATTAACAAAATATTTGATAAATTAACCGATGATGTCACGTGTGCTTGTGGTACCTATGACGTCTGACGAGATGCTAATCATTGCTTGAAACATTTTTCTTTATTGGTAGACACCCTTGGAAACTGGAAAATAAAGTTTTTTTCCTTGACACTATCTAAACTTGCTGCGAAAGATCTCATTCATGATAAGACTTGTATGAGTGAACCTAGATTATTAATACAATGTTCTATTAATAACGAACATTCTTTAACTATGAGTACATAAAACCATAAAATTGCATTTATTATAATAGATAAATACTGTACATTCTCCTCTTTTCCCTCTAATGCTTAGAGCTTTAATGCTGTAATGCTTAGAGCTCTAATGCTTACGTTTTCCAATATTTGCATTACGTTGGCATAACTGGTGCTTTATTTGAATAAAATACTGTATAAGTTCCCCCGCTAATGCGGTCACCATATTTTTTAATTGTACAAACAGAAGGGCTGACTCGCCTTTAGCCATCTTGACCGCATGATCTGCTAAGGTTACGAACTAAATAGACGGCCCTTTCAAACTTTCTTCAAAACTGCCCAATAAGCAAAATAATCTTATCAAATTTCATTTATTCATTTAAACCGGACAATAGGTCCAGAGACGTAGTAGCTCAGTGTTTGTTACAAAAGGCTATGCCCTTTGAATTTTCAGTTACCCAATATCGTTATATGGAACGACATTTTGTCAAATAATTAATGCTGTAAATAAAATGTTTCACTGCAGTCACATAAATGAATTTCTTAATGTTTACTTATATTTGTTAAATTTCGAAGAGCACCCAAATGTAATTTAATAAAATGTATTAAGAATACAAAATACTCGCTATAATTGAAGTGAGAAATTTTGATTCTCTTGATATTAATTTAGGCAAAACACAGAAGGACTCGCTACCTAAGCTCCATTCTAGTTATGACCAGGGGGTCCTCGAGGGATTAGTTTCCAGTTGCAAAGGGTAAAATCTGGTGCTTGCGATTTTTATAGTAGAGACTCAATAAAAAATCATAAATCCAAAAGGATTGTTTATTTAAAAATTTTTCATGCGATTTCAAAGTCCAAGTTTGAAAAATATCTTTGAGAATATGGAGAAACGGTTAAAGAGTAAATTGAGAAATCTTATTTTGATTCAATATTTTCTTACAAATTCATAGAGTAAGCAAGAGTATTAGAAATATTTTTGGATTGAACTCTTCAGAGCTAAGATAACATATTTTTTTATTAGTAGAATTTAGACCCATAGAATTTTAAGTAGTAGGCTAGTTAAAAATCTTGATATACATTTTAAAAATAATTTTAAGTGTATATTAACTGATTTGTCTTAACCTTGAGAATTTTTCCCAAATTTGAATTAGTGTTGCGTAAGATCCAAAGAGTGTTTCGAAATTCAAATTTATAAAAATGCGTTTAAGAACGTCAGTTACACACACACACACACACACAGAAAAAAAAAAGCGCTTAATGATCTAGAATTTTTTAGTTGTAAAAATTTTATTTTGTGAGGATTTAGAATGATCAACAGTTATTATTGTATTGGTAAATATGTTATAAAACAAGAAAACTGCAGTTCTAGCTTTGATAATGCATTTTGCATAAAATTAAGATAAATAAATCAAACACTTTTATGAAATATTCTTTAATCGTTACCGACTGTATAATATTGTCATAAAAGCATATTAGTTGGCTCCCGAGGATCGTAAAAAGTTACAGTGCCGTTAAAACACGCAAACCACAATGATAAGAGCGGCTAAAACAAAATAAGAGCTACCAAATACCAAATAAGGGCAGAGGCCGCCGAGTCCGAATTTATATTTCCTTTTAGTTATGGTTTCTATAACTCACCTTAATAATTCTCAAACAAACAAAAAACATGAACTGACACAGAAGAAATTTTCTAGAACTATCTACGTCTCGATTTATCGGCTTCACCTTGTGGAGACATTAGGTTAATTGGAGAAGCCAGAGAGATGAAAAATTAGCAAACGCCTTCGCCGGGAATCGAACCACGGACCTCTAAAATAGCGTGCAAAACCACTATACCACGAAGGCACGCTAGGAAGGCGGGAGAAATACCTTATAACCTATCCATCAGGTCAACTACAAAATATGTCGCCATTTTTAATTTAGAAGTATATAAAGTATATATAGTAGGCATGGCCAAACTGCGGCTCGCGGCCTTGAGGCTCTTTGGCACTTTAAATGCGACTTGCTCTCAATAAACAATAGCTTAATTTTCGACATATAATCGCATTTTGAAATAGAAATAATGCAATTACGCGTTTTTTTATTAATTACTAATTTGCTTTCTTATAGTATATTATGTATGTAATCATTTAATTGAGCTTTCCGCCACACATTTATCGTCAGAATAACAAACAGAATTACAAATAATTCTATTTCTGCGAATTACTGTCACAGTCGTGTTACTTTTAGAGCAGATAATGGCCATCGGGGTAACACATAATATACTTATACGATGGCAATTTAAAATTAATGCACTCGAAAGTTTTTTCCTCCGATTAATTTTATCTCAGATAGTTCCTGCTTACGTTCTTTCTGTGTAAATACCTTGATTTACAACGAGAGTCCTGATCCAATTTCTTGGAAGATTTGCTATTCCTCTTAGGATACTAATCTAAGCAAGTAATAAAAATTGCTCAAAGGTAATCTAATCCTAGAATCTGCTTCATCTAAGAAATTTTCACTTCTTAAAAATGATTAGTTTAAGACTAGAAACCGTTAAATTTTCTGGACACAAAATCCTCAACTTCTATCAAGCTGTGATTTCAAAGCCAGATCTGTATATTGCAGAAGACGAAACACCCACTAAACTGTCAGATCAGAATGTACTCGTATGTGCTATCGAGCGAATCAAGATCCAAAAGGAAGATCAGGTGATTAACACAAAACTCGTGATCCTGACATTCGGCTTGATTGATCTGCCAAAAAGCATTAATCGGTATGCATATAAAATGTTTCGTAAGATCATACAATTGGAGTATAATACGATGCTAAAAATGCCAGCGTTTTGCTCACACTAAAATATTGGTGTCCGCCGATAACATCGCGGAAAAAACAACATAAAGCGAAAAAGTCCTGCTACAAAACATCTTGGGAGAAAACATCGCAGTTCTAAAACATCGTGGTACAAAATATCGTCGTCGAAAATATCGTGGTAAAAAACAAAGTACCTACAAATAATTGCATGACGATAACATCGCAGACATTCTTTTTTCAGGCTGTAATAACTGTAAATATATATAACATAATGATTTGTGAGCGCAAGGTGGAAAGATAATTTTTACTTTCATATTAATTAACTAATAAATGTTTGCGGAAAACGTAAGAAGGAAACTTAAACATAGAATATTAATGCAATTTACAGCACACTTAATAGAATTTTAAACCGACATAGTTAACTAACAAACGTCATTAATAAATTACTTTTTATAAAGTTTTTACTAGTAATTTTTTATGAAAAGTATAATCTAGAAAAGATTAGAAAAAGGAAGGTAAGTAACTGCATGACCATATCTATAAAAAAATTGCTAAGTCAAATACGAGATTATTTTCTTCACTTTTGTTAATCTAATACTCTTATAGTGAAAATTATTTCTTGTTTTGTTTCAGTTTATTCTTTAAGTTTCATTAAAATTTTCATGCACAGCGTGCAGTCAGTTACTTGAATGTCGATTTGTTAGTTATGACGAAAGTCAGCTATATAATATTTCAATAGAGTTTGGATTTATTAGAATTATGCCAAAGCAGATTACGGCTATCTGCTTAAGGGGTGGGATTCCTTTGAGGAGTACATTCTCAGGAACTTGTTCATATGCACATTATACTTTAGGAAAATCACGAAAATCTTCCAGGAGCTTTTTTTTCGGGGGAAGTGTTTAGAAATATGTATACTTGCATTGAACCTTCTTGGTGACTATCTCCCTAAAACGGACAGTGTTTTTGAGAACAATAAACATAGGTTTTAATCATTACGCAAGTTCACCACGTTCACACCAGATTAAAAAGATATGGAATTTTGAGTGGTCGCTTTAAATTGGATTGCTTACATTTAGTTTTAGATATAGACATTTCTTATTAGCTCTTTAAAATTATTATTTAATTTTTCATACAAATTGTATTCGAAAATTTTGTAGTTACTTATTGAACTTACAGTGACCAACATCTTAAGGCTATTTTTAATGTTTTTCTTCGGTGTTTCTTAATTTTCAGAATATCTTAATTTACCAGAAATCTGTAACGAATTAAAATTAATAGTTCTGAGTGAGATTCTATTTTGTGGCGATTCTTTTTTCTCGGAATTCTTTGCCTAACAACTTTGAAGCGACTAATTTTTCTTGTAAATTTTTAATTAAAGATAAAATTTAATGAAATAGAAACTTAAATCAGATTTCCTTATATAATTTTCAGGCATAAAAACCGCACATATTTTACATG
Source organism: Stegodyphus dumicola (assembly GCF_044657685.1). Classification (NCBI taxonomy): domain Eukaryota; kingdom Metazoa; phylum Arthropoda; class Arachnida; order Araneae; family Eresidae; genus Stegodyphus; species Stegodyphus dumicola. Next base: position 155,468,294 of record NC_140780.1, on the reverse strand, counting down.
GATTTTTATTTTCAGTGCCTGAAACGTTTCAGAAACATTTTTTTTTTTTTTTGTATTTGAATGACAAATTGTTTGGAATAAGATCATGTAACTTTTTATGTATTATTTTAAATGTTTTCTAAATATATGATTTTGAACATTTTAACTAAATTTTAAAGTTCGAGTTCGCTTCGTGCATGGTTATTTTTTAATTAAAGTAATCAGAAAGGATATAATTTCAATAAAATGAAAGTATTTAGTGTTCTATGCATTCAACTAAAAGCATCTAACACATTTTGGAAAAGGATATCTTTAAAGAAGGCAACGTTTTCCACAGTTTACATTTTAAATCAAACAAAAATATCTTTTTCATCTTTATACTTCAGGAGTTAGCCATTTCTTTTACTTCGATGTGCGTTCTCTTGAATATACATGCAAGGCTTAATTAGTATGTTGTTGTGATTCATACTATACATTAATTCTTCTATATACTCGAATCGGCCCACCAGCGGCCGAGCGGTAAAGTCGCTGAACACTGGTAGTTCGGTCCGAGGTTCGAATCCCGCGAACGGGCTGGCTGCATGGGCGTTTTCGTGGTTTTCCCCATGTGTAACGTGTATACGAGACAGTTTCCCTTAGAAAGTCCTCCACGAAGGCATCCATCTCCTTAGGCAAATAGCCCTCGAGGCTTTGCCATAATCACACACACACACACTATATACTCGAATCACATGCTTTTTTTTTTGGAATACTGGATTGCTCAGGCTCCCTCCTTTTTTGTTCATTTTATTGTTGCAACATGTTTAATTTTTTATAGTAGAGATGGTGTGGAGGTGCGAGGAGCTGTATATAGTCCTTATTTATTTTAAATATTGTCCTCATTCATTTTTGTAGTCTTTATTATATTGTACATTGCCCTTATTTATTTTGGTAATAACCATGGTTTCTTACTGATCCTGTGACTCAATTATTTTAATGCATGTTATATTATATGTTAGTGCATATTTTTCACTGAAAATATATTATAAAACTCTATTAAATACGTCTTCAACATATTAAACATGTTTTAGAATTAAGAAACGCAATTAATTCAAAGAGACTCATGACTTTATGAATTTTTATGAGTAAAAATTTATTCATTAAGTGTGATATAGTGCAGAATATGAAAAACAAGTGTGTACAAGTTGTCAAAATATAAAATCTTCAAATGAAAGGAAGAATAATTTGAGGGGCTAAATAAATACATTTAACAAATGCATTTGGAGAAGATGATTTTGCTGCTTGAAATCTGAATAACTAAATACTGAAAATTTTAAAAACATCTTAAATTGTTTAACCCTTTCAGTACATATTTATTTGTTTGTTTCAACCGACTTGATTTTTTTACGTATTCTTGGTAATTATCGCAAATGACATTGACGGTAATTGACAGTCTCTCACTAACCTCTATAAGAAGATGCGCGCGACAATTTTGTATTGGGGATGTTAGAAATGATGAATACTACCAGTGGGACATCATCTATGTAGTAAATTGATGCGTGTAATTCCCTCTAGGCTTCTTCAAACATCTACTGGGCCTTATATAACCCATGGGACTGAAAGGGTTAAGGGAGAGAATTAAATACTGTATTTCACCGCACTTAAAATTTTCAGAATATTGATTTATGAGTTTTTTATAAAAGTTCATTTTTAATAAATGATTTAGTTTCACATTTTATATTCAGTTATTTTATTCATAAAATGAAATTTGTTCTTTCATTAATAGTAGTATATATTTTTTTCGAAAGAGAAGTGAGAATCAGGGTTTGGCTGGAAACTGTAGCAATCTGCATACAAGATGAAAGCAATTAGAATCTTTTCGGGAAACTTACGCTTGAAGCTCTTAGTTCTGAGTATTGAGATGAAAAACAAGCTAAGCAGCTGAACTCAGGGGTGAGGGATGAATTACAGCTAATTATACTATTGGGGAGAGTCCCAATAATTAGTCCCGTTAGTCGGCAACCGTGAGAACGGGTCTGTCTCCTCTGGACGCTGATGGCTATAAAAGACAGCTGAAAATTTCGGTCATTGCTGATGATGCTCCATATACAGACAGAAATAGCATTTCTTAACTTAATAGTATTTGTATGTTTTACAGCTACTATGCACTTTAAAAAGAGAACCCAGTAAACTTTAGTTTAGAGTTTACCAGACGTGTTTAGATCGCCCTTGTTTGTTTTTGATAAAGCCCTTTGCCTCTTTTGCATATATGTATTCATGCATACAGATTTATTTAATTAATAAAAAATTTCATCAATGAATTATATTAAAAATATAGATTTAATTGACATTTTTTCTTTCTTTTTTGGCCAAACTTCAGCATTACGAATAATGAACAGTACATTTTAATCTTTTTCCAATAAAATTACATATACTTGTAGTTCGATTAAGGAGGCGAAAGTCCCCAATTATACGTATGATAAAAACATGTCGCTGAGAATGGAAAATATTTAGAATCTGAGGAACAAGATTTTCCAAATTTCAATAATTTTTTTTAATTATATAAATTTTAAGCAGTGTATTTTCAGAACAGTGCAATATGCATTTTTTTCATTTTTTTCTTTATTATTTAATACTTCTCCAGACTAATAAGAGAATTATGCAGATTTTCCCGAAAAATGTTTTAATCTGTCAAAATAACTTTAAAAATTTGTCGTCTGGTCGTTAAACACAAAAGTTATAAAATTTGCTTTTACGATTTAATGTATTTAAGGAATAAAACTTTAGTTTATGTAAATACTGAGAATAATATAAATACGAAGAAGTGAAAAAAATATAAGTGCTTTACAAGTAAATGAAGTTGGCACAATGCTTTAAAAGTACTGTTTTTTTTTTTTTCCTTTCTTTCTTTCTTTTTTCTTTTTCTTTTTCTTTTTTTTTTTCAGTTCCGCTTTCTGAAATGTTTCATTAATTCCCCTTTGCTTCTGATTGTTCAAAAAACGCCCACACGACTGTCTTTCTTTATGTCTCTCGTATTCAAAACGTCTGTACCTGTACGATTAAATCTACGTAATAACTGTACTGCGTAATTCTAAATTAAAATGTAATTTAAAAAAATAAATTTAGACAAAATTAAATTTAGAATCGTATATAGCACCTTAAAGATTAAATGATGATATAACTAACATCTACAGCCTTGAAACAGCATCTACGGCTTTACGAACTGGGAATATGATTTTACAAATTATTATTAATTAGGAGTATGATATGCGGCTTTACGAATTGGGAATGTGATTTGGCCTTGACGACGAACGGTTAAAGAATAATCGACGTAACCTCTACATTGATATACATCTTGCACAACTTTCCAAAGAGCTAGTTTAATTTTATATTTGATTATTCACATAACACAATCACATGATTAATTCTATTAAATTTAAATCTCTAATCTAAATCTCTAAATCTCTTTCGTTAATCACACGATGTAACGAAAACATAATTAAACAAAATTAAAAGACTTAATTACTGCAAATCCTTCATAAAATATTTACCATGGCAGAAAATAGCACATATTAATTCATTCAGGTTTAAGTAGCACTGTCTTTCATGTTATTTTTTTCCCGTGCAATTTCCAAGTTATTTATCCTAGCTAAGTACTGCTTTCTCTTCATCATTGTCTCGGTCCTGTTATTTTGTAAGAAGTATTTAAATTCTTCATAAAAATGCACTAAAAATAAAAATTGTTAGCAAATAAACGCATTGCACAATCTACACACTACATTTGCATATAAATATATAATTCAACAACATGTCTAGAATTTAATTGCACACTTTCGACACGTACATTTCGTTTCCATAAAGAGTTATCAGGTTCAATGTTCCTTCTTACCTTCTTCGGGAACATGCAAGGACCTGACTCGGAACAGAGAGCTTACTAAAGCTATGTTCACTAATTGTGGGAAGTAAACAGGATACACAAGAAGGGTATACAAAACCCTTTATTTTTCTCTATTTACAATGACTTCCGTACTTCGGAATACACCGACCCGCTACTTGGGGTCAAAACGTAAAAGTATAAAAATAAAACTAAACTCAAATTTAACTTTAGAATAATAAACGTGGAAGATTGGCCTTATATTAACAGGAAGCGTATGTAGTACAGAGAACTGTGAACGCTACAATACGTTTAAAATTTATCAAGAGGATTAAAACCTCTGGCCTGGAAGGCAACAAGCAACTGCGCAACTTCTAAGGTAAGCGGCCTGCTTCGACTCACTGCTTCCTCTCTCTCGCTTGGCAAAAAAGCCACAACTTAAATACTTGGCGTTCGCCAGACAAACTTTGCATAAATACCTTCACGCTTATAATTCTGGCCGGAAGTAGAAAATAAGAAGTGATAGTAAAGATTTAAAATAAAATAAACGTTAGTAAAACTTAAGATCCTTACAGAGTGTGATCTCTTATCATATGTTTCTTTGTTTATACTATAGTCTAGGTTATTTAAATATGGCAAGGCGCACGAAGGCTATCAACCTTAGAGAAAGGATGCCTCCGATGACGGCTTTCTAAAGGAAATTGGCTTGTATTCACGTTACACATACGCGAAACCAACCATGAAGCCTGCCTCTTCGCCTGAAATGGGATTACGTTCAAACTCCTAGCATTCACCGATTATAACCATTCGGCCACTAATAGGATTCATGCTTACGGTAAGATTAAAGATTTCAAATAAAATTCAATATGAAACAAAAACACTCTATAAAAATGGAACTACGTCATAAAATGTGCAGAGTGACTTTTAGATTTGAAGCTCATTTCTAATTTTCCTGGTAGACTCAATCTTAAGTTTCTCAAGTAAACGGTTTTCTTTTAGTGTTATAGTATGACAGTGGCTGTGATCTACATACATCTGGTACTCGCTGCTCGACAATACGTGGATAAATATCGATAGAGACCCCTAGATATGTAATTAATAAAGTACTTCTGATAAAACTCATCATTCAGATCATAACAATAGTCTAGCTGTACAAACAAATATGACACGGAATGCTTTTTACCACTTTACTTAGAGTATAATATACTCACTCATATAAGACATCTCTATACGATATAGATAACTAAAACTTAGATGTTGGATTATTGTATTTTTACTTTTTTCATTTTAATTCTACATGAATATTTTCATTCTGACTAGACTCATCTCTCTCTCTTTCGGTCTTCATTTTACTTCTAATTGTTTATCATAAAATTTCAGTTTAATTAGTACTGTAAGATTCAATTACTATCTGATATTTGATTTAAAGATATTTTTCTTTGAGTTTGAACCATTTTAAAATAATTAAATAAGTTATTCCATTTTCAAAAACTTTGTTTATATAAAGTCATAAATGTAAAGACCTAGATTCACTTAAGTCATAAATGTAAAGACCTAGATTCATTTAAGTCATAAATGTAAAGACCTACATTCATTTAAGTCGATCAGAGTTTTACGTTTGCTTTTTAAACATTTATCAATAAAATAAATATAATGCAAATATTTTTATATACAAATCAGAAAGACCTTACACAAAAATGTAACCAGATATCCATTATCTATACTGTTTAAATGATTTTAAGCATTATAATATTATGCATTTTTGTAGGACTCATTTGATAACACTGTAGTTAGCTAGGTCATTAGTGAAACAATCATAGATGACTCAGTTCTAAATAAAGATTCAAGAATTCTGAATACAGTTGAGAAAATTCATAATCATCTGATTATTTTATAATTCTACATTTCCTATCAGCTATAATTTGATAACAATTCTTAATCATTACAGTTAGGAATATATTTATCCCAGAAGAATTTGACATTCATTTAAAAGAAATTCAGAACAATTTAGAGAAACTACTATTTTATACTTTTATATGTATTAGTTTTCAATAACAGGTGACAGGTGAGAGCAGGTCCGGACACCCGGACGGCTTACATAGACTAGTCGGGTATCGTCCGGATCCCGCAACTATCTGAAGCTACATTCCGAAAACAATACAAGGGCAAAGTACATGGCCATACAAGGGCAAAATATAGATTTTTCTGCATACGAAATTAAACATTTTCCTGGCTACATCGCATGTTAACACATTGCTACACATACCCGCTACAATATACATTTCATAATATGCATTGCGTTGATTATTGCACTGTACTTAAGGCACATTTACAACTCAATGCTACACTTAATACACTATGCTTTGCAACATATTACGCTGAACATTATTCTTGACAATTCAACATAGATTCTGAACAATGTAATTGTTTAAATAAGACTTATTATATAGTACATAACTTCGTTATATAGGACAGACTTAAATAAATAAGAGGATTTCCCAAAACTTTTGGTCCAATTTAATGGAAAAATAGAGCACAAAATTCAATTCATATTTTTCGTACTAAAATCCTAGCGCTAAATATCCATAAAAAATATTCAGTATGAAAAACATTCCCCTTCTATGATGGAACTAAAGCATTTGAAGTTTATTGCAAAAGTAGATTTCAAGAAGAAAATGATTGTGTCACAAGACCAATGCAAATTCGTAGATATTACTAAAATGCATTATTATAATATGTAATATAATAAATACCACTAAATACTGACAATATACAAAACGAATAAGGATTATATGTAATCCTCCTATACACGCACCATCTCCACTACACTTCATATGAAAATTAGTCATGTTGCAACAATAAAATGAAAAAAAAAATTTTTAGCAATCCAACACTAAAAAAAGCATGTGATTCTAGTACATACAAGTATAAATATACAGTATGAATCACAAACAACATGCTAATTAAGCCTTACATGAATTTTAATGAGAACGCATATCGAAGTATAAAAAATGGCTAGCTCCATGAAGTTATAAAAAATGGCTAGCTCCATGAAGTTATAAAAAATGGCAAGCTCCATGAAATTATAAACTTATATGCAACATTTTGCTCCTTTTGTTACATGCAGATGAAATAATGAACATTGTAGTAGAGTTTTTATGGCTGGGAAAAGAGATAGAGAAGCCCTTTTTCCCTCTCTGTGAAGTGTAAGATGAAGAAAATGTGTAACCTTGAGGTAAAGATTAATCAAGCAATTAGTATATTTCTTGTTTACAGTGGTGTACATGGATAAACTGAATTCTACATTTACCTAATAACACACCTCTCATTGATTTAGGAAACCCACAGTATATCTTTGTTTATTATTATGAACTGAGAAACTAAAACTACAGTTAATTACAGATAAAAAAAATATAAGATTAGTAAAATTATTAAAACAAAAAGATACATTTGTTTCATTTAAAACGTAAACTATGGAAATTAACATGCCTTCTTTCAAAATATCTTTTCCCCAATAGTTTAATGCGTAGAAGCACTAAATACTTTCATTTATTTAAAAAATATTCTTTCTGGTTACTTTAATTAAAAAATACTCATGCACGAAGCGAACTCGGATTTTAAAATTTAGTTATGGTTGATGTTCAAAATCATATATTTATAAAACATTTAAAATAATACATAAAAAAGTTACATGATCTTATTCCAAACAATTTGTCATTCAAATACAAAAAAAATTGTTTCTGAAACGTTTCAGGCACTGAAAATAAAAATCCATGTAAAATATGTGCGGTTTTTATGCCTGAAAATTATATAAGGAAATCTGATTTAAGTTTCTATTTCATTAAATTTTATCTTTAATTAAAAATTTACAAGAAAAATTAGTCGCTTCAAAGTTGTTAGGCAAAGAATTCCGAGAACAAAGAATCGCCACAAAATAGAATCTCACTCAGAACTATTAATTTTAATTCGTTACAGATTTCTGGTAAATTAAGATATTCTGAAAATTAAGAAACACCGAAGAAAAACATTAAAAATAGCCTTAAGATGTTGGTCACTGTAAATTTAATAAGTAACTACAAAATTTTCGAATACAATTTGTATGAAAAATTAAATAATAATTTTAAAGAGCTAACAAGAAATGTCTATATCTAAAACTAAATGTAAGCAATTCAATTTAAAGCGACCACTCAAAATTCCATATCTTTTTAATCTGGTGTGAATGTGGTGAACTCGCGTAATGATTAAAACCTATGTTTATTGTTCGAAAAAAAAGCTCCGGGAAGGTTTTCGTGATTTTTCTAAAGTTTAATATGCATATGAACAAGTTCCTGAGAATGTACTCCTCAAAGGAATCCCACCCCTTAAGCAGATAGCCGTAATCTGCTTTGGCATAATCTAATAAATCCAAACTCTATTGAAATATTATATAGCTGACTTTCGTCATAACTAACAAATCGACATTCAAGTAACTGACTGCACGCTGTGCATGAAAGTTTTAATGAAACTTAAAGAATAAACTGAAACAAAACAAGAAATAATTTTCACTATAAGAGTATTAGATTAACAAAATTGAAGAAAATAATCTCATAATATTTTTATAGATATCAATTTTTTTATTAGTCAATTTTATTTTATACTCAATTTCTTTTATACTCTTTATTTTATACTCAGTTTCTTTTATAGATAAGGTCATGCAGTTACTTAGATTATACTTTTAATGAAAAATTCCCAGTAAGAACTTTATAAAAAGTGATTTATTAATGACCTTTGTTAGTTAACTATATTAAGTGTGCTATAAGTTGCGTTAATATTCTATGCTTAAGTTTCCTTCTTACTTTTTCAGCAAACATTTATTAGTAAATTAAAAATATGAAAGTAAAAATTATACTTCTTTCCATCTTGCGCTCACAAATCATTATGGTTATACTCATTTACAGTTATTAAATCCTGAAAAAGCATGTCTGCGATGTTATCGTCATGCGATGATTTGTAGATACTTTGTTTTTTACCACTATATTTTCGACGACGATATTTTTAAACTGGGTAGTTTTTGAACCGCTTTATTTTCGACGACGATATTTTGTACCACGATGTTTTAGAACTGCTATGTTTTCTCCCACGATGTTTTATAGCACGATGTTTTCGCCTTGCGTTGTTTATTCCGCGACATTTTCGTCCGCGATGTTTTCGGTTGTAACCAAAATATCGTGTCACGACTGCTTCAAGCGCGCTAGTTGCCTTGGGTGTGGCTGGGTAGTGAAAATTGTACTACTGAAAAGTACTGTACAAATTGCAAGGGAAATAATACAGCATTTGTAAGTTCCTGCCCAAACTGGAAAAGAGAATTTGGAATTTCACTCGGTTAAAGTCACCTTAGTTAAAAGTACAAACAAGTAAAATAGTAAATAAGTCACATTCACGATGTAAAATATTATGTGGCAATATCATTAAATCTACCAGATCAATAGCCACCAAATTAGTGTATGTGCGCAGGTAATATCAGATTCCGACCGGAAAAAAACAAAGTAAATATGAATACGTCGTGGAAAGAAAATGTTTAAAATAACAGGGTACAAAAGATAGCCAAATTGCAAACAAGCAAATAAAAAATTTTAAACTTCCTACAAGCCAGAGAATGCAGGAACTCGAAAAATTTAGATTCTCATCTACAGATGAACAAGAAACTGGCCGTTCCCAAACTCTTTCAATACACGTGAGACTGAGAAATCAGCACTGAAAGGAAAACGGTATTCATGATGGCCATTGCGATTCCATGAAACTATAATGGCTGTCACCAAAATCTCGTTACTATCAAAGATATGCTCGATATCCATCATCATGCGCTCTTAGCAGTATAGGAAACTATGCGGAAACCTCAACGACCAGCAAAGTTTCGGAGGTATTCTTTTATTAGAAAAGATTCACACTAGGTAAGCATGCCAGGGGAGATGTAGGTTCCGTCACTTCATTTGACTATCCGTCAAATTCGCTTCTTTTGATAACATGCCTCCAAGCTGTCGCATTACAAACAAATTTTTGTATTTTGGTTTCAGTCTGTTATGCTTATTTGCCTTCAAATGATTGAATCGATTAACAAGAATTAAATTATCTTATAGAACGGTCAGCTGAACCTTTCATTTCTGCAGGTGACTTTAATGGTCATAGCCCTCGCTGGGAAAGTAATGGTCTAAATTCACGAGGACAAAGATAAGAAATCTGACAGAGGATCATTCACTATACTTGTTGAACAATGAACAGAACACTTACTTCCAACAGCCTACGAGGACATTTCATACCATTGATCTTGCCTTCCTGCCACTTTGCTGTTTCAGTGTGGGGAATGATCCCTATGCCAAAGCTGTTTTAGTCTGGGGAATGATCCCTATGCCAGTGATTACTCTCTTATATTTGTACCTTTTACAGAAGTTGTAAGCAATACTATTACAACAGCTACTCCTTCTCTTCTTGATAAAGCGGACTGGGAATCTTCCTTATCCTTCGCAGATATCACTGAAGAAAATAAAATAAATAATAAATAAATAGAGAACAATATTCCTATCAAAGAAGCAGACAAAACCATTCCATACAGATCTTAAATTGCGCCGGAGCCCGGCTCCTGTACTTTTCAGTTTTCGAGATAAATTATAATTTCAGCCGGAGCCTTAAGTAAAAGGTCTCCGGCACTTCTTTTATGTAAGGGAACCACAATTTTATCATATAATTTTTGTTTTAATAATAAGCATGCCTTAAAAATCAATTCTAACTTTTGAATGCAGGCCTGTCTTTCCCTCGCACTTAAGCCTTGCACAGAGGTTGAGACTTTTAAGGAAAGAAAAGTCCCCCAATTATATGTCAAAGGCTTATTCTTCAGGATATGCAATGAATTTATGAGAACGGGTAAATTTTGTATTCTTCAAAGAACTAAAAGTCGTGCACGTTTAGTTCTAACTAATTTGGTAACTAACCAAATTAGTTATCTTATTGATTAACCAGATTAGTTATGTATTAAAATAAGCCTGGTCGTGCAAAGAAGTCTCATGTTTATTCTCACGCTGTATTCAGAAAAATTTATTCAGGAAAAGTATTCAGGGAAAATTTCTGCTTGACCGATAGAACTGTATCGGCAGGGCATCGAGATCAGAAAGTCTTGAACTCTTCACTCTTTATTTTCAAAGCTACACTTGTCCGTTAAATTTCTTTCCATATCCTCATAATTTTTCTAAAATTCTCACAATTCTCTTTAGTGGAGCTTTAATCCTTTTATATTTTTTCCTTGCTGTGCTGCAAGAAAAGTGTGATACCTGCCATCCCTTGAAATACCTTGTCATCCCTTCTGATTTATTAATATATTATGCCTATAATCAGGGCTTAAACTCAGACCGCGATCGGCTGAACTGCTTTTTAGCATCTAAATGAAACTGTAATTCTAGCCGATGCCCCAAATAAGATAAGGTCCGATACTTGTTTTCTATTTTAACTATTTAAAATTAATTTATTAGATTTATCTTTATCTCTTTAAATATTAATCATTTTAATTAAATAATTAATTAATTAAATTAATATTATTTTAAATTTATATTTATTATTTAATAATTTTAAGTTTTAGCTATTTTATTTATTTCTTTTTCTTACCTTCCTCACAGTCTTCCATAGGGCTATGACACTTCTAATTTTAGAACTTAGATATACACTGGTTATCATAAATGAAGGAAAAATCACGATTACTGAAAGAGTTACATGTAGAATTTTATGAAACGTACCCACAATATACAACACATAGTAAGGTATCAAATAACATAAAAATTAATTACCAGGCAATCTTGGTAGTATAGAAATTAGCACATGTATAAAATGAACAAATCGAAGGTGTCAGTTTGCTATAGGAAAAGTACCTTCAATATGGAATATGAACATCTCTAAAAGCAATACAGAACATACAGCGATGCGTGATGCTTTCAATTATGCGGTCTATCAATTCCATAGGAGCGAGAGCCATTGCTCTTGCAAAGCAGTTGCAAGCACGGCAAGGATCTGAGGGGGTGGATTGAGAGCAGCTAAACGCCTCCCTAAAGCATCCCAAAAGTGCTCGATAGAATTCAAGTCCGGGAATCGAGCTGGCCACTCCATGCGCATAATTGTTTCCTGTTGAAGATAATCATCTACGGTGCGAGCACTGTGTGGTCTTCCGTTGTCGTCCTGTAACAGGAAAGCATCACCTATTGCCCCGGAATATGGGCGCACATAAACATCAAGGATGTCATCTCTATAAACTTGAGTATTCGCGGTTCCCCTTAGAAAGACATGGAGGTCTGTGCGTCCACCCAAAGAGATGCCACCCCAAACACAGACACTGCCCCTTCCGTATGCATCTCTTTCACGGATGATTGACGGATGATAGCGGGCTCCAGGTTTTCTCCATATCAAAAAACGCCTACTATCGCTTTCTAGACTAAACCTGGACTCATCCGTAAAGATAACAGCCCTCCATTGATTAGACGTCCAGTGGACATGTTGTCGTGCCTACTGCAAATGCTCCCTCCTATGGCATGACGTGAGCGGCACGCAAATGGCTAGTCTCGCATACAGACTACCTTTGTGAAGCCTTCTACGCACAGTTGACGTTGACACTAACCTTCCAGTGGCTGCAGCAAGGGAGGATCTAAGAAGAGTCGGAGTAGCGGTTCCATTCCTGCGTGCGCATAATGTCAAATATGGGCCATCGGCGCTCGTCGTAGCAGTTGGCCGTCTTTGGCTCAACCTCCTAGATGCCGAATCTGTGGTTTGAAATCGCCTCCAAAGTCTGTGAACCACAGAAGGACTCACATTAACCATCTGGCCACTTCTGTTGGACTTTGTCCTGCCTCTAGTGTCCCAGTGGCTCTCCATCGTAGTTTTGCAGGCAAATGATGCCTGGAGGTCATTGTTACGAATTGGCTATCTCAGATTTCTGATGTCACTATCACAGTGAAATGTGATGGCTTGCTCTCAAACATGGACTTGACTTTTATGCTCCTCGCAGATGACGTATTCCGACTGCAGCACCACTAATTTGCATATTGCAGTTTTATTCAGCTACTCTTACTTTCCAACATATTCAAATTTTACACGGTTTGGCTTATTTTTGAGGGAGTTATCGCTATTTTTGTGATTTTTCCTTGATTTATGATAACCAGTATACTATTATTCAAACAGCTACGATGTCTATACCTCTACCATAAAAAGATCTTTCTAACTACTTAAATCTATGGTGAAGCCGTAAATGGAAGGAAACTCTGAGGCAGCAGAGAAAAGACTGGGGTGTGTTTTGTAGATACCCCACTTTGTCAAAGTTTGCAGTCTCACTAAGCTGTTTCGTAAACTTATACTAAGTCAAGACTCCTATGTAGAGGTAAGCGACTTTATGTCTAGATAAGCAAACAGAAACGTACTAAGTGTGTACAAAACCCTTTTATTAAAAACTCACAAAGTTGAGCAAAAGGCACTCCTAATGATTAAAAATCAGCCAGCATTTATGGCGCGAACTCGAAACTAGAACTTTAAATAAAAACTGGAGCTAAGTCATAATTAGCCAAAGACTACAAGAGATATTAAAACGAGCAAATTGGCTGTAACCTACACCATCATGACAGCACTGTCGGACTAATAAAATCAACGCCGTAGACAGGAAGAATTATGGTAGACTAACAACTGGTAACATGGTCTTCAGCAAGCAGAACACACTCTGTCTAAAACAGTTGCAAACCCTCACTAAATACACGCGAGCTAAATTTTATTCTGGCAGGAAAACGGAAAGAGAGAAATGACAGTATAGATTCGTAACATAAAATAACTGACAAACATAAATACCTTACATGCTTTCAAAAATGCTAAAATATATGCAAGAAAAAGTAAGAAGGCAGATCCAGAGGGATTCGCGGAAATCCTATGCATCATGAATAACATGCTGTACGACAAGCTAACGAGTTGGAAAAGAGTTAGAAAAAGCATGTTGAATTTATAATGGCCACTCAACTTTCTTTTCTGAAGAAAAGGTGGCTGAGTGATTACCACCAGAGAAGAAAATGCAAATACTATTAGTGAGACCTTTTGCTAGTGAAGAGTAGGTATAGGCTTGAGTAGATTCAGACAATCTAGTTTCCGTCGCACTCTTTCAATATCACAATGAAATAATAGGATATGTTCTGAAAAAGAAGAAAGATGATGGGGAAGAGTAGAAGGAGGAGGAATGCTGATGCAATTAGAATCTGTTATGATTTTATTTAAGGAATAACTAGGTTCTTGTATAACAATAGAAACGATACTCCATTACACGTCGATCTGCGCGTAGAATCGAAAATTCTACGTAAGTGGCCCAGTTACTCAAAGGCAGATGCACACTGCAATAATATATTTGTTGCTGTGAAATGAGTTGCTGTGAAACCATCCCTCTACAGTTACGGTTAATTGGTATGAGCACCACGCCCGCCCTTATCTACAATGACATAATTAGGTACTTAGGTTATCGCTACCCATTCAGACTTGCATAGTACATACTCTGACTTGCATGACTATTACACATGCCGTACCATATTCGGACTTGCTTATTCATACTTGCATGGTGCATTTACATTCATATTGCATGGTACATATTTCACACATTTCATATTACACATTACATTTACTGGGAAATTGAATATGACTTATGTTTAAGGTTCTTTGCATCCGTAAGGTTCAATATTTACGTTAATTATACACGATTAGATACTTAGGTTAACTCTATGCATTCATTATTATTTACAGACTTGCATGGTACATATTACACACAGAGAGACTGATTAATACTTATGTTAAAGGTACTTTACATCTTAGGTATTTAGGTTAGCACATAGTTTAACACTACGCATTCATTATTGTTTACAGGTTTGCATGGTGCATATTATACACATTACATAGTACAGCTTATATTTACTGAGAAGACTTGCATTGTACATAGTTCACGCATTACATAATACAGATTACATTTCTAAGAATTTAATTATTAATTAATAATATTAATTAATACTTGCATGGTACATCATACATACATACAATCATACATCATACAATCATACATATTTCATAGTGCAGTTTACATTTACTGAGGAGATTGATTAATACTTTTGTTTAGGGTACTTAATATTTATGTTTAAAGTACTTTACACTTGTTTGGTTCAATTCTTACTATAAGTATGTATAGTTGGGTGCTTAGGTTAACACATAGGTTGGCTTTACGCATTAATTATTATTTACAGTTTGCATAGTACATATTACACACATTGGTACATATTACACACATTAAATAGTGCATGCTAATTAATTAGCATGGTACATATTATACACATTAAATAGTACTGTGAATATTGACATGGTACATATTACACACAATTACTGAGACATGGGGTACATTTGCATGGTACATATAACACACGTTTACAACTTACAGTTACAAAAAATACAATTGCTGAGAATATTAGCATGTTACATATTAGAATAATATTAACATGGTACATGTTGCACACATTAAATAGTACAGATTACAATTATTGAGAAATTTAATAGTACTTATTTCCGTTATGTTCAGACTTGCATGGTACCTATTACCATATTCTGACTTGCATGACTATTATATGTTTTATACCCTATTCAAACTTGCTTGATGCATATACATTCATATTGCATGGTACATATTCTCACACGTTACATACTATATATTGCATTTACTCAGAAATTGTTTTTACTTATGTTTAAGGTACGTTGCATCCGCAAGGTTCAATATTTTAATATTAATTAAACATAATTATGCGTTCATTATTGTTTACAGACTTGCATGGTACCTAGTACACACATTACATAATATTGATTACATTTGCTAAGAAGTTAATTAATCGTTAATGATATTAATTAATACTTGCATGGTGCATATTACTTGCTTATTATAGTACAGTTTACATTTATTGAGAGATTGATGAATACTTGTCTTTAAAGTACTTAATACGTTCAGACTTGCAAATCCAGGCTTGTATGATACATAAACATTCATATTGCATGGTATATATTTTACACATTACATACTATATATTGCGTTTACTGGGAAATTGAATATAACTTATGTTTAAGGTACGTTGCATCCGTTGAGTTCATGTTTACGTAATCATACTTAATTAGGTACTTAGGTTAACATTATGCATTCATTATTATTTACAGACTTGCATGATAGATAGTACATACATTACATAATACTGATTACATTTACTAAGAAGTTCGTTAATAGTTAATAATATTAATTAATACTTGCATGGTACATATTACACACATTTCATAGTACATTTAACATTTGGTGAGAGATTGAATAGCGCTTAAGTTTAAGTACTGAGAGTGTTAGCATGGTACATATTACACACAATTACTGAGACATGGTACATATTACACACATTTACAGATTACAATTACTTAGAATATTAGCATGGTACATATTACACGCATTTACAGTTTACAATTACTTAGTATATTAGCATGGTACATATTATAATAATATTAGCATGGTACATATTACTACAATATTAGCATGGTACATATTACACACATTAAATAGTACAGTTTACAATTACTGAGAAATTGAATAAATATAAATAGTCAGATATGTGATTAATAGGCATACTGTATGCATAAGTTTGTGATTCATATGCAGTAGTCATTATGCTGCTTGACACCATAAGATACATTAAGCAGTTTCTTATAATTCTGTGCCAAGTTTTACATAGTGCATATTACAAACCTGCATTTCACATACTACACACATTATATAATGCAGGTTATATTAATTTGCATGTAATATACATGCAGAAAAAGTCACTATGTTGAAATATTGTAACATTATTAATTGCACAAGGAAAGGTAATCTGCAGATTGGGTTGCAGTCTGTATATAAATAGTCTGATATGAAAAATAGGCATAGTACATGCATAAATTTGTGATTCCTATGCAATAGTCATTATGCTGCATGACACCATAAGTTGCATTAAGCAGTTTGACACAATTCTGTGCCAAGTGTCATTAGCTTTGACATGACGGCAGTGATTTGGCGTATTGTTGGTTTATGCTTAACGAGGAACCTGCAGAAGGGCTGCCTATCCGTTATAGGAATGGCAATATGGTGGTCCTCTGTAAGGGGACATGCAGTGATGTAATGGTCTGCTGTGCCCTCTTCACCACAGATGCATTCGTCAGTGCTGGTGATAGCGTGTCGATGATAGTACTGTGGGAAGGGGCCATGACCGGATATGTAACGTACCAAGAGGGGACTGGCGATAAGTCTTTGTAAATCTACTTTTGGCTTGAAGTAAAAAGTTCTTCTGCCGGTCAAGCTGTTCGTCCACTCCTGCTGCCATTTATTGCAAACAATTTGTCGTAAGGTCTTTTTTAGATATGAGGTAGGCCATGGGATCTGTACTGTAGTAATGTTGTTCCCAGTGGCGGCATCTTTTGCCAGGCCGTCTGCAAGTTCATTGCCATAAATACCTGTGTGCGCTTTAATCCATTTTATGACGTAATGATTGTGAGCATTTTCACGTAGACTTTTTTGAATGCCTGCTATTTGCTCGGAGGTATGTTCTGAATTGGCAATTGCGTGCATAGAAGACAGGCTATTTGTATGTATTAAGGCTATGTTTTGGCTATTTCCTGGATTGCTATTGAACTGTCGACGTTCGCCGGCTGTTTTTGAATGCTCGGGTTTCCTTGCCCACTGATTCGCTTTCCTTCCGTAGCCGTGTGCTTGAGTTTGCTGTAGTCTTGGCGCACCAAATTGGTTTCGCTGTTGATATTGGCGTCTTCTTTCAATGTCCGCCGTTCTTCTACTTTCAAACTGGATTGCTAGCTCAAATAACTTTTCCAGTGTAGTCGGATTTCTTAATTCAATAAAGTCTTGCACTTGGGGCAGTAACCTCGGCAAAATCACTTGAATTATCTCAGGATCCGGACGGTTTCCATACAAGAGTTTGAAGACGTGAATTTTTCTTAAAATAAAGCTTGAGAGATTTTCGATTCTTTGTTGATATATGCTGAAAAGTTCCGTTTATAATTTCGCACGATCCCTTACGACAGGGAAGGCTTTTAGTAGGGCAGTCTTGAAATTCTCGTAAGTATAGGTGGGACTTCCTGCTTGACCCAAGAGACGTCTGCCTATACATTTGAACCAATTAAGCGCTTGGCCCCTCAAAGCGCTGGTAGCTAAGGTAACGTTTTGAAATTCGTGCACGGTGTAGAGCATGAAGTGGTCATCCAATTTTTCCAAAAAACTGGTTACCGGTGAGTTTCCATTAAATGTTGCTTCTGGTTTTATCGAAGCGCGCATGGTCTGGACGATGTAACCAAATCCTTCCAGGGCGGCAGCTGGCATTTCTGGATTCTGAGCCGCTTCTGCAGGCAGCACAGGTTCTTCTTGAAACTCGGCCATGGTTATTCTTCTTCGTTGGGCGCCACTATCAGGTTCAATGTTCCGTCTTACATTCTTCGGGAACATGCAAGGACCTGACTCGGAACAGAGAGCTTACTAAAGCTATGTTCAATAACTGTGGGAAGTAGACAGGATACACAAGAAGGGTATACAAAACCCTTTATTTTTCTCTATTTACAATAACTTCCGTACTTCGGAATACAAAGACCCACTACTTGTGGTCTAAACGTAAAAATATAAAAATAAAACTAAACTCTAATTTAACTTTAAAATAATAAACGTGGAAGATTGGCCTTATATTAACAGGAAGCCGTATGTAGTACAGAGAACTGTGAACACTACAATACGTTTAAAGTTATCAAGAGGATTAAACCTCTTGCCTGGAAGGCAACCAGCGACTGAGTAAAACTTCTAAGGTAAGCGGCCTGCTTCGACTAACTGCTTGCTCTCTCTCGCTTGGCAAAAAGCCACAACTTAAATACTTGGCGTTCGCCAGACAAACTTTGCATAAATACGTTAACGCTTATAATTCTGGCCGGAAGTAGAAAATAAGAAGTGATAGTAAAGATTTAAAATAAAATAAACGTTAGTAAAACTTAAGATCCTTACAGTGTCACCTCTTCTTCTTCTATGCATACATGAAGTGGTAGCACTCCTTCCAAGATATTTAGTGCATCAGTAGATGTTGTCCTGAAGGCCCTTGTAATTGAGAGTAGGAAGGGCCTGTGTAGTGCAGACAGTTGCCGAATTTTCCTTCACTGCATAGGGAAGGCCCAAATGGCCGCTCCATAGGACACCATCTTCTCGGCGACAGTAAGATATAACGCTTTTTGTATGTGAGAATTAATCCCCCAATGAAATCCGCGTTGCATTCTGAAATGCTGTGCTATGGTTGCTGTACGCTTCCTTAAATTAAGTATGTGCGGCATCCATGTCAGTTTTTCATCTATGTATAGGCCGAGGTATCTCAGGACACGGACAATTTTAATTCGACGATTGTTGATACGGATTGTCGGTCTTCTAGTCAGTGTATCAGGTTCAATGTTTCTTCTAACCTTCTTCGGAAACATACAATGACCTGACTAGAACAGAGAGCTTACTAAAGCTATGTTCACTAATTGTAGTAAGTAGACAGGATACAGACGAAGGGTATACAAAACCCTTTATTTTTTTCTTTATATACAATGACTTCCGTACTTCGGAATACAATGACCCTCTACTCGGGGTCTAACTTAAAAGATATCAAAATAAAACTAAACTCTAATTTAATACGTTTAATTTATCAAGAGGATTAAAACCTCTGGCCTGGAAGGCAAAGTAGCAACTGCGTAACTTCTAAGGTAAGCGGCCTGCTTCGAACTCACGGCTTCCTCTCCTCTGCTTGGCAAAAAGGCCACACTTAAATACTTGGCGTTCGCCAGACAACTTTGCATAAACTCCTTCACGCTTATAATTCTGGCCGGAAGTAGAAAATAAGAAGTGATAGTAAAGATTTAAAATAAAATAAACGTTAGTAAAACTTAAGATCCTTACATACTTCCCGCCAGAGTTAATTAGTTTGAAACTGAGGTCTAAAACGACCTTGTTGAAAACTTTTAGCTCTAGAAACTAACGCGAGGCCAACCTTTAACAATCACAACTTAGCTAGAAACTAGAAAATTTTAAAAGAAAGAAATTTGTTACAATAGCAGCTCCCGGAATATACAACAATCTTTTTTCTTTTTCATCTGTACTGCATCAAAACAGGAGCTTTATTCAATTCTGGTTCCTTCCAGAGATCTGGAAGGAAAACTAGTTTAATGAAATGTTACAGAATGACATTGCAAATAACATATAGAATATACTTTTCTTAACATTCTTATTTCATTCATGATTATTTTAATTATCTCTCCCCGTGCTCTCTGACATGTGTTGTAAAAACACCAAACACGAATGTGTTTCTGTCTATGTGTTCAACACTTCCTCCTACAATCAAAACACTAATGTGTTAAAATTCAACATACGAGACCTCTTAACACACCCTAATTTCAACTCTAGACCCTGAGGTACTATTCTGAAAGTGGCTAACTCTAAAGTGTAGCGTCAGAGAGCCTAACTACATCATTCAACCTTTAACACATATTCACCATGATTTAATCTTTACAGTCACACGAATAACAAATTTTTTAACATTACTTTCACTTTTACCATATCACGGTATTTCTAAACATTCAAAATAACAGTTCACATGTATACAAGAACATATCAAGATGCCGTTAATTTTACACATTTGAAAACATACATTAGTAGTACATTGTTAACTTCTATTCTTTTCAAAGCAAGTGCCAATTCTTTCTACATTGAAATAATACTACATTTCAAAAAGTCTTTCAGACTAAAACTTCTTTCTTGTTAGAATGTTTTAAATAAAATTTATACAATAACTTTTTACAATATTTAAGTCTTTATACAACGCTATTATACATCAACTTTAGTTTTACGCGCGAGTAATTGAAAAACATAATAAGAAAATCGGTCACAACTCATTTCTCGCCCTTTTGGCGATAAAGGTAGACCTCGCATGAGGTAAAACTTCTTGAAATCTGCCACTTGCAGTAAGAATGAAAGATTAACTTAAGTTTGTAAAGTAACATAAAATTTTACTTATCTTTGTAATATTCAGACATCCTTTTCTGGGCCCAGTCTTTAAAGGTGCTGCAGACCGTAGCTTGGTTGATCCTCCTTCTTGTACGGGCTCGCCCTTCAGTGCTTTCTTCTGGAAGCTTCCGTTTTTCACCACTACGGCCACCCTTGAACATCTTCCTTCTGTCCTCTGCTTGTGGTCTTGGCCGTTTGAAGGCAGCTGGTCTTGGTGGAACCGGGAAACTTCTGTCGTGATCCTGCTTGGACCTCGTTGTTGGCCGTTCAAATTTTTCTTGTACTTTTTCCTCCGCCGCTGGTGGCCCTTCCGCAGTTCGGCGACTTTTGCTGCGGAGAGTTCTGTCGGATGAGTCAATCTTCCGTTTCACAGCCGGGTTATAGTTGCCGTCCTTTCTCCCGGTCTTTTCCACATACGTCGTCCTTCTCCCTTCTTCATTCTGGGGGTGTTCGTGAACTCTGTTTTTTGGACGGTGGAACGGCTTCTTTTTCTTTGTACCTTCAATTTTTCCGCGGGGCAATTTTCTTTTCACTTGCTTCTGTCTCTCATTGGCTTGCCCTTGTACTTGTCGTTTTCCCACCTCTGGAACTTGTACCTGCGGTGTCTGCCGTACCGGATCCTGCAAAAGATCTGAAAAGATTTGCATTTTATTACGGTCATAGAATGGTTTTATCTGGTGAATGTTTGCGGAACAGGTTTCACCATTTCTTGCCTTTAACACTACAACAGCGTGAGTTATTTTTTCTATAACATATGGTCCTTCAAAGCGTGGAAAAAATTTGGCAGTTTTATCTTCTGGTGCTGAAGAAAGTGAATGCTTAATTTTTAGTACTTCATCCCCTACTTTATAAGTTACTCCCCGTCGTTTCAAATCATAATACAATTTTTGTTTTCTTTGTGCTACTTCCGTATTCTTTTTTGCTTCTTTTATTAGTTTTTCTATATCACCCATTTTAAATTCTGGGGCTCTTTGTTGCACATAAAATAGTTTATCTAACGGTGTTATAACCTTTCTGCCTAGAAATAACTCAGCAGGAGTTTTGCCCGTTGTATCATGTTTTGCGGTCCTAAGGGCGAAAGCAAATTCATTGACATAGTTATCCCAGCTTTTATGAAAATTTTTAACATAACTACGGATAATTTTCACTATATTTCTGTTGACCCGTTCCGCTATATTTGATTGCGGCCGATACGGGACCATTTTTAAATGACGTATGCCCAGTTTTTGGCACATGTCTTCAAATATATTACTTACAAATTGAGGACCATTATCCGATATAACTTTTAGGGGCGCCCCGTATTTTAAAATATATTTATTTAAAATAGAATCGGTAACTAATTTCGCGGAGGCTCGTTTTAAGGGAACAATTTCGGTCCATTTACTAAAATGATCAACTATAACAAGGAGATAGCGACTTTTGTTTAACTGACTTTTTGGGAAAGGGCCCAATAAATCGATGCCGATTATTTCATTTGGAAATTCGGATTTAATACTATTTAGAAACCCGGCCGGGCGGAAATTAATATAATTAACGGCTTGACATGTTGGGCAGGACTGGACATACGCCCTTGTTAACTTTTGCAGTTCAGGAAAGTAGACTGCCTCGCGTACGCGTTGAGTAGTTTTTCGAATACCAGCATGAGAAGCTAAAGGGCTGTCATGGAGCTCTTGCAGGATATTTAATCTAAGACTAGCTGGGATAACAGGTCGAAATTCGTCGTTGGATTTCGTAGTTTTTGTATAAAATAATAGACCATCTATTAGTTCGTAATGGGCCGCCCTATTTCTTATCGCCACAATATCTTGGTGGCTAAAATTTTCAGGATCCTTTAAATACTCATAAATGCTTCCAAACTCAGGATCCTTACCCAGTTCGGTTATTACAGTTTCTCGGGAATTTATTGTACATGCTGTGAGCATTGCCACCTTTACAGTATTACCTTCTTCATCTATTTTAATTCTGGATAGGGCATCTGCTACGATATTTTCCTTTCCGGGGTATGCTTGATTACCAGATTATATTCTTGTAGCTTGAGTGCCCATCTTATTAACCTTGGGGATAAGTTTTTCCCTGAGTACAATCTAGTTACCTCCGCATGATCAGAGTACACTGTTATTGGTGCCTTTCCAAAATAGACTCGGAACTTTTGCACTGCTAACAGAACTGCAAGTGCCTCTCTCTCGGTCGCGGAATAGTTTCTTTGTGTTTGATTTAAAGTTCGGCTAAAAAATGCTACTGGCTGCTGATTTTGCGAAAGTACCGCTCCTACCGCATAATCCGAAGCATCCGCTGAAATTTCTAAATTTTCATCCTTTTCAGGAAATTTCAACACAGGGGCTTGCGTTAATGCTTGTTTTAATTTTTCGAAAGCACTATTGGCTTCGGCCGTCCACGAGAATCTTGCCTTTTTCCTTTTTAATTTTAACAACGGCTCAGCGATAGCCGCAAAATCTTTTATAAAGGACCTATAATATGAACAAAGTCCTAGAAAAGAAGAGAGCTTCTTTGCCGTGTTTGGAGTCGGATACTTTTGTACAGCGATTATTTTTGATTCATCTGTCTCGATCCCTTTTTGCGATATTTTGTAACCTAAATATTTTAATTCAGGGGCTGCAAATTTGCATTTTTCGACATTAACTTTTAGACCGGCCTCATTTAATAAAGAAAACACCTGTCTTAAATCCTGTACATGTTGGTCTAGATTATCACTAGTAATAATGATATCGTCTAAATAGATAAATGTGGACTTTCCGAGAACAGGTCTTAACACAATGTCCATGCATCGCTGAAATGTTGCTGGGGCGCCTGAAAGGCCAAACGGCATTCGCAAAAATGCATAAGTGCCAGACTTGGTTATAAAAGCAGTCTTAGGCACGTCCTCAGGCCGGATCCCTATTTGAAAATAACCATTCGTTAAGTCTAAAGTTGTCATAAATTTGGTTGATTTTATGTTCCTTAAAATTTCTTCTATAATCGGTAACGGATATACCGGATATTTCGTTATGGAATTTAATTTACGGTAATCAATAGCGAATCTCCACCTTTTTGGATGCTCCAAAGGATAATCATTATTTTTCTTACATAAAACCACCGGACTAGCATAACTACTTGAGATAGGCGTTACGATCTTTTTACGTAGCATATCGGTAATATGCCATTCTATAATTTTTTCCTTATTCTTATCATACCGGTATGGTTTTTGACGAACCGGCAATGCATCTCCTGTGTCAATACTATGGTTAGTAACCTGGGTAAATCCTGGAATATCACTAAATAAGGAAGCAAATTCACTTACCACTTGTCGGATTCTATCTTGCTCGTCATTAGGCAGGTGGTCGAGATTTAACCTTGGCGGTTCAACCTTTTCTACACGCACTGGTTTCATCGTCAGCTTAAGAGACGCTTCATTAAAATCCAGTGTAGCTTGTGCGTCTGAAAGAAAGTCTATTCCTAGTATTAAGTGTGCTTGCAAATTCTTTACTATAAAAAACATTACCTTTACTTGTTCGTCCTTGATACGGATGTACAAAGGTACTTTACCTACGCACTTACATTGTTCTCCTTGCGCCGCTAATACTGTTGTATTATCCGCATTATATATGCGGTATTTGCGAAAATACTTTCTAAAAAAGACTTCTGGCACACAGGAACACTGCGCGCCGGTATCCAGGAGTGCGGTGGCCGGGATATTATTTACCAAGACTTCAATCTTCGGAAGAGTTAAATTTTTCACCATTACTGTATTTAACTTGTAGGAAGAGGGGTTTTCGTGGCCTTCGGATTTCCGCACCCTCTCGTCAGCAGAAATCCGTTTTAGTTTAAATTATTTTTCCTTTCGGTGCTTTCCTTCTTTCTCCACTGGCCTTGAGACTTTTTTCCTGGGTTGCTATTGAACTGTCGACGTTCGCCGGCTGTTTTTGAATGCTCGGGTTTCCTTGCCCACTGATTCGCTTTTTCTCCGTAGCCATGTGCTTGAGTTTGCTGTAGTCTTGGCGTACCAAATTGGTTTCGCTGTTGATATTGGCGTCTTCTTTCGACGTCCGCCGTTCTTCTACTTTCAAACTGGATTGCCAGCTCAAATAATTTTTCCAGTGTAGTCGGATTTCTCAATTCAATAAAGTCTTGCACTTGGGGTAGTAACCTCGGCAAAATCACTTGAATTATTTCAGGATCCGGACGGTTTCCATACAAGAGCTTGAAAACGTGAATTTTTCTTAAAATAAAGCTCGAGATGTTTTCCATTCTTTGTTGATATATACTGAAAAGTTCTGTTTCTAATTTCGCACGATCCCTTACAACAGGGAAGGCTTTTAGTAGGGCAGTCTTGAAATTTTCGTAGGTATAGGTGGGACTTCCTGCTTGACCCAAGAGACTTCTGCCGATACATTTGAACCAGTTAAGCGCTTGGCCCCTCAAAGCGCTGGTAGCTAAGGTAACTTTTTGAAACTCGTGCACGGGGTAGAGCATGAAGTGGTCATCCAATTTTTCCAAAAAACTGGTTACCTGTGAGTTTCCATTAAACGTTGCTTCTGGTTTCATCGAAGCGCGCATGGTCTGGACAATATACCCAAATCCTTCCAGGGCGGCAGCTGGCATTTCTGGATTCTGAGCTGTTTCTGCAGGCAGCACAGGTTCTTCTTGAAACTCGGCCATGGTTATTCTTCGTCGGGCGCCACTATCAGGTTCAATGTTTCTTCTAACCTTCTTCGGAAACATACAATGACCTGACTAGAACAGAGAGCTTACTAAAGCTATGTTCACTAATTGTAGTAAGTAGACAGGATACAGACGAAGGGTATACAAAACCCTTTATTTTTTTCTTTATATACAATGACTTCCGTACTTCGGAATACAAAGACCCACTACTTGTGGTCTAACTTAAAAGATATCAAAATAAAACTAAACTCTAATTTAACTTTAGAATAAGATTGGCCTTATAATAACAGAAAGCGTATGTAGCACAGAGACTGTGAACACTACAATACGTTTAATTTATCAAGAGGATTAAAACCTCTGGCCTGGAAGGCAAAGTAGCAACTGCGTAACTTCTAAGGTAAGCGGCCTGCTTCGAACTCACGGCTTCCTCTCCTCTGCTTGGCAAAAAGGCCACACTTAAATACTTGGCGTTCGCCAGACAACTTTGCATAAACTCCTTCACGCTTATAATTCTGGCCGGAAGTAGAAAATAAGAAGTGATAGTAAAGATTTAAAATAAAATAAACGTTAGTAAAACTTAAGATCCTTACAAGTGATCCTCCCTTCTTTGCGATTAGTAGAATTTGACATTTGTGCTCTGCTACTTGAGTTTTTGTCTGTTGCATTGCTGGTAGAATAGATTGCAAACTTCATTTGAGTTGGCCTCCAATTCTGCTCTAGTACGTCCTCGGACAAGTAGAGCAACATCGTCTGCATATGCGAATATGGAGGAATGCGTTGGCAGTATGAAATTTAGGACTGAGTTGAAGGTTGTGTTCCACAAATGGGGGCCTGCACAGGACCCCTGTGGACATCCTCTGGTTTGGGTACGCTTGATAATCCCACTGTCGTGCACTATTAGAAGGCAACGGTCCGTTAGGTAATGTCGCAAAGTAAGGAAAATATTGCGTGGACATTGAACTGTTCTGAGTGCTTCTAAAATTGAGGGCCACCACAGCATATCAAATGCACTTTTCAGGTCTATATTGATTAGTGCAGTATGATAGCCGTGGTTGCGATTATCGTGTATAGCTGAATGTATATCGTGGAGTGCATGCAGTGTTGATGACCCTGTTCGAAATCCATATTGCTTGGGGTGTAGATGTTGGCCTCTTTCTAAGTGGTGTCGTAAGCGATTCATTAGAAGCTTCTCATATACTTTTCCGAGAGCCGAAAGTAAGCAGATCGGTCGGTACGAGGATGGATCTGAAGGATCGCGATCCTGTTTTAGGAATAATACGACCTGGCCGACCTTGAATGCTTTTGGGAACGTAGAATAGTAATTGACAGTTATAAGTGTAAAATGAACTATCTGATTTGAAAATCTTGGACTACGTAACGAAATCGAAGTGCTAAACATATGGAAGAAATCAAAACTACATAAGTTAAGTAAAAGAGCAAAATTAGCTACGTTAAATGCGATTATTATAGGATTGAAATGAGTCGTTATGAACAAAAAATACTATATTTACTCGCATATATTCTCCCTTCGTGTATTTTTCCACCACCAGGTTTTTCAGCATATGATTTAGAAACTTCGGATTTATGGTAATAATGTAAAACGTGTGCACAAATAAGAAATTATTCCGTATGAGTAAAAAGAATATTGC
Source organism: Stegodyphus dumicola (assembly GCF_044657685.1). NCBI lineage: Eukaryota > Metazoa > Arthropoda > Arachnida > Araneae > Eresidae > Stegodyphus > Stegodyphus dumicola. The sequence goes on along the minus strand of NC_140780.1, from coordinate 155,441,044 downwards.
TGAAGCCGTTAAGTCCTTCGAAATATATAATATCATAATATTAGCGTGTCTTTATGTGTCCTTATTAATGTACTATGTTTATCATTTAAGCTGTCTGTTTAGAAGCAGTATACGCAGCGTACTTTCCCGTTGCTTTTTAGCGGTAAAATCAGTAGGAAAAGGAGAAGACATACGCGAATATGTACGGTATAATAAAAAATTTAAATTAAGAACACATTTGAAACTAGGAAGGATAAAAATGCGTATGAAATTACAAATTACATCTAAAATTAAATACTGTCATTAATTAAAGCCATGTGTATGAATAGTTTGGCTCGCAAAATTTAAGAAATAAGTTAAAAGTATTTCTTTTATTTTTCGACCCTAGAATTATTTCTTATATTCCAACCTATAATTATTTCTTGTATTTTCCGACCATGGGCAACTAGGAAACATAGAAGTGTGAATGAGACTAAAATTTACATCTAAAATTAAATAATATAAAAAATTATAGTTGTGCACATGGTCAAAAAATATAAGAATAAGTTAAAACGTAGAATATGATGAAATTTACAAAGGTTAAAAATTGACGAAAACATTAAAATGGTGAAATAAAATTGAATAAAGAATGGGAATCAAGAATTATAGGATAAAATATTCAGAATATGGAGGAAAATATAATTTACAGAGGATAAATATCCTATAAATTCATTAAGATAATGATTAAGAATGTTATGGCTGAAAAATGCTTAAAGGATATTCTAATTTCTAACTCTTATCAAATGCAACGTCATCCAGCCATCCTGTCTCTCTTATCATACTCAAACTATCTCTTTATCACTGAGTTGACTCAGCGATTTGCCTGCTGGTGTACTGCGCCTTTTGCCAACCAATATTGAATTATTGATGAATTATCCCGCGAAGCGCATGTTACCAGCTCATTTAAAATTACTGCCACAAACGGCATTTGATTTCTATCTCTGGAGATGGATATCCGCCTTGACTTGTGTCGAATAGAAAGAGAGCGCGCTTTTACTCTGCATCAGATAAAAGAATGTCTGGAACAACAAAAGGATGATAAGAAGAATCGAGGTGGTAGAGTGAGGTATTTCACTTAGCCGCCATCAGTCGGCAAAGAAAGATGTAATGAATGAAAATAGGCAACAAAATAGACAAGACAAGAAAAAAAAGTTGGATCAGTAAGATGGCGATCCGCGAGAGTAGAGAAGTGGTGACAAAGGAGAACGGGGTAACCATGAGCTACCGTGAAGGGTACACTTCGTGGCGTTGTCAGCAGTAGTGGAAGCATCCAGAGAGAACACAGTAGTCACATGATGTTTTAGGGTCCAATCCAGTGAGGCATAATGAGGAGGCAGGTTCATTGGCTGGAACGTGATCCTGAGTACTTGAGTTTCAGGTCAGCCAATTGGCTACGGGAGCCAATACGAAGCTTGAGGGCGGCTCTGATTGGTCATTATGAGGAGAAATTTTTTCCTTGGCGAACCACGAAGCGTCTTTCGTTTAGGAACGACTAAATGAGCCTAATAATGTCACGATCAGTATCAGCTGTATTAATTTGTAAATTAATCCGTAATGCCATAAAATACATTATCAAAAGCTTTTGAGACATCGAGTAGAAGTGCCACACATCTTTTATTATGAATTGCAGAGCCTGCATATTCTAAACTCCCGACCAGTTATTTCGTAGTGCACAGGTTACGGCGAAAGCCAAGCTGTTCGTCTGGGAGTAGCTCTAAAAAAGGTTAACGTCTGTGAAAAATGATTTTTTTCGTAAATTTTTCCGAGACCAGATAAGAGACTGATGGGGCGGGGGTTTGGACGCATCTTTTTTCGGTTTTGGCAGCATGGTGATCATAGCCGTTTTCCATGGGGTGGGAAAGTACACTTGTGCCAGACAGGCGTTGAGAACGCTGGTGAGTTTGGAAATGCAGTTTATTGAGAGGTTTTTTTTATCTTTGCATTTGTTATTTTATGAACTGTATTCCACTAATGAATAATTTTACTATTCTCCTAAGTATATACAGAAAATGCCACTAGAGGGCTGAGGTGCGTAGGTGCAGCTAATGCTGTAACAGTTATTTTGTCGATACCGGCAGTTTTTTTGAGCTTGGGTTGTTTCACAATATTTGTTACCTCCCCGGAAGATGTTAGTGCAATGCATTTATTAGCGAGGTTGGAGATTTTATTTCCCCAGCTTTCGATTCTGTGCTTATCGATGAGTTTCTTGATCACTCTATTAAGTCTGTTGATTTCTTTTTTAATCTTGGGGTTTTAGCTACGCTGCCAAGTTTCTCGGAGTTGATTTTTTAATTCTGCGGTTTCTCTGATTTCCAAGGGAAGTGTGGTGAATTTATGTTTAAAGATAATTGTTTTGGTAGCTTCATTGTGAGCTTGCGTAATGCAGTCCATGAAATCGTGCACTGCTTTGTCGATTTGGTCGGAAGTGCTGAATTTTGAGATTTTTGAAGGGTTGGTGGCAAGAATGTTGTGAAATAACCTCCAGTCGGTGATGTAGCGGAAATTCTGGAAATAGGTTGAGGTGCTTCCAGTGCAGCAAGAATCGGAATGGGATCAGAACATAGTTCAATTTTTGTGTCCCCTGTCATTGGGATAGAAGTATTTGAGAGGATGAGATCCAGGATATACGGGCGTTGAAGGATGCTGTTGGGCCGGTATATAGGTTCTTCACGAGCATGGAGTGCCACAGAATGATTTTGAATGAATTGATGAAGAATTTTTCCATTGAAGATAGTCCTCCGGCATCGCCATTCTGCATGTTTGGCGTTTAGATTGCCAGCCAGGATCGTACCTGAATTGTCCGGTATCAGGTCAAAGAGTATTTTCTTGGTTAGTCTATTGTCAGGAAGGTTGTAAACCATACTGAAGAAAGTGCTTCTAAACTTGGGAAGGATAACTGAAGCCACTACTAACTCAAAGCCTTTGGAATTGTCAGTTGAAATAAGGCAAGATTGTAAAGTTCTTTTGACGTGGATAGCTACGCCACCACCTCTATGCCGAATTCTATCACATCGGTAGCAAAAATAGTTCATAATTTTGATTTTTAGTGTGGGATTTGCAAAAGTCTGTAATCTGTTTGTAATTAGCAGCAAGCGTTCCACACCATGTTTCTGGTTGGTAGAGCAGTTTTGTCGCTCTTATCCATAATTGGTTGGAATTCGTTTGACTGATTCAGGCGTGAAAGCACCCTGTTTCTTTTCGAAATTACTTGCAAGTTCTTCTATGCCTGAGCTTTTGAAGAGCAAAACAAGGGATTGAAGATTTTCAATCAATTTCTTGGCCTCTGCGATTTCATCTGTTTGAGGTTTAAGGGTAATGGTGGGGGAAAGGGTTGCAGCATAGGATTTGCTTACTACAACAAATCTTTCTTCATATGTTTTGACTGGATCAGATTCTCCTTTTCCAAGGAACATCTCGCATCCTCGAAAATTTGAAGTATGTGGGCTTGAGCAATTGTCACACTTAGGTGTGACATCTTTGGGTTTTTCACACTGATAAGAAAAATGTCCAAGTCTACACTTGAAGCAGCGCGGGTCATGGTTGCAGTGTGCCTGGGAATGTCTGAGCAATTTTGTCAATGAACAGGCGCTTTTATACTACTTCTTTCATATTTCTTAATTAGATAACGAATCTTTTCTTTTATTTCATATGAAAGTGATTTCTTTTATTATTTCTTTTCAGTGCTTTATACAAGAGCCGGCTACGGTTCTGCATATTCCTGCATTTCCTACTGTTCCTAGTCATGTGTGCGAAACTTTCCGAAGACATCCTGGACAAAATGGACGTGTTCATATTAGAATTAGAAGAGCTCTACATCCCGAAACCTTTGCCTTGGGAATATCTTTGGACATTAAGCATATTATTTGGCTTTATAGGCCTAAGGGCCTTGTCCCGTAACAGACTTTCATCTCTTAACACATACTCTGCGGGAACCGTCGTATTCGCCCTATGCCCTCTGCTTGGAGCAGCCATCTACTTCTTCAATGATGTTTGGGAATATGCAGAAAAAAAAGGAGAAGCAGATATTGAAATGTGGCAAGGATTCCCGGTCGCAGTATGGTGGTATGGCTTTATTATGATTGCCTTTCAGGTTCACATATTCTCATTGTTGTTCGCCGCCAAACTGATCAAGATATGGCGCGTCAAAACGAAACGATTTTGATTTCATCCTTTATCTGTGCATATCCATTATTCACTAATAGAAACTGGTCTACTAAGCGACTGTAAAACATGTTCTAAAATTTTTATCACTATCTTCTTTCACAAGATTTGATACGTTCAGTTAAAATGAAAGTCATAGATATGAATCTTATTCATAAGTTTCAGAAGCATATATGAAATATATGTTGCTAAATTCGGGCTTCATAAATGGGCCTTAAGGTGGCATCATTGTTGGAATGTTTATGCTGCAAATACTTTCTTCATTGCAGAATTAAAAATCATTCTGTGTGATGCAAGTACATTTTGTATTTGAAGGAAAAATACCACTTGCCATGTATTTAATTAAGCAAACCATTTTTTGCGAAATAAAAGAATCTAAAAATATTTACAATTTATATAGCACTGGAAAATGACTATTGTAAGTACACGTTGTATGCAGCGCTTGTTCGGCGAAACATCTAAAAATATAGAAAGAAAATGACGTTGCTTTTTCATGAAGTCAGCATCAAAAGTAGCTTTCCCCCCCCTATTAATTAACTCTAGTAGCAATTAGAGCAACTTCAAATTCAGAATGTTTGCTGCTTCATTGAAACGTATCTTTTTTATCCTCAAGAAGTTGAAGTGAAAGTAAAACTAATCGCTCAATGCAAGCAGAAGTCTCGTCTTCAATGGAGTTTTTCAGTGACGTGACACTGTGTATTTAACGAACATTCTGTAGATGTTTTTAATTAATTTGCAGTTTAGGTTCTATTAAGTTATTTTTGGTACTGTTAGTTAGCTAGACACTGTTTCTTTCTTTGTTTCAGATATTAAATCACGCCAAACTACTAAAAGTACATTTTTGTTACATTAATTACTTGATGCATTAGGAAAAATTAGTAAAGTAGTAGTTTCTCTCGATATGTGTAACGAAGACCACTGAATAAAAGCGTTCCTCTTCTTTTGCTTTGTCAAATCATAAATAAATTAAACGTTTTTCTTTCGATATTTTTTTTAATTATTTCGTTTTTCGTTCCTAAATGTTTTGCAAATACTATAATTCCAGGCCGACATTGTGTATCGTATTCAAAATATTTTCTACATCCCCTTTTTGTTTTATAACAAATTTGAAGTCATTCATCAAAAGTACATGGATGATTTTTATCCTGATGTGAAAGAGATGCATGTGATCTTATTTTTTCAAATGTTGCGGCTGTGCAAGCGAATATCTCCTGCCTGAAGTGTTTCATCTGCAAGAAAGTATAAGACATCTGGTCAAATATTTTGAATGTCATTGTTTCTGATATGTCATCATTTATTTGAACAAAAAATGAATGCCTGTATCTTTATTCGTCATTTATCTGTCGTCGTACCACCTTTTGAATTCCTGTTGTTACCTGTAAAAGTGCTAAATTAGTTCATTTTAAAAGAAAATGTCATTACTGTAATTATTGCAAGTGGAATTCAATAAATATTGTTGTGAAAATCTTTGAAGGAGTAAAAATCGTTTTTGCATAATATGCAGACAATAAAATAAATTACGTACACAATATTCTTAACTGAACGCATGGATAGTTGCATAAAATATTATTAGGTTTAATTAAAAGTTTTACAATGAATAAAAGCACGTTCAGTGGCAAATGTATCAAATATATAATCTGTAAGGAAAACTGAACATTAAAGAATTATGCTTTATTTCATCTGAATCGTTTTTAATTTCTTCGTCCCTTCTATGATTCAGACACCTAACCCAAATCCAGTCACAACAATCAAGATAAAGAACTTTTGCTATACGAGTACGAAATGTGTTTTATGAGCAACAAGTTTAGGCTGTATAAGCAGCATGAAAACATTTGGCATGAGAGAGAGAGAGGTTCCTTAGCCCATGGCAAAAACCGCAACCAAATGGTTAAAAAAATTCATTCAAGCGACAGGAACTTCAACAATCAGCCAACGTCTGGTAGTCTACAAATCGTAGATTCTGGCATAGGATTCCAAGCCGTGATTATAACTTAGAGATCACCGAATCCGGTGATTATAACTTAGAGATCATGAAAGGACCCGTGTGTATAACAGATTACCATAGTTTGCACTTTCCCGGCATCTGCAATGTCAATAGGAGCTGCCGCATAATACAAGTATGGAACAAAATTATTATTTGAATTGTTTTAGGATGAGAATAGATAGTAGAGAAAAGAACAAAGTATCTAAAACAGCTGTAACAATGGAGGGAGCTGAATAATGAAGTCAAATATCAGAACTACAAAGCTCAAATAATAATTTTGTTCCGTACTTAAACTTACCATACCTCATGAAATGACGTAAATTTCACGCAAACAGTGGATGAAAAATGCGTAGAAATCTCATAGAAAACCTATGTGATATACAATAGAATGCGATAAGAAGTGGATCTGTTTTCATAAACGCAAAAAGAAGAGCCTTTAAAATCAAACCAGCTTCTTGAACCGGACTGAAGAAGCACTGCTGCTTCGAACGTAGCATGATGCTTTGTATCTGGTGGAAATTCTAGGAGGCAGTCTACTGCGGAATCATCCCACATGATCGTACTGTGAACGCTAATTAGCGTTAACTTTGACTTTAGTCAACTTTGACTTGGAACAACTGGAGAGTAAGTATTCCATTTTGAAACAGGAGCACCTGGCAACAGTGAATAGGAAGCGCATTTCCTACAAAATAACTCTAAACCTCATACTATTCGCGTGATCCAGAAAAAGACTTCATGAACTTGATAAAATCGAGCTGATGTTGAAAGAAATTATCGAATTTTCCCGAATCTGCTTTTGTAGTTTTAATGGCTAGCACATTTATATACGGTCCGAATCTTACACTATCGGATTATTACTTATTTCAATTCCACATCTTTCGGCGGCGGCATTGCAACGACTTCCAGGAAGTTGAAATATGAAGGAGTTGTTCACCTCCAAGAGTAAGAAATAGTAACATGGGGTCGTTAAAGATGTAGCAGAAAGATGACTAGGTTTGTGCAACACGATAGTTTATATTTTGAATGCTAAGCAGCATTAATTCTAAAGTTTCTCTAAGAAATAACTAAATACTTGCAACAGTTATGATTCAGCAGCTTGGGAGGATTTTATAAATTAAAGGTAAGTAAATAACTACATAAAATTTGCCAGGTTAAGAATTTTTGATTCGTTAACATCTGTATGAATGCAAATCATTTATATTTGTCACCAAAACATTCTTGAAGATGAAATATTTATTCTGAATATAAATTAAGATTAAAATTCAGTTTTATGTATAAAGGCACATGGAGCTTGATAATATATGCCTTCAGTCAGAGCGGGGACAAAGGTGAGGTAAGTGAAGTATTTGCCTCGGGTAAACAAAAGAGTCGGTTAATTAGCTGGGAAAATTTAGAAATTCATTTTAAGAAATAAATTATGATTTTAACTTTCAACTCTGGAATACACGAATAAATATGAAAACAAGTTTTTTGTTATAAACAATCAACTTAAATTAAAAGAAGAATTAATATATAACATTTATTCTCAGAAGAGATGAGGTCACAGAGTAGTGCATGTATTATTTTCTAACATTAAAATTTATGATTGGAAGTAGCATGCTGAAGTTAATTTACACTTGCTCTAACGAGTTACGTAGACTAAACTTGCGTAGAAAATATCATCCTCCTGATATCAGGAATTCTTTACTCTGTCTCCCATTAATTTCCTGTACTCCTACTGGCCCATAGTAAGTTTTCTGAAGTCTACTAAGTAAGCATAGATGGTGACGCAATTGCTGACAATATTTTGCAGCATGACTCACATTGAATAGCATCGGAAGACTGAGCGAGGGTGAAAAGGAAATGTACCTTGTTATTAATCTTTGAATCTATATTTTGTGTAAAATTTGCCAATGAACGGAGGCGCTTGATTTGAGATTTGTCTTCTTGTACCCATGTTTAGTTTGCAGAGGTCATTCAGTTTCAGTTAGACCTGAAACGGAAAACTTGTTTATTGCTGTGAATAATAACTGGGGGCAAACCCTTATCATAGTCGCGAAATTTAATACATGGAAGCCTATTGAGTTAATTAAAGACACGGGTTAAACGTAAAGTTTAAAAAAAATGAATCATTAAATATCGTTAACTTTGAAATCATTCTTAAGTTACTGTGTTACTTCATTAATTTTAAAACTCAAATTGCATTTTTAAAATTATATATACTGTAATAAATGCATACTGTACTGTAGAATTATATATACTTCTTTTAAAATTATGTATACTGTAGAGATATAATCGGTTTTAAAATGCTATTGTAAAGATACGATTGTTTTTAAAAGAATTCCAACGAGCGGTGAAACTATGTTTGGATGGTTTTAAAAAATACAAATGATATCCGCAGGAAAAATTATGTTCATTTTATATTAATGTTACAATCTACTTAGGATTATAAACATAAATTAAGAGTTGTCTTGGATTATTATGCTATTTAAAATCACTAAAAGGATATTTTTAGCGATTTTCATTTCAAAATTGTGAATCATTATATATATTTATTTTTCAAAATATATGAAGCTATAATTAAATATTGTCGCAAGAATTATCTTATTATAATTTGAAATAGTTACTTTTAATAAGTACAAAACTGTGCACATACAGTTTACAGTATGTCTACAGAAGTCCTTACCCGGCCTTAATTATCGTAACCATTGTTCGTAGACATGTACTTCGGATTACAAAAATGTTTTAAATAATGTAAAGATCTATATATAAATCATATCTATAAATAGGGCTTCTACTTAAGGTACAGGGGGAACGCTTGTGAGATGGATGCTAAAATAAACCTATCACTTTATATTTCAAAATTTGTCTCATTCCTGTTGTCCCGGCTGCACAACACAAATAATGTATGAGAAAATACATTTTCATATATATATATATCAGTATCACAAAGTTTTTTGAAGCAAAAATATCCCAATGTTATTTCTGTGCAATATGCTGCTGGAAACTCAATCAATGATAGACAAAATAGTAAGAAATTTAGACTCAAATTCACAAAGACATGAAATTGAAAACCAGCAAAATCTCAAAATTTGCCAATAAAAATATAAAAAAATATCAACTAAGCACTTTCAAACCAGGAAAACTCCGGAAAACAACAGAAATATATAAAAATACATAAAATAGGAAGAGATGCACAATTAAAATATGATTCAACGTTATCAAGAGAGGGGATTTAATTCAATATTTACCTCTACTTGATAATGTTAAGTCATATTTTAACTGTATTTCTCTTCCTATTTTATATATTTCTGTAGCTTTTAAGCTTTTTCCGGTTCAAAAACATTTAGTTGATAATTTTTTGCATTTTTATAGAGAAATTTTGGGATTTTACTGGATCTGAATTTCATTTCTTTCATGGCTTTGTGAATTAGGTTCTAATATATATACAGGCATATATTTTATTTTTCTTCCTCTCCCCCCCCAAATACAGTACATAAAGGCGCGCATTTATGTTGTAGGATCTAGTCTTTGTTAGCATGCATTGTAACTAGATCTACTTGAAGGCTGTGTTGCGACTTTTCGCAATGACTCGGAACTGCAAACTACGAGCATGACCAGAAACCATGACTTTAGACACGCAAAAAAGCCTACAACCCTAGATGCCCACAATACCAACGTATTGCCAAACAATTTCGCAACAGTACCGGGTACTAGCCAAAGGGCAAAAATCATCAACCGAAGTCTACTAGTCCACAGGAGTTCCTCTGGTACGGAATAGGACACGGACGGTGATATCAATGCTCACATAGCTCAACAAGATAAAATTCGTGTTTTGCAAATCAATCTTCGAAGGGCAAGAGCGGCTACTGCCCAGCTCGTACAATATACCCTGGAACGTGAAATGGACTTCATCCTCACGCAGAAACCTTACTGTCGCCTAAACAGGGTAGAAGAACTGCCATTAACATAGACGTTATACAGTCCGATGGTGAAGAGAACCCAACAGTCGAAACAATCTGCTGGCAAAAACAGGTTCCTAACACAGTATTTCTATCTATGGACTCTCACCACCGCTGAAAAAGCTATAGACCTCAGTATCTGCATAACCAGTATATACATCGCGCCAACAGCTGATATTATGGAAGCTCTAGAGAATCCAGCAAGCACTACTCAGGTATCCTTCGACACAACATCTGCTGGTTAGAGATTATAACGCCCAGGCTGGAATGTGATAATATCCTAATAACGGAAATAAGAGGACATGTCGTCGAAGGGTCCATTGCAAGTAATGACTTAATCCTTCAAAATGTTCCAAACAGTCCTCCGATTTATGAGATTATTCAGGGGAAGGGCCAGGCTTTGCCCTCTCAACCGCCTCAATAGCATGGGCAGTGTAAGATGTTCCGTCTGTCTCCTACCATAAGTACGTTACCTATAGGATCGGCCAAATTCTCAATATAACAATATCAGCTGACAAGAGGCAGTCTCTCAAGGTTCATCACCCAAGTGAGAAAGGCACTTATGCGAATGGAATGCGAATTAGAAGAGTACCATACGGTTTTCTAGCTGGACATTTTAAATCTCAGCTTATCGCAAGCCTGTGCAATAGAATCTTCTCTCTAAGAACTAGAAGTGCTACATCGCCCAAACTGGTGGTCGAAAAACCTCAGGATACGACGCAGTCCAACGAGTGCCTTGATGAGAAGAAGGAAAGCTGAACATAACCAGGAGACAAGGCAGGCACAAAGTGTTGCCTACGATCAGGCATTGGTAATCTATAAAAATTATACTAAAAAGACCAAATTAGAAAGCTGGAGTAAATTTTGCACGATACGCAAGTGTATGGGCGTTTACATAAAATAGCTTCTAATAAGGCATTCAAAACCACCTCATCATAGAGAATAAGTGCACTCAACACAATCAACTTCCAGTTCGATGGAAGCGACACTCACTGCCATCTTGGAAGCAGTATTTCCGGTCGAGCAGCAGTACGAACTGGACTTTCAGTCAAATCTGACCTATTGCTTGTCCTCAGGTACGCTTAATGACGTGCCGTTAAATGCCTTAGATATTATTCAACATTAAGTGAGAGCAATTAAAAGCAACAAATGTCATGCCGCCGTTCTTAGTCTGGACTACAAAGTACATTCGATTCTCTGTGGTGGGCACTGCATAATATAGGTACTGCTTGGAGCCAGCATTCCTAATAATCTTCTGCAAGTAATCATCAGCTATCTCAGCAACCGGATCTACGTTATAGTCCACAAAGGAGGACTAATCACTCGCAAGCAGACTCGAGGCGGTCCACAGGAATCATGTGCTGGTCCAGACCTTTGTAATGTTACATTAATTCGGTTCTGAAAGCTCAAAGGCTATCACACGCACGGGCTCTGGCATTTGTTGAAAACGTTGCAGTTATTGTTCAAGAGCATAGCAGAGACATTCTCCAGAAAAATTGTAATGAAATTATAGCCTTGTTCCATCGTCCTTGTTGCCTAAAACGTCTTAAAATCTCGGGAGAGAAATCCAGATACAGTATTTTCCACAAACCTGGCTAAACTATCCAAGGAAACCCATTAATAGAAATGAACGGTAAACGAGCGAAAAGAGTCCAAGGAACTCAAACTCCTAGGCATCGTTATTAGATGAAAACTTAACTTGGATACCGCACCAGCGAGCACAGGGGGACCAAAGCGTTGCATAACGAATAACCCTAAAAATATGCAAAGTTCTGATTAGGGAATAAAACCACATATTCTCAAAATAATTTACAAAACATTAAAAGGAAATGTCATTGCGTACGGAGCAGCAGGTTGGGTAAGCTCCATGAATAGACGTAAAATCATGATCTTAAGTAGTACGCAACGCTCTTTAGCCTTAGCCATTACCAAAGCAAATCGCATTACAGTGACTGCAGCTGACACGGTCCTTAACAGGCCTAGTACCTCTCCATATTAGCGCAGCCACGGGGTCAGCAATAACAACTGTTACATTGCTTAAAAGACAAGCAACGTACAGAGATGTTTACCTTAATCCAATCGATTATGAGTACAAGTGGTCGTTGCTTAATGTCCATCCAACGCAACATGGAGCAGGTATCCATGCCCACCCAATGATGCTCAATAGCCAAAATTTTTCCGAAAATGCAATTTACATATATGCAGATGGTTCCAAACTCGATGGAGGATTTGGATGCACCGCTGTAATAAATTGTAACAATGAAGTTTTACAAGCAGAGAAAGGGCACTTAGGATAAAGGAATACGGTATTTCAAGCTGAAGTGGCCGCAGTTAGGCAGGCCATCGCAGCAACGGAGCAATTTTATGGGAAAATATTCCGCATCTTCGTAGACAGCCTTTCTGCTATTTATTCAATCCGTAATTCCTACAGTCTCTCTAGCCGACATCCAAAGTTTGTTTAGAGAGAGCGAGAGTCGAAGGACTGACTATTCATAACCGGTAGTAACCTTTTCCACCAGCCGCCCCACCAAGTAGCTGTGGGAGAATTAAGTTTCCATATTAAGCGTTGTGTAGGCTTTTGCCTCAAAATTTTTCCCAATCGATGTTACTTAGTTCTCTTTGCGCTCCTCGAAAACTGGTTCCGTTGCGGAAATAAATTATTCTCAACCTCCCCCTTCTGGCTACGAATCATCTTAATGACAACAAGAATGCGTCAGTAGACACTGAAGACGTCAATTCTAAATGAACGGCCCTATATATTGCGCATGTGAACAAAACAATCCAAACGTTTTCACCTCCCTTCACGTACAAGGGTCTTGCTAAATCAACTCCTACCACCTCGAACACCGCAGCGTTATTGACACAATCGCCCGGCAAGGACACCGGCTCGCAACCAGGAGACTTGGTCTTATATTGATTGCATCTTACACAATGTTTTACGACTTTCCTCTTCTGCCCCTCACTATCCAAAATCGCTCACTTAATATTACAAGTAGTGTTTGGGTCCAAGCCTGACAATTTTGTAAATGATTATATTCGATCAGACGCTGGGTAAAAATGCACTGGTTTGGTAATATTAATTGGACAAATAAATTCAGTGTCGTCTGATCGCTCGGTAATGCGGGTTTTTCCCCTTTTTATACCCTCTCCGTCTGAAATGACACACATTTTAAGAATAGAGTCCAGGGAGGGAAAATACTTATTTTGTACAATTTTTACAAGTTTTCTTGGCGTGTGACATCTCATGAACGGGTAAATCTCAAAATACACGTTTACGTTTTGCGTTTTTTCACAAACCGCAATATCCATGACACTAATCGAATGATGGATTGAAAACCTGAGAACCTAATGACATATCAAGGTATTTCCTCTTCAACTAAATTAAGATTACGTAACCTGACCTTCCCTTTTTTCTCGCTCTACTTCAGAGGTCTCGTAAGCCAGGCGGTCTAGTGGTTAGTTGTTAGTAGGTTCCAGGAGCCAGGACGGACCCTCCCACCAAAGGGAATCGGAAAACTGCCCCTTAAATGTATATCTGGCCCACCAGCGGCCGAGCGGTAAAAGCCACTGAACACTGGTAGTTCGGTCCGGGGTTCGAGTCCCGGCGAACGGGCTGGCTGCATGGGCGTTTTCGTGGTTTTCCCCATGTGTAACGTGGATACGAGCCAGTTTCCCTTAGAAAGACCTCCACGGGGCATCCCTCCCTTTCCGTGTAATGCCTAAGGACGGAGCACGTAATAAGAGAAAAAAAAATGTATATCTGCCGGGTTCAAATCACCTGGTACATGGCGCCAAATCTGAGAAGAAAGCAAACTGTTTACTTCTTTTACTCTATTCACAGCGAAAACTGATAAGCGATAAGCGATAAGCAACAGAGGATGTGGGCACTGTCCGTTTACCAAGAGGTTAATCGGTATAGCACCACGTCCACCTATATCTAGAGCCTAAAGAGGAATCACAAGACGCCACGCACCGGGCGCCCAAACCCAAAGCCAAATTCAACCCGGGGGCAGTCCAACAGACCAAATGCCCACGAATGACAGTCCCAGCAACCGCCCAGGCCCCACATTTATTAAATAAAATAACAAAAGCGTGCAGGGCCAAAAAGGGCGAGTTTTGACAATAAGCAAAAATTTTACAAAGGTGTAATACACACAAATATAGAATATACATAAGCTAAAGTACAGTCTGATGTTGAGCAGCCCAATAATATGCAATGAGTAAAATATAGACAGTAGAATTAGACTTAATGACAATATAACTTAATGACAATATAACATGACAATATAACAATAGAGAACATAGTGACATAATGAATGTAAATGATTACAGCAATACACAGAGGATATACCAAAAGAAATAAAAATAAAAGAATACAATAGCCATCAGTGTGTGACTGGAAGTACTGATACATGGGAAATGCGTAAAGCATTCAGAATTCGACTTAATTCAGAAGACTAACAACTGGATCGGGATACATTGCATAGCCAAGTACATATATTTGACAAAGCAACATATTGAAAGTCAGTGTAATAAACTAGATATTCGCTATGACAAAGTCATGTTACAATACCGCAGGTAGTGATGTGATACAGAAGAAGTAGGTAGCGTACAATATAATTTGATCTCGGTACGCATTCAATCCCTATAGTACAACAATAGTTAAGAAAAAGGAATATGTTATACAAAATATATTTAGCATGCAACTGTGTTTAAGATATACAAAGGTCGATACATTGGTTACTACCAATTATGGTACAGGATTCGTACCAAACTTAGTAACAGAATGCAATAGCGGTACAATACAATTGATCACGTGGTATTGTGGGAAAAACATGCAATAAGGCTAATTATACGATTATGAGGAATAAAAATAACATATTTAGCCTGCATAAAAGTTAACGAATATAGGATACCATACAATATTATACAATATTACAATACAATACAATACCAAAAAAAAATTAACATATTTAACCTGTACTAAAAGCCAACTGATATAAGATACTATACAATACTATACAATACCACAATACAATACGATACAGTAGATACAATACCACAATGCAATACGATACAGTAGATGCTATACAATACTATACAATGAAAATACAAAATACATTCAGTGTTGGTGACACAAAAATACATTTAAAATTGTCATGACACTAGTGATGAAAATACAAAATACATTCAGTGTTGGTGACACAAAAATACATTTAAAATTGTCATGACACCAGTGATCCTAATGCAGCAAATAAATTGATGCAGTTACCTGCATAAAAGATAAGTAATATAAGATACCATACAATACTATACAATACTACAATACAATACAAAAGCTAATTAAACGATTATAATGAATAAAAATTAACATATTTAACCTGTATAAAGCCAACTGATATAAGATACTATACAATACTAAACAATACCACAATACGATACGATACAGTAGATACTATACAATACTATACAATAAAAATATAAAATACATTCAGTGTTGGTAACACAAATATACATTTAAAATTGTCATGACACCTGTGATCCTTATGCAGCAAATAAATTGATGCAGACAGTTAAATGTGTTACTATACATTTGTAAAGGATGAAATATAGACTTAAGTATGCCACAAATTATGAACATATATTATACCGTGAAAAACACAAAATACATTCAATGTTGGTATAAATACAATGGATATATTTAAAACAATGGATAATGGTTGGATATATTATACAATGAAAATCTCTAGCGACCCTAATACATTCAGTGTTATTATTACACAGAGAATTAAATGTATGATATTACATGGGCAATTGATGAAAAGAAGACAGTAACAGTATAATGTATAGCCAAATATGCAAGTATATGATATACCGATGTTTAACAGCAACTGGCAAACAATGTATCATTAATACGCACAACTAGATATGCCAAGATATTATATACTATTATACAGTGAAAAACGCAAAATACGTTCAATGTAGATATTATCATAGTGCATTATGAGGGAATACAGGCAGTTATATGTATGATAATACATGAGCAAAAGATAAAAATAAAGACAATAACATTATTATTCATAGGTAAATATGCAGATTTAATATATTCAGATATTTAACAGCACCTGGTAAAAAATGTACCATAAGTACATTGTTAGCTGCTATGGACAGCAAAGAGATTATTAGGACGGGACATATGCAACAGATAAATATGCGAATTCAATATATACAGATATTTAACAGCACTTGATAATAAATGTGCATATGCAAAAGATAACATTATTATTCATCGGTAAATAGGCAAATGCAAGATATACAGATACTAAACAGCACCTGGTATTAAATGTACCATAGGTACAGGGACAGCTGTTATAGACAATATTACCTGATTGCACTTAGAAAAAGATGCTGAGAGAGAATATACAAATATTTGACTGCTGCTATACACAGCGACTTATAACAGATGGATTACAATAGATTACAATGGTTACAAACACTTCAAAGCATAAAAGTAGATGGGTTATAATATATACAAGCAGTTGAAGAAGTTGAATCATATGTCGATATTATAAGGCACAAAGATCAAGTCCCAGATTCATCAGTTTGTCAATTAAACGGACTATCTTTTTGACTTGATGCCGTTGCTTAATCAAAAAACGACTAAAGGCAGTCCTATCCGTTGGTGGAAAAGGAATATGGAATTCAGTAGTAAATGGACAATCGATTAGATAGTGTTCTGGATTGCCCAGTTGTCCACAACTACAGAGTGCTGAGGAAGAGAGTCCATGTCTCTCGAAATATAAGGGAAAAGGCCCGTGGCCCGTAATGTAGAAGATCAGCTGTGGTGGCATGATTAATCGGTCTAAATCTACTTTAGGGACATGGGCAAATGCTCGGCGACCAGTTTCCTCCGAACTCCATGCATTTTGCCACAAGGAGATGGCTGTGAGAAGTAAGTGACGCTTTAGATTAGATACTGGGTGTGAAACCGTCAAGGTCTGTGTTATCTCGTGATTCTGTGCTGCTTCTTTAGCAAGCCTATCGACAGTTTCATTACCGTAGTTCCCCACATGAGCTTTTGTCCATTCTAAACAAATGTGTAGATTTTTATGTCGAGACAAGCTAGTTTGAATGTCCACAATAATGGGGGATGAATGCAGAGGATTTAAAATGGCATATAATGTGGAGAGACTATCGGTAAGAACATAGGAATGTGAATATCGATGATTAATGATTGTTTGTATTGCTTGTCGAATAGCAATAGCCTCACTCTGGAAGACGCTGTTAAAAGAAGACAGATGGCATTTCTACTGGTGAAGAGTTGTCTGATCTTGCAGTATGGCTATATATACACAGCCAACCTGATCTTCCAATTTAGAGCCATCAGTATAAAAGACCAGATCAGCATGAGAAACTTGATGACTCGGTTTGAGATTAACTTTAACTCCCGTACCATAGAGGGAGGGGTGTTGATCTTCTCTGTTTATTGCTGCTTCGTAATCATGGGAGGAGAAAGAGTGATCTCCAAACTGAACTGAACTGCCAAGTTGTCTAATCAACTGATAAGCTGCGTCCTTTTCAACCGCTATAGGTAAAGGCAAGACTCCAGCTGCAACTGCAAGGGCGTTAGTTGGTGATGTGCGGAAGGCACGAGTGATATTTAAGAGAAATGGTCTCTGTATACTATTTAAATGTCGGACTTTGCGTCCTTGCATTGGTGCTGCCCAAATTGCAGCACCATATGAAACAATCTTTTCAGTTACTGTTGCATATAAAACTTTAAGAAGATGTGGATTTAAGCCCCAGTGGATTCCCTTCATAAGTTTAAGGCGTTGAGCAATCACAGCAGTACTCTTCTTGAGATCTAACACATGGGGAATTCAATTGAGTTTGTCGTCGAAAATAATTCCAAGGTATTTAAATTCACGTTTAATACGAAGACGCTTGCCATTTATGGTTATTCTCGGCTGACGAGTCATAGAACCACCTTTCTTAGGAATGATCAGAATTTGCGATTTCTCTTCAGAGATTTGCAATTTAAAATCTTCACATCTAGTCTGAAACAAAGAACAGGTCTCCTGTGAGTTTGCTTGAAGTTTATCACGAGTCTTACCTCGCACTATGAAACTGATCAATCACCACGGTTCTTAATCCACCACAGTGATTTCCATAGCATCACTTCATGCAATAATTTCGAAATCAGGCAAATCCAAGGCGACGTATACTGAGTGAACCAGTCTCGCGCCAGGTGCAACAAGCCAACTTTCTAACTGTGCTATTGTCATTAAACTATTTAGCTTCCTACAGTCAATAGCAAATCGCCAACCTTTAAAGTTTGTGGGAGGTAAATCAATCTTTTTACGGCATAACCCTACCGGACTAGCATACGGAGTGTTGATGGGAATAATTATTTTATTTTTTAACATTTCTTCAATATGTTGCTAATTTCATCTTCTTTTAACTTTAACCTACCGATTTCTAGTTTCTTCTTATCTTCGGGTTTCATATGCCCCAGCTCCAAGACAGGTAGCTGTTTCCTCACGCTTGGCTTGCATCTATAGCTTCCCAGTTGCTTCCTGAAAGTTTATTTCTTCTCCTGCAATTTCGAGGAGATCCATACACAAAATGGCTGGAGCCTGAAGTTTTTTAACAACGAAAAAAACTGATTTTTGTGCCTCATTTTTAAGCATGGGTACAATGTTTGCCTTGTGCGGCATTAGCTTTCGTATTTTCTACCAGAAACAGTATATATCTTTCAAAAGTTTTCCAAAAAAAATTTTTCAGAAAGAGAATTTGCTTCCGCCTCTGTGTCTAACACGCTCTCTGCTGGCAAACTATTCAGAAAAATTTGAATGAGAGATTAAGGGCAAATTTTTTATGACCACTGTGTTTAATCTTAATTTAGAGGGATTTCTATAACTGCGTTGTAACTGCACCCTCCTTCTATCAGTAACAGTTACACTAAACCGGGCTAGTTCATCAACACCCCGGATTAGTGTAACTGCTGTTTCTCCGCCGCTTTATCTTTTATCTTGCTGCCTACTTTGATAATCGCTAAAATTTTTTCTTCATCTTGAAAGTTTTTCCAGCTGTTAAATCTTCTCCTCTTTTCTGCTATCAGCCTGCAAAACTGCCGTTCGTTCTTTGAACATAATATACTGTACGCGTACTTTCGGCCATCCTCCGGCTTTCAAAGTTGACCGCCAGATCAAACAACTGCTCCAAAGTGCCAGGGTTTCTCAATTCAATAAAGTCCTGTATTTGAGGCAATAGTCGGGACAAAATAATCTGAAACACTCATTATCGAGCCTTTTCCCATACAATAAATTAATTTGAATTCTTCTTAAAATAAGCTAGGTCAATCCTTCGACCTTCCTTCAGTATTTACGAATTAATTCATCTTCTAACTTCCCTCTGTCTTAGTCCGCTGGGAATGCTTTTAACAACGCGGTTTTAAATCTTTTACACGAGTATGTCTCACTCCCTATTTCTCCTAGTAAAATTTACCGATCCTTTTTTACCAGATTAAAGACTGTCTTCGTAGGGCGGTGGTAGCTATCGTTATTCTTTTAACTTCTGGGATCCGCTACAGTAAAAAGTTGTTCTCCAACTGTTCCAAAAAATTAGTGATCGATGTTCTCCCATCGAATGTCGCTGCAAGTTTTATGAAGGCCTCCATTGTATCTACTAAGAAACCAAACCTTTCCATAGGGTTTACTGGAATCTGCGACGTTAGGTGGTCTGCGACGTTAGGTGGTCTGCGACGTTATTGGGGCCAGCGAAAAGGTGGGCAGATCCTGGGCCATTGGTCCAGATTTTTTCGGGCGGCAAATATACGACCTAGTCTTCTTTGCTAACATACACTATAACTAGATCCGCTTGAAATCTATGTTACGACTTTTCACAAAGACTCAAAGATTAATTTAACTGCGTAGGGTGCAAAAGACCCTTTTATTGAACACAGTCATTTACAGATGATACGGACTTTAGTGCTTACACAGTCACCAACCACTTATGGTAATGAACTTAAAAGATAATGTTAATAATCTAATCTAAATTAAATAACAATCTAAATTCAAGGTAGTTTCAAAGTAAAATCAATGGTGATAACCTAAATTCAAAGGTAAATAATAGTGCAAAACTACACAATTTGATTTAATTTAGCAGGCTGACCCAGAAACCTACACAGGCGTGATACGAATTCGGCGGCAAAAATGCGAGATTCCTAATTTAACAGCCGGTAGAATTAACAACGTGCCCTCCCAGTAGTGAATCCACGTTCAGACTAACCTTTATCCAACTTCAGTTTAAATACTTTTATAAGGTATTTCTCCCGCCTTCCTAACGAACCTTCGTGGTGTACTGGTCTGCACGCTCAGTGCGTAATTGAGAGGTCCATGGTTCGATTCCCAGCAAAGGAGCTGCTAAATTTTCATCTCTCCGGCTTTTCCAATTAGAATAACGTCTCTACAGTGGCACCCGAACTAAAAAGGGTGTTGGGTGATGATTCTCCTCGCCCAGGACTTGACGATTGGGTCCCCTAAAACCCCCAGTCGCCCTTTAAAAGGGGGAGTATATAAGGTATTTCTCCCGCTTTCCTAGCGTGCCTTCGTGATGTAGAGGTTCTGCACGCTGAGCCGGTAGTCCAGAGGTCCGTGGTTCGATTCCCGGCGAAGGCAATTGTTCATTTTTCATCTTGCCAGCTTCCAAAATATACCTAATTTATCTACAACTTTCTTATTCACCCTAACTAATTTACGTTCTTCGAGGAAACGCGAGAGAAATTAAAAGGGACAGGAATAACAAATTAAAATAACTGTTAGTAAAAATAATATACCTCAAATAAAAATAATTTGCCTCAAATAAAAAAAAATACATAGGCACAACTCTGGCTTCAGTGCAAGGCCTGAACATCCAATTCATTTTAAGTAGTAGAAAAAGCTATAAGAAAAGAAAATGGTGTTAAAATTTTTAATTTAATCATATCTGCGGTAAAAATATTTTGCAGTCTGAATTTTTAACCTTTTAACTGTCAAGTTATTTTGATGATTTGGGTGCAGAAATTGTCAATTTTTTTTTTTTTTTTATTCCAAAAATGAAAGTTTTCCTCGCAATCAAAAAAAAAAAAAAAAAAAAAAAGCTGCGCACTTTGAACTTTAAACCTCTATCCTTTGAAACCTTCAGTAAAATCCTGCCATCTGTTGAATTGAAACTGAAATAAACTTCTCACGATATATATTCGGGTATAACAATACGATGCACTCAAAAAAAATTAGCCCAAGTAGTGTTCGGGCTTGACATTTTGGAATACCAGTGCTGTGCTCGAGGTTATTTCGGGCATGACAGTTAAAAGGTTAAAACTATCCTGTTTTTCGTCTTCGAAACTATAAAACTTCAAAAAAAACTATAAAAACGTTTATTACTGTGGTACTGGACTTTCTTCTAGTTTTCTTGACAAAGTGGCTAGAAAATAAAGCTTTCGTGTTGAATTAATAACTGCTATTTTCTTTTATAAACTTTTGCCACAAATTCAATCATTCTACGGCATGGATGCCTAATCCGCAGCATGCGTGGGCAAAGTTTTAACAGGGGTACGAGAAGACTGATTAAAAAATTTGAAAAAAATAATGTTGTCTTCTCAAAAACTTTGTCAAAATGTGTGGAAACCTACTCATATACATTACTGGATACAACAGCGGCGGACGGCGGCACTGCTTGACACTAGTACAGCGATGCGGTAAGACAACGTGGTCATGAGACGAGCCGAACGGTTTGAGTTGCCTTGCTTTGAAGCCTTGTGTCTTGCTACGGTTGTCCGTTATCGAGCGATTGCGATACTCTAACTGTTTGGCTAAGTTAAATTCCCGAACAAGACGCTTTTTTTAAACTGCTGTTAGATGATGGCATCGAGTTTTGTTTGAAAATACTTATTTTTACTATGTCCGTGAATAAACCTTCGACATTGAAGAGAAAATAGGAAGAGGATATTGCTATTCCTGATTTTAAAACTATTTGGGAAGAACAACTTTTGTTTAAGCATCAAAATTTTTACAAGCGTGTTTATCTGATATGTGAAAGTTATGTAGCAGTGCCGAAAAAATTTAACCTCGACCGACATTTCAAGCAACTCTATAGTGATTTCAACAGCAAATATCCTGTCGGACCACACTTACGAACGGAAATTATCAATGAAAAAAGTCATTATCCGGACAGCAATCCTTTTTCCAGAAAAGAAATGACGAAATGTAAACTATGGGGAAGGCTTCCTGTTAGCTTTCTTTGTTGTTACCCAGTGTGATACTTCTTTCGAAATTTGAAGCAATTACTGCTATTTTGAAGCAATTACTGCTATTTTCTTTTTTTAATCCATTGATGGAACACTGCAATAATTTTTATTTAACACCCAAAATGGCGACATACAAACAAGAAGAGAAAACGCACTCTAACTTATTTAAAATAAAAATAAATACTTTCTTCGTGCGAGAACCGCATGCCGCTCTCAGCCCTGCGTTTCAAACATTGCCGTTAACATATATGTTGTTCTTCATCTATTTAAATTTTACAATAATTTAACAACAGTATTTAGAACTATTACAACCAGCAAGAAAAAATTCTGTTCTGACAGAGAGAAGATAATATAAAAAATGGTTTTTTAATATTATTTGTCCAAAATGCCAGTAATAAAAACGTCAAAAATATGGTTCACAGAATAGCTTTCTCTAGAAATACCGTCATTCCTCGTATAGAAGATAGGGGCGAAGATGTTGACACACAAATTGTCTTTGAATTACAATATTGCAAATACTTTTCATTAACTTTGGATGAAAGCTGTGACACTTGAACTTTTGACTTGTGCCAGCTAGTTTTAACTACAGGTGAAGATATTATTAAAGAACTTAAGAATGTAATTGAAGTCAATAAAGTAGATTGGACAAAATTATATAGTGTTTGCACAGACGAACAGCCTTGCATGGTTGGCAGGATAAAATTTAGAAGGTCCCGCCTACTTAGCATGCCTTCGTGATGTAGTGGTCAGCACGCTCGGTGTGTATTCAAAAGGTCCTTGGTTCGGGTCCCCGCTAGGGCATTGCTCATTTTTCATGTTTCCTGCTTCGAAATAACCTAATGCTTCTACAATGGCGTCCGAACTATAAACGGTGGTGAATGATGATTCTCCACCACCAGGATTTGGCGATTGGGTCCCCTAATCTCCAGTCGCCCTTTAAAAGGGGGAGTATATAAGGTATTTCTCACGCCTTCTTACCATGGCTTCGTGGTGAAGTAGTCAGCACGCTCAGTGGTATTCGAGAGGTATGTGGTTTGAGTTCTCGCGATGGTATTTCTCATTTTTGATGTCTCCTGCTTCGAAATAACCTAATGTCTCTACAAGTGTTTCGTTACATTGCTTGAAAATTATTTGGGAAGAAAGGCTTTTAAGTATCGTTACGTGCGTACGAGTTCGCAATCGATTAAATGCACAAGTCGATAAAAAGTGAATAAAATTTATTAACTAATCCCAAGAAATAAAACAAAATGCTGAAATTACCTCAGGGGTATTCGTACAATATCGCAATATCTCACAATAGTTATATTTTAAACTACTAAAAACATTTTGCAAAACATAATTCATAACAGAGAAAGCTAATCCGATCTCCCCGCGAATTCGCCACAATAAACCACAACAAGTAAGTAAACAACTGAAATGAGATGTTTTGATCCCGCTTTTATAAGCTTTTTAATCGTGCACGAGAATATTTTTGTATTTTCTCGATTTTTCTGAATAGCAAAAGCAATAACGAGAAATCTATTAAATGCGCGTGCTCCTGTATTTTAACTTTTACGGCGTAGCTTTCTCTTCAAATAAGTCTCGTGCTGTATTGCACGGTAATATAAAATAATGTTAATTACAAATTCTCCTAAAAATAGCTAAATAAATACAAACACCGTAATTGTATTGTATAATCCACCAAGAAGCTGTTTATGCCAAGGACTTAACCCTGTCTTCTGTTGTTGAGCCTAAAACTCCCTATATCAACAAAATGCGAGCTCGAGCACTGAATCGACAACAGTTTCGTGAACTTTTCCCGGAACAAACGGAAGAGAATGTCGAGTTACTCCTTTTACTGTAGCATTTGCTGCCTTCCCAAAAGAAGTGCGCTCTCCAGATTTTTGGATTTTAAGTGTGTGTTTTAAAATATCTGGTAAAAAACAATAAATTGCCCGATGAGCACTTGATGCTCAAGAATTAAGATTGGCTAAGGCATTTAACTTTTATCACCGATATTATAGGATATTTAATTAATTTAAGTTTAAGATTTCAGGAAAAAGCTTGTATTTTTCCTACCGTTGTTGGTTTTGATTGTAAGTTCTTCGCTTTCAGCTTATTCGAATAAATAAAATTTCCATTACATTTGCCTTCATTTTTAACCGTTACATGAAGCAGTTAGCTATTAATTAACTGGCTGCAAATGAATTCGAAACAGAGGTATACAGCTGTATATATGAAACAAATAAAACTAATTTAAAATACATACATAACGTACAACCTGCTTTGGAAAAAAAAATAGTTACTTAATCTTAAAATCCAAACAATCCATTAATTAAAGAATGATCGACTATTACATTCATCTTAAGAGGCTTATAATCTGTAAGGCTTATCCCAACTTTTTAACAGTTAATTTTTAGTTAAAGCCACTTTCCTGTCGCTTCTAATTTCAGCTTACAAATTTCCTGCCAGAACGTGTTTTTATAATCGCGGTTAAATGCAAATGAAGGAAGAACAATATTTAAAGTCGAAGTTGCACTGACTTCGTTAGACTGCTATCCCACGTAGGTTTGTTTCGAAAGAACAACTGTTTAGAACAATTTTTCTGCTTTGTCACAACAGCCAATCACCACAGCTCGCTTTGGGGTTAACACAGGGGAAACTGGTTCTCCATTACAAACAAGCTAACAGCGTTCGGCGCTGATAGCTGATTGGTTGAAAACGAACAACTTGCAACTTTTTTCGAAAGGAAGGAAAAAGTCGCACGTCTTTCTTTCAATAGTAAAACAGGCAGAAAAATTGTCCGAAACAGTTGTTCATGTGAAACAAACACCGTGTGATATGGGCTTTTAGAAAGCCAGATATTCTGACCAGCGCGAGTTCGTCTTTTGGCTATATTCTCTGTAAGCTATTACTACGCTCAGCCGTATTTCAGGCCCTTGATAGCTTCGCCGTTTAGTAGTTAGCGTTTAAGGGGCCAACTCCTGTAAAATTTTGATAGCTTCGGCTATATCTTTTTAATTTAGTTAAGTTTATTTCATAGTATTCTTGATTCAAACCCAAGTAGAGGCTTTTCTGTACGTCCTGAGAGAGGACCGTCTGTAAAACTTTATTTTGAGCAATAAAGGGTAATAAAACCTTCTTGAGTTTCTGTCTCCTGAACTAAAGCGATTATTCGCTTACCAGTTCTCAGGGTTCCACACATTTAGCTGTAAATTCTAGGTTGGAAGATTACAAATCTTCTTAGGCCTGCTTTTAACGTAAGAGAAATAAATATGTCTTAGATGTCTGCGATTTCAGAAGTGGAAAGGAGAGGTCTGGAAAATATACAGATTTAATTCTTCTATGTATAAGTCAAAAAAATAGGCACAAACCTGTAAACATTCTAAAAAAATATTTGCTCAAATATATTAATATAATTGTTGTACAGCATATCATATTACGGTTATTACGTAATAGTTTTGCTTAAAATTCTCTCATATGATTTTCCTAATACATTTTACTGCATGTTCTACTGCGTTTTATATTCAATAGTTTTTATTACTTCCTATAAAAGTAATTTACTCTACTTATTTCGGTTGAGTAATTTACTCTATTCTCTACTTATCTTTAAAGTTATCATAATCAAAATATGTATTACAGTATATTAAAGCAATATTTTACTGTAGTAAATACACTGGATTTTAATTAATTTTTATAATTACTTTTCACTAATATACCCCTGATTTATACTAAGATTTTTCACGTCCTGGAGTGGGGAACTGGAAAGTAATTATTTCAATATTTAGTTTCAATGTCGCACTCTGAAGCACACACTCAGTTATGCATCGCAAAAATTTCATCATTGACCATAGCTCACATTAAAAGAATCTTCTTTGACTACATCATATTACTCGTACATTGTGCAGTATCAGAATCATATAGATATTCCAGTAAAGGGGATTGTTCAACGCGTTCTTCATCAATTCCCTGGCTACACTCTTGTTTTCTTTACCAACTTGAATGAGTGCACTACTTCAACCTTTTTTACCTAGACATTTACTACTCTCTTTATAAGAGAATGAGCATGTGTTAAGTATATTGTACAGAAAAATTCTGTAAGCTTTTCTTTTAAATGTTC
Organism: Stegodyphus dumicola; assembly: GCF_044657685.1. Classification (NCBI taxonomy): domain Eukaryota; kingdom Metazoa; phylum Arthropoda; class Arachnida; order Araneae; family Eresidae; genus Stegodyphus; species Stegodyphus dumicola. The sequence continues at coordinate 155,414,555 of NC_140780.1, read as the reverse complement.
TTAAATTTAAATTTTAGAAAACAAGAAACTCTATTATTCCCGTTTGCGACGGAGTTCATTCAGGGAATTACCGAATGGCATCAAAAAATAATTCAACCAAAAAATTCTAGTTGCTGAAATCAACTTTGAAAGGATCTTGAAAAATAAAGATTTTGTCAGAAAATTCGATGAGACTGTGCAATAATTCAAAGAAAATAATTCGAAATTTAGATTGAAATTTTTGAGATTTTAGAATCGTCTCTGTTTCAGTTGTTTAAAGAAACATGAGCATCTAATTTACAGTCAACAGTGAATTAATAAAGAAAGAGTACAGAGCTGAAAATTTTTCAGCTTCTTAACTAAAAATTTATAGCGATGGCATGGACTAAAAACTTAAGCAATTACATAAGATTAAAATATCATTGTCTGAGCGCAGCAACTGTAGCAGTTGAAGACTAGATTATAAACAAATGGATATTAAACCTGTTTTATTTAATAAAGGGCTACGACATGAAAAACATGATCAGCTGCAATGAAACTGCCTTATTTCATTGACCTTTGCCAAATGAGACAGTAAAATTCAAGAAGAAATTTGCCACGACTAGAAACGCACTAAAAAAGACTTACTAGTATTTCTATGCTGTAACGTTGATGGAAGCTAAAACCTTTTACTTGCAGCTACAGATAATTTTTTTGAAACCACTCTTTTTCAAAAACGTAAAGAAACTGCCATGCAAAAAGGCATGAATCTATTGTTTTTCGAACTCTTTGAAAAAATTTGATAAAATTATGAAAAATGAGTAAAAACGTCCTGTTGTTTACGGATCACTACTTTTCACATCCGCGTAGTCTCACATGTGCACGCGTAATTGTTTACTCACTATACTGCTTTCGTCTGTGGCTTTGCAAATGCGGTCAAGAGCAGGAGACTGACGTTAATTACGGAAGGGAAAAGTAAACGGCTGTGTCAGGGATCATAAGGGAAGATATATTTTAAAAGTAAAGTGTTTTTAGGTCTCATTCAGTATCAGTATATCAGGAATATATATCGCGCGCTGGAGATAATTTTTTTTTTTTTTTTTTTCCGTACAGTGTTGCCATTGCTCGCTTTGAAATCGCTGAGTTTTTAATCAAAAATTCGTTGAAGGCTTATAAAATATGAAATCGATAATAAAACAAATTTTAAATTCAAATTAGGGCTTCCACACACCGATATTCTATGGAAGATTACGTTATTCAAATTTAGATGGCTCTAGGTACCGTCGCTTTATCAAAACATACATACATTCATGCAGACTCTTCATTATTTAATTTCTTTAAATATAATACAGGGCGATAATATTTGGTGGCAACAATTTGAAAAGTGATTCGCCGTTTATAGTTTTCAACGCAAAATGCCAAAATGAAATTAATAATCCTTCTGGGCAAATTGTCCCTTTAATAATGTATTCTAAGAGCGATGGGCTGATGCCTAGCAGTAAGGGTTTGGAATCAAGAATATATTTCGCAGAGCCATTATATTACTTGCAAGTATTTCCTTAACTGATATCGTTAAATTTTGAAATGTCATATAAACTAGAAAAGGGATATAAAAATTAGGAAATATTTTATTTTTAAATAAACATTTAATTTATGTTTATTTATTTAATCAATTAGCTGCAAATATTTTACTCAGTTGTTGTAGTAGAGTTGTAATTTTATTGGGGGGGAAACTAGGAAATTCTACTGGTTAAGTAATGGAAAATCGAGAAAACGAAGCAATAACACAGATAACTAGCAACATGTAACACAGATAACATGTAACTAAATAAAATATTATACATTTTTTTAAATTACAAATTTACATTTATTAATCAATTCAAGAAATGCATACAAAAGCATTAAAGTCAAGATTACTGTTTAATTTGACGGTATGTTTACACATTATGGGGTACATAAAACGGCTTTTCTTCGTTAAGAAGTTCGTTTTAAAAAAGGTACCCTTTTTCATCGAAATCGTCGGCACTGATACGAAATGAAGGGCGATTTATTTATACTATACCTCAATTTCCTGGCCTGTAAGACGCGCAGTGATTTATCAGGTTAAAACTTGGGAAAAATACTTATACAGGAAAGAATTAAGTACCCATTTTAATGATAACACTTTATACAACGAAAACGGAACTGTTGCATTAAAAAATTAGCAAATACATCAGCGTTTCTTAGAATCCCAGAAATTCGTAATCACTGTTGCTAAAAATCATAGTTATTTTCACTTAGGTTGTCACTGTAACTAGATTTGCACTTTTCTAAAACACAATGTCATCCTTATTTCCACCTAGTGCACTGCTCATTCCACACTTTTTAAAAGATTTGGTGTAGGATAAAATTGGATAATAGGATAAATGTATTTTTCAGTATTAACTTCATTCTGAAGAATTTTCTGCAGTCTAGTTTGCGTTAGTTTATTCATAAGTCTCAAATTAAAAACAATTTAATGTTTATATGTCACTAGAAAATTAACCAAAAAGCAGCGACCACAGTGTAATTGAAAAACAGTCCTTAGACGTGGAAAGGTTGAAAGCCATTTGGGTTAAGACTATTTTCTCAGATACTCAGCTACTTCGCATACATGTAACATAGCATTCAAAATGAAAAATTCAATATTTACTACAAATTCATTGATGTAACAAATCTCAAATCTCTGTCTTTCTACTCCTACTTTAAAAAAAGATGTTATTTGCCTTACAGTTTATAGTTCACTAATACATTTTCATTGTACAAAATTGCATTCCTTCGAAGGATTCAATTTGTATTTTCCTCTGTATAAAAACTGAATGCAGAGAAGTTGAATGTTTAAACGACCCCCACATTTTCTCAAGACCACGAGCAAGACTATCCCCTCCTTTTCAGCCCCCCCCCCCGTGAAAAAAGGGGCTCTAAATTTACGACCTAACCGCATATAGGGTGATCAAGGATCAAGGATCAAGGAAGTGCAATTTACGGAGTTCATAGGCAAATACGCCTTTACCTCCACATCTTCAAAGGAAATTAAATCATCCGAAAGAGGGTATTGTCAAATAAGGTAAAAATTTTGATAAGCCGAATGACTTGGGGTAAGTGCCTTCACACTGAGTCAAAAAAAGGCAAAAAACTCAGAAGGTCTTAATTTTGCGCCGAAAAAGGGCCAGAATAATTTAGATAGGGGCAGCCAGAAAAATTTTGACTAGAAAAATAAAAGGTGAAGTTTCCTTGAACCTTGATAATCATTTTCTTTGCATACGTCAGATGAAGGACACGCAGGGGAATTCCGATGCGCATTCTTCGAGGTGGGAGGGAGGGGGGAACCTGTTTACAGGTCGAAAAAGTAGTTCTGTCAGTGATCAGCTGGGAGGGAGAAGTTTCATTTTTGACCGCTATTCATTGCGGTTTTTAAAAGCCAAAAAGGACGCTGTTAAGCGCCTAAGAAAGTTCCTTTTTAAAGGAAGAGAGAAGTTAAAGTTTAAAGAATCTTTTTCAGTTTTAAAAAATCTTTTTCAGTTTTATAGCAGTTGATAGATTAAAGTATGTTAAATCATTCCTATTTGACTGTGATGTTTCTTATTAAAGAAACGTTAAGGAGGTTCCTCGAGTTAATGCCGTGTGCATTAAAGAACTTTAGAGGCGGGGGGGGGGTTAAGGAACGAGAGGTAGTTATTCACGTGGCTGTCAGTGTGCTCGTATCTAGCCCGTTTAAATGGCAGAGCTGAATATTTCCTATTGCGCATATAGGGTGATTTCCTCTCGTCAGCCGTCAGATCGTGGGCTACGCGCTCAATAAAGGCCCATAATAGGAAAGTTAAATGCGTAAGGAACTCTTTAGGAAAGTTAAATGCGTAAGGAACTCTTGGAAAAGAACTAGGTATTCTCGATTCTGGCTACTTTCTTACGGATTTCTGGGATACAGTGATACTTCCAAACAATCTCTAACTATTTCAAGGAAGTATGTTTACTTCCTTCGAATGACAGGCAGATTACTTCAACGGAAGATAATGAAGCTGATACGGATTTTAACATTGATGAAAAGGGCTGGAGTAATATTACTCAGTGTTCATTAGTCTTTCCAAGATTTGATCAGGGTCAATGAAAGATATACTAACAGGTGAATATAGGAATACTAAAAGAAATGTTGAAGCTATTTGTGATGACAATGGTGGAAGAATCAGATAAAAATGAAGATGAAATTATTGTTCAAAATTTATCAACATTTTTTAAATGCACTGGCAGTTTTAGAATCGTTGAGGCACTATCTTCAAACTATTGAAGATATTCACCAATCGCAATACATTTTGAAGTATTAAAAAGTTATTTCTTTTTGCGCAAGACTTAAGCAATGCTAATTAATTCTAGCAACTTTTTCAGATGTATAGCTATCATTTATAATAAAATACTATTCAACTGATGTAAATATAGGATGCAAAAATATTATTTTTAAAACACAAGACAAATAAATTAAAATTATGATTAATCTTATTAATTTCTTGCTTATAGCCATTTTAATTCGTTCCTTCAAATCGACAATTACTCTTTCCTCACTTTTTTTGGGTTAATAAATAGAAACTGTCAAAAAATTAAGTAAATTGTTACATTGTACTTTATCTTTCTTTATCTTTTGGGAATTCTTTTTACTTTATCAATTCTTTATCATTTGGGAATTCTTTTGAGCGATGTGAATTCTTTACATTATATTTAATATACTTACTGACCGCTCCGAAAACGCTATTGAATTTCTGACTTTGTGAGTCACATACGCAGTTAATGAATTCTTCATAGAGCATCCATTAAAACATTTCCTTTGAGTGTATTTAAATATTAAATTGTATTCTTGCATTTTAAAGGCCCGTCTTGTGAGTCTCGGTGATAATGAAGCACGGCCACATGAACTCTGTAGAACTTAATTGGTGACTTCTCGAAATATATTCGAAATTTCTGCACCGCCAAGAACTGCTGACGTTTCCATTTCGGTAGCGTTATAATTTGTTCGAGTTAGGTTAAGGGTCTTGCTAAAATATGCAACTGGCTGTCTAATGTAACATCAAGAGCAGATCCGTAGGAATAAATCTTCAGCTCTCCATACAGCAGTACTCTGTATGGATCTCAAAAATGCGTTTGACTCCGTGTGGTGGCCTGGTATCCTTGAAGCCTTGCGCAACATTAAATGCCCTCAGAACATATTCAAGCTAATGAATAGTTTTCTAACAAACAGAGCAACGATAATCATCAGCAACAACAGTATAGTAGAAAGAAGAATAACAAGGGGCTGTCCACAGGGCTCTTGTCTAAGTGCAGACCTGTGGAACATCACCTTCAATTATATCACCTCCTACAAGTAGCCGGACCATACAAAGCTCATCGCCTTTGCCGACGATGTGGCCTTTGTAACAAATGGGCATTCAAGAGCCATACTAGAAAAGAACAGTAACGAGACTCTCTCCATATTCCGTTCCTTCTGCGTCAATCAAAAACTAATAATTTCAGAGCCCAAATCACATATTATTTTATTTCCAAAACCGGGCAAATCGCTACAAAGGCTACCTTGCATTAAAATCAATAATAAAAGAATCAAGATCTCAAAAGAAATCAAATTTCTTGGATTGAAAATTGACCAAAAGTTTTCTTGGATCTCACACCTCATGGAAATTCGGAAGAAGACCCAAACTATTTCTAGAGCCCTCGCGAGGATGCAAGGCACAACGTGGGGCCTCAAGTCGAGGATGCAAAACATTCTTTATAATACCGTGATCGAAAAAATAATCCTCTACGGGGCATCAGCATGGGCTTACCCTATGACAGTGATAAGGAAAAGAGTCTTAGCTTCGATCCAACGCCCCTTCCTCTTACAAATAGCAAAAGCATACAGAACTACCTCAACGGCAGCTCTCTGTGTATTAACAGCAATCCCACCCCTCCATCTGAAAACAAAAGAAGATGCAGACTTAGCCACGTTATTCCACCTCAAGAAAAACATAGAGGTAGAAGATCAAAACCTGTGCCCCCTTGATTTTGAACAGCCACGAAATCATTACATAAGACACCCTGCAGTACATGCAAAACTCAGAATATCTACAAAAGAAGACACCCTCAGTGTACCTTCATTTCCAGTCATGTACACAGATGGGTCAAAGTTAAAAGAAGAAGTAGGATGCGCGTTCTTTGCACTCCTCTCAGAACAAGAAACAACAGAATGGAAAGGACACCTAAGGAACAACAACAGCGTTTTCCAAGCTGAGCTTTCAGCCATAAAACACGCTATTCTATGGTCTCATCAAAAGCATCTAACATATGTTACCATCTACAGTGATAGCCAAGCGGCAATTAAAGCTGTCAATGATGCAAGAAACAAATCATCAATAGTACAAGATATCCACGATTTAATATCACAGCACAACAGAACATTTATAAAAATAAAGTGGGTAAAAGCGCATGCTGGACAAGCCCAAAACGAAAGGGCAGATGCGCTTGCTAAGAATGCAGCTGAAGACCCATCTCTACCTCCAATCAATGTCCCATTCCCTAAATCGTATGCGAAACATATGTTGAAAAAAATTACATTAAAGAAATGGCAAGCTGAATGGGAAAATGCAGAAGTAAGAAGGCTTTTTAACTTCTACAAGAAACCCACTTATGATCCAATCTCTTATAACTTCTTCATCAAGATATTCTTATCTGGACATGGTCCTTTCCCCACGTACTAGTTTGCACGAAATTTGAGCGATTCAGACAAGTGCGTATGTGGGGAAAAGGGAGACCCAGAGCACTATATTTTCAAGTGCCAGCTCACAAAAGAGCTACACTGCAAAGGAAGGTCACAAATTACGCCTGAGTACATTAAATGCATGCTAACGATCCCTCAATTACAACAAAGGGTTTCCTTGATTATGAAGAAACTTTTCGCATATAAAAGAGAAGACATATGTCAAGATGTTATCACATCTGTATAAATACCACTTATTCCATAACTTGCAATATTAATGCAAGATTTCAGAAATATTGCAAATGTCTGAAACAGGCTAAATATGGTATGAATAGTTTTTACAAAATAATTACATTAAGAATTTGGACTGTATTAGGAGATGAGGGGGAAAAATCTTGTAATAATTAAATCATTAATTAAAAAATAATATACGACTCTATTAGATATATTAGTGTAAATGTAAGTATTATGTGATTTTCTAATATATATTTTCTGTGTTTATGATACATTAATTTACAAAAATAATAATGTAAGACTTCAGTGCTGATGCAGTTGTGTGTAACAAGTTAAAAAATGAAAGGAAATGTATTAATAAGATAATTCGTCTTAGTAATTCAACTAAGTATAACAAGATGCACAAAAAAAAAAAAAAAAAAAAAAAAAATTCTTCCCCAATTAGTTCCTTAAAAAGATGTTTATTGTAATTCGATATAACTAGATATACTAATGTAAATATATTGTTTGTATGAAGTACAATGTACAATGAAAGTTTGTATGTATGTTATATTAATCTGCCATGATCCAACTTTTGTTAATAGGTAAATTTCTTTGTAATAATTGTATACTGTGTCTTTGTAATTGTATATTCAATACGTAAGTCTGATATTAATGTAAAATTACTATGTAAATGTCATGGTAGGCTAGCATCCGATGCAGGCCAACTAAAAGCCCAGCGGGGTACAGTAGTGTGGTGGAGCAACACCTGTAAAAGGTCACTGACGAAGTTCTGGTGCTCCGTCCACTTTTCCCTGTCCCTGTCCCTGTCTAATGTAACAAGTAGAATGTTTGATTACAAAGTTATTTTTGGTATGTTTTAAGAATACAGCAAAATTTATGCCACAGTTAACTTTTAACATGTTATTTAATCAAAAGTAATATGGGCTGTACTGTGTCCTTAAATCTGTATTTTGTATATTATAAGTACAGCACAAAGTAAACAAAGAGTATTTTTGTGTGCAAAATGGGTAATTTGTTTGTAATGTGCAATTTTGCTCTTTATTTAAGAGCTCTTAATTTATTTATCTGTTGTATCAAGTTATTTATTTCTGTCTTATATAACGAAGTTATGTACTTATAATCCAGTTATGTCTTATTTAAACAATTACATTGTTCAGAATCTATGTTGAATTGTCAAGAATAATGTTCAGCGTAATATGTTGCAAAGAATATATAGTGTATTAAGTGTAGCATTGAGTTGTAAATGTGCCTAAGTACAGTGCAATGATCAACGCAATGCATATTATGAAATGTATATTGTAGCGAGTATGTGTAGTAATGTGTTAACATGCGATGTAGCCAGGAAAATGTTTAATTTCGCATGCAGAAAAATCTATATTTTGCCCTTGTATGGCCATGTACTTTGCCCTTGTATTGTTTTCGGAATGTAGCTTCAGATAGTTGCGGGATCCGGACGATACCCGATTAGTCTATGTAAGCCGTCCTTGTGTTCGGACGTGCTCTCACCTGTCTGTCTTGTATGTTCATCTACAGCCCCGCTCAATTCAAGACGCACTTTTTTGAGCTCTTGAAAGCAAAAAAATTGAACTGCGGATAAAGCATCATTTTGATATTAAAAGTTATATGTTCAAAAAGCACTCCAGCAAAGGAATCGGAGATTCCAAGGGATCCATCTAACCACCAGTGGGATATTATCAAAAAGCGAGTTAATCTGTAAATTCAACGTCTTAATAATATTTAACAAAATTATGGATAATCGATGTCAAGGTATGTCATTTCGATTCATATTTTGGGGAAAAAAGGCACAATAAGCGTTGCAAATTTGTATTGATTACAGATAAGTACTTATCTGTAATACCTACTTATCTGTAATTAAAATATGTAGGCTTTTATACAACATCTATGCCAAACTAAGACTGCTGTCTAGCCTAATTTTAAATATTAGTTCCTTCCTTTGTTTGGAATTTGCAATTTGTCATATCTCTGTGTAACCACATGTCTACTGTCTTCAGTTAGCGAAATTCTAAGATTTTCATCTTTCCTTATATATCACTTCAGAAACGGTGTCTGGCTCCAGCATTGTGACCTGTCGCTTCTTTTGTACCATCAGTGCATATATCTGCACATTTTTCCCGCAGTATTACATTTGATGAGATTAACTCATCTAAAAAATTAAATAATTTAGCCCCTGATATGCTTCCTGGTTGGCAATAGTCTGCTAAGAAAACGCCCTACCCAGTAATGGAGAGCTTAAGACCACTGAATACTGGAAATTCGATCCCAGGCAAACATATTGGCTGCATGATTGATTTTTGTAGTTTTTAGCAGGTTTAACATGAATACATGCCGGTTTCTCTTAGAAAGTACTACAGGAAAGCATCGCTGCCTCTCGTCAGATAGCTGTCGTGTGCTTTGCCATATTCAAGTAACGTAACCTAACCTTCAAAATCGAAGCTCTTCTTGATAGCTTTGTGAGTAAGTACAAGTAACAAATACCGTTAAACCAACTAACAGAGCGACATCAGTAAATTTTTCATTTGCAGTTTGAATTTGATACACTTAATGCGACTGAGGAGTGACTCTTTCATATAGTTAGCTTATAAGGTATTTCGCCCGCTTTCCTTTAAATCAATTATCATCTACCGTTAGAATTTAGGGGTGGAATCTGGCCATGTTTTCGTCATTTGAATTGCCAAAAACTCAGTATGTCCTCAAATGATCCAAAATTTTCTTCTAAATAGAATTTGAATGTTTTTTTGTTTAGCTCGATTACCTCCACTAGCTTGCTACTTTTTTATCAGAACTTTGCCAAACATCAATAGGCATTCGAAAAAAATTATACGTTTATGTAATACCTAATATTCCAAATTGTAAGCTTTTTATCTTTATTTCTCTGTTTATCATTCTGTCAAAAGAATTAAACGCCTTTTATTTTTACACTGAAAATATTGCATTGCCGTATAGATAAAATATCAGTGATAGAGTTGCATGCTTTATCATCAGTCACAGAAAAAAGTGAATGATTACTCATTAAATTTGTTATGAGGTAGTGTAAAACAGTATTATGTAGTTATATGATTTCTTCGTCTTCTTTCTTTTCTCGTTCACAGAATTTTTTTTATGATTCCTTAAAAATCTATTCATAAAGGCATATAACAACTTGTACCAAATTATCTCAGAATTTACTACTATAAGCTTACATATTCAATGAAGAGGTGCAATAAATGTTATAAACAAAGCTGAATCTCTGTCTTTAGATCCATGAAATTACTCGTTTATAAGAACTGTGGGTCTTGAGGAGATATTGAATCCCCCAGTTTGTAACTGAAAAATGTTATTTCTATGTGTTCTTGGTCAGATAAAGTTTACTGCACTTTCTTGCGCAAAAACAAAACGTTCAGCAGTATGATGAAACAATTAAAATATCTTGTTTCTGTGATAAATATTTAATATCATCATACAGACAAAACTACCAGATCTGACTTGTATATTCACTGAAAGTTGTTTATTTTGGGAGGAGGTCTCACTTTTTACAAAGACTGTTTTAAAAATACAAATTCCTAATCACTATAACTCAAACTTTTTATTACTGTGTACAAAATGTTAAATATATACTAAAGCATACATAACTGTACTTAACTTGTCCATGAGAAAATCCAATCAGTCGAAATAGGAAGATTATAAATCAGATCGAACATTATCCCACGACAGCTTTCATTAGGAATACTCTCACAACAGGCGCAGATAGAAGTGGAATGGAACACCAGAATTTCCCTAGATGGATTCGAAAGTCTAACACACCTCTTTCCATACTCCCAAACCACTTGACAGGATTCTCAGCTTTGCAGTACCATAAGTGCCCTCGATGCCGCACAGAAATTATGTATTTGAAAAACAACGTTATCTTTCGGAGATTCGAAACCCGGATTCGAAACCAGCATCGGCGACTATTATGCAGATCAGGGTGGTACCAATAACCAGCAATCGCACAATCGGCCATTCCTACTATTTAAGGCGTGAGAAAGGGGACCGTGTTAAAGGATCCGAAACATTTGCTTGCATATGTTTCGTATTATATACAAAGCGATTACATCACGTGTCTTCCAGCAAATGAAGTGGCGGTCTCTTACAAGAGGTCTCAAATGGTCTCTACAGGAGATGCAAAATTGAATTTTATCAAGTTCCCGTTCAGAATATTAGTTCCTAATTATTTTTTTCAGTTTGATTAGACTTTTTACTTTTTATTCTTTAATTATACTTATACTTTCTTTTCCACTTCCACCAATCTTTTTAAGGATATTCGAGCTCCGTGGATTTCAAGTACCTCTATGCTGCAAAGATACTATACATTTACAAACATTATTATCTTCTCTGGGATTTGAACCAACTTCAAACGATGTAATAACCATCTTCGTTACTGAATATATCAATTAAGGCGACGCTGAATAAATTATTTAGGCCATCTATACCGCTTCTACCTTCCCGGTGCTTTTGTATTACCTTTGTTCGGAATGCGCTCGAAACCCTTCATTAAATTCTTCCTCTGAAATTTTAGATAGAATTTACAAAAGTAAATAATAACTGCAATAGTAATCAGTGCTAATACTGTATAGGGTTATTTCAAAACAAGAATGGAATTTAAAGAATATATTAAAAATATAATGAGGATATTGTATGCCACTTTTTATTACATCTTACAGAAAATAGTAGCTAAGATAATTAATGAGTATATCTAAATCATAAGGTAACCATAAATGCTTTGTTTTTCATGTAGAGCCGAAGAAAGAGGTCACATAGGTTCCAAAACAGACACCAGAATGACTACTTTATGAAAGGTAGTTTATGCTCTTCAGACTGTACAATACATTTTTAAGGAATCTTTTTATTTAAGAAATATCCCACGTTGATATTCCAAGGTGGTAGTTATCCCTCTAATTGAAGAAAAAGTTTTTCGCTATCCTCTAATTGGGGTATCAGCCAGAAACTTAGCATAAAGAGAAAAGAGGTTCCCTGATCCCCATTTCTAAAAAGAAGGGGGCCATATGCAATACTGGAGGAAACGTCATTTCTGTACTCACATGTCCCTTCAAGTTTCATCGTAATATTTTTTACTGTGTTAGCCAATCAAAAAGAAAATTGCAACGGAAAGTAGGATGGGCAAAATTTTGACGGCACTTGGAGGTAGAATTTAGGAGAGCAGAGACTGCACCGTATAGTAGAAAGCAGAGCCGTAGCCCTTGATTTATCACAACATGGAAGATATCTATTTAAAGACTGAAACTAGTTTCGGATCTCGTTGAACATTATTGGCTGCAAAGCTCCCAACTCTGGAGTTTCATCATTGAGAACACAACAGTCCCTTTTCTGCATCATTTCTTAAGTATCCAATTGTTAACATTTTGCTTGTAGCATTAATTTTTCTGACTTTTCTTACAAATAACTTAAGCAGGATTTATTCAGATACCACATACATACATTTCGTTTTTGTTTCCTTTTTACAATTTTAAATATTTGGCGCAAGATAAGGAATTGAGAAACTTAATACAGCGATCTCGCGTTTTTATGAACTACGCTTATGAATGCCTATCTTATGAGCTTTGTTACAGTCTGCGCGAATTTTTTAAACCAGATGTCCACTCTAAAAGAGATGATATCCAGATACTGGCACGCCCTTAAATTCCGTAAAAACGTTTAAAACGCTTTCACGAATACAAAGTATCAGACTGGTAAATGCGTGCTGGACAGGTGCTTGCAATATAAGAAAGGGACAGGAAATTTACATCCATAAAGAAATCTATACTTATTAGGAGCTAAGTTTCGCTCCTAAAGTCTGATGCCGCTTATGTAGCCTGAGATATTTTGGGCTATCACCCTCCTCAAAATCATGATAGTCACGCTTTCCTGGAACTCCTGCAGGTATAAAGATTGATAATCTTTACTCTTCCAACATATATTAAGCCTTTATCGATTAATTATCTCTTCACCAATTACACAATATTTTTTCACTTTCAATTCATTAAGCAGTCTATGCTATATTCCAAGCCTTCATTTAAAACGAAAGGATTATCATCTTATCGTTCGGATAAGGGAGGCGGCTGTGAATCATCTAGTAAGCTGTGTAAAACGGAAACGTCATTGGAATTTCTGAGAAAGTGTCTTTTTTATTTACAGCGTGCTGTGTTGTTATCGAGTTCAAGAAAATCGAAAGGAAACATGCTTGCCTTAATTAATAGATTCTTAGACTGGATAAAGAGTTTGTTTTGGAAAGAAGAAATGGAGTTGACTTTAGTGGGCCTACAGTATTCCGGAAAAACTACTTTCGTCAATGTGATATCGGTAAGTTTTGTTTTGCGTCTGCTAGAAATACTCATTATAATTTTGTGAACCATTGACTAGGTGTATTATATAGTCGCATGATAAATAAAGCTGTCTTCCGTATGAATGTAATAATTTTTGGTCTGAAATATGTGTTACAGTAGTTTGTTTAAAGGCCTAATGAGGAAACAAAACTAACATGGAAGCAAAATTTTAGCTCCAAGCATATTTCCTCATATTTTAATATATTGTGTAGTCACTGCTTTTAATAAACCCAAAATCACTGCAACGCAAAATTAATATTCACCTACTTTATTTCTTACAATTTATCCTAAAATGTAGGGAGGGCTTTATATTTGTGGGAAGGGAAGTCGTATTTTTGAGTAAATGTGATATAAAAAGTACTCATTCAAACTGATGTATTAATGTATATTTATTTTAAATATTTTATTCTAGATTCTAAAATAAAGGAGAAATATATGAGAAATGGTGTGCTATTCAGAAATGGTATACATTTCGAATCCAAAACAGCAATTTAATCTCCTCAAGCAGAGGGTGATTCTGCACTTTTCCCCGGATTGCCGCCATGTAGTTAGATTTCGCACCAGTGATAATGTTTGCTGCTAAGTCATGATCCCCCAGTAAGAAAGAAACATACTGAAAATTACCATCTATAAAAATTCATGTTGAGAAAATAGTTTATAAGCTATATTAACAGCCTTCCCCAGAAGTCTTATTTATGTGGACTAGCATTTCTTTTCATAAATGTGAAAACCATTTTGTTTCCTTTTTTCTCTCTGTTCGTAAATATTAGAAGCATATGTACACTTTTGTATACATAAGTGTTCTCGTACCAGTTACATGGATATCCATTCAAGATCATTCACACTTTTAGATAATATGCTTTGTATTCTCAGGCATTAGAAAAATGATGTATTTATATTAATTTTATTTCATCATTATGAATGTTATTTATGTTTAAGAGAACTATTTTCATAGCTTCCATTACAATACAGTACGATGTTCGAGATCTGAACTCATCGGGACTTCGGCAATTTGGGATTTTTCCGTATATTATGTAATCAGTTTAAATCTAGTAAGATTCTTTAAATCTACGCAAGTAGAAATTATAAAATTAAAAATATGAAATCATGAAGCATTTATGATCTGAAGGGTATCAAAATTTACAAGGAAAAAAAACTTAATATTTATTTATTTTATTTATTGGTTGATCTTTACATTACGGTAACTTGGCGATTTTTTGGCGAAAATTTGGCGACCAACTCCCCTACAGCAACCCTCTATTTTTTTTTTCCCCGCCGCCATTTTGTCTTCACGAAGTAAAGACTTGTTTCTTTTCTTCTTATCTACTGAACACTTCTTCCAACAATCTACTAGCCGAATTACACTTATGCTAGAAATTTTATTAAACAAAACTGCTTAATCATGACAAATATTCACTGCAAAATTCGGAAAAAGTGCACAATACCATACACCTTACGCGTTTTTCAAAATAACACATACACATAAACCATGTACACGCCGACTTATTTTTACTTAAAAAAAACATCCCAGAATTGCACAAAAATGGCATTGCGCACACTCTTCACTATATCCATGTACACTGCTTTTTTCTCATAAATTCGAAAAATTTCACGAAAATACATGACAATTTTCTCAATCTTTAAACCCGGTAAAAAGAACATATATGAAATTACCTGATCGCGAAAAAGTATTTACCCTTTACAAATATGAACATTTCCACATATAAAATAAATAAAATATCCAAAAACTTTTACCTCTAAATCATCTATTACATTATACACGTCACCAACGAATTCATACATGAAGCATTACAAATATTTAGTATCAAATATTTAAATTATTTCCATGCACGTTTATTTCAACTTAAACGTAAACCAAATTCCTACAAGCATAAAATTCACAAAATAACTATCATTTCATTAAAATATCACTGAACCATGTACACGTCGACTTATTTTTACTTAAAAAAAATCCCAGAATTGCACAAAAATGGCATTCCGCACACTCTTCACTATATCCATGTACACTGCTTTTATCTCATAAATTAAAAAAATTTCACGAAAATACATGACAATTTTCTCAATCTTTAAACCCGGTAAAAAGAACATATATGAAATTACATGATCGCGAAAAAGTATTTACCCTTTACAAATATGAACATTTCCACATATAAAATAAATAAAATATCCAAAAACTTTTACCTCTAAATCATCTATTACATTATACACGTCACCAACGAATTCATACATGAAGCATTACAAATATTTATTATCAAATATTTAAATTATTTCCATGCACATTTATTTCAACTTAAACATACACCAAATTCCTACAAGTATAAAATTCACAAAATAACTATCATTTCATTAAAATATAATTAAATTCAAAAACACCACTTAAAATATACATGAGCACATACATTCAATTAATAAAAATTACCTTACAATCCTAATTACTTTAAACTAAATCATTGCTAATAACAATTTTCCCAATAATACCAAATTCCTTTCCACCTTACATTTCCAACAATGCATAAAAATAATTAAAAATACTAACTTACCTAATCTCCTTCAAAATCTTCATTACGTGGCGGATACACTTTTCTTCATTCTCTTTCAGAATCTTTAAAATCATACTTATCTTTCAAAGCAAGATACCAGGTAAAATAAATAACATAATAAAACATGTTTATTTCTCTCTCACACAACCTTAAAAAACATTTCTTACTATCCTTTTCAATATCACTAAATACCCATTTCGAATTCACTTTACTTACGGCCATGGGATCCAAAAATTCACAAACACTATTTCACACAACACAGAATAAAGCCAAATACAAAATTTCCAAATTTTTTCCCGATTTCCCCCCCTTTTCCGATTAAAGAACCGTAATTCGTCCATTAATATCACATGACATATCCCATGATCTCTCATTTCCCCCACACAAAATAATGCGTAATCGGAACTCAGTACTGCTCACATTATTACCAAAGTCCCAGGTAGTAACCTTTATCGCGTCCAAAATGTCGCCAAACTACCAGTTACCGTAATGTAAAGATCAACCTATTTATTATTTCGACTCTAGTGTAGAATTGGGTGCCCCTTTGATTAACGATAATTTTTTAAATTTTTTATTTTATCGATGAAACCTCATTTCTGGTTACCATGATAGTTTTAATTTTGTTGTAGCTTCCTGATTTTTTTTTTTTTTTTTTTTAATGAAAATAGATTAATGTGTACATGGACAAATTTAAGGCAATGTGCAATGCCTAGTTTGTGCAATTCTGGAATTTTTTTTAAAGTGAAAACAGATCGATATGTTCATGGACACAGAGTTTGTGCAATTCTTTGACTTTTTATTTTAGTTTTGTGTAGTGGCCATCTTGAAATTTTACCTTCCTGTTGCCGATCTTGGCATAAAAAAAGAATCGCCAAAAACAAGGAGCACCCAATTGTAAACTTTTACCTACATTTCTTTGAATGTAAATTATTCGAGTTGCTTCGTTTTTTGTTCTAATACTTTCTCTTCAATTCTATAGACAGACATAATCTCTTGGTCAGTTACAAAGTTCCACTGTTCAGGTTATGTAATTGCTGTTTCGAGAATTCTGACCAACTTGTCAATCGAAGACGAAGAAATTTACTTCTCTGTCACTTTCTTCACTATCGGTATTTTCTGGATCTAGAATCGCAGTACAGATTTTGGCATGCATTGATTGATGATTGAAGCATTGTCATCATAATGGAAAAACTTTGTTTTATCATCTTCATTTGTAACCACTTCTCCACATTTCATTATAAAATCCATTAATTGGAAAATTTCACCTGTGGTTTGCGATATCTGAAAACCTTTAAATTCGCAGCTATCATCTTCACCATCCTCACCGTGAAATATGGTAGCTGGTCATAAATTATGCCAAGCATTATTTTAAAGTATCTGGAGGCACAACCTACTGCAATCTTTTGATGCTCTACACAGCAGATTTTATGTTAAAATATGTCAAAATTTCTTGAATAGTCTTACCATTATTCAAGAAATTTAAGATGGATTTTTAAAACTGTGACTTTATATTTGCACTTCAGCACAAGCACTATTCCGATATCCATAGGCTGAATGATGGACATACAGTTTGGAGGAAGGAATAACATGGATATATTATCTTTCATTAGAACTTTTAAGTGAAATATGAGCCAAACAGTTATCTGCAATCAGGACAATTTTTGTTTTGTTAGGTAAACGAACCGAATTCAAATTTTGCTGAGCCTCGGGTATGAAATTATTTTCAAACCAGTCGTACATTGTCATCTGTGCTCTTTTATTTGCATGATATATAACGTGGAAAATCTTCACTTCTTGCTCAAGGTCAGGTATTTTTTCCGAATACGAAAGTTTACACTTGTGCATTCCTGTAACATTTGTGCCTGCTAAAACTGTTAGTCTAGCTTTGGAATCTTGGCACCAATTGGAACCCTTTCTCTAGAAGTTGCCAAGGTATTTCACGGTGCATATTGCCAAAAAAGACCAGTTTCATCAGCAATGTAAATTTGTTCTGGAGGTAACGTTTCACTATTAATGAGTTCAATTAATTTATCTGCAAATAGTTCAGCAGCTTCAGTATCATCTGAAGCTTTTTCAACTCAAAACTTTTAATTGCATTATACCACAGCAATTTTAAAATTTGTTTAACCAATCTATTGAATGTGTGCATTCATTTTTTTAAGTTCATTTGTTCGTGAAATGTTTTGGTGCCTCTTTGGTAGATTTTTGGTGATTTATTTTGGCACAGTTGTTGGCACGGTTTTTACAATTGTTAGCCATCTTGAAAAATGCGGTTTTTACGTATTTTATGCATAATAAAGTATTCAAAACATTAAAAAAATAAATATCATTAAAAAT
The DNA here is from genome assembly GCF_044657685.1 of Stegodyphus dumicola. Classification (NCBI taxonomy): domain Eukaryota; kingdom Metazoa; phylum Arthropoda; class Arachnida; order Araneae; family Eresidae; genus Stegodyphus; species Stegodyphus dumicola. The sequence continues at coordinate 155,396,370 of NC_140780.1, read as the reverse complement.
AATGCATTCATTTTTTGTTGAAAACGTTTTTTAAGATGGCAGGCAAATGTAAATAAATACATTTACTACGAGTATAAAACACTAAAGTAAGGTTAAATTATTACTTTCATATAGCAAAGAAATAGGGTTGGATCCTAACAGAGCCCACACCCTTGGCACGCCCACTTACATGGTGCACATCGATGTGTACATAGACAAAGTCAAAAGAGTGTGCAATGCCAAGTTTGTGCAGTTTTGGGATGTTTTTTTAAGTGAAAATAGGTCAATGTGTATATGGATACCGAGTTTGTACAATTCTTTGACTTGTTATTTTCAAGTTGGCGATTTTGAGAACCGCGTGAATTCTCCACTTTCCCAGTTCGTCGCCAAGGGTGTGGGCTCTCCTAGGATTTTATCAGAAATAGAATAAAAACACCGCTGTAAAAACATTGTGCCAACCTTTAATTGGATTAAAATATTACTTAAATTGAATATTGAATTAAAAACTATCATACCAACATTTAAAAGCATAAAAATATTACTTAAATTCAAATACTTTAAAATAAGTAAATAAGAATGCTTTGTACACTAGAGCTAAAATGACAGCAATTAGAAGTTTACTGTCGGTAAAAAAGGAGAGAGAGAGAACGGAGGATGTGGGCACTATCCTCTTACCAAACGGTTAATTAGTATAGCACCACATCGACCACTATCTATAGCACCCCTTTAAAATTGATAATGCCACCTGAAAGGTATTCAACGTGCATGACAAGACATACAAAATAACATGTTACAGATTAACCCTTAACGCTCCACACGTTTTTGTACCACTGCCTACCAGCAACTCCGGCACATTTTCGCAGCAGAATGCAGCATCCTGAATAGCTGCATAAATCTCTTTCTTGTAAATATTTTACCGAAAAAAGGGATGTGACTATTCGCCTTAACTGACCAATAGTCCTGCATATTTGCCAGCTGTATCGTACCCATATTGATAATAACTCCAATAAAAGCCCAAAAATCATCCTCTTCCACCGCACACCACGTTTTCCAAATAGAATTACTAGATATTTCTTTATTCTTTAGAACATTTTGTGCGTAATTTTTGGTTTCTTTTATAATTTCATTTACCAGTTTGTTTTTGAAAAATAGTTTGAAATATTGTGTCGGCTGTGCAATATTTGTAGGAATTTGTGGTCTAATGACCTTTGGCGATACACTAAAATGTATTCTATCTGGAATATCCAATTCTTCCGTTACATTGCGCCATTCATCTAAGTCTTCTGGCGACTCTTCGCTTTCACTTTCAATAACTACCATTCGTCGTCTCTTTCGTAGTATAATTTCGGAACCACTACTTGAAGTGTGAGAATTATAATCAACATTGTCTTCCACAATATCTTCTAACAATGAAAAATCAAACACATCTTCACTATCACTAAACTCTACATTCTCATCATTATAATTATTTTTCTCCATGTTGCTAACCATAAAATTGGTCAAATAATGTTTCAATCGTTCAGTAGCGAGAGTGAGCACATTTTAACTACAGATAACAATTGCCAACACTGACGATTCCGTAACATCTTAAGCCTAATCATGCTAAAAACATTGGGCTCTGTAGCGGAGCCTGCAGAGTTGCGGAACAAATGACGGATGGTTCTGCAACGAAGCGCTAAGGGTTAATATTCAAGATACATTACTGGTACATTACTGATGCAAATATGACACATGCAGAACTGATAAAAGGCTGATATAATACTGATACTAACACTGATTAATACTGATTCATTGATATGACACTGATTATTAATACTGATTAAATGGGAATGATTTTGCACAAGTCGGTAAATAAATCCACGAAATAATACGTTGCAGACTTGAAATATTGCGAATTAAAATATCGCAGATCAATGTTCTACTATTACATTACTGATGAAATATAACTGATATAATACTGATACAATACTTCACTGATGTAAGACTGTTATATTGCTCATGGAATATATGCATGAGCAATATGCATATACAATACTTTACTAATATTAATACTCATACAATACTTTACTGATGTTAATACTCGTACAATACTTTACTGATATTAATACTCATACAATACTTTTACTTGTATTAATACTCATACAGTACTTTTACTTGTATTAATACTCAGACAATACTGATTAATAGTGATTAATTGTAAATGGGAATGATTTTGTACAAGTCGGGGTTGATCTTTACATTATGGTAACTTGGCATTTTTTTTGGCGAAAATTTGCTGACCAACTCTCCTACAGCAACCCTCTATTTTTTTCCCCGCCGCCATTTTGTCTTCACGAAGTAACGACATGTTTCTTTTCTTTTTATCTACTGAACACTTCTTCCAACAATCTACTAGCCGAATTACACTTATGCTAGAAATTTTATCTAACAAAACTGCTTAATCATGACAAATATTCACTGCAAAATTGGGAAAAAGTGCACAATACCATACTCCTTATGCGTTTTTCAAAATAACACATACACATAAACCATATAAACGCCGACTTATTTTTACTTAAAAAAACATCCCAGAATTGCACAAAAATTTCATTGCGCACACTCTTCACTATATCCATGTACACTGCTTTTTTCTCATAAATTAGAAAAATTTCACGAAAATACATGACAATTTTCTGAATCTTTAAACCCGGTAAAAAGAACATATATGAAATTACCTGATCGTGAAAAAGTTTATACCCTTTCCAAATATGAACATTTCCACATATAAAATAAATAAAATATCCAAAAGCTTTTACCTCTAAATCATCTATTATATTATACACGTCACCAACGAATTCATACCGCAAGCATTACAAATACTTAGTGTCAAATATTTAAATTATTTCCATGCACGTTTACTTCAACTTAAACGTATACCAAATTCCTACAAACATAAAATTCACAAAATAACTATCATTTAATTAAAATATCACTAAACCATGTACACGTCGACTTATTGTTACTTAAAAAAACATCCCAGAATTGCACAAAAATGGCATTGCGCACACTCTTCACTATATCCATGTACACTGCTTTTTTCTCATAAATTGGAAAAATTTCACGAAAATGCATAACAATTTTCTGGATCTTTAAACCCGGTAAAAAGAACACATATGAAATTACCTCATCGCGAAAAAGTACATACCCTTTCCAAATATGAACATTTCCCCGTATAAAATAAATAAAATATCCAAAAACTTTTACCTCTACATTATCTATTATATTACAAACGTCACTAACTAATTCATACCTTTACTTCATTACAAATGGTTACAAATACTTAGTGTCAAATATTTAAATTATTTCCATGCATGTTTACGCAAATTACTTTACTTCCACCTTACATTTAGAACAATGCATAAAAGTAATATCCTCAAATAATTAAAAATACTAACTTACCTATTCTTCTTCAGAATCTTGATTACGTGTCCAATAAACTTTTCTTATTTCTGTTTCAGGATCTTTAAAATCATACTTATAGTTCACACCAAGGTACCAAGTAAAATAAATAACTTAATAAAACATCTTCACTTCTATCTCGCACAACCTTAAAGAAACACTTATTACTACGCCTTTCAATCCCACTAAATACCCATTTCGAATTCACTTTAGTTAGGGCCATGGGATCCAAAAATTAACGAACACTGTTTCACAGAACACAGAATAAAGGCAAATACAAAATTTCCAGATTTTTTCCTGATTTCCCCCCTTTTCCGATTAAAGAACCGTAATTCGTCCATTAATATCACATGACATATCACATGATCTCTCATTTCCCTCACACAAAATAATGCGTAATCGGAACTGAGTACTGCTCACATTATTACCAAAGTCCCAGGTAGTAACCTTTATCGCCTCCAAAATGTCGCCAAACTACCAGTTACCATATTGTAAAGATCAGCCCAAGTCGGTAAATAAAACCACGAAATAACACGTTACAAAGACTCAAGCTAATGCAAATTAACACATCATATATGCATTATCGACACATTACTGGTATATTACTGATGCAAATATGACTGATACACTATGGATGAAGGCCTGATATAATACTGATACAATACTTTACTCATGTACGACTGTAACATTACTGATACAAATATGCATATACAATATTTAACTGTTACAGTACTGATGCAATACTTTACTGGTATTAATAATGACACAATACTGATTAATACTGCTACTGATGTAAGACTGTTATATTACTGATACAAATTTGCATATAATCCATACGGAGCATATGTTTATGGCAGCAGAATTCACGCTGTCTGATATAAGTCCATGCCCTCAGCGCGGACAGTTTGTGAATTAAATTGACAATCTTTGTAATCAGATGTCTCTGCTTTATGATAAATTTGCAGAAAGCCTGCCTGTTGGTACTTGGCAGCTGAATATAAAGATCAGATGTCAATGGACAAGTGGTCAGGTAATGCTCTGGGGACCCAATGTCTCCGCAGCAGCAGAACTCGGTATGGCTGAGTCCGCGTTTTGCAAAATATTGCTGAAATGGACCATGGCCAGTGATAAATCGGACGAGCTTAGGGTTGGAAATGATATGGTCAGTGTCCACATACAATATGTTATATACTGCGTTCGTCGACCAGTTGAGCCCTAGTCCCGTTCCTCTTGCCATTTTCTAGTGGCCTTCAATCTCAGACATTTCTTTAGATAAGAAATAGGCCATGGGATATGACTTGAATATCTGCATTGCTCTTTGGCTAAACTGTCTGCAGTTTCATTTCTGTAATGCCCAGCATGGGCTTTGATTCACTCAGTCCAATTATGTAAGTGTTGCTAATTTAAATTCAGTTCTTTTCCAAAATATATGCATAATGAAACAGAAGCTCAAAAACTGTTTTTTAGAATATTTTAGTTTTAAAAGTTAGAAAAGAAAGGATTATTTAATCATGTACCATTTTATACTGTTTATTGAAAATTAGTAAGTGATATATTTCAGGTATTAATAATAGAATGAATTTATTTAAGTCATTAAAAATGTCGAATTATTTAGTATACAAACCCATAATTCAAAACGTAAATTCCATTTGTATTTTTATGCTAAATTCCCAGCCTTGCTAAGGGAACATGTTCACTCCATGGAGGTAGGAAAGGGAGGAGGGGCCATTCTGCGCTAGAAGTGAAGCACTGCTTTGAAGCTTGTGTCACCAGACGGGGTGTTCTTTGTTTACATTCAGAAGCTCGCTTGACAAGATTCTGATAGTATTTCGACACACGACAGTTCCATAGAAATCGAAAAAGGTACACTCTCGCATGAAAGAAACATTCATAGTGTGATGGATAATAGCAATTTGTATAGTTTACTGACATTTACGCAAAAATCACATCTTGGTTATTTTTCGATAACTAACAACAGCGATTTTGATTATGAATTTGTTTTATAAAATTCTAAGCTGTTGCACTACAAAAATATAGATTTTAAGAAAATTGCTAAAAGAGATCTGCCAAAATTTATTTTCTAGAAGATTTTAAAAGTTTGAAACTTGATGGCTAAATGTAAATATAAAATTATGTATGTTAAAATATTTGTAATTAGGCACATAGGTCAGATTAAGTTTTTATTAAATAGAGTAACGCAAGCAAGGGCTATCTGCCTAAAGAGAGAGATGCCATCGTGGAGGAATTTTAAAGAAAAACTGACCTTTGAGTGGGTATTAAAAATAATACTTATAATTTTCATTCAAATTATATTCATATATATTTTTTATGTAAAACTTTCGGGTGTATGCTAAATTAGTGTAAATTACTTTACACGAAAAATATAGTGAATGCACAGAAATTAAAGATTTGCACATGCCGGAAATGATAAATAGGAAATATGTATGGGTATTTATGCATGTGCTTGCAAAAAGCATGTATCTGCCTTTGACAAAATACTTAAATATTCATTAAATTATTTATAAATGTATTTGAAATGAAGAATTTATTCACTTATAAACAACTGTGAAAGTACTGTGAAGAAATCTAATGATTAAATGTATCTAATTTATAATGATTATAAATGTTATCTAAATATATAATAACCTTAATATTGAATTGTAAACATAAATTGAAATCCTGTTGACAAATACATTATAAAACTATTTAAGCAAGAATTGTTCGTATTGGAAAGCAATCTGTTAAGAGGTATTGTAAAGCAAATGCTATGAGATGCGCACTTAAGAACGTAATAAAGAGTTTTGGAATATGTATTGTTGAAATGAAGAGTAAAAAAAAATCTGATAAGTATAATTAAAAGAATTATTCCCTCTACATTTTATAATAACTCAGTTACAAGTTTTAAATAATACGTAAAAAAAAAAAAAAAAAAAAAACTTATTTTATTCCCTTTCAGAAATGTTCAGAGAAAGTCAAATACTATTTAATACCTATTTAATTATTAGGAATTAGCGAAATACTTATTTAAAGTATTTCGCTAATTCCTAATAATTCTCTAATTTAAAATAAACCGAATAGAGCATTAATTATAAATTGACTTACATTTTTCGATTTAAAAGAAGCCAAAAAATCATGTAATATTTAAGAAAGTATTTTAGGAAGAAGCTCTATAAATAGAAAAGAAATAATGCATAATTTTAATATTAATAATACAATAAACTTTGATCTTAATTTTTGTACCTTAACCGAATAAAATCGAATTACCTGAATTTTTTTTTCTAATGTAATTAACGAAAACTTGTGAAAATATTTCATTCAAAATAAACCATTCTGAGAAAACTGTCCTGTGAAAAGTATAGCATTTAATTCCGTTCAGAATGAAATGTTGTTTAAAAATATGTTGTTTTCAAATACTTAGGACTCTGAAGTGTTGTAGAAAAAGAAAATATATACATTTATATGTATATTTGCGACGTAATTACAAAATATTTACACCCGAACGCGTCAAATCCCATAGAACTGAATGGTAAATGACCCAATGTTTTGGTCACCACGTAGGGATCGCCGCTGCTTCAGAGCAGGGTACGGAGAAACTTGTTTAGGGCGACTCCATCTTACTTCCTACCTCCATGGTTCACTCAGGTATCAAAATTAAGTTAATTTCTTAGTGTAAAGAGTTTTTCAAATTGAAAGGAAAATTGTTTGTTATGTATAGTGTCTGAAAAACTATGGGGAAATAAGTTACCTAGTAGTTAGTTGTCTTCAATACTGTATTATATTATGCTATATAATTTAAGAGAGAGAAATTTCCAGATAATATCGGGTGCCCGGTCAGCAAAAATTGTAGTCTGTTTGAAATCGTCGCATGTGAATTTTTGTATTTTCTCTATTGTCTAAAACAGTTTGTTCTTTGTAGCAGCTTTGACATTAACCATGATGGCATATTTTATATGGTGGAATTTAAATTCTACGATATATTAGTGTCTTTATATGCAGTTACTCAAAAGAACTTCATTGTCAGGTCAAGCAACTTTTATACTGACACAATTGAATTAATTGTTTTTCCCATTTCCATCAAAAACTTGGCAGTTATTTATTGATTTCATTAACACCTCAGCCACTTTCAGATCCATTTTCCATATCGAGCTCGCAATCAGATTCGCTATCTCCGTAGTTTTCATCATCAAGTTCTTGAAGAAGTTTTCGTATTTCTTCTTCAGTCAGTCCTCTTTTCCTTTTCGGCATATTGGTAGGAAAAATCAAAATAATTGCTAGATAACTTACAAAAATATGCAATACAGTCAAAAGTCGTTAATCCGGATTCGTCAGGACTTCGGCGATTCCGGATTATAGATCATCAGTTTAAATCTCGTAAGATGACATGCAGAAATTCTAAAATTAAAAATATGAAACCGTAATTTATGAAATAAAGAACAATTATGATCTAAAGGGTATCAAAATTTACAAAAAAAAAAGCTTAATATTTATTTGTTTACTTTATTAAACATTTCTCTCAATGTAAGTTGTTTAAGTTGCTTCATTTTATGTGATAATACTTTCTCTTTAATTTTATAAACAGACATAATTTCTTGTTCAGTTACAAAGTTCCGCTGTTCAAGTCCCGTTAATTGCTGTGCCGAGAATACCGACTAACTTGTCAATCGAAATTTTTTCGTTTTCACTAACCTCTCTGTCACATTCTTCATTTCTTTATCCATGTTTTGCAGCAATTTCACTTTTTGTTTGTTGGACATCGAAACATACTTTCGTTTTGTAGATCCTTTGGAAGTTCCAGCATCGGAAATTCTATTTGACATAATCGAAAGTTAAAGTTTACTTTTATAAAATTGCTCTTACAGTCTGCAAAAAATAATAAGCGGGATCCAATTTGAAGATTAAGGAACAACGCAATCATTAGCATTAACTGAAATAGATAATTAGATAATTTTAGCTTACACCGTCCGTTATACATTAAACGCGCAGGCGAAAACGCTTTAAATTGCGCGTCCCGTGATTTCCGCGGGGATGAATTTTTGCCGTCTATTTAACTGTGCAACACGCTCGTTCCCCCTTCAAGGCTTCCTTTTGGCTTCTGTGATGTTTAATTGTTTATTTAGATGTGGACTAACACATAGCGTTAATTGTCTTCATTTCTGCCAAATATACAAGAATGCATAATGTAGCATTTTGTACGCGCTTTTCAGAGCTCAAAGATGTCTGCCAGGAAGCGTTTCACGAGTGATATAACCTATATTCCTGACGATATTTCCGACACTGATAGTAGTTCTGAATCTGATTTGCCCACCAGCAGCCAAGTGGTAAAGTCTCTGAACACTGGTAGTTCGTTCGGAGGTTCGAACCCTGCGAACGGGCTGGCTGCATGGGTGTTTTCCCCATGTGTAACGTGTATACGAGCCAGTTTTCCTTAGAAAGTCCTCCACGAAGGCATCCCTCTCCTTAGACAGATAGCCCTTGTGTATTTCGCCATAATTAAATAAACCAAACCTGACTCTAATTTCAAGTATATTCAAGATAGTTATAGCGAAACTAATGAGAATTTTTAGGATTCCTCTGCAGATAGTGATGAATCTGATTAAAATTCAGTTTCCATTGAAAACGTTCAACAGTGGTGAAAAATTGATATTCAAAATATTTTCATTAGTATATATATATTTTTATTTTACCTTTGTATTTTACAAAATAAATCATAATTTAACCAATATTAATGTTCAAAATTTTCCTTTTATATCATCATTCTTCAATTTCAATATTCTGGCAACCTTTTTTTATGATCTAATTTTATATTGAAAAAAAACTCTTTTACAAAAAAAATTTTGTATATTTTAACTCAAATGTATGTATATTTAAATATGTAATAAAAGAAATCCGCAATTTTTGAACATATTTTGATAAAACAAGTACGCAGTGAGAGGGTTAAGGATTATCTGCGTCCTGAATAAATAAATTCCTACATATATGTAAGCTTACTGAGTGCCGGCGCTAGATATTTTGCTGCCTGATGCAGTCTCTGTGCGTCCTAAATTCTGCTACCAAGCGCCTCCCTTAAGTTCTAAAATTTTGCCGTCTCTTAATTTTGGGTCCCAGTATTTTCTCTAAATTCTAAAAAATTTATCATCCCTTAATTTTGTTACTCAGTGTTTCTCTAAATTCCAAAAATTTTGTCTTCCCTAAATTTTACCACCTGGTGTGGCCATATGAGCTCCGGTGCCAGTTCTGGGTTTATGTGAGAAAAAAAAATCAGTTATTCTGAAATCAAATAGCACTAAATGTAATCTTTTGGCCTATGAGTATCATTAACAAAATCTGTTTTTAGCATATGGAAAGAAATTTTTGTAAATTTTTTCCTTGTCAACATTTACTTCATTTAACTTAAATCTGTAATCATCGTTGAGTGTAATGTCAACATGAAAGGTTTCTATACTCTTGTTATTTAGTTACTAATATATATAAAACAAATTTAGGCATCACTGCATGAGTCATTAGTCAAGTTGTCATAAACCTACAGTGGTGAAAGCAAAATATAATAAATAGTAATTCACCGGTTTGCCATCAGAGGTATAAAATATTAGTAGTTGTGAATGTTTCTATGTAGAATGTTTCGGTTTTAGATGTATGCCAAGTAGATACGCAGTAGAGCCAAATTATTGATCACACAAATTTAGGCTAAAATCATTGTTTCTTCAATAACAAGGGTCTTTTACTTAACGTGAAAGTAAGAATCGGGATTCTCTACGTGTTTCCTTACGGGGGAAAAAAATCAAATGCGCATGTCTGAGGCATAAAAAATAAATTCCTAAAAAAATTTTCCGTTGGTGGCTTTAAGGTCCGGAATTTAGATCATTCCGGATATTGTACATGATATTGTGAGGTTTCAAATAACCCCAGAGCCAAAAATCGCATGGCGTGAGGTCAAGGGAACGAGGCAGCCATGCAACTGGAAAACTGCGACTTATGACTCTATCATCAGTGACGTTTTGATGCAACAGCTGCTTTACGTTATTACTAATGTGTGGCGGAGCACCATCCGGCATAAAGAATGTCTGTTGGAGATGGTTTCTTTGCTGAAGTTGTGGAATAACAAACGCTTGCGGAGATGGTTTCTTTGCTGAAGTTGTGGAATAACAAACGCTTGCAACATTTCGTGGTACCTTTCTGCATAGTGCATGTTTGGGGTCCTGTTGGAGTGATGGTCTCAAAAAAGAATGGGCCAATTACGAATTCATCTATGAAACCACACCAAACAGTGACTTTTGGGGAATTTAATGGGATTTCGTGCACGCTGTGTGGCTGCTCAGAAGCCCAAATTCGGCTATTTTGTGTGTTTATGGACCCATTGAGATAAAAATGGCACTCATCTCCCCACAGAATGTGCCATGGGAAAGCATCATCAATTTCTACCGTGGCAAGAAACGATAGAGCGAATGTCACTCGCTTATCATAATCACTTGGTTTCAGTTCGTGCAAGTGGCTGATTTTGTAGGGGTAAAATCCAATATTGTGCCACAAAACTCTCCAGACTGTGGAATAATTCATGTCCAATTGTTGAGCTACACCGCGGGCGCTGCTAGTACCAGCAACGGTTCACTATGATCCTTCGACAATTACAGTTGCCACATCGGTTATTACATCTTCTGATAGTGGTTTACGTACTCTCCCACCGCGAATGGTCAGTGATCCCGTTTTTTCGAGCTTCTTAATAATTTTCTTAAGACCATTCAGCGATAAAGGCCCCTTTGGTAATTTTTTTCTGGTTCGAAATTCCCGAAGAGCTGCAGATGCATTACATCGATTCATGTAATACAGCTTCACCAGTAACGCACGTTCCGGTAACGTGAGCGGCATGTCCACTGGAGCTCGTTTACTTCATCTGAGATTATTTGTCGGAGCTGTCTACTACTTGCTTTTATAGCTCCTATTACTGGCTCTGTCATTGCACAACATTTGCATTCTTTGATACCCGTGTTTTATGCTAATTCTTGTTATTGTAAGCTACAGCAGTGCCACAAAATGTCCAAGCGGCGATTTTTGGAACTAAATTTTTTTTTTTCACAGAATCCTTTTTCTCATGTCTTGATTAGTCTAAATACCAAGTTTGGTCCCATTTCGGCTATTAGATCGTGGCTACAGGGCGCTCCAAACACTGTCACTTTAGAAAAGATCCCCCTGTACATTAGTAATGGGGGCAATAAATATTTTTTATTTAATTTTTGATCAACTATCATATTTATATTTTCCTAAATCTTAAAAAGTTAATGAAGGTATTTGGAAATTATTGGTATTGTTGTTATTGAAGTGAAATTCTATGGCATTCTCTACAGACATTTTGTTTATTTGAGGGAGCTAAAAATAAATTTCAGTAATAGAGAATTATCAGTTTATTTTATAATGATAATTGCAAATATTTATAGCATTTTTTACATTGTTTATATGAAAGCTTTTTATAAATAAACTTTTTTATATTTTAGTCTGGGCAATTCTGTGAGGATATGATTCCTACTGTTGGATTCAACATGCGGAAAGTGATGAGAGGAAATGTTACTATAAAGGTAATAAATAAATGTTGATATCTGCATTTCCTGTTATCAAAAATAAAAATACAAATTGATTTTTGAAATAATGAATAAATAAATAAATAAGAAATGTTTTAGGGGGAATATTAAGTAAAATCATTTTTATGAAGAAAACCAGCTGCTCCAATGAATATATCATTTTTAAAATTACTGTTCTTGGATCTCTTTAATTCTAGTTAAGCATATATTTTATTTAAGCTTGTCAGAGAATTTACGAAGTATTTTAATTCAATTCTGAGTCTTTGCTGTTTTCACTTTCTGCACTAATAAAAGTTAATATGTAGATTTCCATCAAACTGGAGACTAATTTCTGAAAATGCCTTCTTCTGAATCTCTTTCATTACTTGAATGAAGTTTATCATATTTTCTCCTTTTTAATGCCAATTCAGTAACTGTTGGAATGTTGAATGAGCAGTAGTTGAATTATATCTAAATTCTTCCTCATTATGGAGAAAATTATATCTGTATTCAGTAAGGTTAATTCTTATGATTTATGCTAATCTCTTTTATGAAGAGCTGAGAAGTTTTTCAAGGGAGGGGGCTCAACTCGATTGCATGCATCAGAAAAAAGATCCCACTTTGTGAATAGTATTTGTCACTAATTTGAGCTGAATTCATTCCTGGTCACCAAAGGGTTAAACAGTGAACTTAGAAAATTTTCATTTCTAAAAAAAAAGGAAAAACTGAAGTTATTTGTACTCAGATTGCCAGTTTTACCTAGGTGCAGCTTCTGATATCTTAATATATAAAGTTCTGTTATTTCTTAATGAGCTGCAAATTTTAATTGAGAGAACCTGTTCATAAATTTTATGTATGTGATTTTAATTGTTAACTTATCGATCTAATTTAAAAAGAACTTGTATTTAAAATATGATAGGTTATTAAATAATTCTGAACTTAATTAATTATCAAAGGATATTAAATTCCATTGTTATATTGGTAAGTGACTTAAAAACTAAATGAGGATAGAGCTGAGGCAAGAAGCCCTTGTGGGTTTTACATAAATCCAATTCCTGAAATATATATAGCTTTGAACCGGGATATGAAAATCTTTTAAAAATCCATTTCCTATTTCAAACATAATCTTTTGCTGCTGTTGACATACTTACTGAAGCACATCATTCTTTGTGGTAATTTTTAATTTAGTAAAACAATCTCAATTTTATGCATATTCGCTCAAATATTAGTCCTATTAATTTCCTTTTATGCAGTTCACTGCTAATGAGTGTTATTTTAAAATAGTACTAGCTGCTGCAAGCCTTCGTCTGGCATTTAAATGTACTGGAAAAAATGCCTAAAGGAAACACCAAACATTAAATTTAAAAACTGCACAGAATTTTACTCAGCAGAACAACTATAAAAAAAAAAAAAAAAAAAAAAAAAAAAAAAAAAAAAAAAAACAATTTTCAATAAAAATGTATTACATATAAAATATTACAATAAAATAAGCAATATCCCTCAAAATAAATATTAATTATCGTAATAAATAAATTAACAAACTTCCCGTTGCTTTCTCTCGACAATTATCCAGCATCCAAGAAAAACATTAAATTTAAAAACTGTACAGAATTATTGCCCTCATTTTTTCTGAGTGGCAACAGTGCTGATATCAGCAACAATGGTTAATAAGAGAGAATTATCGATTTGATGCAATTTCATAAAAAAAGTAAAAAAACTCATTCAAATTTTGAAAAAAGTTGCTTCAAGGTGCACTGGCTGTTGTCTAGTTGTACCTATGTATCAAATTTCATAGCCCTGGGCCTATTAACTTACGTGCAGCACGAATGAAAGACAGACAGGCTCTACCTTTTATTATAGGTAGAGATCACACTACTTGACATCTGGTGTTATTTGACACCTTGACCATTGAGGCATTTTTAATTAATCACACAGAAAGACTTCATTCTTGAAACACAGTGGTTTTCAAGAACAATATCTTCCTCTGGGCTAAAGTCTTCAGCACAAGTATGTGTCAATTTCTTCATAATTTCATGTATATTTAATTGTTCTGCCTACATTATTGAACAGAATTAATTTTCAATTAGCTTTAGTTGGTTAAAATAGTACACTGCAATTTTTATAGTTGTAGATAATACTGTTAGTACATTTGGGAAGAAAGTCAGCTCTGTTTGTTGATATGTATTTTGATTTGTGTATGTTAATATATGTTGTGATACATTTTGTGTATAAATTATATATTTTGTTCATTTTATATGTGTGTATATATATATTGTTTTGTTCTTTTTGATAATAAGTGTTAATGGCAAGGTGGCAAAACTGTATTTTAGCAAAGTGCTTTGCAAAAGTGCCTTCGCTCATTTAATACTGAGCTCTATTACTTGCTTATGCACTCTTTTAAAAGGACAGCCTCAGGGAATATGTATTTAGACTGTGAGAAAAGTACAGAATGTTCATAAATTCTTTATTCATCTTGAATCCATCAACAGAACTGGAATTCACAATAACTTTAAAACTTCATGTCTCTTTTTAACAAATGTCATGTTTAAACTGAAATATCATTTATTACATTTGACCAAGAACAACAGGGAAGGGTTTCATAGGGACAACAATAAAGCAGGATCCATTTAACTCATCAATCTACATGCAAATATACTCATCAATCTACATGCAAAAATCCCACTTATCCTGCCACCCTCATCTTTAGTATAGATGTCTTTTATCTGCTTTGTATATGCATATCTTTATCGGTATAGCTTTTTCATTTTATGGCTTATTAATTATGTAACATTATCTCGTATGGAAAGGGAACTTGCAGAGGCCAGTCTAATAAAATTGTTAAATCCTGATTACCTAAACCTGAAGTTTAGGTGTGGTTTCCAGTGAGCAGACTAGCTTGATGAGTTTTTGTGATTTTTTCATGCATAGCACAACTGTGAGCCAGTTTCGCATGTAAAGTCCCTTAGAAAATCATCCCTCCTTAAATAAATGGCCCTTATGAACTTTGGAACTAGCCAGTGTTCAAAATGAGTTCTTTTTTAATGAGCTGTTTTATTGAAAGAATTCAGCAATAGTGAACAGTACGTTCCTTACTGTTGTCACAAGATACCACTAAACATTGCAGTTGTTTTTCTCATAGTTTTTTCTGTTTTAAAAAATAAGTGGTATTAATTTAAATTTAACTGTAATTTTGGTAGCTTTTGTAGTACTTTACTATTAAAGGCTGTGTTGCACATTTTTGGTGCTTTACTCGCACATTTTAGCTTACTTCTTTTCCAGCCTTTTTGGCGGCTTGATACTAGACAAACAGAACGTTGGGAAAAACAATAAGGAACAATTTTTAATTTCACAAAAAAGTCTTCCAAATACCCATTGTGGGGGGCCGGGGAAATATTATCTGAATTATTATTTTTCTTTTTGTGAAAATTTTTCATTAGTTTCCTCAGTTGCATTAATTGATTTTAATGTATAGGAAATTAGCACATGGCTCATGTATATTATTCCAGTCAACTATTCTGATTCATTTGAACAAGCTTTGGTTTGCAAAACTTAATGTACATTAACTTCTGACACTGAAATTGAATTGTGTGGAGAAACAGTAAATTGTGTTCAAGAATGTTCAATTTTACAGTACTATTAAACATATGCCATATCCTCAAAAGTCTTTACTGTGCCTTTTTATTTCCATAACCATTGAACCTCCAATCATATTTTGGCATTTTTAAGTACAGTCAAAAGTCGTTAATCCGGACTCCTCAGGACTTCAGCGATTCCGGATTATAGATCATCAGTTTAAATCTGGTAAGATGGCATGCAGAAATTACAAAATTAAAAATATGAAACCGTAATTTATGAAATAAAGAACAATTATAATCTAAAGGGTATCAAAATTTACAAAAAGAAAAAGCTTAATATTTATTTGTTTACTTTATTTAACATTTCTTTCAATGTTAGTTGTTTAAGTTGCTTCATTTCATGTGACAATACTTTCTATTTAATTCTATTAAACAGATATAATTTCTTGTTTGGTTACAAAGTTCCGCTGTTCAAGTCCTATAATTGCTGTGTCCAGAATACCGACTAATTTGTCGATCGAAATGTTTTCATTTTCAATAACCTCTCTGTCACTTTCTTCACTATCGGAAGCGAATTATAATGACGAGGAACTTGATTTAAATCATATCAAAGACGGTGTACATCGAGATGAAATACTACATTCAGTAAGGAATTATAAGCCAAATAAAATAAAAACATCTGCCCTGAAGATAAGGATAGTGCTGACAGATCAACTTCCAATTCATTGCGCGCCGCCGCGTTTCTGCCCCCCTGCCGCAGAGCAGCGTGAAATTGATAAACAGATTTCGGATTTCAAAACATACTTTCGCTTTGTAGATCTTTTACATATTAGTAAGTATATATCAGAAATTCTATTTGACATAATCGAAAGTTCAAGCTTACTTTTATAAAATTGCTCTAACAGTCTGCAAAAAATAATAAGGCAGATCCAATTTGAAGATTAAGGAACAACGCAATCTGCAACATTAACTGAATTAGATAATTTTAGCTTAGTTTATACCGTCCGTTATACATTAAACATGCATGCGTAAACGTATTATGCACATGCGCACACGCATATTCGCAGTCGCAACTGTCTTTCGCGCAGGTGTAAATGCCTATGCGCATGCTTCAAAGCGACGCATGCGCAGAAAGTTTGTAGTTTTGAGGTCCGGATTATAGATCATTCCGAATTATAGGTGTCCGAATTAACGACTTTTGACTGTACAAAGGGATGAATTTTCTTTAAATTACGAAATCTAATTTTTTATATGCTCTCCCATTCTCTATATTTAACATGTAGGAAATAATTATAAAATAATAATAAAGTTTTGACTCCTATATATGACAAAAATTGACCAAAATATTTTACTTCAAAATTTGCGAATTTTGATGTTTCCAATTTTTATCGAGGGGTCAGTTAAATAAATTAGAATATTTTAGTCTTTCTGCCCTCTGAAATACCGTTCAGTTATTCTTATGTGATTTGCTCATACCTTAAATACATGTTACTTTGATATGCCAAAAAATTTCATGCTAATAATTTTAGATGCTGAAATTACATTATTAATATTCTTATGCAGTATTATTACTTTAGAATCATAATCTAATAATGTAAAAAAAATCATTAAACTAGAAATTCTTTTTAATGAATGCAAATAGTGTTGCCATTTGGGCAAAAAAAAAAGGCAAGCTCCAGTGATCCAATATTGGAGACTGCCCTTTGTTTTTTCTTCTAGAACTCAAGTTTCATTGAATAAGATTGCCATTTTGAAAAAAATTATATCGATAAGAGCTATAGTTATGGTTTTTTAGTGCACTGGGACATGTGAAGGTTTTGCCGCCCTCCTTTTGCCAATAAGGGGAAATATTTCATTTAAAAATTTTATGGTTTGAATTTGGCACCTCGTGGATGCTTCGTTCGAGGACAGATGCTCCCCTTAGCTACACCATTGATATTGATAAATACTCTTCACGATAATATGCACAGAAATATTTCTTACTTAATTTGTTAACAACAGAAGCCTTTTCTCTTAAGTGATGTCTTATTTTTAGTTATATTATATTTAAATGCAAACCTTTCATTTTTCAGTTTGCATACATTCTCTGATTATTCTTTGATTCTTTAATGTTAAATAACAGAAGTTGTACTCTCTGTATTTAATTTTCTTAATGAGTATAAAATTTCCCTTAATATTAGTTATAAGGACGGAGAGATTTAAAAATGTTTTAAATTTCAAAATGCCAAAACAGGAATACTAGAGTTGCCAACTCTCCCGATTTAGGCGGGAGACTCCCGATTTTCGACCGCTCTCCCGCCAACCCGATTTACAATATATTTCTCCCGACTTTTTCTTATTCTTAAAATTTCTCACGATTTTTATGCAACTTGGCTTAATACTTTGTTATATGAATAAAAAAAGTGCTTTTGGACGTCTGAAAGCAATCGAATTTTCTCTACATTATATCTAAACATTATATCTAAAACAAAACCTTGCGAATCAGATAGCTTCTGCTTTGTGAGTGAGAGCATTATACGTATCCAGAAACGTCATTCTCCAGTTCTCCAAAGGGCTTCAAGCTCCACTGCGTGTCAGCTGGCATATATTAGCCAATGAGGACAAAGCAAGTTGTTATTTGGACGTTCTTTTTAGTTTCGTTCATTTTGTCCTGAGTTGTGTGAGTACACGTGCCTTAGGGAAATAGTTTTAGAAATTATCATCTTTTGTTACGTCTGCGAGAAAGGTGAAATACTCGTGTACGTTTCAAAAATCGTACACAGTTGACTTATTATCCATTATTTCCTTGAGGAAATATGTCATTCTCCAGTTATGGATTATAATGGATAATAATTCCTTCCATTATTTCCTCAAGGAAATGTAATAAATTTGCGATGTGTACCGCCTGTCGTTGTGATTTTTCAATTTCGTATGTTAAAAGGGCAGATGTTCTCAAACATGTGCGTACACAAACACACAAGGATAACATGAGTTGTTTTGAAAAAAACGAAAAATTAAATTTTTCTTCGGAAATAAAGGATAAAAAAGTTATTAATGCAGAATGTCTGTTCTCTGCCTTTTTACTGGAGCACAACCTGCCACTGAATGCATCGGATCACGCTGCAGCTTTATTTAGAAAAATGTTTCCCGATAGTGAAATCGCTACGAAATACTCAAGGTGCAAGAATCAAAACAGGTGCAATTGTTAAAGAAATGGGTTTGAAAAATAAATCTTCAGTTATTGATTGCATTAAAACAGCTCCGGTCTGCCTCTCTACTGATGGAAGCAATAATACCGATTCAAAACTGTATCCAGTTGTTGTTTCTTTTTTTGATCCAGTCTTCAGAAATTGAGTGCAGTTTACTTTATGTTCCCACTTTAGAAGGACATTTGACAGGCTTTAATATAGCACAGCTAATTATTAAAACTTTAAAAGAAAACTGCAGGCACTCTGGATAATTGCTTAGCACTTGGTGCCGATAATGCACCAGTATTGGTAGGCTTGGAAGGCTGGTGTTGCAGGCATCTTAAGAAAGGAAAATTCAGATTTTCAGATTATGAGGTGCACCTGTCACCTCTTAAATTTAGCAGCTGAAAAAGGGGCAACTTCTTTACCAATAAATGTGGATGAACACATTGTTGATAATTATTATTATCTTGAAAGGAGTTCTAAAAGGAAGGAAAAATTGAAACAGTTCCAACAGCTGCATAACAGCAGTTTACAAATAGAAAACTTGGATGAAGTTATAAAATCAGCTACGATTGACACCCAGTGGAGTTTAATTGCAAAACTGAAAGGTGCTGATGGAATTTTAAAATATAGTGAACTGTCTAGAATTGTGTTGGCCATCTTGACAGTTCCCTATAGTAATGCAGAGTGTGAGAGGATTCTCAGGTTTGTTGCGAAAACGAGGACTAAATTTAGATCTAATATTAGAGATGGCACATTAGAAAAACTTCTATTAGCGAAAGCAGGCCTACGTGGCAATTGCTGTGAACACAATGATGAAGTTTCTTTCCTAAAGAAAGCAAAATCTGCCACTGTTTATAACATTTGTACGAAAACTGATTAAAGTGTCTTTTTTTTTTTTTTTTTTTTCCCTCTTAAACGATGCGTGTAATAAAAATTTTTTTATGTGTAAGGTATTTTTGTGTTGCTTGCATTTAAGAATTAGTTACTACTTAAAGTTAATTCATTATTAAAAACTATATTTTTATCATTTAAAAAGTCTTTTTAACATTGTGAAAAATCTCCTGATTTCTTAAAAACATCTCCTGATTTTTGAGTGTCATAGGTTGGCAAGTATGCTGGAATTATATATCTATGACCAGCAGTTCTGAAAATAAAGATTGGGTAAGGACTTTTGCAGATGTATATACTCTAAGGAGGAAGGTAAAAAATTTTTTTAAAGAGATGCTGTAAAGCTACGACAGATAACATAGTTTTATTCTTATGCACATGCAGCTGTGCAGATAACTGCAAGATTGCTGAACACTGGCAGTTCAAGATGGATTTAAATCCCGGCAGATGGTCTGACTTGTAAATATAAAACTTTTCCCTTTAAAAAATTCTCCATGAAGGCATCTGTCTCCCTTACCAATAGTGTTCCTGTGCCTTGCCATAATCCAATGCATAATCCTATTTGCTTTCTGAATGGTTTGCTTATTTTCTTTCAGAACTGTTAGGAAATCATATTGGTTAATTGTCAAAATCAGTTGACAGCTGTTAGATGAACTTGCTTTTGTAGTAGGAATATAACCAGTGTTAAGTAAATGGAAAGTTTTAGAGAAAATAAACTGGAAAAATCATCAAAAAAATTATACAAATAAATGGGTGTACTGAAAATAAAAGTATATTCATTTTTCTGAAATGAAATTAATGAAACTTCTAAATCGAAAGAATTTCTCCCCCCCCCCTTTCTTTTTTTTTAAATCTAATTTTGTATAAAACGTAACAACATATGTCAGTTATTTCAGTTTTGTGTGTTTAAAACTGTAGCAACAGATGTGTCAAAATAATGTAAATTTCACGCATTACAATTATTATTAAATTTTGAACTTAGTAAAAAGTAATCATATTTCAACAGTAATAATGCCATTAAAATATTGTGTGTTTGAAAGTTGCAGAATGTAGTTGTTAATTTTTTACATGTTTTTTTGAAAATAACTTTTGGCTTTAAAACTTCTCTTTAAGTAATAAATGCATTTCCATGCATGTAAATTTTAACCTAGTGTCGTGAAAAATACCATCATCCAGGTATAAAATTTGAGCATAAAATCAAGAGACTTCTAGTCATCAAAATGGAACCAAGAATTTTTTTGGGGGGGCTCACTAAGTGTGGTTGGTATCAAGTGTGAAATAAAATGGAGAATGCTATTAAAGGTGGGTAACCAAAAATAATTGCTACCAAAGATAACAGAAAGGTAGAAATTAAAAGTCCACCTGTTATAAAGCTGTAGTTTAGTATTAAAGAAAGTGCAAAAATGTCTGCAAATTCTCACCATTTTCTGATGATTCACATCCCTGTCGAAATTTCAGGAAAAGGTTGTCATAAGGTAAAGCAGTATGTTGCCAAGATATATGTGGCAACCTATGATGTTGCCGGAAAGTATTTATATGGCTACTCATATATATGTGTGTATAGTCTAATGCGAAATGGCAAGTTTGTGCTGTTCTACAATGTTTTTAATAAAGTGGGAACAGGTTAATGTGTTCTTGGGGAACAACAGGACAAAAAAAGATTTCTGTAAAAAGGTTAAACATTTTATTATCGAAGTTTCTTGCATTTTTTTAATTCATGGATTGATTGTTCTTGTATGGAATTCTTAGTGCACTGTTAGTTTTAAAATGACTCTTACCTTTTATGCATCAGCGTGGCGAAAAGCAAGTCTCCATAAAGTTCATGTTTTTTTAGTAGGGTTGTGTATGATAAGAAAATACAGTCAAAAGTCTTTAATCCGGACTTGTCGGAACTTCGGTGTTCTGCATTATCGGTTTTCCGGATTATAGATCATTAATTTAAATCTGGTAGGATGGCATGCAGAAATTATAAAATTAAAATATGAAACTGTAATTTATGAAATCAAGAGCAATTATGATCTAAAGGGTATCAAAATTTACAAAAAAAAGCTTAATATTTATTTGTTTACTTTATTAAACATTTCTTTCAATGCGCGTATGCATAAAGCATACATTACGAAGAGTCGAAATTAGAAAATCTACAAAGCGACCAGAAAACTATTTGATGTGTATTCATGATATTTATAATGACGAGGAATTTGATTTAAATCATATCAAAGATGGAGTACATCGAGATGAAATACTACATTTAGTAAGGAATTATAAGCTGAAGAAAATAAAAACATCTGCCCTAAAGATAAGGATAGTGCTGACAGATCAACTTCCAGTTCATTGTGTGCCGCGACGTCCTTCTTCCCCACAGAGCAGCGTGAAATTGATAAACAGATTTCGGAATGGTTAGAGAAATAAAGGATATGCCTTTATCCATTTTTTGCAGCAATTCCACTTTTTGTTTGATGGACATCGAAACATGTTTTCGCTTTGTAGATCCTTTGGCAGCTCCAGAATCGGAAATTCTTTTTGACATAATCGAAAATTCAAGCTTACTTTTATAAAATTGCTCTAACAGTCTGCAAAAAATAATAAGCCGGATCCAATTCGAAGATTAAGGAACAACGCAATCTGCAACATTAACTGAAATAGATAATTAGATAATTTTAGCTTAGCTTATACCGTCCGTTATACATTGAACGCGCATGCATAGACGTATTATGCGCATGCGTAAATGTATTATGTGCATGCTTAAAGGTATTATTCGCATAATGCATTTACGCATGCGCAGAAAGTTTGTAGCTTTGAGGTCCGGATTAAAGACTTTTGACTGTACCAAATTCTGTACTATGAAGAACTGTCTTGGTGATACTGGACTTGATGGGCTTTTGCAAGTGAAAATGCTGTTGATTTTCATGAAGAATTAAAGGCAACAACAGAATGGGCCAAAGAACCTGAAATAGAAATCTAAAATGTGTCATAAGTCCCCCACAGACAATCCAGTTTTAATTTAATTTCTTTGGAAATGATAGCGTCTATTATTCCATATGGAGCCGCCCAGTCGGTATAGTGGTCAGGGAAGCTGACTGCTATGTCGAAGGGCCTGGGTTCGAATCCCGGAGAAGGCATGGTTGTAACTGTCCGTCTCTTCATAGGAAAGGCGATGTGGACCAACCTATTAGCTTCCATAATAAAGAGACCACCACATCCAGCCTTGTATAGATTAATGGACTGGGTTACATTTGTAATTGTTCATAATCTGCCATTGGGGGGGGAATATTGCATATGGTGTACAAGTGTCAGTCTAAAACATCAAATGCTATCTGTGAAGCATCTAGTGCAACAAAGTAGTACTTCTGCATGCTTAATTGTTCAGTTAAATTTAAGTCACTCATATGTTCTTAGTATCTGCTGCTTTTCTTTGATTTGCTAGATATTTTATTTGTAGGTTTATCTGAATAAATGTTTTATTCTTGTCTTCCCTTTAATGACTTTTTTTAAGTTCTTGTCTCCTTTTCCTACTAGTTCTAGAAAATAATTGTTAATGAAAACGGTTGAATGTGAATCAGTCCTTCATTATATATCTAAGCAAACTAGTCCAAGTGTTTGTATTAAGTATTTGTTTATTAAGTTTTTAGAGGTGGTAGTAAACTGGTTGTTGATTATGTTAAGTGCAAACTTGGAGAAATTGGAACTGCTGGAGTTAAAATAATTGCATAAATTTAAGCTTCGACTGTTAATTAGTAAAATTAATGCATAAATGAAGGTACATAAAAATCAAGTCCATGTTGTTCAGAATTCTGCATTTGAAATTTAAGATGATTAATAACTGGCTTGTTGCTGTGATTTCAGAAGACAAACATAAGAAGCAGATTTTTTAGATTCTTCAATGTTTTAAGCTTTGGAGATTTAATATTATAATTCTGCCTTTGTTCAAATTTAACTAAAACTCAACTTCAAATGCATGCTATTTAGGGGCTGCAGAGCTTTTTTGTAAAATATAACTTATTCGATTATGGCAGAGCATATCAGGACTATCTGCCTAAAGCAGTGTTTCTTAACCTTTCTAGCGAGTCGCACCCCATTGAAACTGAAAATATATCTCCGCACCCCATTGAAAAATGTGTTTTAATTTTTTTTTAGTCTAGAAAAATACATTTTTTTGCAAAACTTATTGTTTATTGAAAAACATTGTACATTTTATATAAATACAAAACATTATTTTTATTAATGACTAGTCTGTTGTTGTTTGTTCAATATGATAGTGGCGAAGCGAGGTTCCTTTTTTGAAAGACATACGCGTAAGTTATCATTTGCATTTAAGCGATTTCTCGCTTTAGTTTTTATATGCAAAAGCGATGAAAATTCCATTTGGCACAAGTAGGTGGTAGCAAAGGGTAAGAGTAACTGCAGTGCTCCGTTCGTCAACTCTGGATAACGTTGTAACTGTGACCACCAGAATTGTTGCAATTCTAATTGTTCGAATTCCATTTGAACATGTCTACTTGCTCGCATTTCAATAAGTTGATCTTTTTTCAGATCACTATCATCCATCAAATTTAAGTCAAATAGAAATGGATCTAGTATCCATCTCTGAGTTTTGGTAATAATTCCGGTAGAAAAATATCCATTGAATGATTTGCTCAATCGTCTCAAATGTATTACAATGTCGGGTACAATTGTATTCTTTTCATTTTTCGCAATAACAGAATCAAGCAAGGGAAAGTTTGCAAAATTCCCCTTTTCTACTCGACGTATACAAATTTCTAACTTTGTGATAAATGAAGATAATTTTTCACTAGATATTATTATATTTATACCAAAGCCTTGCATTGATAGATTCAATTCATTTAAATGGCTAAATATGTATGCTAAGTAGGCCAGCCTCAGCATTGCATCATTACTCTCAAAATCTTTTACTAAATAACAGTTTTGACTAGTCAGTAATTGAATAATTTCCTCACGCAATTCAAAAACTCTGTTAAGCATGCGACCCTTAGATAACCATCATATTTCGGTGTGATATAGGAGCACGGTATGATCAGCACCAATTTCTTTGCAAAATGCACGAAAATTGCAATGATTAAGCGCTCTCCCTCGGATGTATTTTACTACATTTACTGCTGTAGCTAGATGTTGTTTTAAACTTTCTTGCAATGCTTTCGACGCAAGTGCATGACGGTGCAACATGCAGTGCGTTATTATAACTTCCGGTAATTCTCTTTTCATGTGTGAAAAAAGTCCTGAATTTTTGCCTAACATTGCTGGGGCTCCATCAGTGCATACTGAGCCAATCACATTCATTGGTAATTGATATTTAGTAAAAAAAATCTTTGATGCGATTGAAAATATCAATTCCTCTCGTATTCACCTCCAGTGCTCACGAAATAGAAATTCTTCTATCACCTCTTTATCCTTCACATACCTGACAAATACCAAAAATTGGCTACAATTATCAACATCAGTTAACTCATCCAGTTGCATGCTTATTTTTAGTGGACTGATTTTTATGTCTTCAATTATTTGCATTAAAATATCTTCACTGAGATCTTGTATTCGCGATCGTATATCATTCCATAATGGAATCTGTTATATTTTTTTATGTGCTTCCGAATCTAAAACTGTTTTAGCAATGATTAAAGCAGAAGGTTTAATGAACTCTTCAGCGATCGTGTGAGATTTCTTTCTTTTTTTTTTTTTTCCACATAAATATGCCACTTGATACGATGCTTCTAATGAAGGTTTTTGAATTGCTGGTCCGCACAATTTTAGGATAGTTTTACTGGTATCAAACCGAGTCTTCTTTGACTTCAAAAGCTGTTCATGTTATGCGCTTTTTCACCACCATGCAGATTGTTGAAATGCTCGAATAACTTTGATGGTTTGAGATTGCTGTTTGAAAATATTCTGGAACACAAGATGCATTGCGGTTGTTGCGTACCATCTTTTTCGGTTGTGCAGGTAAATCCATAACTGTCATACTTATCGTTCCTTTGTCGTTTTTTTGACATAGTGGGGTCACTATAATCGATTTAATTATTTAGAAATAATGTAATATATATAATTTCTTACGTTTGTAATATCACTGAATCCTATTCGGCTTGAACGGGCAATTAAGAATGTATTAGTCTCAAGAGGTTTCTGGACAAGTCAGAATACACAATACACATGTCGCAGAGACAATAGTTGACTCAACTTGATTGAACCTAACACAGGCGCAGTAGATGCAGATACAAATCTGTGGATTCCATTGCAGTAGAACATATTGAACTCGGCGTATGCGCGAGCTGGGATAACATTCTTCGCTTGTATTCACACAAAGTTTTTTTCTTTTCTCTGTCACCTAGCTGCCTGTTCGTGTTCGTTTGTAGCGTTTCCTGCCTTTTCGTAGAGTAGTGTATACGTCCATCGTCACCGGCTCTTTCCTGTGTCTTTTGCCGATAAGGGAGCTAGGTGCTACCAATTTTTATGAGCTTCAATATTGGGGACACTATTGCAGATTTCAAATATTTTATTATAAGAAATTTAATAAATGATATTTAATAAATGTTATGGTTAAGTAGGGGCTTCTCCCGCACCCCCAAAAATAGGGGTGCGGGCGCCCCCGGTTAAGAACCACTGGCCTAAGGGGATGAATGCCCTTTTTGGAGGAATTCTTAAGGGAAACTGGCTCATACCCGCACTGCACATAAGGAAAAGCATGAAAATGGCCAGCCCATTTGTCAAATTCTTAAATTAATGTCTTTTTACAAATTTATAGGCTTTTTACAAAATTTTAAACCATATTAAAATGTTTATGCCTTTAAAATAATAAATTCTTTGCACTAACATTTGTTAACATTTTTTATGTGTATAATGTATGCCATCGTCAACAAAGTCTGTTTGGCGAGATTTGTGCCGGCGAAACGGAAAAGTACCCAAGACTGCAGTTTTTTGTATATTTTTATATAGTGAACTCATATTTGTGCAATCTTTAATATATTGATTTGTTCCAATCCAAGAATCCGTTTAAGTCCTTACACTTTTATAAAAGCTTAATCCATTGATTGGCCACAATTGCATTATAGCAACCATTTACAGTGTATAAGTAGTGTAAAATACAAGCCCTTTTTCTGTTTACTACTAAGAATTGAAAGGAACTTCCCTTTGCTTTACAACAAAATAGAAATGTTCTTTTTTGTAGTTGTAGGAAAATCTTAGAAATAAGCTTTTTCAAAACGTGTTAAAAACTTTTACTCATTCTTAATAAGTATAAAAGCTGTGATAAATATTATATTTCAGTAATGAATGCCGAATTTGGACCAAATAAATAATATCAAAGCTGGGGAAGACTTTAAATTGCACATTGATGTAATTGCAGTGCATATCGCTGAAACACTAAAAAAATTTTTAATCTGTTAAATTTCCCAATTGTTGCCTCAATTTTACAGTTTGTGGCTCAAGAGGTTATCCAAAACTTTCGAGCCTAAAGATAATGACAAAATTTTTATTGAAATGATGTTAATATATTAACTACTGCCATCTTAACGAAAGCAGCTTGGGATGAAGTTTTCAGTTTTGCCATTTGAAATGATTTTTTCTTATGCACGATTTATCAGCAATTATGTTTAAGAAATTTCCGGACATTGGTGAAACAAATTTTAAAAAAAAAAGAAGAAAGAAGAAAAGGGGCCAAAAATTCAAAAGCATGAATATTCTCAAAAATTTTGTTGTGCTTGATAGATATATTCAGTGTACAGGGAATTAATCCCAAGATTATGTAATTGCAAATTTGGGAAAATCGTACTAAGTGAATTTATCAGAAGTTATTGACATAATTTATAAAAACTTAATTTTGTTTCTCTTTTCTTGTTTAAGGAAATGAAGAAATTTTGACTTTCTAAATTAACAAAATTTTGCATTTAATTCACCAAAAATAATTCAGATTGTAAATACAGTACAATGTCCAAAATTTGGAAGTTCAAATATCCAGAATGATCTAATATCTGGACCTTTGGAGGACCATCCACAAATAAATAAGATAATATAAAAAGTCTCGTTGTGGAGAATATTAAATAAAAACCTGCTTCTTCAGTAAAAGGAAGTAGCAGAGATGCAAATCTAATTTTTCTCCATAGTGATATTCCAGCATATCAGATTTAAAACTGTTGATCTATAATCCGAAAATATCGAAAATCTAGGTTTGTCAAGACTTTGTACTTAATAAAATTTAAAGAGGTATTTAATTTCTTGGATATTTAAAATTTAAGTATGATGATTAATGATTTTCATGAATTTTCAAACATCTGATTCAGTGATCATTCGATTTCGCCCACCTCTGATGATTTTCAGAATAGTAACCTTTATTAAATTTTATGTGAATCATTTTTTTCTTCATGGATTCTTCTTTCTTGTGAATCATTTACATTTTATTGTAAATTTCATTTGATCTGACTTGTCTTAATATATTGTAGACATTTATAGATTTTTATTTGAAGATTCAAGCAATGTTAGCTAGTTAATATTTATATTAAATTTTCTTTACTTCAGTATATGGTACATTACTAAGTTCATCCACGCAAATACTATGTACATAAATTATTTATTTTATTTTCATCATAATTAAAAGTACTTTGCTTCACTCATCAGGATTTTCTGGGTATTAAAAGTTTAAGAAAATTAAAAAATCAAATTAGCTAAAGAACATAAAATTCTGAATATCTAATTAAATGGCAATATATTTTATATCAGAATTGAATTACAAATAATTCAGCAGTCTGAATTACATATTATAAAACAAATTAAAGTCATTTTGGACTTCCTTTGAAATCTCCCTCAGGGAGGTCGACGTAGAGAACTCTGCGAAGCTACTGCCTAAAACGTATCTGTACCTAGGCAGTCTCGGCCACAGGGGTACCAAATTTATAAACATAGTAGTTCTGGAGGCACTGAAGAGTTTATTGGCTGACCCAGTGGTCTGAGAGCGGAACCTGGGACTAGAGTCCCGGTTCACTTTGTAATGTCCATCTGCGATGGGCTGCCCGAGCAACTGGCAGGTAGCAAATAGATGACCATCTTCACCGAATGGCAATTAGTGCCTCTCTCTCCAAATGGCAGAGAAGGAGGTCGAACCTCTGGATCCATTGTGAGGGGGGGGGTTGGCCGTGTAGTGCCAAATTTATAGTCTTTGGGCTCGGTGAAGCATATTTAATAAAGCTTGGTTTTTTTTTTTTTTTTTTTTTTTTTTTTTTTTTTTTTTTTTGTGTGTGTGTGTGTGTCGCTGCACATTATAAAAGCTTTCTGGTATTCTTGCAGAAATCTTCTGTTTTTTACAATGTCAAGGTTGGCAGCTACAGTTTCTTCACTCTTGTCAAATTCTGTATAGATAGTATTTCTTCAAAAGTTAATAATTCTTTTTTTTTTTACCTTTAGTTAATGGTAGTTGGCAAAATATTAGGCTGTAGTGTTTTTATAAAACCTTAAGCTTCGTTAATGCTATAATAATGGGAATATATTAACTATGCACTTTTGTAAAACATCAGCTTGTGTTTTAGCAAATGTTTTGCATGATGCCAATAAATGCATCATAATTTTTTTTAAGTTCAGCTTATTTTTATAAAATTTAATAATCATACCTAGCATTATGTAATGACTATTTGTAGCTTTTTCATGTGAGTAAAATATATATAAACCGAAAATTTTCTAAACATTTTTAGATCTGGGACATTGGTGGGCAGCCAAGGTTTCGAAGTATGTGGGAGCGATATTGTCGTGGGGTGAATGCTATTGTGTAAGTATTCTACTTTTTTGAATACTTTCAATAATTACTGTGCATGAATTAAAATTTTAATATTATTTATGTTAATGTATTTATGTGTAATGTAAAAGTTACTTAATAGATTTTCCTCTAATTTGTGTTATTTCGTTATTGAGTAGAGTTTTTTTTTTTTTTTTTTTTGTGTGTGTGTGTGTGTGTGCGAGATTAGTATTTAAAATAGAGATAATTGAATTTTCCAGGAGTAAATGCTGTTTAAAGTTTTTTTTTTTTTTTTTTTTTTTTTGTGTGTGTGTGTGTGTGTAATTTTTAGTTTTGAATTCCACATCTTTTAAACTTTTTCAAGGTCTTGTTGATTGCTGTAGCATTTGAAAGTATGAAGGAAGCAATGACATGGATACAGGAGAGCAAGGGGACAAATGTCCCTGGGTGCAGCGTCAAGGGGGTGCCAAACTGATGTTATAAAATTTTAGAATGAAATGCTTTTTATTCTTTGCAAACAGGAAGGGTGGACGAAATCTTTGGTTGTCCTTGGGCACTGAAAACCCTAGTAATGACTTACTAGGGTTTTCAGTAAGCCATTACTAGTAATACATAAGTATTTATGTGTAAACTTATGCAGGTTTACCCACATAAATACATAAGTACCCTAGTAATGCTGCCTATTCATGTATTAAAGTATTATTAAACATGCAAGTGATAAAAATATCATTGTGAGAATATCTGTTTTTGAACATGTTTTAAAAATTGACAGTTGTTTAATGTATTCTTGTATTGCCTACATAACTCATTACTTTTCATGGCATGATCTGGAGGAATCTGTTAAATCTTACATAATTCATTGCATGAACACTAGGCTTGTTGAGTCAATCTAGACTTTTTAAAGATAATTAGAAAAAATATTGTGTGCACTAAGATCAATGAATTTTAGTGGTTGCTGAATGTTATGAAAAAAAACATTCATTGTTATGAAAAAAAAAAAACATTCAAACATTTACTATGTACATAAACCTATTCCAGGGCCATTGAAAAATGGCCCTGGAATAGGTTTATGTACATAGTAAAGATCTGAGTCCAGGATTTTCAGATATACTTCAGGAGATATGAACTCCACCTGTATTCTGTTGCCACTACATTGCTGTGCTTTTACAACCAAGATTGTGTGAAGATCTTCAACTTTTAAGAGCATGCTAAAGAATTAATCAGACATATTTGTATTTTATTTTTTTTTTCTTTAAAAGCAACTGATACCCAGCAGAATAATACAAGCCACACTGTAATTTTAGCTTTGTGGAGTAAAATGCTGAACATTTCAAAGAAGTTATAAGAAAACAAGAATAGAAAAGGTTTTATTCGTAATTGAAATAAAGTAATTGGCAATAAGGGTAGTTACTGTGTTGTTTCAGTAACTTGTAATTAATTCCTTTCATATCAAATTAGGTTCTAACTTTTTAACTATTCGGATTTTATAAAAATAATAATTTAAGCTGTTGCGTGGCATTTGATGAACTGAAATGTTCGGAATTTGATGCACTGCAAAATTCTGTCGAGCAGAACTGCATGAATTATATGCATATGTAGATTGCAAAGTCAACAGTATTTCGAGAAGGTGCAGATTTTGTTGCTTTCAAAATCATTTTTCAATAAAAAGTGTGTCATATTTCGCTTGTAGGGTAAAAGATTAAAGTTTATTCTCATGTTCGGTTATTAATTCAGTATGTTATCTGAATGCCTCTTTTTGTCCAGTGCTACATCAAAATTTGCAAGGTAATTGTGTATTATATGTTTGGCTTGTCGTATGTCCTTTGTGTTCCTTCATATGGCATATGAAATATTCCTACCAACAACACATCAAAATTTTGGCAATAAATTGTTGCAGTATGAATTCAATAATTGTTGTGTAGTTAGAGCATGAAGTTAGCTATTGGTTTGATGTGTGTTACAGCAAGTGCATATGCACAGTCTGACATAAAAGATATCTTTTTGGTATTATATGTTGTATATTTTTATATTGTCTGAATTAACATTTTTTTGAGCAGTTAAATCTTTGTTTAAAATTCTATGTATTGTTTTCTAGAGGATGCACTATGTTAATTTTTTGGAGAGCAATATGTTTTACAATGTCAAAAAGTAAATGTAAAAAAGGTCATCTAAAAATGCATCTTGCTTTATTATGTAATACACAAAACTAAGTATCTTGTAAATTGAAAGTTGCTGTGCTGGTAATTGGAAATTAGAATCACAAGCATGTGCATGAAAATTAAATATTACCTCATAAAAAAAGGATATAAATAGAAATGTTGATTAAGTGAAAAAGAAGTAAAGGTATTTCTTTCATTGAAGGAAAAATGCGATCTTGGTATGTTAGTTTGAAATTACATTTGAGAAGAAAGACTCTCTCTCTCTCCAGTAGTGAATTTTTAGTAATGATTAAGTAAATCTGTTCCCCTACCCCAAAACTGTTAAATTCTACTTCTGTAATATATTTTTTTCTCTTCCCTGCTTATGATTATGACTTTTCTGCTCTAGGTATATGGTTGATGCAGCTGATCTTGAGAAGATTGAAGCTTCACGAAATGAGCTTCATAATTTATTGGATAAACCTCAGCTAATGGGAATACCTGTTCTTGTACTAGGCAACAAACGAGATCTGCCTAATGCCCTTGAAGAAAAAGAAATTATCGAGCACATGTATGTTAATTTTAAGATTATTTTCTACTACTAGAGTGATTTTAAGATTTTTCAAATATTTTACTTGAGGCACAATGTAATTTTAATTTTTTAAACTGTGATAAAATTGCAGTTTTATGTATGCAATCCTGAATCGGGCCCAAAACAGGTATTGAATCAAATTTATTTTTAAAAAGGCATGCATGGAATTGCGTATTTAAAATCTTTATATATAAACAGTTTTCGAATATGTCTATGTATATATATGAGATAAATATGTAAATCAAAACAAATTAGCAATAGCTCCTTTAATCCCTTATTTTAATTTGTGTGTTTTCTGTCTCTGTTTGGAAATTAGCCATTGCTTAATAACTTTTTCTGGACTGCATCATTTCTGAAATAATCCATATTGTATATAGCTAACTTGGAATTTAAAATTTCCTGAACCCAAAACCTTTTGTCTTAATAAGCTGCCCTATTGGTTAACTAAGCACTTTGCTTCTGCTTCTCTTACTGTTAAGACACTGCCACACAGCTTTCTTCCTATTGCAACAGTTTTAAGGTGTGGTGTGGTGTATTTAGTTATGGCAAATCACACTAGGGCTATCTGCTTAAGGGAAGGGATGCCTTCGTGGAGGACTTTCTAAGGGAAACTGGCTCGTATACACGTCACACATGGGGAAAACCACGAAAACACCCATGCAGCCAGCCCGTTCGCGGGATTCGAACCTCGGACCGAACTACCAGTGTTTAGTGACTTAACCGCTCGGCCGCTGGTGGGCACAACAGTTTTAAGAATTTAAATGTTTTAAAATAGACACAACTAGAATGCCCTCTGAATTGTGGCCCCACAGTTGTCAGTTGAAACAAAAATGAGTATTTAATCTGCCACTCCTGCCAAGTTTGCTCTTCATGATGGATAAATATCTTAAATATCCAATCTGTAAGCTTTCCTATGTCATACGCACACACACACACACGTTTTGGGCTAAAATATGAAATAAAATAGTATACATTGTGTTTGCTAGCAGAATTTAAAGCCAGGAAAAGTAATGTAAATAATTAAAAGAATCTAAATGAAATTGAGATGCCAAACGTTTTTCAAAACCTTAAGTGATGAAATTTTCTATTCAGTTTAAATAATTGCTATGAAGATTTTTCGCTTAAGAATAAAAAAATATTTTCCTTTCACGTATGTAAGGTAATAAATTTTAAATTCTTGTATCTTAAATCCAATGTCCAAGTTTCCTTTATTAAAAAAAAAAAAAAAAAAAAATGCCAAGTTACTCTGAAGCTAATGTCTGGCCTAATCAAGGGTTTAAATTAGACTTCCACATAAACTTGTGTGTTTCCGTCTCTGATGTGTAGTATTGGTATACCACCTGTGATGCACCCAAGGAAAAACTGATATTGTGAGTATCTCTAAATGCACAGCAGGCTTTTCTTTGCTTATTATAATCAGCTGTTTGCTATTTGGAAATAAAAGAATTCAGGCATAAATCCAACAAAACTAAGATTATGACTTTATGAATGAATGCAACTGATTCTGGATATAAATTGACATTCTTTAAGGGCACAGAATTATATATTTAAATATTAAGAATTCCTGATTTTAAATACTTCTCCTTGTACCCCCTGGCGTTTACATACTGACTTAATATTATACTGAGACAGTTGCACTGTGGGAGAACACAAACACAAATCTAGTAACCACCAGAACCTCAAGGAAAACAGTTGGACCAAGAAGCGATTGGCAAAGACTTCAGACTTGTGAGGAGAAAGGCAGTAACTCTGTACTCCCTCAAGTGGAACCTCTGGTCAGGAGAGAGGTAATAACTCTACTCTGATTTGGTCGTTCGACTGGGGATGGCTTCTAGCCCATGTAGCATCTTGATGATGGTGGAAGCATCTTGATGACCAGTCAGATCTCCAGGTTTTCATTGTTCCCACGGACTTTTAATTGGATTACCCACCTCCCGCCTAATATGGTGGATTCTCAGCTGGGCCCAGTCCGTGTAGTGTTTGAACATTAAAACAGTGGAACATGTACCAAAATACTTGCTTAACTTACCCCTTCAAGGAGAGCCGAAAAAAACCACTTTTTTATTTGTTGAAAAGAAATTTTTTCAGAAAAATTGCTTGTTACTTAGCTAGGCAAAAAAAAAAAAAAAAAAAAACCTTCTGTTCACACATTGCATTTGACTTTTTGAAAAATTGTGAAATTTTTATGCTTTTGTCAATTTTTAATAGTTACTAAACTCACTGCTATCAAAACACTATAGGTCTTAATGTGAATTTCGGGACTTGAGGAGCATGGAAAAATTTTAAAATGTGTAATATCATATATGTACGAAAAGCTCAAAAACAATTGTTTAATCAATATTTCATAAATTTTGCCATAGACCTTTTTAAACAGTGGCTAATTATCAAATATTATGTACCTATATATTATAATTATAAATATTAATTAATTGTGTATGAGATAACTGATCTAGATAATTCTCACATACAAAAAAAATGGGGGGGGGCAAGGAAAAACTCATAATAGAAATTATTTGCAGAAGGAACACTATGTCTATTAAGGAAACACTGTGGTGTGAATTTTGATAGGAGATAAGATGATACGATGATAATTTAAAAATTAACTCAAAGAATTTTTGAAAAACTACAGGACTTGCTATAAAACTATAGCTTCTACCTTAATTTCCCATTTGACTGCACATCAGATTACTTTTGAAGAACTTTATATGATAGGGAGCAATACGATTGCAATTAATACTAGTAAAAAATTGTATTATAGAATTGCATGCTGGGAAGCATCATAACAATATATCACAATATACAACTCAAAATTTACTGTCAATGGGTTAACGGTCTCGTGCAGTTTCATAATCTATTTCAGCACTTGGATGGTGTTACCATGATCAATGGGCCAATCTGGAAAAAAACTCAGTGGCTTTAATTAATTTCAGTGGTTCCCTTTGAACTTGTTGAATTCTTCATTTCTCAAGTTGGCTGAAGAGTATTGAGTCAATTTTATGTGCTTGCTATTTCTGCTGCTGTAAAGCCAGATACAGTTTTAGAAGATGTAGCAGCTTCATGATTCTGGTCTGCTTTCACCCTCAAGACAACAGCACAACGAATGTCAGACTTAACATGGGCTTAAAAAACATACTGATGAAATTATGCAGTTAATACATTTTATTTCATTTTGTTACTGTGGTTCAAAATCAAAACCAGCAAAAATTTCACAAATGGTCCAAAGATAGTTTTTGAAGCCATCAAAACATCACAATATATAACTCAAAATTTACTGTCACTCGTCAACCCATAGACTCCAACCTTCAGCAAACCTTGTCAGTAGTCAACGCGTGAACGACATTTTTACAACTTTGAAAATGTGCGCGTAGCGTATGTTGTAATTAACCATTCATTAATTTTAAATTAATAATTAATTGTAATCAATTTTATTACATTTAAAATCCATATACATATAAAACTGAATAATTAAAAATATACCTTGTAAATTATATGCACATTTAATTAGAAATTTTCTTTTAACTCCTCAAGCATTCACTAATAAAAAGTACTTCAAATCACTACTAATCATAGAAAAAATCAGAAGCTATAAATCATATCTTTATTCTGGATATGATTTCTACAGGGAAATAAAATTTAAATAACCAAGAATGATACATATAAGTATTAAACAAAATACGCATAATTTATGAATGCAAAGATTTATATGTAGCATGCTTAGCAAGCTTAAGTTCTGATTTTGAGAATGTTTTTTATAACACAGTTCTTCATTTGCCTGCATATTTATTTTTTCAATCAAAACTGCTTCAAGAGTTTTAAGACCTAAATTTGGTCGAAATTCCGTCTGATTTTTTTTAACAATAGAAAAAATTCTTTCGCAAGCTGCATTTGAATGAGGTATTATTAAGACAGCAAGCATTACAGAAGGCAATACTTTGTATTTAATACACCCATTCATATTTTTTAATTTGGCAATTTCTCCCCATGCTATATCAATACGCAAATCTACAATTTCTTTTAAATCATCTACTTGATACATGGAAAATTCAATTTCTACTTGATTAAGACATTTTTCATCAATAATGGATGGAAAAGTATTCATCAAGTAAAGAACAGATGAAAATGAGACTTCAGTTCTCAGGTTGATGTCAGCAACTTCAGCATGTTTTAGAAATGGATCACTCAGTGGAAATTTATCAATTATATATGAACATGCAGTTACAAAAAAATCTCGCACAGAATTGAAAAATGATTTCACTTCACTTTCATTCAACTTGGCAATTTTTAAATATAGTCTTGTTTCCGCACCAATCACTAAATTTTCATTTTCTTTTTGTTTACTATACTTCTGAAATGGAATAGACGTTAGAGTAACATCTTCATTTTCTTTAGAAATTACTGATGGTTTTACGAATCTAACAAATAAATTCATTAAAAGTTCAAAAAGTTCTCTTCTCAATTTATGTATATAAGGAGCTTGTTGTTGCAAATTAATATTTACTGTTATAAACAAAGGCAAAGTATTTTTCAAAAATAACAAGTACAATTTGGTGGTCGGTGACTGTAAAATTTTTTTAATGTTTTGCAATCTCTTTCCTTCATTCTCACTGTTATCTGGTTTATCTCCAAAAAAATTTATCACAGCATCCCACTGTTCCAAAATCCTTGTTATAGATTCTAAAAGAGACAACCATCTCGTACTGCAATATTTCAAAATTTTATGAGATTTTGCATTCTGTCCCAAAATTTGTTGAGCAACTTTGAAGCTATGCTTCCGTTTCGAACTTTTCTCCAAGTAAAAATATATATCTATTATCAACATTTCAATTTCTGAGCCAATTAATTTTTCAGTAGCTTTTTTTGCAGCTATATGCAAAAGTGGCACGGACAACCTCGGGTGATTATACTTGGTTGATGCATTTTGATAAATGATGCTACACCTTTAAACTTTCCAATCATATTACTAGCATTATCTGAAGAAAATGATAAGCAATTTTTCCATTCTAAACCTTTGTTTTTAAAGTTTTCATTTATACAATTAAAAATACCTTCTCCTGTATTATTCAAGCATTCTAAAATAGAAATCAATGAAGTAATTATCACTCCCTTTTCTTTACTGTAGTATGTTATAACCAATGGGTACAGTTTGTTATCATTGTTATCATTACTTCCATCAGTACTTAGAGAAAATGATGTACTGCACACTGATTTTATAATATCAGCAACAGTATTTTCTGCAAGCGTTTTCACAATAGCAGCAGTTTTGGTATGACCGCAGCTAAATTTTTTTGCTATGGCAGAATCCGGAAACATTGCTTTGAAAAGCTCTTTGGAATGATCCGAAACAGAAAGCGGTAGATTATGTTCAATTAAAAAACGAACAAAATAGCATTCGGCTTTTATAGGATCTGTTTCATCATCTTTTATTAAGAAATTTGTTATTTCTTTAGATTTTACGGTGCCAAGTTCTATATGCTTTTGAGAAAACACATGCCGTTTACAGTCATCTTTTCCGCCATGAGCAACTGAGAAGTCTTTGTTGCATACACTGCAGTGTGCGTGATTTACAAAAATTTTGGATGCTTTAATGCATGGAAATTCTGAAGAATATGAATCTTTAAACTTCTGCTTTGATAATTTTGGCTTCTTCGTTCGAGGCAGCATTATGATTAAAAATCTTTCACCTGATTCACAGTTCACAAGACACACGCTAAGCTCTCGCCGTAAACTACACAATGCAGCCGAATGCAGCCTAAACACGCATCAGCAAGGAACCTGGGAGACAGACAATTGGGTGGAACTATTGATACGTCGTTAACGGTTGGAGTTACTGATCTACGATTGGCTAATTCTTCAAAACTAGGAACGCACTCAACACGTGATATATGATAACACGAGTATTCAGCCAATCATCGGATGAATTAGTTGGTTCCGTTTTGCGTACTGGTTCTCCTGCTCTTGTTTCTGTAAAATCCGTAGTTTTTTCCATACTTTTCGTAGCTCATAGTTTTTCATGAATTTCCGTAGAAACTACGGAGAATCCGTAGTAGTTGGAGTCTATGCGACAGTAACTCGGCGGAATTAATTCCTTTTTTCCCAATAATTCATTCTTTCTTTGTTCATCTCCCAAATTAAATCCTTGCAATGACTGTAAGAACACATATCAGAAAACTGTGGCTGTGCCAGTTGTTGAAAACTTGATTACTTTCCAAGGGGAAAACTGTTTAAAACTTCACTGCAAAAAAACTCATCTTGAAGCAACAGACTGTGTCAGTATGATTTGGTGGTACAATTATAAGGTATTTCTCCCGCCTTCTTAGTGAGCCTTCGTGGTGTAGTGGTGTGCACGCTCAGCACGTAATTGAGAGGTCCGCGGTTCGATCCCCAGTGAAAGCGTTACTCATTTTTCATCTCTCCGACCACAAAAATATATATATAATGTCTCTACACTGTTACAATATCTTGTTATCCTGTTACAATCTCTTACGATCATGTGATAAGAGAATTGTTTTAACTGGTCATGGACAATGGCAAGAATATTTATATAGGTTTCATAAAAAAATGTAAACTAAGTGTGGATGTGATGAACTACATGCTGATTTAAAAAAATATTTATGAAAATGGGTTTTAACAGATTCTGTAAGGACAGAATATTTTTATTTCAAAAGAAAATGAATTCTACTTATTTACAAATGAAAAAAAGAATGTAATCATAAAAGTAATAAACTAAACAATTTTGAACATTTTGATGTAGCTTATTTTATAGGAGAAAAGATGTATATTGTATTTAATTGATTATATATAAAATTGTTATATTTCATGTAAATGCTATTTCTGTTCAAGTATTTAAGTGTCTTTGATAAGTTTGTTTTGTTTTCATGTATTTGTGACATATGATCTCCATTCGTTGAGATCTACTGAGGAATTATTATTGATTATAGATAAATTTGTTACTGAATTTCCCCCTTGTATAACTTATTCAGAATAAAGGTTGAGTTGACCTTGTTCACCTGAATAGGATGAGGTATGGGTGAATAGCCCAGTTTTACTTGTTTTATTTTTTCTTTTATTAGTTGGTACTGGTTTGTTAAGTATGGTGGTACGGTCTTTTGGTTTTTAGTTTA
The DNA here is from genome assembly GCF_044657685.1 of Stegodyphus dumicola. Taxonomy (NCBI): domain Eukaryota; kingdom Metazoa; phylum Arthropoda; class Arachnida; order Araneae; family Eresidae; genus Stegodyphus; species Stegodyphus dumicola. Next base: position 155,357,190 of record NC_140780.1, on the reverse strand, counting down.
GGTTGCTATAGAAACAAATTATGTGTATTTTTGTTTACAACTGTTGCTTTACGGTAAATTTTAACTCGGGTGCAAAAGCAAACTTTTTTTTTAAAATATACTTTTTTATTAAATGGAAGAAAGCGGCTGATGTTCTCGTAGAGATATGTGAAATTTATGCTGGTGATTGCTTAACAGAATTAATGTCAGAAGTGGTTTAAAAAATTTCCTTCTGCAGATTTTTCACTGGAAGATAACCAGTGCTCTATGAGACATTCTGAAGTTGATGACAAAATTAAAGCCATACTTGAGTCAAATTATATAGTTGTGCTGGAGTTTGCAAAAATGTTAATGTAACAAGCACAACAATTGAAAATCACATAAGATGTCTTGTACTCATTAAGAAGCTTGATATTTGGGTTCAGTATGAATTGAAAGGTAAATTATTTAACACAATGAATCGATGTTTGCGATACATATTTCTAAACATAATGCATTTGACCCTTTTTTGAACAAATTACTTGTCATGGAAAATGGATTGTCTGCAATATTACTAATTGAAAAAGATGTGTGTCCAAGCAAGATGAATCGGCACTAATCGTATTGAAAGCTAAATTATATCAGGAAAAGTTCATGCTGTCAATTTGGTGGGATTGCAAGGCTGTTGTGTATTTTGAGCTGCTTCCAAGCAATCAAACAATCAGTTCAGATATTTACTGCTAACAACATATGAAACTGGAGGAAGCAATCGAGGAGAAAATCCATAATTGGGAAATTGCAAAGGAATCATGTTCCACCCCCCGACAGTGCGAGACATCGTACGTCTTTAGCAACACGTTTGAAATCACTTAAGCATGGTTGTGAGGTGATGTTGCATATCCCATATAGCCCCGACTTCGCAGCATAATTGGATTATCATTTATTTAGAAGTTTTCATTAAATAGTAAAAATGCAATTTGACATAATCAGTAATAATGATGTCAAATTGCACTTGGTTGAGTTTTTGGCTGATAAATACCAGAGGTTCTATGAGTACAATCATGGTTACCAGAAAGTTGGCAAAAGGTAATCAAACAGAATGGAAGATATTTGACTAAAATTCATTTTTGGTATAGAAAAAATAATGAGTTTTATTTCACTCTAAAAAATTGGAATTACTTTGTCAACCTGATATTTGTATACGAAAATCTTTTATTTAATTTTGCAAAGCTTGGCAATATGTGCAACATATCCAGGGTATTGGTAAGAAAGATAAGAAAAGTGGGGTTCCCCCCCAGCCACCCTAATGGACAATATTGAAATTGCTTAAATTTTTCATTATAAGCTAATCTATCCACAATTTTTTACGTTGCTGCAGCTTTTGAAATAGATTGCTGTAAACTGCTATGCCTTTAAAATATGCTACTGTTAACTGCCGCAACATCTACTGGTCATTCAGTTAAACTAAAACTAAATTTTGTGTATTCAATAGTATTGATCAAAATGTATTTGAACTTTATTTTATTTGTTTTTCATTGGATTTAAATATTAGGAAGTATTATTAATACTTTTGAAAACAGAAATCATTCCTGTTTTTATTTCTTGCAAGTTTCATGGATTTTTTTTTAATATATAAATAGTGTATGGTAATTTATTATGTTTATTATCTATGCTTCAAAATGATTCCTCATAAACATTTAATTATTTAGGAATTTGTCTGCCATTCAAGATAGAGAAATATGCTGTTATTCAATATCTTGTAAGGAAAAGGATAATATAGGTAAATTTGTATTTATTATTGTATTACATGAAGAAGTTTGAATTTTATGTCTAAAATATATGAGTAAAATTGTATGGTTTTTTAATGCTTCCCCTTTTTTTTACATAGATATAACATTGCAGTGGCTTATTTCTCACTCTAAGTCTAGTGGTCATTGAACTGCAGTAATGAAAAGCCAGTATTTTTAACACTTCTCATAGTGAAAAAAAAAAACAATGCATATTGTAAGCAGGACTTTGTATGCAAAAGGAACTTATGAACTGGTGTCAATATTGTGAGGAAATCCTGTTGGTACTTTTTATCGAAGTAGTGAAGTGAATGGTCATAGCTGATATGGGCTGATGATTTATGTTGCTGTGTGTTTCAGTATTTACAGTTCACTTGAAGGCCCACTGAAGCTCTGCAGCAAAGTATCAAGTTTATCATTGTAATTACTTTGCAAGTGTTTTTATTTAAGTGCATTGCTAAAATTTCTTTGCTTATATTTGTTTAATTGATGGCATACTTTGTTTCTGTGAATGGCATTGTTCAGAAAAATTGTAAATGGACCCACATATTTGCCTTAGGAGTGTATTTATGTTAAGAAGAAAATATGTATCTGCTCTTTTTTGGGAGGGGTAATAGTGTAAAATTCTAACATTATTTTTGTGCATTTGTGGAAATATTTCTAAGCTGAGGAAGTTATTTAGTTAGCAGAAATAGGCAGAACATTTTTTAAATTGTATTTTAACCTAAGTTTTTATACCCAGTTTGCCCTCGATGATCTGTTATTTGTGGTTTCTTACCAGAAAATGCACATTTTGAATTTATATTGCTGAAATAAAACATGATGAATATAGCTTATAAAGAGTATCACTTTACCTGAAGTAATTTTTCACTCTTATCTGCTAAGATTCATTTCTTATTTGGCTATAACTAGCAGATAAAATAAATAAATATTTTATTTTACGGAATATAATGTGTGTTAAAAACTGAAAATCATGCATGTATGTAGTTGTAAAAATAAGTTTTTCTGTTCTCATTATCATGCTAAGCCATACATCTGAAGATGAGTATGTTCTTTTAATTGTTTCTTGTGAATATAAGTTTATTGTAAAATATTTCGCTTATATAATCATAAAAGAAATTATTTGGGGAATTTATAGAAAATTTGTACAAACTGAGCATTTATAAATATTTTCTTCACATTATGCAGATCTTAAGTGTAAGCAGTTATGAAAAATTTCAAATTTGAATGAAAAAAATTTAAACTGTTTTATTGAATGTTTCATAAGTCTTATTAAACTATATTGAAAATATCAACCGTCATTTATTTTATTAATCTGTTTGACAAGATAAAACACTAAATGTTTCTTCCTTGTTGTAGCATTTAGGGTTGCAGCAGAGATTGAATGTTAGTCATTTCATTTGTGAGCTTTTAAAAGGCGTAAAAATTTTTAGTTATACATTATGTTAAATAAGATACTGAAATATAAATTAGAAAATGGACTGCAATTAGCAGTGAGAATTGGGGGGTACTGTGTGTAAAACTTGAGTTGGAGAATGGTATACTGCATGTTTTAGAAATATGTCAGCTCTCATTGTTGCCATATTTTTACCATTAAAAATACGATTTGAATTTTTAATTCCTTGGATTTTCTTTTATTTATTTATCATAGTTACTGTTTTCTTGATACAGTTAGTGTTTTTTCCAACAATACCTTGATGCTTTAATATCGTAATATTTCTTTTTCCGTTACTCATGCTCAGTTAATTTATTGTGCTCAGATTTTTGAAGGAGGGGAGTTGTAATGCAATATCAGCTTTTTTCTTACTTTTTCTGTTATAAAAAATTTAAAAGTATAGAGATACATAATTTCAGTTTGTTAAAATTCATATTTGTGAATAAGACTTCTTTTCATTTTAAAAGAGACGTTCATTGCAAGTAAACTTGCAGTAAATTAGCTACAAACATTTTAGCCAGATACTAATAGCTGAGCAAGAGTTCTTTCTTTGGAAGCTACAAAGTGATTTCCAACACATTCCTTTTCAAACTCTGTATAGTTAGACATGAGACATGAAAAGAATATTTTTCTTTTACATTCCAATTCACATTCCACTTTTCATGTTATAGAAAAATATTTCAGAACTTGACGCATATTTTGTGATAAAGGCATTTTTGTGTTTGTATTGTAACATTATTTAGCTTCATTTCGTCATGTTCAGTAGCTTGAAAACTATATACAAAGACTAAATATTGCAGTTATTTTTCTTCTTGCCTCTGTAAAGGTATTAGGAAGTTCATATCTAGTCTCTAAAGAGTTGAAACAAAATCAAGAAGAGTAAATTATGGTAAATGCTGAATTTCAAGCCTTTTTTTAAAATGGAACTCAAATGAAAAGTCTAAGTACATTCAGACAGATGGCAATCACCTGTCTTTAGCAGCAGATTACTGAAAGGAATGAAGCATTGCATCTTTTTCACTAACCTGAAAGGTTCAGTTTTACCAGTTAATAAATTTAGCATATACTATTTTTCATAAGTATCGGGTGAAGGAATTCAAGGATTTTAATGTAACAAATATAATCAATTCATATAAAAAAGTTGCTGAATTGCTGGTAATATTAGTGTCTCTATAAAGCACAGTAATATTTTTTTTACTTGAAATATGTATTAACATATGTTCAAACAATTCTGAATAAGAGAAATAGGGAAAATAAGATTATGAAAGCATTTTTTGAAATAAATTTAATTTTAGAATTTAAGAGATTTACCCTTTTTATTTTTGTATCTCATGCAACTTCTGCTGAAATTATAATGATAATAGAAATTAATGCTGTCAGTTAATAAAAAAGAGAAGTGTAAAGAGAGATAATAGGTGATATAAGAGAAATAAAAGGTGTTACTAATATTTCTATGCGTTATTCTTTATTTTACATAATTACATTGTTTTTATTTAAAATGCCTTTTATTCATTTCCTATTTGAAAGTTTGTGTAGCTTTTAAACAAAATGAGCGTTTTTATTTATTCTTAGTAACATTAAATTTTAAATGTCAGACTGTCATTTATCCATGCATACAGTAAAAGACATTCTTAAGTTTTCTGTTATTGAATGAATATGTCCATTTAAAAACCCACTCGTTTAAAATGTCATCTAGTCCATCTAAAATACCCCTCAAATCTTGAATGCTTATTAGGAACAGCAGAATTTAATGTGAGAAATATAGTTGATATCAAGTTGTCCAGAAACTGCATCATTTTTTTTTTTTTTTTGCATTTGCATAAACAATATGCTTTTTTGCTTAGTTTCTTGCACTTGTGCATAAATGTTGTTTTGTGATGCCCTGGAAGTTCGTGCTCCCTTAACTTGGTTGTTTTGATTACAAAAATTCAAATTGCAATATTTGCGGGTAATTTTAAGTCTGTCATTTGTGTCTGAAATTTCTAATCAATTATCCTTCTTGCTTTAATCATATGTAATCTCTTTGAAAGGTAGATATCACCTAAATTAAGTCTTAATAAAACATGTAATGTAGTTTTTTTAAAAAGAAATTTAAGGGGAAATAGCACCTTGTATCTTGCTTCTTTAATAATAATAATAATAAAAAACTGATGTAACTTTAATAAAATTTATTCTATATTTTCCTTGGTGAATTAAAATTATTTTAAGAATTACTGATTTGCATTCTTTGTTGTATAAATTAAGACATTTAATCAGCAATTTTAGCATTCAGAAGTAATTTTCAAGTAGAATAAGAATGAATAACTCCATGTATATTGAGTTATTGAGAATTATCAGAACTGAGATGTGTTTGAGTTGTTTTAAGTTATAAAATTATTGGACTTAAACTTCCTTTTCATACCATCTTCCTCTTATTTCTTATATGCATAAATTGATAATCGGCATTTGAATGAAAAAGTATGCTTAAAATAACAGGAAAGTATTTTCATCAGAACGTCATAAATCAAAAACTAAGATTTCAAACTTGGTAATTGACTGAATAATATTAATTCCGATCTCGATTGCTTTAATCTGGTACAAACAGAATTGTTATAGATGCCTAATATTTGATTGCTGTGAATCTTGTACGTAACAATTCCAATATTTTGTATCTTTTCATATGAATTCAGGAGGAAAAGACATAAATTCAGGATCAAAATACATATTTTATAACTAATTGCTGCAAAAATGTAAAAAAATATTTTCAATTATTCATGCTTCTCCACTTTAAAATGGCCATCATGTATATTGTACATTTATATTATATCTAAAGTCTGTACTGACTGATTGCTGTAAACACTTTTCTAAAAACAAAAGTATGAATGTGCTTGATCTGCATAGTTGCTCAGTCTCATTTTTCTAGCATCTTAGTCCTTTGCTTTTTTTAATCTCCATGTTCTCATCCATTTGTATTACTTTCTTGCTATTTATAGAACTGTTTTCCATTGCACTTCATATCTTTGCTTTCAACTTTAGCACTGTCTGCATATGATTTTAGACCTGAAAATTTTCTTTGTTTGAAAATGCTTTTGTCCTTTATATCCTTTCTAATCTTGGCAGTTTCATATTCTGCAGATATATATGAGAATTATTCTAAGATGTCGCAAACCAGCAGTTTGTTATCAAGCATCAAATGTGCTGAAAGGTCTGCTGGTTCATCCTTTCAATAACTTGAAATGGGTTCGATATAGTTCAGATGGAAAATTTCTGTATTGTTTTTGCATTTGCTTATCTATATATTAAAATGCATTTTGAAGATAATAAGCTTTTAAGAATTTTACTCATTTTCAGTAAAACGTGATGCAGAATTGAAGAGACGTGCTGTCATTCATCTGCAGTTGAAAGTTAAAGCCATAAAAAAGCTGGTATTCTTCAGTTCTTAAAATCTACAAATCTACTCTTCAATATATTTAGTTGTAGTAGGTCTTCAATATATTTAGTTGTACTAAACAGAGTAGTAGATTAAAAAAAAAAAAAAAAACTTGCATGTTTTCTTACTACTGCTGTTCTTGTTAAATCAAAAATGATTATTTAGGTAATAGTCTCTGAAACAAATGTATTCTTTTATGGTGGTTAAGTTGGTTTTTCATATACACACTTTTTTCTGGGGTAACTTACAAAGGAAACCCATAAGAAAATGTCTTCCATGTCAAAAATAATATTGTTAATGTTTTCTTGGATATTCAGCTGCATTATTTAAAGTTCTATTTAAAGGCATCTTTCTTTGTGCTTAGGCTGTGCAATATGCTTTCATTGGCCTTACATATATTCTGATGTTGTCATAAGGTGCAATTTAAATTCACTAGCAGTGGCTTAAACATTAATAAGGAAGTCTATTGTGTAATCTCCAACTTCAGTTGTGGGAATGTGTATGTTAATTTATAAAATCTAAAAATCAGAAGAATGCATTACTTGTGCACAAATACTAGTTTTTTTTTAAATGTCTTATTGCCTGCTATTTAAAGAAAAGCAACTTTGAATATTAAAACAGGAAATTTTGTGAAATATTTTATTGATTAGTTTATTAGCATAAAATTATTGCATCAGGAAACTTTGCATCTCATGAAGCATTAAAGAAAAAGGGAAAGCTTATTCATTTCAAGCCTTTATAAAAAAATATACATTTCATGTGTGGATGAGTTCCTAATATTGTGAATGGTACTTTCTTTTTGTATACTATTATCTAAGGAATGAAAAAAGTTTGTCTCATTTTACTTCAAGCATTTTATTTAAATTTATTTTTGAGGAAAATTTCTACTTTTCCTACCAAATTTTGATCGACGAAAATTAGCATGGGAAGATGTTCGTTATAATACCGTAATAATATAGTCCGTTCGTTACCATGATTATGTAAAACATATATAATTTGCATTTTTAAATTTCTCATTGAATATCATTATAAAACTTGCATTCATTGCCAATATTTAGATAAACCACTTTCCCTTGTAAATAGTAACTTTTACTTTTCCTGGTTATATTTTGGTAAGTATGATATGTTATGTCTTTAAGGTGTAAAGGCATCCATAAAATAAATGTTAACTCTAAAAGAGTGATCGAAAAGTTTTCGATTTGAGAGCCAACTTTGGAATGGTAATTAAAAGGTCAGCAGTGATCAAATATTTGTCTTACTGTTAAGAAGCAAGTACTTTGAAAAATCATGTTGTTTTACTTTTAAAAATGCAGTTAATGTTCTTTAGAGTGAAAATTAAGTGAAATACAGCTGATACTTTCTTAGTTTTATGTGCATTTTTAGTTTGAAATGCAAAAAAACTATGAAATCATGTTTCTGTACATATTAATCAGTGCTGATGTGTAGGAGCATTAAGTCAAAAGAAAAATTTCATTTTCAAATAATCCTGTACCATCTAAGATAATTAAAAACTGATAAGTATTAATATTTGGATGAATAAAAGTTTGTACTTTAGAGCTTTGCATACAGAACCATCCACAGACTTGGTATTTGTAAAGGAAATAACTGATTTATTATTTAATTTGTGATGCCAATATTTCAAATCTTGAAAGAAGCATACTTTTATAAGTTCCATTATGTCAAAAATTGATTGCCATTTTCTGTTCATAATGCATATTTCATCATTATTTATTGTTTTTCATGTTATCACATACTTTATCATGTTTTTTTTCCATAGTAATCTACTGCATAATTGATATCTAGTGCTATCGTAACATTGTGGAATGTTGTATAACATAAGCAATATTTTGTATAAATTTTTTTTATTGCATTCATTTGAATTATTGGAAGCAGTAGTGCAATATTATATAAAAGGAGATTTAGGGCATTCATAGGAAGTGTGCCGTGCTGTCTTATGACTTCATTGAAGAGGAAAAAAATTTATGTAAATGCAGAAATGTTTTGATAGCATTTCCTGTTGTATTTTTTCAGCAAAAAATTAGTTTAATGCAAAGTGAAAATGGAATATAATTTATTCCTAAACAAATTAAAAAATTTTTGTTTCTTATTTTGTTGTAAAATGATTAATTATAACATACATACAGAAAATCTGTGTATTTACATAAAATAGCTAACAAGCCATATGAATAGGATTTGAATGCTGTAGTATATGAGAATTGCTTGTGAAATCTGTGATACTTTGTTTATGAGCTCTTTTATGATTTTCTACAGATTGGGAATTTCAAAAATATAACATTTTAATCAGTTTACTGAACAGAAAAGGTGTATTATTAGAAGTATAATATTATGAAACATTATTGTAATTTATGGTTCACAAAGAACTATTTCTAAACCATGTAATGAGACATTTTATTAATAAATTTCAATGAAAAATCGTTCTAGTTTTCTAAATTATACGAGGCAAAGGAATAAAAAATACTCTACAAAAGATTTAGTTTTTTCTATTAAAATATGCTTTTAGTTAAAAGTTTTTATGTGTAAAATTTTTAGGTATTTTGTGAGGCACAGAATATTGAAATATTTATTTGAAAAGATAATGTGTTTATAAGACAAAAATTTAACCTGATTTTCGGTTTTATGATTTATTTCTATAACTTTTCTCCCTTCCACCTTTTATCTCTAGTTTTAAATTTTTCAAATTCATTCTAAGTAATAAGATTTTTTGATGAAGTTTCATTAAAGGTATATATGTTTAGCTTTTTGTTGTAGCATTCCTCTTTGGTCTACATTTCATTTAATTAAAAAGAACCAAAAGTTTTAAGTATAATTGAGCGAGAGTAGTAGCTTAGAATGTTTATTATTACATTTTTAAATTGCTTAAAATTTTTCACAAGTTAAAGCATGAAAAATGTAAGAAATAGAATGTTGTTCTAAAGTATGTTTGTGGATTGTATGCATAGTGTGTTTATGTATGTTGACCCCACCTCTGAACCAGAAATGAGATTTCTTTTCCAAGGAATTTAAATAACATGTGCAACATTTCAAGTACAAGTTTCATTGTACAGATGTCATTTCTGTAACTGGATCTTAATTTTCTTCATTAAATTCATACTTTTCACTGCTTTTCATGTGAGCAGCTGTCAGTGTAGGTATTTTTATGTGCTAAGTCATTTTTAATGAAGATATAAAGTGATATGAAAAAGGGGAAATTTTTTTTCTTAATTTTTCCCCCGTATAAAGTATCTTTGGGTGCTGTCTTTTGCCATGATAATAAATTGTATGTTATACTACTGCTCACTCATGAAAGAGTAGTTGCAGTTTTGTAAACATTGTTCTAAAATGAATAAAATTGGAATGCAAGAAATTTTGTTTTATTTAAAAGCATTAAATTCATACTTATAATTTTTTCTGTTAGGTTTCTGTGCAGACATACGTATATATAAAAATGTGTGCTTCTTATTTCATTACCATCGAAGAACGTTTTAATATATATGAAAGATAAAACATTGCATTTTTTACAGCATCATAGAAATTTTATTGAAGTACTTGGCAAGGCATAAAAAGATTAGAACCTTTACTGAATTTAAACCATGTAACTTATGGAGCATCTCCATTTGTTCTGTGAATTCTGGTCTCTACAGAAATTGGAAAATTGTGTAGAACATTATCTACAGATATATTTTCTTGGAAAGAAATCTGGTTTCTCTTCCTTCGTTTTCTAAGTTTATGTCTCAGATTTCCAATGTGTTTTGTATCTTTCATTTTGCATATAAAGTCAGTTTCATTTTCAGAAGTACTGTCAGAAACATTTTTATTTTTAAACCCTACACCTTCCCTTTTTTTCCAGTTTCGAACTTTGGTGATTTTTCTGCCTGATATTTGTGTATGAACATTTACAGATATACCATGACCTTTTATTAATTGTAAAGGTGTACTTTGATAAATATCTGTACTTAAAATTTGATTTGCTTGTGGGTATTGCAGAGATTTTGCGACTGGTAAAGTATGTGGAACCATCGAGATATCTTTCTCAGGATTGTGCATGCTGAACAAATCTTCACTCATAAGCTTAGCATTAGGCATAATTGTTTCATATGTTTTATCTTGTCCGTGCCCTAGATCACCTTCAAATGCAGCATTTATGAGACCTGTATCTTTGACACATTCAGTATATTGAGGAATTGCAAGCAATTCACTGTTATTAGTATTTTTTACGCAAATTTCACCTTGTCCGCTTAGTTTTTCTATGTCAATACCAGAAGCAGAAGTTACTTGCGACAAAAGATCATTGAAACCTGCATTTGGTGTAGTAGTAGAGTCTGTTTTCATACTAGGTATAGTATTGCTTCGAGGAAGAAGTGGTTGAGGTGTTGGATTCCATTCTTGTACCACTTTACCCATTCGCAAACGAGCTGTTGGTTGTTTTGAACGAAATAAATTGTATCTTCGTCTTACCTCAGCAGCACTGCCGCCTGCTTTTCGCAGTTCTTGTACTGTTCGTTTTCCAACACGCTAAGAAAAGACATCAATAAATCATTCATTAAAACTTTAATTGTTTATTATTCAGTTATTTTTTAATTTAAATTTTAAAACTTTTACTATTAAGATTTTGCTCAAATGTTCATGACTTTTGCATTGATTCTTAAATAGTTAGATAGTATAAATGCATATAGTTCAGAAGCCACGTTAAATACATCCATATTAACATTTATATGTTCCTTTCTTGCCCGAACTAAAATATGTGATAACATGTCTTGCACATGCTTTTTCTATATTCGGTCTTAAACGTAGTGTTGTAACAAAGCAGTTACCTAACATTACTAATTTTGAGGTAGCTGTTCATGATGAAGATATTTTATATAATTCTGCGTATTTTGAAATAACGATTAGAGATCCCTTCCTCTACTAAAAAGGAATCATTGAGCTATCATATCACTTTACCAACAGTTGTAATGTAGATATTCTCCTGACATACTCATTCATCTATATCTTGATGTGGATATATATGCAAATGAAACACTTGAGATTTACTGGATTCAATTTCTAATCGTCGTGCCAATAAGTTTTTTCTGTGTTTGTTGTTAGCTTTAACGCAGGTTTTTGACAATTTCGGTGGAATTGCTTTAAAAAGTCGTATAGATATTTCCAAGAATCGCAAACTCTAGATGTTAGTACAGAGGCAAGGCTGAAGTAATTTAAAAAGCAAGTGAATACACTGCAGGATTTCCTGAAACTTCCGAAGAAGTATACAGTAGCTCCTTAGGGAAGTTACTGTTTGCATGAAAAACAACTAGCCAACCAAAGTTCCAAGTTTCTGTGAAAATTTTGAAAACAGAAGTTATTACCACTACTAACCCAAAGGATAGATGGGCATCACCATCCAAAACAAGGAAATGACTAACTGTTTTCAAAAAATACAATGAATTTTCTCACTCTTCATTGTTAGTAGGGTGATAATATTTTTGGTTATTGAAATGCAGAAGGAATACCACAACTTGTGAAGTAGTTGGGATAGGAGATTTATAAGACTTTTCTGAAGAAAAGATTGACATTGAAGATTTTATTAGAACTCTTCGTAGTGATTCGAGATTCTATTGATGATTGCTGCAACACGCATCTCATTATGTTCCTGACAAAGATTGAAATCAAATTCAGTATCATTTCAATACAAAGCAGGTAGTTCCAGTTAAAGGCTATACTTGATGAAACCTCTAAACTGAAGATCTATATTTCTAAAGTTATACAATTCTTAAGATTAAGGAACTGTGTATGTGGGAAACTTTCCCATGCCTTATGACCACTTGTAACTGCCAAGGAATTGAGTGCTGAACTTCAAGAGCCTAAACTAAAAGCAGAGTAGAATAAGAAGGTAATGCCAGATAAGGTTGAGCTTTTCACACGCTAGAGCAGAAAAGTTTACAGAATTCATTTCTCATTTTTCAAAAGAATCATATTTTGGACTTAAGTTAAAATGCAAAATGTCTACGTATATAAAGATTCTGAGCTCAGAAATTTCTTCTCTAGACTTTGAGCTGTGTAAAAATTTGATTTGCAATAAAAAAATACTCTGCATTGATTCAGAGTACGCTGCTGGCCATTAAAATTGCAACACCATGAAGGAAAGCGAATACAAAAAAGATATTTATTGCACTTAAACAGTATGGCATGAAGACAAAATGATTAAATTTGTAAGCAATTTGAACGTTTACAGGGGTGCAAGAATAGTAGAAACAGCTGCCAATCGAATTTCGAAACTTGCTGGTAAGCATTTCCTCTTATTCGAGGCATAACACGATATTCTAAACAAACTCCAACCTTTCACTTTCCGAACGAGAAATCAGCTACTCAACTTTTCCTTCATGCAGTGCGTCCTGCGTCGTCTAAATGCGCTGAAATACTAATCATTTGCATATCCCAACTTCTACCTTTCATGCGATTTTGATGTTCGTCAGATCATTCCTTCCTGGTGTGGCAGTTTTAATAGCCAGCAGTAGATGAAATTTTAGAAAAAATGATTTTGGGAGTCAGAAATTTAATATTCTGGTCCTCGTTGAATGATGAAATTACTTCCTGTATTTTTATGTATGATATATTGGTTTCTGTCACATGATAAGCTCTTGACCATGTCAAAGGTGAACAGCAGGAAATTATTCCTGATATTGTAGACAAAACTAGAGTGACAAAGAAGTGTTTGCTGAAATCATGTACTTGGAAATAATCTCAGATGATGCAGAAAAGACTACATCATTTACTTCTACAGAAATAACGTTTAATATTCGAAGATGAATTACGACAAGTAGAAGGATATTCGCTCCAAATGGAAAATAGCTAGCGGTTGAAAGTTCTGTCCAAGAAATAGGCAAATTCGGAGCAAGCCAAAGAGACGCTAAATGAGAATAACAAATTTTATAGACTATTGTTAGGATTTAAGTTAAAGCAGCTGTATACTTAATCGTTGGAATCTCAGAGGTTCATTTAAAAATTTCGTCGAAAAATTTTCAAGCGACGCTATAGCGCTTGTTTTAACTAAAATTCTGTATGTTTTTAAATTAAAAAATATTTTTATTTCATGCGCTTTCTTTAGTTAAAGCTAATGGTAGCTAGAAAAATGTATTACTCATAGGGATTTCAAGGGGAGTAGCAGTAAGGTGTTGAGCTTCTATATTTTGGCAGCCTAAAAACATCAATTGCACATCCAATGAAAGGACAAATATGGACAGCGCAATCGCACTTATGGTCAAGCGGTCAGCAAACAGAACTCATTACCCGCGTCTCAGTTATAAGAAGGATAATCTCGAAGATTTAGTTATAAAGACTAAAACATTTTCAGTTTTTGATGCGTTAAATATATTTTTATACCGTCATGTAGAAAAAAAGACCATCTTTAGAGAAGACTAAATTTGTCCCTGGACTGTTCGTCATTTGAATTATGCCCAGTAACTATTATTGATTATGGTTGCAGCTTTCAGGAAGGATGCCTTGTTAATCTTAAAATGCAGTGGTCTCGGCAGTAGATCCAGTGAATTTTCATTAATATATTGACGGGGAAAAAATGAAGGAGCTATTATAAAAAGTTTCTTCATGTTAATTTTATTAAGTGAAATCCAATGAAAGGTAGTTCGTTGGCAAATCAAGGTCATCGATGTCTGGGATTGCCTTCGCTCCACAGAGGTATGTAAATCCTTTAGTTCCGTCTTTTGTCACGATTGGAAAGGAGTGCTTCAAATTTTACTTTTTAGGACCGCAAGAGTAGGAAAATAAAATTTTCACATGTAGAATTTGGAACATGTCTTTGAGGAGTGGTGAGAAATGCCATGCGATTGGCAGAACACTGTGATTTGTAGAGATCTAAAAGTAGCGAAATCATGTCACGAATATGAAAACTGTTTAAACACATTGGTTATGTATGCAGATACCATGGTCAAGAAGATGTGCCACAACAGACTCTGAGAAACGTTTTTGGAAACCATTACGAAAAGAATTCAAATGTATTGCAATCTGGAGAAGCAAAATCCACGCAATAAACCTGAAGACATAAGTCAAAAATTTTTGGTAGAGAAGTAGTAGAATTATGGTACGAGTATGACCGTGCTTCATTTTGAATGGCCGCACTGACTTACACATTTCTTAATCTAAGCAACTATAAATGTTGAAATATACAAAGAAGAGGCTCTTATCTTTATATCAAGTTCTTTAGGCTCTTGTCTTTATATCAAGGGCTGCATTCGGTGCTAAATTCCTCGAAGTAGACAATAATGCTTGTCCTCTTTGCACTGCACTAGTAACCGATTATCTTGAGGGCGAAGAAATCCAGCGCATGGGAGGGATCCCATAATCTTGGGATTTAAATACGATACAGCAAATAGGAGACACACTAGGACGCAAATTAACATCGCCGTACCCCATATGTAGTACTTACTCTACAGGAACTTCAGAGCTCTGTTTATTATGAATACTCTTTATTGCTGCAGGAATTCCTGGGCAATTTAATACACATCAAAATCGCTGCAAAGCTTGCATTTCACTAGGGGTGAACACACCTTATTAATTTTTTCCGTATATCTTAAAAAATTTTCTAAAAACAATTTTTCTTTACATATCATAGTTCCTATGCTCTTATCACATACTGGACCGCTGTCCTAAATATAGAATGGCCCAATTAAATCTAGACACTCCGGATTAGGCAAGAGGAGACAGATGCTAACTACCAAAGTGGGCAAAAGCCAATGGGCTAAAACAAGGCAGAGCACGTAAGCTGAGCAAAGGGGCCTCAAAGAGAAGCCAAACGGCTAAAAGAGGAGGGGGATGCCTTTCGGCTGAAAAGAGAAGAAGCAAAGTGCTAAAAACTGGTCTAAGAGAAGGGAAAAGCCGTCACGCCTAAAAAAAGGAGGGGAACAGGCGAAATGAAGCAAAGCTTATCCACTAAAAAGGGCTGAGAGGGAAGGCTAAACGGGAAAGAGAAAGATTTGTAAACAAACCAAAAAGGGGGGGGGAGTCATGACGGCTAAAACAGGAAGAGAAGGGACGACCAGTGAGGCTATAATGCTAGTGTAATTTTAAAAAAATCTCTTTACATGAATGAATTAATTAAAGCGGAGTAAAATTCAAATAAACAGTTATACAAACAAAATAATAATCATAACAAATAACAAAATAATAGAAAAATTCAAATAAACAGATAATACAATTTGCTACAGGTGTAAGTAAACACTGTAGTGACTAAATAATTGAAGTGAATGGAAGGAAAAATAACAGAATAACAAACATTGTAGGATTAACGATAAACAATAAAGTCTGAGTCGTTTACATGTATAAGTTGCATAATTGACTTCATGGCATTAAGAGTAGAATTACATTTATCCAATGTTCCCAGTGTTCTATTACCATAAGCTATATAGTCGAGGCAGTACTTAGGAACAACATCAGACAGCCCGGTTTGCTGCAAAATACAAAAAAGCTTCTCCGTCTACACCGCAAACACGTATTTGATAGAGACTATGCCAGTTAAAAACATGAAAGAGAAACCTATAACTAATTATGCAATATTGGACTTTATATTGACTCTTTTTTTCAAATTTCATTGCTAATTCCCTCTTGAGTAAGTAAAATATTTGTAAAATTTAGTTATGTATTTGACTGTTGTCCTATTAATAGGGACGCTTGTAACTTAATAAAATCCAAACAATATATGAAGATTTAAGACACAATAACACGCCGAATAAACACTAATTCAGAAGTCAAACAACAAAAATCAGCGTAATATTTTCAAAATTTTTACAGGACTAGTTTCGATGGTTTTACCGAACCACCATCCTCAGCTGCAAAACCGTAAATGAACAAGATAGGACTTGTTTCATTATTTCTATCTTGTTCATTTGCGGTTTTCCAGCTGAGGATGGCGGTTCGCTAAAACCATCGAAACTAGTCCTGTAAAATTTTGAAAATATTACGCTGATTTTTGTTGTTTGACTTCTGAATTAATATCTGAAGATTTTTGTTTTACGTGTGTTACTACCTCGTATTATTGATATCTCTAAAGTGTTATATTTTGCCTCCAGAAATTTTTTAGAGTAGTCCAATATGTGTTATTTAAATTTATTCTTTGCAGAAATAAGTGAATCTGCTTTTTGAAAGTATGCCAGGCATGACAAAGATCTTGTGCAAATCTTATATTTTTAGCTGCAGTATCATTCAAATTACATGAGTTTTTGTAGTTATTTCCTTTAATTTTTTCTCTAGCAAATTATAACTGCATCGATGAAAGATTTTTCCACTATAATGTGACATATTGGCTTTAGTGCCTAATAGTTCGAGAATCATTCATGTCTTATTACTTCTCAGAATGAATTTTAGAGTTTTTTTTTTTTTTTTTTTTCCCCTTAAACCGTGTAGTTGTGCTAAGGTAGCAACGAAACAACAACGTTCATCTATCAAATTTCTTAGTAGCGTCTTAAACACATACTTTATCTGTATTGTTACAGAGGAAACCCGGAACTTTAGTGTGTTTACTATCTTTTGTCATCTCTTCCGCGAAAGTAATTTTTTTTGATTTTGTCGTTTATATATCATTTGTGATTTAGTTACAACGTTCATGTTTGTTTTGCTGTATTCGACTAAACAAACTGCCACAGCCCTAATGCTCGTTTTTTCTTCGGATAACTGTCTGCTCATGTACTGCACATTTATTAGACGTTTTCAAGCGCTTTATTGAGTGGCAGTAAATGTGAACGTAAAGGTTCTGCTCTTGTGTATATGCATATAAATGTTACTTACAGGCAAATAACTTCCAAAGACAATGTTTTAAGCTTCATTTCCAGTAAGTAACAGTTGTTAACATGACAACTACTTGATTTTGTAGTTATTGTCACAACATACTGCGTGTCTACCTATGGTATCACGTACAGAACTAAATTGTCCGAAACAGAACACACCTAAGTTGGAAACTAACACATGGCTTTGACCAACAAAGTAAAAAGCCAATTTCCAAAGATGGCAAATAACTAGGAAAATCTGCTAGACTCTGTGAAACTGGTTTTTCTGTGTCTTGAATTTATATATCGAAGTGTATTCTTATTCCGAATTCAATTTTATATGCTGAGGGATTGAAAAAGAGTTGAGAAGGTATAATTAAAGTTTAGCTGAAAAGCATCTGAGACATTTGAAGTAAATTTTGGAGTTTCTGTCCAAACATGAGTGGCTGAGTCTCCTCATATTTTGGAAATAAGTTTAGAAGAAAGTAGCACGGACCTCTTTAAACTTTTAAGCTAAATAATACTTTAAGCATCACATTTTACCCAAGCGCAGCAATCATGCAACGAACTTTTAAATTAAATGTGAACTATTTGTGTTTTCATGTATAGCAATGCTGCAATTAAACTCTGTACCTTTTCCTCAAGTGAAGTAAACTGATTCTTGTGAGTTAGTCTCTCTCGTGCTTGTGCTGCTATCGCTAGCGTGCATATGCGCGGTGTGATATGTTTTGGTAGAAAGTTCTTTTCTTTCGCTATGTAAATTGTAAATAAATGTGATTGATTAAATAAGTTTAGCTTATTTGTGAATATGCAGAACCAACCTGCCGTAATTGGTGACCTATGGACAAAAAATAAGTTACGTTAATTGGTCACATGCTTTGCTAAGCCTTGCTGTGTTAAGCCTATCCCACTGTGTCGACTTCGCTTTCTGGGTAATTACGATTATTTTGTTTCTGCTCTCCGGAACTATTTCCACATACTAGCAATACTTCCACCCGATCAGCAGAGCCAAGTATCGAAAGTTGCACTTCGATACTTGGCTCTGCAAACGGCAGTGTCTTATAAATAACGTGCCGTTGTGGATCCCACAATGTGACACTGCCTTCATTTACAGCGGAATTACAAGTGATGAAACGAAATTTTCTGCTCTTATAGCGAATATAGATGCGGAAACTCTGTCGCACGTCTCGGATATCGTACTAAACCCTCCGGACTCGGACAAATATAAAAAACTGTCTGAGAGGCTCATCTGTGAATTTTAAGATTCTGAACACCAGAAAATTACAAAAAATCCTCACTGAACTTCAGTTGGGGGATGAACGGTCTAGTCATCTACTACGGAAAATGAAAGAGCTTTCTGGGAAACAGCTTAACGATGACTTTTTGCAAAATTTATGGATGCAACGGATGCCAGCCCATATCCAAACAGTTTTGTCTGCTTCTTCTGAAACACTTGATCAGCTAGCAATTATAGCTGATAAAGTCGCTGAGGTTGTTCAACCTAGCGCAATCTGTGCTACTTCTGGAGCTGGAACGTCCTTGGATTCCAATGCCATCACAACTGAAACCCTAGCCAGGCAGATCGAAGAAATTAGACGCCAAGTTTCTGAACTTTCCCATGCTCGGAGGACAAGTAGGTTTCGGAGTCGCTCAACCTCTCGCTCCAGGAAAGGTAATACTTCCAGTAATGTGTGTTTCTATCATAACCGTTTTGGTGATAAGGCATGCAAATGTGCTAAGCCTTGCGCGTATCAACAGCAAAAAAACCTGTAACTCCCGTCATAGCTGAGATGACGGAAGTATCCAAAAAGCCCAGTCGATTATTTCTTCACGACAGGAAGACTGGCCAAATATTTTTGAAGCAGACTGTTCCTCATAATACAGTGCATCATATCTTGACCCGTGAACCACCTGTGACTTAAAACCAAGACGATTCCTCGTGCTTGTGCTGTTATCGCTAGGTATTGAATGTAGTTCAGAAGCGAAGCTGCGTGGTGAATTCTTCAACTCGCGTTTGTTTACTTCGGCGAAGTGCTACGTGTTAAAGTGCGGGTTTTCTTCCCGTATTGTTGTGTTTAATTTGTGCTTTAAGTAAAGCTAAAAACAGAGTGTCTTGTTCTCCTGGTTTGGTTTTTTTTTAGTGAAGATTAAGGTAGGAGAATTTTCCTTTTCATTTTCTTTTTGCGCTCAGACGCAAGTGCGATGAAGAAAGATGGAATGGAGCTCTGACCTGGACTGTCAGTACAAACCGCCCATATAGTCAGAGCGTTTATTAAAAATTTACGATGAAAGAGGAATAAGAAATTATATTGTTTTTCTTAAAGGTATAGAGAAGAATATTAACGTAAACAATTCTAAAATTTTGAAAGATGAAATATCTAGCAAAGTGGCTTTAGTTAAAAATATTGACTTCATTAAAATTATAAGAGATGGAAGGCTTCTAATAATGTAAACAGTATTTAAGAAAAGATATAATTTAAACTCTCCTCTCCCAGCAGCCAAGCACTTTTTAATGTTTCATTAATAATGGTTAGACCTAGAAGTTATTTATTCATCTCATCACTGAGAATGCTGTTCAGGGTGCCTCACAGAGGGTAGACACATTTATTAATAATTTAAAATTGAAGTGGAAGGTACTAGTGAATCGGTGGCTGAATGTGCATGGCAAGTTTTAAACATATCTGAATTGCATAATGTAAAGGTCTCCCCGATGCTTGCCATGTCTGAACTGACAAGCAAATTTCTTCTATCATCCATTCCAGTAGAAGTCGAGCTCTCAGAGCTAGCTAACGAGTTGAATCATAATAACGAGATTGAAGTATTAAATTTAAGAAGATTTTTAGCGAAAAGTTCAGACAGTAATAAGAAACCTTTAGAAAGAGTACTCGTTACGATTGCAGGACACCAGTTGCCAGAATATGTAAAAATATGGTTGACAAGACATAGGATCAAAAGGTTCTACGATAATCCAAGGCAATGTCCTCAATGTCTGAGGTTTGGTCACGGGATTAAAAGTTGCAGAGGATTAGTCAGATGCGGCAAATGTAGCGAAAATCACACCAGGTCACAGTGCCAAAGTGAGCAGATCAAGTGCGCATTGTGCAGTAACTCACATGAAGCATCCTCGAAAAACTGTCCCAAATACATCGAAGAGGGCAAAATTCTCAAATATAGTGCTGACCATCATGTTCCCGTAGTAGAAGCAAGGCAGGCTGTAGCAAACAAAAATTCTTATGCGAAGGTGGCAGGAACTCAGGTGTCTACTCCTGCAAAGGAAGATTTCCTGAAAGTCATGACTCCAATAATAGCTGCGCTGCAAGGATCTTTTGAAAGTGCGTTAAAACAGCAGGCTGACTACTTCGAAAAATCTTAGCAGGATTGGATCAAAAATATGAAAGCATGTTTAACAAGTTCGATACAAAGTTGAGCGAGATATCAGAATGCACTAGAGATAAGCATATCGGGGAAAGAGCTCTTGAGTCTGACAGTGACCTGGACTTGGATGAGCATATTACGGAAGTAGAAGTAGTAAGAAGTAAGGGCAAGAAGCCCCATTCTAAATCAGAACCTATAACAAGGGAAGCCTGCATTCAAAGCAAGTTCGACATGAGCAAACCAAAAATGTCTGGTCAAGGTTAGAAACCGGGATTTTTATTCATAAAATAATTATTTTTCCTGCTTCTCTCTTTGCTTCTTTTTCTCATCTAGTTCGATGGGACCTACGTTTTGTTCCTGGAATGCAAGAAGTATCTCCATCAAAAGAATCTTTATCATTAGCAGGAAAGAGTTCTTCTGCGACGTGTTAATTATTCAGGACACCTGGCTTTCTAATTTAGACGGTTTTTGCTTACCCGATAAAGTTATTTTTCGCAAAGATAGATTAAGCTCCTACCAAGGCGGGGGTCTAATGATTGCCATCAAGAAACAATGGACAAGCTTATTTGTATAAGATAGCAGTTATGATTTAGCGGGAGGGGAAATTATGAGAGTAGATTTCCGAGCAAATAGTTTCGATATTTCAGTGATCAATGTCTATCTTCCCAATGGCCAGTTCAGCGTGAAAGCGTGGGATAAAGTTCTACGTTGCCCGGCAAGTTTATTATCTTAGGAGACTTCAACTGTCACAACCCGACTTGGGGGTCAAGCAGGCTGTCAGCAGGGGTAGAGTGCTTTTGGAGTGGTGTAACAACAACAACCTTTGCATTCTAAATACAGAGAAGCCCACTCATGTTAGTCCCGGAGAAATTGAATCCTGCATTGACATCGCTAATTGCTCTGCCGAGCTTTATGGTCAATTGAAATGGAAAGTTTCTCCTGATCCCTTTAGCAGTGACCACTATCCTATAAAAATTAAGTTCGCAAATGATAACAACGCCTCTGCTGCTGGCAACCAGAGAATAATCGTTCGCTGTGGCTGGCAGAAGTTCGCTACAGAAAGCAGTAACAGATTCAGGGCTTTGCACCTAGGAGAAAGGAACTTGGAAAATTTCAACCACATCTTGAGCGCCACGAAAAAGGAGAACCTCAAAAAATTGCGATTCAACGCAAAAACAGCCCGTGGTGGGACACAGAATGTAACTTCATTCTTGGCCAGAAAAGGAAATGTCTTAGACTCGTTAAAGCTCATCTTTCAAGAGGATACTGGATCTCTTACAAGAAATGGAATGCTTACCTTAAGAGGATCATTAATATCAAGAGAAGGTTTTATTGGGAAAAAATTTGTAGCCATACCAGAAAGGATGGCAATTTATTTAGGACAGTTAAAATATTCAAAATAATAAAAGTCAGGTCCAGTTCTCTAACAATATCTTAAAGTACCAGAATGGCCACGCCTGGTCACCTGAAGAGCAAAGTGTAGTTTTTGCTAAGTACTATTCAAAATTCACTATTCAAAAGTTCATTCCCCTGGATTTTAGTGATGAAGAGGGTAGCTGTATTAATAATTCCTTCTCAGGTTTTGAGCTCTATAAAGCTATAAGGGGCCTCAAAAACTCAGCTCCGGGACAAGATGACCTGACAAGATATTCTATTACAGTTTTAGCTGATGACTGCAAGCAAACACTCCTTGAGGCCTTCAACAAGTCATGGAATTTCGGTCTAATCCCTAAGAATTGGAAAGAAGCTATTGTTATCCCGTTTTTGAAACCTGGGGGCGACAGTGCGCTGGTTTCTAGCTACAGACCTATTTCTTTAACGCAAATTCTTGCCAAAGTAATGGAAAGGATGATTCTCAATAGATTACTTCCGAGGATCCAGCAAAGTAAAAGACTCTCAAACATGCATTACGGCTTTCTTCCAAATAGAAGTTGCCTGGTCTTGCTTAATAAATTGTTCAGTAGTATCCTGCACCACAGGAAGCAAAGGAAAGTTGTTCAACTGGTGGCTCTTGATCTCAAAGCTGCATTTGATTCAGTTTGGCATGATGGCCTGCTCTATAAAATCATGCAATTCGGAGTTAAAAGGAATAGTATCCTGTGGATTGCCAATATCTTAAACCGGAGAACTATTAGAGTAAAGTGGAGAGGGGTTCTTTCAAGAAGCTATGAACTTATCAGCGGATCCCCTCAGGGCTGCATTTTGTCTCCTTTTTTCTTCACAATTTTCATGCTCGATATCTATGAAATTATCCCGGCTGATGTCGACTGCTACGTGTATGCGGACGACATATTCTTCTACAGTGCAGATGTCTCGTCCTCCAAGGTAGTCAGTAATTTGCAGCGTGCGCTGTTCAAAGTTCATAGATGGGCTAAAGAGTGGAACTTATGCATTTCTCCAGAGAAAAGTAAATCGATTATTTTCGACGGGACAAGGAGTAGTGAAGAGAATCTCTTGAAGCTTGATGGTGTTAGCATCCCTACGGAAGATCACATTAAAATTCTGGGCATGTGGTTTGATAGTAGATTGAGCTGGAACGTCCATGTTAATAAAATAGTACCGAAACTGGAAAGAATGCTGAATACTTTTAAATTTATCGCAAGCTCCAGGTGGGGTGCCAGAAAAATGGATCTCGTTAATATTGCAAATGCTACAATAAGAGGAAGAATAGAATATGGCAGCTGTCTCCTTTTGTCTACCTCTCAACAAAATAAGAAAAAGCTTGAAATAGTTTATAATCACGCTTTAAGACTGGCTATAGGGGCGCCTATCAGCACTCCTCTCCCGTTGTTATATGTTGAAGCAGGGGTCTTTGCCTTAGATACAAGAAGAGGCATCACCGCAATGAAGTTCCTAATAAAGAATATCGCTCTGTCAGCAGCCTCTCCCATTGCGGAAAATCTGAAAAATTGCTTGCAAAGATGCAAGTACAAGTGGAGCAAAAATACGTAAGCCCGTTAGCCAGTGTGTTAAAGATAAGCTACGCAATCTCGATCTATATTTCAGTAAGTGCATTACTTTTAACAATGAACTAGATTTTTCTGAAGAAGTTAAGTGTTGTTTCAAACCTAATGAGTACGAGTTCCAGAATAAAACTCTTTCGGATGTGGAGATACAGCAGTTTTTCCGTTCCATTATTAATGATTATGTGATTCAAGGGTTTAAAATCTACGCTACAGACCGTTCCAAGTCCGATACAGGAGTTGGCATTGCGGCTGTAAATCGTACCGTGGCAATTGTCAGCCAGCGCATAGACTCCATCTTTTCAGCTGAGGCTTGGGCCATTTGTGAGCTCCTTGCGATACTGAATCCTCACGATAAGATAGCTGTCCTTACAGATAGCAAATCTAGTCAGCGCGTTGAGCTGTGTTCATAGGAGATCCAACTCTCTCATTCTTAAGCTCTTTGAGCGGATTAAGTCTTTCCATCACCTCACAGTCATCTGGGTTCCTGGCCATAAGGGTATAGGGTTCAATGAAAGAGCGGATAAAGTTGCGAAAAGAAGAAATATGAATAACTTGGGGGATATTTCAGCAGAGGATGCGTGTAGGTTCATCGAGAATACTATTAAGGAAGAGCAAGTCGACAGCTGGCGGATTTCTTACAACGGCCACAGATTCAGCTACTGTAATGTTCACTGTGAGTGGAGTAAGGGTTTAAACATCGATAGGAAAATGGAAGTTCTAATCAGTAAAATAAGATTGCAAAGGTTGGACACGACTCAACTGTTCTACAGGTATCGTAGAGCGAATTCGCCATTTTGTGACTCATGTTATACGATTGACAGTACTGAACATGCAGTTATTCACTGCACAAAGTACGATAGCGCCAGAAACATTATGCTCAAGAAAATAAAAATCAGCAATATTGACCTCTTAGCTGATCTCTTAAATCATTGTAATAAGAAACTTTGGAGATATTATTTTTTAGGCAAATTTGTCATCAAAGACATTTTAAAGAATTCTTAAGCACTTTTAGTGTACGGGTTTGGTTTTCGGACCGACGTTCCCCCCCTGAATTGGAGGGAATGCGTCCTTGGGGCTTAACTTGTAAATAACTTTATTTTGAGTTGGAGCATAAGGCGCCAAAGGGAAGCCAAACTTCAAGAAGAAGTTATCGCTAGCGTGCATATGCACGGCGTGATACGTTTTGGTAGAATGTTCTTTTCTTTCGCTATGTAAATTGTAAATAAATGTGATTGATTAAATAAGTTTAGCTTATTTGTGAATATGCAGAACCAACCTGCCGTACAAATTAATGGTTGAAAAGTGAAATTTTAAAATGTTCGCATTTAACCATTAACTTAGGTAAAATTTGAAGGTCAAAGAATTAATCTGCCAGTGAGGAAATTCGTGGTAGTATAAATTAGTCCGTGAATGAATATCTTACTTTCGATAAGAAATTTGACTAAGATCTGAAACCTGACAAATGATTTAAGCTAAGAAAATTGAGTCTGGTTTAAGGTTGTATTAAAATTCCTGGAACATAATCCTCCGTTTCTGAAGGATCGAGTCGTAATAAATGATATTTTTATCTGAAATTAGAAAGAAAACAAAATTATATGGAAAACAATCGGGTGAAAAGGACATTTTAAAATGAATAACATTTATCATTTCTTCAGTCATATTTTACTTTATCCCGCTGAAAGGTCATTTTAAAAATTTGTTTTCTAACACTTGTGGAATTGATCTGTTATACTACAAAATTAGTTGTGCGACTTTTTTATAATTGCTGAGTTGCTAATATCCTTAAAATAGTACTTTAAAGCATTTGCAGATTTTGCTTTGCACATTACTTATTTTGTGACCGCATTTCATCTTTACTGATTTCTTTTTTAAATATGCTAATGCTGTAAAGAAAATAATGATAAATTCATTATGTTCTAATTTAAATGCACATTATGCTCTCTCAATCTGGGAAGTTTGAAATGTAAAGTGTATCTTTCTGTAGTAAAATTATCATTCTTTACGATACTATCTTTGATTAAAATAAAGATTTTTTTTTTTTAAATAGAAGATGACAAGGTACATGTGAGGTAATTTTCAGTGAACGAATTTCGACGTAGCAACAGTGCTACACAAGCTACTAGAAACCTCATATATTTATAGTATTAGGTTAGGGGATTATGACCTCCGAAATGTGGCAGATTATCAGAAGTTGATAATGATCAACTGGCAGCTGTGGTTGAAGATGATCCCAGAATGTCCAGATATGTTACGACCATCGTGCTAGAAGTGTCAGATATTGCTATAACACACTCTTTGCATGAACGCAGGAAGATAAATAAAAAGAGAATTGAGATACCACATCAACGCTCAGCTAAGAGTATGCATTAGCGCTCTATCATTGGCCTTTCTCTTTTTGGCACAGGAAAAGGTTGATTCATTTTTTAATCATATCGTCACTAGTTACAAAATAAATGGGTTCTTTACGTTAGCTGTAAAACAAAAAACAGTCGCTGAATCCTGACGTCTTCTAGCTGCTAGAACACGCCTTCGTCAAAGAAAGTCACTCTTTGTATGTGGTGGAATGTAAAGGACGCTATCTTCTTCGAGCTTATAAAAATGAACCAGGCCATCAGTTCCAAAATATACTGCCATCATCTCGAGCATCTACTTTAGCTCGTCAGACGCCCAGCATTAGTCAGGAGAAGAGGAGTAATCCTTCAGTAAAGTAATGCTAGACCACATAATAGAACAATGACTTGACAAAAAATTCAAGAATTTAACTGGGAAATATTTTCTCACCCACCACATTTACTGCATATCAGACTGTGACCTGTTTCACTCTCTACAGTTCTTTTGCAAAGGGTACAATATTCAAAGATCGAAATGATGACAATCAAACAATCTCCCAAGTTTTGCGATCCGATTATGAAGCTGCCAGATGAGTGATAGTTACAGAAAACAATAGATAATTATTGTCGAAACGATAAGTCCTGCAGCCACCAGAGGGCATTACCTTACAGGAAAAACTCATCTCCTGCGCACCTGGAGACAGAGCGAGGCAAAGACGAGGAGATATCAGACCACGCCGAAGGTGGTGACAATGGATTTTGATCTGATCGCGAGCAGGCGCTAAGTGACTGCTTAAACATATAAAGTGGTGCAAAATTGTCCTTGTGTTCAACAAGCGCGAGAATGCCTTAAGCCACTGTTAAAAGGATTCCTCATTATTTCCTGAATGACATCATCCTTAACTTCCTCCACAGAAAATCTGGGAGCCTGGTCCTGGATTCGACCAAATAAGAAGCAAGCTACAGTACTGTTTTCTATTAATTTACTATTTTAATCATGAGTGTGTTAAATAATATAAAAAAGCAAGACTTCGCAGAAGAGTTAGGCCAAACAGTGCCGGCTGAAGCGAAAGGGATTGAAATTAAAAACTATTGTTGAGAATTATTATTTATAAAACTGATAGTGAATTTGTTCGCGGAATTATTAAAGCTGTTGCTGAGGATCAAAAGAACAAAGTGACTGAATAGTCAAAATTAGAGCGCAAAAAGAGCGCGAAAAAAATTAAGTTAGCTCAGCTTGAGAAGGAGATCGATCTCCAAAAACTGAAGCTACAACTGGTTGGTGAAAATGCCGATCCTGCTGTTTTTACAGATTTTGAACTAGCATCGCGAAGTTTAGAAAATATCATTACAAGTGTTAAAACACTAACTATAGCTACCCCTCAGAGACCGGAAGCTCTGCATTTGTTTTTTCAGTCGCTTGAAAAATCTTTTACTACCAAAAGCGTTACAGTTCAGTTAAAATCAGAAGTGTTGATTAATTTATTAGGTGATAAATGTAATCATGTTTGAACGTACGCTTCTGAACAAGAAATCGCGGATTATGATAAATTAAAAGCACTAATCTCGAAGGAATTTCAGTCGACACCGCGTGAATGTTTGAATAATTGTAAAAATGCGCAGAGACACTCATGTGACTTGCATGTTTATTTCGCTTCGCGACTCGGTGCAACTTTCGATTATTATTGTAGGTTAAGAGAAGGAGATGGTTTTAAGAAATTGTGTGATCTCATTGTATCTGATAAGTTGTATGAAACGCTTGATTCTAAAACAAAGGAACATATTAGTATTCGGAAGGGCCAAAATTGGTTGCCGCCTAATCAACTGGGGAGAGAATGTGATTTATTTTATTAATCCAGGGGTAAGTCCTTAGCTGATATCAGTAACACGCGAACTGAAACTTCAGAAAATAAAAAGTTTAATTTTTCCAAAAACAATCTTATAAAAGCACAGACCAATTCAAAGTTTCAGGGCGCAAACTCGTAAATCAAAATAATAGTAAATCAGAACGTATTCGGAAGTGAGGGTGAATTGTTAATTTTGCGAGAAATCGCCCCAAACATTTCGAAAAGGAGGAAATTTTATCTCAAAAAAAGGTATCCGGGTTAAATATTAGATCAGATAGGACAGCAAGGAATGAGTTAGAATTTATTGTTAGAATTTATTGAATTGTTGATTGATGGTAGGAAAATAAAATGTGTAAATCGCTTTTTCGGAAAAAATACCTTCTCAATTAATAGAGATTAAATGTTCTTCTGGTCACGTGGCTTAGGCGGAAATGGCTAAGGTTATTTTTTCTTTATGCGAAAGCGAAAAATAAATTGAACTAGAGGCAGCGATGGTTTGTAAGTTGAAAAATAGATTGTATTCCCCCCTTCCTGTCTGGAAAGGTTAGCTGGCATCTGCTCTGGTCGGGTGATGGTTACGTAATATGGAAATGATTCTGTCCCTTCGAAAAGGAATTTTTTGTCTTTTATTTCTGTAGCCAGTGAGGGAGACAGCGAAATAGAATTAACTCACATTACGGACAAAGAATAACGCAATGCTGTTTCCACTGTTAGTAAAGAGTATTTTTTTTTCTTTTTTTGTCAATGGCAGATTGTGAACAATTACAAATGTAACCTAGTCCATTAATTTATACAAGGCCGGATGTGGTGGTCTCCTTATTATGGAGGCACCTAATAGGTGGTCCACCATCGCCCTTCCTATGAAGGGACGGACATTTACAACCATGTTTTCTCCGGAATTTCTCCAGGCCCTTCGGTATCGCAGTCAGCTTCCCTGACCACTATACCGACTGGACGGCTATTAAAGAGTATAAACCACGAGAAAAGCTCCGTAGTATAGATTTAAAAATGAAATCAGAATCAACTGCTGGCCATTAAAATTGCAACACCAGAAAGGAATGATCTGACGAACGTCAAAATCACATGAAAGGAAGAAGATATGGGGATATGCAAATGATTAGTATTTCAGAGCATTTAGACGATGCATTAAGGAGGAAAGACGCCTGAAGCATTGCATAAAAGAAAAGTTGTGCAGTGCATTTCTCATTAAGAAATCACTTTGTAAGGTCGGAGTTTGCTTTGAATATCGTATTATGCCTCGAATAATAAAAGGAAATGCTTACCAGCAAGTGTCGGAATTCGATAGAGGCAGGATAGTTGCCTATCGAGAGTGTGGATTATCGTTCCATGATATCGCTCGTCCCACTGGTCAACATTCAACCACTGTTTTCGACATTAGACTTAAAAAATATTTTTTTCGTGTACCTGTGGAGGAAAACTGCACGAAATATTTGGCATCCATTACACATGCAAGTCTGTACGAATTCCTGAAAGCGCCTTTTCGGTTTGTGCACGTCATCTAGTGTATTCCAAAGATTTAGCAAAGTTCCAAAGTTTTATTTATAATGTGTTTAGAGGTTTAATTCGGCATGACGCTGTTTTTACTTACATGGGCGATTTTATTATTCCAGCGCGAAAGGAGAAAGAAGGTTTAGAAAAGTTAAAACGTGTTTTAGAAGTAGCCAAAGAATACGGTTTGCAGTTAAATTTTAAGAAATTCCAATTTTTGAAAAGAAAAACAGAATTTCTCGGGTATATTATTGAGGTTGATAAAATCCCCCCCCCGTTCTTCTGAAAAACCAGGGCCGTTCAAAATTTCCCGGGGCCCAAAAACATTAAGCAGATTCAGAGCTTCTAGGTTCTTACGGGATATTTTAGAAAATGTATTGCCAGCTATTCAAAAATATCCAAATCGCTAAGTGAACTTCTTCGGAACGGGGTAGAATTCAAATTTGAGTCTGAGAAAAAAAGAGTCATTTAACAAATTCAAAGAACTTTTCTCGACAAGGCCTGCTCTTCATATTTTCAAACAAAGATCACGGCTAGAATTGCACACAGACGGAAGAAGTCACTGGTTTCGGAGCTGTTTTGCTACAAATGTCCGATAATAAACAGTTACACCCTATTTACTTCATGAGTAAAAAACTAACCACAAGAAGAGAAGCTATCTAGTTATAAGCTTGAAGTTTTAGCTATAGCGGAAAAGAAATTCAGAAATTACCTTTTGGGATCTAAGGTCAGAATAATTACTGATTGCGATGTCTTTCAAAAGACTATGTTTTGGTAGTCCCTCGAGAATAATAAGCGATAAAGGTATTGCTTTTATCTCTACAGACCAAGGAAAGATCCAGCACATATTTATGACTACTGGCGTTCTAAGAGGAAATGGGCAGGTGGAAAGAATTCATTTGACTCTGATTCCAGACCTATCCAAGTTATCCATAGAAGATCCTACCAAGTGATACAAATAACGTTGGAGATGTACTGAGCAGCACTAAGACTAAAGTACAAAGAGCTCCTCTTTTGAGTCCCACTGGTGTTAAAATGAGAAATCGAGAGGATTTAAAGATTATTGAAATTCTAAAAGAAGAAGAAACAAATATTATGATGGAAGATCGAGAAGATATGAGAGAGGAAGCAAGGAAAAACATTCTAGGAAGCAAGGAAAAACATTCTAAAAATTCAGGAAACGAACAGAAAAACGTGCAACAAGAAGAGACAAGAGGCACATGTATACAACGGGAACGACCTAGTGGCCATAAAAACAACACAGTATGGAGGTGGTCTAGAGTTATTCTTCGGCCGTACCGTTTAACAACGAGCAAAACCGATACCAGGTGGGAAAAGTTGGACAACATGAAGGTGCTGGCTGTACAACTACAGCAGCGGGGTCATATGAAGCCCTGAACTGTTCCAGCTTAAGACTGCGCGGCTCCTCCGCACTTGTATTTTTGTTGTTGTTTTTTGTTTTTTTTCCCTTGTCTTTTTTTAAAGCTTATTTTCAGGTGCTATCTTGATATACCAGTGTCGCTGGTCCTTATTTTCAAGGCCGAAAACAAAGTCAGGATCGCCAAGCTGGGAGAACGGAAAGTCCTGCAGCTACCAGGGGGCATCACTTGACCGAAAAAATTCATCGCCTGCGCACCTGGAGACGAAAGAGGCAGAGACGAGGAGATGTCAGACCACTCCCCCCGAAGGTGGTGGGAATGGACTTTGATCTGATTGCGAGCGCGAGTAGGCTGAGTGACTGTTTAAACATATAAAGCGATACAAAATTGTCCCTTGTGTTCAACTAGCGCGAGAAAGCGCTAAGCCACTGATATATCCCAATTTAATCTGTAGCATTTTACATTATTAAATGTTCTGTGGCGTGGAAAAAGGATTTCTCATTATTTATTGTATGACATCATCTTCATGTTCCACCACATATATCATTGACGAATAAAACTTCTTTGTAAGTTAAAAAAAATCTTTAAAAGTTGTCATTAGTTTCTTTAAAATCTTATGTCGTATTTCATTTTCTAAGGAGCGCTTTGAATGTGCTTAAAATACTAAAATAACATTACCTTCCAGAGTGCAAGAGCCTGCTTCTTCTCCTTTGCTTTTGACTTCAATTTAGTTTTAATAACTATCACTCCTCTGATTTCCGTGTCTTTATCTGATGAGGGCATTTTAATGGAGTAAGACTGTATGAACTCCCTGGCTGATTTGCTGTCAATGGCTCGTTCTAGAGCAACGATTATGTTGGCCCACTGTTAAAAATAATAATTATTTAATCGCTATGCTTCAGTTCTAAACAAAAATCGAATTATCATAATTTAGTTTTAACAGACAGTGATTATTAACATACCTGTTTAACCCATTCCTTCTCAGATTGAGTTATAACTTCACAGTAGGTATTACCCATCATAGCTATGAGCATATTCAGAAGAAGGATTGGTGTAAATACCATGAACATGGCAAATACTAGTTGTGTTAATTTCTGATAATATGTCTCTCTAATCTCTTCGTACTGAAACATATAATAAAATAAACAGTTAAATATAGATTTTGAACATTACATTTCTACTAATTAACAGAAGTTTTGTAACCTCTTTCTTCATTTAAATTCATGAAATTTGGAAGTTGTTTCACGAGTTTAAATATATATACGATGTATGTGCGCTGTTCAGTAAATAATTGTTTATTTTTATGCATGAGTTTTAGTATGTATCTTTGTTAAAAAGAACATTTTTGACGTAATCACTACTAACTGCAATCATGTCGTCAAATACGTGCTGTACATTGCTTTTCAGTTAAGATCTTTTCTGCATGCTTCATAAAGATTGAAAAATTAGATAAGCGTCTTCTTCGAAGGCATGAAGATTCCTCGAAGTTTTGGGGCAAAGCAATCGCGCTTCACTAGATCTGGGCTGTATGTTGCATGAGGAACATATGTAATGGCGCTTTTTCTGGATACTGTGTAACGGCATTAGCTGCATGAGCTATTACTTTGTCTTGAATAAGTCGCCAAGAAAAAGGGTACATGTTTAGATGCTTCTTTTGGTTATGATATCGTAGTTTTATCGAAACCAACTGGTGATACTGCTTTGTAATTGTCTTCGCTTGATTCTGCATCTTCTGAAAAGTCCCTGAATAAGTACAGGTACAAGTGGGCTGGACATTAGAATTTAACCATTGCTGAGTCAGGCATAGTCCCACAGCATTTACTTTGCAGCTCCGCCAAATTTTGATTAAGAACATTTCCAGGGATGGTCTCAGGGTCTTCCTCTCCTGTTCCCCTAACACTCAGCAGCCCGACAGGACTTTCGAATTGCAAGAATTTTAAGTGTCCCATGCCGTACAGGCATTCTACACTAAGAGAACCGAACCTGGGTCCATGCATACGACAGCCAACGTCACTAATCACTATACGATCAGAGCGGCAAAGTCCCTGAAACGTTTCAGAGCGAGGCAGCCAATCTTTACCATACGTTTCTGTTGCTGTTTTACCTAGGTGAAAGTAGAATTTTATATCTCGGTATTACTCTTTGCTGGTAGAGCCTATTTTGCTGAAGGCACACTGAAAAATATGTTTAATTGTTCGATCTGCATGAGATTTATAATATCATGCTACCATCTAGCCGTTCAAAAATATAATTCCAGTTGTATATAGTCGCGACATAATTCCACACAAAAAAGTCTCATTCTTTATTGAATAGCCCTCGTACGATGTCATGCTTAACTAAAAACTCTGCATCTGCTTTTTAGATGATCTGAATATTTTTAAGTAGCAAACTGCAGGAATGCTGTCAAAAACTGAGTTGGTTAGGCAGAAATATGAATGTGTTATTTCAACTAGATTATAGACTGTAGCAACTAGATATAGCACCTCACACACAATACAGAAATGGTGTAAGGTTCGTAACTTCGAATAGTAAAAGGAAATTGTGATCGTGTTGATTATTAATTAATGTTTCCATATAAGTTACTATAGTGGATACATACAACATTACATATGAGTAACACCGTTCGCATTGCTAACACTTGATATTTTGCCGCCAGATGGTATAGTGGTTAGGGGAGCCGACTACGATACCGAAGGACCCGGGTTCGAATCCTGGAAAAAGCCATCGTTGTAACTACCCGTTCCCTTCATATGAGGTAAGGTGCCTCTGCAATAAAATGGCCGCATCTTCGGGCTTTAAGAGTGGACAATGCCAAAAAAAGCACAAAATAGTGCCCGCAGTTCGAAATAATTGATATTCTTTTATTCAATTTTTTATATGTACTGTTGTAAAATGTATTATTATTGTTTTGATTATCTCTCTACCTTATTTGCACTGTATATTTAATTCAAAATTAGATTAGTGATTATGGCATGAAATGTATATCCCATGCATGGCAAGAAGCTGTAGTATGCAGCATCTTGATGGGAAAAAAATGATTTTCAGAACTTCATTGAATTATGGGGGCAGTTTTCAAACCTTAAATCCCTTGCTTTTTAGCCTCATTTAGTTAATTCATACTGAAAAAAGAACGTATATCTTGTGTGAGCTTTCATCAAAATGGGAACAAACACTGACTGAAAACAAATTTAGTTAACCGTAAGAAATAAGTAAAATACAAAGGAATAAAACTCAAACACAAATAAATGCGTACAAATTAAGATTATAAATATGTGGGTTCAATTATTATTTTATATCCCAGGTAGAGAATCGGTCATTTGAAGTTCGAAAAACGGCGTTTCTAAATTCAAAAAAATAGCCTAATAGCACTGCGTTGCCACATGTCATTGTAACTGACATATTTTTATTTGCCTATCTGCAGCATTTTGATAGTTCATTTTTTTATCACTATGCATTTTTAAA
The DNA here is from genome assembly GCF_044657685.1 of Stegodyphus dumicola. Lineage (NCBI taxonomy): Eukaryota > Metazoa > Arthropoda > Arachnida > Araneae > Eresidae > Stegodyphus > Stegodyphus dumicola. The sequence goes on along the minus strand of NC_140780.1, from coordinate 155,322,982 downwards.
CGAACAGGCACGTACGATTTTCCTCAGATGTACTGAGAATTTCCCCCCCCCCAAGGTGGCACACCTTCCTAGTGAGCTTCTTGTACAGAAGTAAAAACCCGTTTTTTGCCAAAGAAAACTCTTATTGCCCTTGTCTGTATTTCAGAGTTTTATTGTATATACATATCTACATAAAAATATATCACATATTAATTATTATTTTTAGGAGTTAATATCCTTTTAAGGAAGGTTTTTGTTGTTTGACCTAAATTAATCCTTTTAAGGAGTTAAAATAAAGTATATTTTTAAAATAATAATATATTTTAAAATAAAAAATATATTAAAAATAATATATTTTTTAAAAAACGATAAAATAACATATTTTTGAGGAGGATAAAATATGTTACGTTTTCGATTGGAAAATAATATCTGATCGAATATGGTGTGTAATAAAAAGTCTTTTTGGAAAGAAAGATGAAAATATCTATAAAATATATTACCTCGTAAGATCCGAGAGTCATATGAAAAAGACCCATCCACGTGACTGAATACGAAGAGAATCTTTTCTTGCTATCAGTCCTTTCCATTGGTGGGTTCTTAAAGAGGAAATAGAATGCTAATGAAGAAAGAAAGTAATAGGTAATTAAATGCAAATGGGTATGCTCGACAAGTTTTTAATCTTTTTTTATCTTTTGTTTTAATCCATTATCATTTGAATTTTATGCTCCAAGAAATGTGTGAGTTATTATTCCAACAGCCAAAAAATGTGTGAGTTATTATTCCAACAGTTGTGTTACTAGTTTAAGTAATTCTATTATTATAGAGTCGCATTAAAATGACTGTCACGTAAGTTTGGCGTCAATGCTAAATGACCAATGACATAAGGCACCTGTCAGCCGCAGATCTGGGGAAATGTGTAAAGCGTGTTGTAGGGATTCAGGGAACATTTCATTTTTGTTATGAATAAACAGAGCGATTTATCATACTTAGAAAAATGAATGATTACTTGCTTTCGAACCAAAGGTGGCAGCATTTCAGAAACTGCACAGTTTGTGAACTGTTCACATACTGTTGTGAAATTATAGCATGAATGGTATAATGGCATTATCAAAAATAAGTGGAGTGGAAACTGTAAAACACCACGAGTCAGAGATGAAAGAGGTGAAGGACGGTGCCGATGTAATCGAGCCCACCGAATATTCCACAGTGGAGCAGCTAAAATGGAGCATTGTGTCCAAAACAACAATTCAGCAAAACCTGTTACCTATGGGCCTCAGCAGGCGGATGGGGACAGCGCCTGTGTTGACGACTGTTCATTGGTAGAAGAGGTGGAATTTGTACTGCTGTCTTAAAAGTGGACGTCCGCTGATTGGCGGAAGGTTGCCTTCTCCAAAGAATCACGTTTTTTGCTTTATTGCACGGCTGGACATTAACCCATATCCAAGAAACACCGGAGAACAAACACCCTTAAATCCTTTGTCAATGAATACAAAATGGCGGAGACAACTTTATTAATGGTCTGGAGAATTTTTTGTGGCATTTCCTGCGTCCACTGATCATTACGAAAACCGTTATGGACCACATTAATACTTGACTATATGCACTCATACATGCTGATTGTTTCCCTGGAAGTGTTGGCATCTTCAGGCAAGTGATGGCATCCTGGAAGGTAATACGATGTGCCACGCAGATAAGAATGCACGTAAGTGGTTGGAAGAGCACAAGGTATATTCTACGGTAAAACCCCAGCTTACCATCACTTAAACCCAGTCGAGAACCTGTGGGATCGCGTTGTTTGCTCCAAAGATCCTCCGCCTTGCACCCTCTAGCAGCTGTCAATTTCACTGTAGTCAGCATCATACTGCATCCTTCCCAGCCTATTTATCCTTTGCACATGGTGGTTATTCTGGACATTAACTGGTAGTCACATTAACGTGAACTCGACTGCGTAAATCAAGTGGAACGTTGTTGATTTGAACGAAGAACTTCTGCTTCATTTTAAATGTTGTGTGCACATACGATGACGAATCTGCAATTATAACTTTTAACTTTTTGATACATTAGATGTATTCATAATCCAAAAAAGGCAATATGGCCAAATTCATATGGCCATATTCATTTAAAAAACAGTCCAAAAGAAATAGCCTTTGCTCTATATTTACGCTACACGTGAGAAATTTCTTTAAGCCAGCTCGTTAAATCGCTAGGAAAAGAATCCGAAGGAAACAATCAGTTTCTTTGCACCCGTTTCAGCTACTCGCACACTGGTTCCCGTAAATATACATTGTCATAAAACCTAAACTGAGCGAAGAATACTTAATTTAAAATGGTGCTGCTAAGTTTTATTTTAATATTTTCAAAGCTATCTATGACAAGGATTCCCAAAGTGTACGCCGTGGCGTCCTGTGCCGCAGCGAAATGTCCCTGGCCTTGGATCACGGAGAGACAAGGACTTGCCTTGAAAACTCAGCCTTATTTTTTATTATTTATACGTTCATTAACATGTTTCAGTAATTTTTTATCGTATTTCTTGAAATAGTCGTTCCTTAAGTTTTTCTCAATACGTACATTTCAATTGTTCATCTAGTTCCATTTAAACTATATTTTTAACATTTTTATTTCTCCTTTTAATCTAAAGCAGTTCTTGTTCTCAGTGCCATTTCCTAAAGTGTCATTTTATTCTATCACTTAGTTCTTTTAATTTGCAAATAATTCTATATCATTGAGTCAGATTTGTATTCAATTATTCTGGTACATTTGTTTTGCACCTGTTAACTTCCTGTCACAAGATTGCGACATTTATCTTCTCAGCATTGGTATCTGTTGTCATTTCTTTTTTTCCTCTCGCGGCCGTCAGGATCGAACTCATGTACATGCGGGAAAGTCGTACAATATTATACGTCTATGAGAAAAAAAAAGTCTTGATCTCCGCGAAATGCTGCAATAAATCGAGTCCTTACTGATATTTCCCAAAGTGAAAAGATTGTATTTAAACGAGTAAACGGTTAGTAATTATAGTTTGAGAGACAAGACATCGACAACTGGCGGAGTAGAAAAGAAGCAAACATATAGTGACTATAAGGAGGGTTACTCTCATTTTGGTTTTACTTCAATAGATGTAAATAACGATGAAAGACAATGATAAAAGATGTGCTTAAAAATTTTTGCATTTGAAACTATGCTTCCAAGTAAGCTAAAGAGACATCTTGAAACCATACATCCTAACTTGGTAGATAAAACTCGCTTTTTTTAGTAAGAAGTTCCGAGATTTACAAAAGCAAAACAGTGTGTTCACTAAACAAGTCTTAGTTACGAATAACGCATAGCTAGAGTCTGCGAAATGCAAAACACTGCGCACTATTGCAAAAGAGCTTATTCTAGCGGTTGCTCTCCGCATGGTTAATATTATGAGGAAAATGGTGCATAAAAACTCATTTTTTAAGGTACCTCTGCCCAACAACACTATTGTTCGAAGAATTCAATATATAGCTTAGAATCTAAATGTTTAGTTGATAGAGAAAAATGAAATGAAATGATTTCGGTCTGCAATTAAATGAGGCTACCTACAGTAACTGTTTTGATTCGAAATCAGACTTCGTTTTATATCCAATTTATTTCACTTTACAAACACATACAGATAAATGCGATTATTTACATGTAGAATTTAGTATAAAGATAAAGTGATACGCATATCTTAATGATGAAGAAACATTCAGTATTCCAGTAACGTAACTAATTTAACTGCTGCTTGCTTAGGAGAACGGAAATTTCCTCAATCACAACGTTCGAAACTGGTTGCGAGATTCATACATCAAGCTTAATTGCAAAACAAACTCTTAAATAATAATAAACAGGAAATGCTAAAATTAATAGGAGTCACAACAGTAACAAAGTAATTATGTAAGCTTCCTGGATGGCAGTATTATTGTTTTTTTTTTTTTTCCCTAATGCCGGGCACTTGCCTATTCCAGCATCGGCCACTCCTAAGGCCAAATCGGTGGTCTCTTTATTATGGAGGCCCCTAATAGGTGGGCCACTATTGCCTCTTATGAAAGGACAGACAATTTTTACATCCATGCCTTTTTTGGAATTGGAACCCGGGCCCTTCGGTATCGCAGTCCGGCTTCCCTAATTACTATGCCGTCTGGCCGGCGCAGTATTATTGTCGAAGATCTTTTCTGTAAGAGCATCATCGGGAGCGCAAAAACTCGACTTGTTCGAAATGCTTGGATAACGGAAAGTGACTTCGCTTGGAAATAGTGCATCCGTGTATGTACCGATGGCGCTCGATCAATGTCCGGTTACCGTAGCCCCGTTCACATGCAGCGCTCCTTCACCCAGCTGCCGTTAGAAAGAAGAGAAAAAGGAGACACGAAGGAGTTTTGTCTTTACGACCCGTTCAGAAGAACGCCGTCTTCCTTCCCTTTAAGGGCTTATCACATCTAGCGACGATCCCCACTATACGAGATTTTTCTGAGAAACGAAATTTTGGTAGCATTGGTTTAAGCGGGAGGATTCCTAGAAAAAACAGCTCCGCTGGAAGTGAAGTCCCGCCTAGCTACGCAAACGATGTCCCGGCTACGCGGGATATTTTTAATGTTCCGTCTGCAGCTCTTTCCCGAGTAGAGATCAACCAATCAGACGAAAGTTCTGCTTCTGAAGGATCACGCGATCCCAAGCTGAGCGATAATCGATTACTGTTTGGCGTTCAAATCTGTCTAGTAAGTGAAAATGGTAACATAGCTACGTAGATTTCGTGGAAATGTGCGGGTTCTGAGAGGTGTCCCTTTCGACGTCCAGTCCCGCGTAGCGAAATATATGTGATAGGAACTTTACACATAAGCCACTGTAAACAATCACGTCACCGAAATGGTTGATTTCTAATACAGTTTACACATTTTTAACGTTGTTTACTGTCGTTACTTTCGTAATCGGTACTTTTGCAAGTGGTACCGGGACTTTCGCAATTAGTTCCCGAAAGAGTTATGCTTTATTATTACTATCCTTTTATAAGCTTTTATTTAGCTCACTCTTGGTGCTTGTCACTATGGTTAAAAAATGGTCATCGATTTTTAAATTGTTTCCTGATAAAATATTGAATTCAAAATTTGTATGTGCATTGCTTGTGGATGCGGTGTCACGATTTTGATTTTTACAGGATTAGATTTTCTTCAAATTTAAAATTGAAACGAGTTTTTGCAAATATTTTCGTTAGGAAATAAACTGAGAATCTTAGAATGTTATTGTTTGCACCATAAGACACAGTGGATTGGAATTAAGTTAAAGTTTTAACAGTTTTTTTTGGGGGGGGAGGAAGGGAGAATTTTTGAAAATCGCTCGAAATTTTAGACCTTTTGACGCCCATTAATTTTAAAATTTCATATCTAAAAATATATCGGTTACAAACTTCCGAAATTTTCACAGGTTATAAAACAAACTTTTTGCATTTTTTAAAAAAAGAATGATAAAAGACATTAATTGGACGATTTTTTTTTACTTTTTTAAAAGATAAGCAGTGAATCAAAATTGGAAATATTAGTTCTTCTTGCGCATGATTTCGAAATTAAATTCTATCTCCAATTCCTAGAGGCAGTTAATGATTGTTCGCCTTGTGAATGGGGTGCGCTGGAAGAACCAATTTTCGCCACCGTTCGAATCTGCTCTTGTGAAGGACTACAGACACTTCTTTACAGCAAAACATCGCATGCTGTATGGACTACAGGGGAAGAACTTCCATCGAAATCACTTATTCCTTAGTTGAATTTGGCATTAGAATGTGTCATAGACGTAGTATAAACTACACAAAAACTGGATCGCAAGAAAGCAAGATTTTTAAAAACGCTATGCACTTCTCCGTGTAATGGTGTACGCACCAGAGTGCCTGTGCATAGTGAGCTACCCCTCATCGAATCACGCTTAAAAACTTCGAAGTACATTCCATAAAATAACTGTATACATGATGATAAATGCTGCAAGGAAAGCTTATCAAAATGATAAGTCCATAAATTTCAAGAGTTTGTGAAAGTTCCTTTCACAAAGTCTTGGTAATTAATAGAGAGTTCATAATACATTTATTGCATGCATAACTCATGGTAAGCTGAAATGCTGATGACAAAAGAAGGAAGTACGAACAAACGTGGAGCCAAAAGGTGAGCCAAAAAATACCAAATACATACAGATGAATTAAATTAATAAGAGACATTGACTAAAAATATTAACCAAATGTATTTATTTATCAGCATTAAAAATGTTTTCAAAAATAGAAAAATAATAAAGAACTTATCCAAAGTGTTATCTGTAGATTTAATTTCAGGAATGCGTTGTACTATTTTCCTAACCATATTATGCAAAGAAATGCCCTTGAACATACTACCCAATTCCTTACCAGTCCCAAAATATCCTTCAGGACTTGCGAAAATTAACTAAAATTTTAAAAGATAAACTGATTAGCGTTTTCTTCACTCTAATGCATAAGAACACGTTTTTTACCTTTTGCCATGTCAGCATATGAAATGTTTTCACTAACAGGGGTCGATTTTACACCAGAATTAACAGTTACCCATAGAGTTCATACTAGGCTTTGGATTTGAGTTAGAAATCAAGAATTTAGGAAATTTGGAACATCCGCAAAAGAACTATGCTCGGACATGGAAGTAGAACTACACGAGCTTGCTATGTTTTTACAATGGCTTTCGCGTGGCAACATCCGGTCTCGTGCATTTCAGCTGTATCAAGAAATTCGAACCTTTCTGCAAGAGAAAGGTCATGCGATCCCTAAGTCATCATCATAAAAAATGGTCATCGATTTTTAAATTGTTTCCTGATAAAATATTGAATTCAAAATTTGTATGTGCATTGCTTGTGGATGCGGTGTCACGATTTTGATTTTTACAGGATTAGATTTTCTTCAAATTTAAAATTGAAACGAGTTTTTGCAAATATTTTCGTTAGGAAATAAACTGAGAATCTTAGAATGTTATTGTTTGCACCATAAGACACAGTGGATTGGAATTAAGTTAAAGTTTTGGACCAGTCATTTTGCTGAAACTAACATACTAATTCAGAAGTCCAACAACAAAAATCAGCGTTATATTTACAAAATTTTCACAGGACTAGTTTCGATGGTTTTACCGAACCACCATCTTCAGCTGCAAAACCGCAAATGAACCAGATAGGAAATAATGATTAGATAAGATAAGAAAGCCTGGACAAGAATAAGCAAGTGGCGCCATCTGTTGGTGAAACCAGAACTAAAACATAATTTCTTTAAAGGCCGAAGGCAAATTTGGATTGGAATTAGGATCGTTAACTAGAACAGAAAGATTTTTATGAATGTGAAATGCCTCTAGAAAATCCAGTTCTCCAATGGAAGATGTTTTTTGAATAATTTTGGCAGCAGAAAAACTGAAAGTGTGGTTTTCGGACCAACAATGTTGAGCAACAGAAGACTTCTGTGTTTCCTTTTTTCTAACATATGCCTCATGTTCCTTGACGCGAAATTTTAAGGCTCTCTTAGTTTGGCCAATGTAAATTAAACCACACTGGCAAGGAATCCTATAAATACCCCAGGAATTCATATCCGGAATGGGGTCCTTGAGTATGGAACTCGGAATTTTATTGATGGGAGAATAAACAACCCGAAAGTTAAATTTCTGCAAAATATGTGCAACTTTATAACTAATTGATGGAAAGAAGGGAATGACAACATAATTTTTATAATCTCCTAAAACAAGAGTGTGCCTTTTAGTGTGTTGAGATGAGAATTTTTTAACTGCTTGATTAATAATGTTGGGTGGAAAGCCATGTTAGTGTGACATGTTTTAGAAACTAAATGCCTTGAATCTGTCTCTACAGGGCAATGTATACAGATCTTGAAACTTGTAGAAAAGATTTCAGCCCTTAAGAAAAAGCTGCAGTGGATAAGAAAACTGAACGACGGTGGTACTCACGACTGTTTTTCTACATTGTACCAATACACAGCTTCTAATAAAGTCGTTGTTCTACAGGAATTGCTATCCCTTTTCATGGAACAACACTGAAAACCCATTGACTGGTTATCAAAATATTTTGCGGGACATAATGTTGACAAATTTGTGTTGATCCTAAAAAAGTATTTCTTAAAAAATACATAACCTAAAAAGGTATTTCTAAAAATAGAGAGAAAACAAATAGCAGAGCAAAAATACGATGCTTTTTATTGGAATTACAAACTATATCAATTTTTTTGAACGACAGTATCGCGAAGCACGATCTCCTGATGACGACAACACTCACAGTTGCCAGAACTTATCTAAAGTATATATTATATTATTATTATTTTTATTAACATACTTTAATACTTCCCCTTTTAAAAAAAATAATAATAATAAATTAAAAGAAAAAGTCACAAAAGTCCCATCTTATTACAAAGAATTAACAGTCTCGGTTTAAATAAAGGTTTAGAGGTTTAGTCATTATGTCAGCAACTTGCGCCTCTGTAGGTACCTGCTGCACAATGATTTCCTTTTCTAGAACTTTCTCTCGTATGAAAAAGTGCTTGATATCAATGTGTTTTGTGCGTCGATGAAGCTCCGGGTTTTGTGACAGTCTCACTGCAGCGGCGTTGTCTACTTGAATTACTGGAGTTTCACGTAACTTGGTTACATCACTAAATAGTCACTTTAACCAAATTACTTCTCTAGAACATTCACTAGCTGCAATTCGTCGCTGCTTCAGTCGTCGAAGTTGCAACAACTGATTGCCTTTGGCTAATCCATGATATAGCACCACCACTATATAATATCACTACTCCACTCGTTGGTTTTCCTGTTTCTTGACAGCCTCCAAAATCTGCATCACTATAGCATTCTAGAATTCCTGGTTTGTATTTATTCTTGTATGTAACACCTTTAGTTAGAGAACCTGCTATGTATCTGAATACACGTTTCACTTTTTTCCAATCATCTTTCGAAGGATTTTCTAGGTAACGTGATAGAATGCCAACACAGTAAGCTAAATCTGGTCTTGTGCCTAACATAAGATACATTAAAGCTCCTACAGCTTCTATATAAGGAAAAATTTCTCTGTTTGATTTATCTTCCTTTTTCTTTTCAGTTAGACCTTCCTTCAGGATAGGCTTGCAATCTTCCATCCCAAATTTTTGAAGAATTTTTCTTGCATAAGCTTGCTGACTAATTTTAATACTTCCATCTTCAAGATGTTTAATTTCAAGTCCAAGAAAGTATACTGCAGGTTTAGTTGTGATTCTGAATCTCGACTTCAATTTTCTGAGAAATTTTTCAGATTCTTGTAGATCTGTTTATGCTACTAAACCATCATCTACATATAAACATACGATTAGCTTCTTGCCGTTATTGTTTCTTATATATAAGCATGGATCAGCTTCACTTGTCTTGAAGCCCAGCTGTGACAAAAAATCTCCAAAATATTTATTCCAGCAGCGTGATGATTGTTTAAGTCCATACAAACTGCGTTTCAACTTACAGACTTTCTTCGAACCGTCACTATATCCTTCTGGTTGCTGCATGTATATAGATTCTTCAAGTTTTCCATATAAGAATGCTGAACCGACATCAAACTAAGAAAGATGCATTTTCTCATTGGCTGCGATGCTCAAAACTGAACGAATAGTTACTAACTTTGTTACTGGATTAAACGTTTGATCATAATCAACTCCAAAACGTTGAGTACATCCTTTGGCAACAAGTCTAGCCTTGAATTTATCAATAGATCCATCAGGATTACTTTTGATCTTATATAAACCCACTTGCTTGGTATAGCTTTAGCATTTTTTGGTAATTTTTCTAAACTCCATGTTTCATTCTCTATCAATGATTTCATCTCTGAATCCATAACTTCTTTCCAATTAACACTTTGCTTACAGTTGATCGCTTCTTCATAAGATTCGGGCTCTTCAGAATCAATAATAAAAGCTTCACTTATCATTATATAATCTTCAAAACGCTTTGGCTCTCTCAAGTCAGCTCTATCTCTTAGGTATCTTGACTGTGCATTATTTTGCAAATTAATATCTTCACATTCTTGTCTTTCAAAATGTTCTTCTGATATATTTCCAGATATTTCTTTGTTGTATTCTTTTTCTGAATTATCTTCTTCACAAAGAAACTTTTCTGACTTATCTTTTTCTGAATTTTTTTGATGTTCAGAGCCAGAAATTAGGCTATCTTGATCTTGAATAGGTAACTGCACCCTTTCTTCACAATTTGTGAGCTTTTCGTTAAATATAATATCACGTGAACAGATCACACTATTGGTTTCTTTGATCCATAGTCGGTATCTTTCATCTCCATCATAACCAATTAAATAAGCTTTTGTAGCCTTATTATCCATTTTCCTTCTTCTTTGTTTAGGAATATGGGCATAACACACAGATCCTACTATACGAAGATGCTTAATTCGAAGTTTCTTTTTAAACCATAGCTCATAAGGACTCATGCCTTCTACTGATGATTTGCCAGTTCTGTTTAGTACATATATGGCAGTGTTGACTAGTTCAGCCCACATTGCTGCAGGAAAATGAGCTTCAGAATTTGAGTACTTAAATGTTCTTGCCATTTCGATTATTGTACGTATGTCTCTTTCACTAGAGCCATTTTGTTCAGGAGAATAAGGTGCTGTTAGTCTTTGAGTTATACCTTCAGAATGCAAAATAGCACGCACTTTGTCATTGTCAAACTCGCCTCCATTATCGCTGAGAAATTCTTTGACTGAATGTCCTAAAATTTTAGCGTGTGCAAGCATGTGTTGTAACATATTTACAACAGCAGATTTTTCCTTGATAAAATACCCATAACGAAACTTTGTGTAGCTATCTTTAAACACAACTAAGTATATTTTATTCTGGAAAGATTCATCAAAAGGTCCACAGACATCAGCTGAAATTAATTCACCAGACTTGTGCGGCTGGCTTTCTTATGCCAAATGGTAAACGGTGTGCTTTGCCAAAAATGCATGGTTCACACAATTTTCTTTCAAATGGGATTTTAATTCCTAATTCTTTCTCAAGCATGTTTTTAATGTGACGTTTTTCTTGATGTCTCCATCTCTGATGATATAACTCTAACAAGGAATTGTCTGCTTCAGCAGCATGCACTTCTATAATTTTATCAGGCATAATAGGTTCGATAGCTGCCTTGTATAAGGTACCATATACTTTGCGAGTTCCAAAAAGCACTACTTGACCATTAACCTTTAACCAGCATTCTGTAACTGTTGAAATAAATTTACTATTCGGATTTCTATCCTTGAGCAGCAAGTAAAGAAAATAAATTTCTGTTTATCTGACAAACATCTTTAAGGTAAATTCTTTGGATTTTACTACCAATAGTTGTTTTGACACATACTGTACCTTTACCAAGAGCAACTAAAGTTTCTTTTCCAGCAGTCTTGATGCTACGGGGACTATCAAACTTCATAAAGTCAATAAAGTATGTGAAACAATTCATGATATGTCTTGTAGCTCCACTATCAATCCAAAATGATGTTTGATCAGTCTTAGCCTCTTCGTCAGTGGACATCAGTATTAAACTGCCTGTATTTCCTTCATTGGTTTTCGTTAACCTATTCTTGGGTGGTCTTCCATCAGCAATCCACTGTTTACAATCTTTTACCCAGTGTCCTTTCTTTTTGAAATAATTGCAAATATCTTCTTTTCTTGGTTTTCTTCTGAATTTGTCTTTTTTATATTGCTTTTGTTTTTCAGATTTTGACATTACTAATGCCACTTGTTCATTTGTATTGCCTTTCTCATGACTTTTAAATTCTCTTTCATGAGAGCAAAGCTGTGCTGTTAACTCATCAACTGTTCTTTTGTCTTCACCCAAGAGTAACCATCTTGACTTAAACAAATGGTATTGTCCTGGTAAGACATCTAAAATCTTGCAATTGAGTAGCATGTCAGGTAACTTATTTTCATTTTTCTTTTCAAGTCCTGAATTCAACTCATTCCATAAGTTTTTTAATTTGGAAAGATGAGCTGCCATATTATCATTTTCATTCCACTTGAATTGAAAAAATTGCATGCATATATTATACAATTGATTTTCTGATGATGCTTCAAATAACTTATGTAATTCCAACCACACTTCTCTAGCAGTCTGAAATCTCATAACTTTTTTGCAGAGTTTCTTCCGTCATGGAATTCGTTAATACCATCATAGCATTAGTGTTTGCATTTTGAAACTTCTTAACAGCTTCATTATATTTCTTTTGTTGAGCAATCGGAGCATCTACAGGAAGAATTTCTGGTTTCACTATAGTTCCTTCTACAATTTCTAAAGCACCAGGATGATAATTTAAAACAAATTTTATCCTGTATTTCCATATAAGCCAATCGCTTTCACCTGATAAAGGCTTAACTTGGACCTTAGACAATTCCATACTTTGATTTCTAAACAACTTTCGATTGCTATAACGAAAACAAAACGCTTACTTGATTAGGCTTAACGAGTTCCGTTTCTTCGAGAAAACATCAATTCAAAACATTTGACGCAATATGGGAGCTTGCTTGACCCATAACCTAAAAAAGTATTTTTTAAAAAATACATAACCTAAAAAGGTATTTCTAAAAATAGAGAGAAAACAAATAGCAGAGCAAAAATACGATGCTTTTTATTGGAATTACAAACTATATCAATTTTTTTGAACGACAGTATCGCGAAGCACGATCTCCTGATGACGACAACACTCACTGTTGCCAGAACTTATCTAAAATATTATATTATTATTATTATTATTAACATACTTTAATAGATCCAAGGTACCTTTTATTCTCAGTTACCCCAGCACTTTGCCTTGCAAGACGAAGATAGTACAATTGAACTCTTTTGCGAAACATTTTGAAAGCAAAATTTGCTTGCTCAGATATAATGTAGTTTTGGATTTCAATCAAACCTGAGTATCCAACTTTAAGTTCTAAAAGTCTAAGGAATCTCACTCCCTTTGCGACATCCTACCTATGAGAAGCTGGATTTTAAGCTACCGCTGTAATATGAACCAACATCTATATTCACAGAGACCTTCGAATCGAACTTATTCAAGAGTATATTAAACGATTAACGGTCAACTTCTTTTATTCAGTACAAACCCACAGTAATAGCCTTATTAGCACTCTCAGACACTCCCCGCATCCCAGAGAAAAACATCGGTACTTAGGTGACATCCTACCCCACATAAGAATTACAAACTTAATTGACTCATTTACGCTAAACTGACTCTGCGGTTTACCACCCGCGGCTACATCTTATAACGACACTGAACTTGCTACCCCCCTTTTTTTCGCCACCGCTAGGGCGGACTTCACTCTCTTTTTTCCGCCTCCCACACTTCCTTCCACCCTACTCTTTCTCCTCCCACCCGATCCTTATCAGAAATCGAGTAAAAAGATGTTTCTACATCTTGACACTGGAGAATAAAATACGATCTGTGTGTGTGTGTAATAAGAACCAAATATCCTTCGAAAATCAGTTTGGAGCAAGAAATGAGAATAGTTGTATCAAGCCTTCTTCCGCAATTTGAAAAACTGTGTAGGGGTCAACAAGCTCTCCTGCCACATTGATTTTCTAATTTGCCACTGAGGGTTTCTTTTATTTGTATTTAATTTTTATGTTTGCTTATCAATTGAAATTATACTTTTTCACTAAAGTGTTTCTTTCATTTCTGACCCTGATTAACGTTGTAGTAGAAATATTGCAAATGGGGGGGGCATGAAAAATAACAGAAGTGCAAGTACGCCGAATATTGATAAAGCTTTCGAACCCTTGATCTGTGGGATGGCAAAATTGTACATTTTTCTTTTTTTTCTTCTTTATTTTTATTTAACTAGTGATTTTTGTTGTACACTTGTTATAATCAAAGTGATTAAATTCGTCAGAAACGTGATTTTTATGATAATGAACATTTCATTGTGCTTTGATGATGTAAAAAGACTATGTAATTTTTGTATGAGCTTTCACCTGCTAAAAAAAACTTCATTTATCTCATAATTAAATCAGGTACTTTCGGCTTGTCTTAAAGATATATGCATTCTTCAAAAGAATATCCAGTAAATCTTTCAAAAAAGATTATTGTGTGACTGAGATAGGCTCTTATGCCTAGAATAAATTTGTGGAATAATTGGCCTTATTCTACCATTTGGGATTTTTAATGGAAGACTGAAGATTTCTTTATGTGATGAAACGGCACATAAATATATGTTTTATTACAAAAAGTTTTTTTTTTTTTTCTGAACAAATAATTTTTGATTGGGATATTTGTCCTTATATATTTTCTCTATTGATTTCAACTGGTTCACCACTTTGGTATGATATTTTAATTAAGACAAAGTTCCTCTAGGCCTATCTTTCGGTAGAAAGAGATGCCTTTGTGGAGGATTTTAGAAGGGGAACTTAAAGTATATGTTACTAGTCTGAAGAAAGGAATGTAAATGTTTCTGGTGGCGTTAACCTCATCCGGTTTCTTTCCCTTTTTTTTTTTTTTTTTTTTTTTTTTTTTTTTTTTGAGACGGGACAGCAAGACATTAAATAAATACAATCTGGAAAATGAATGCATAAGCTGTTGATACTATATTTTACTAATTTCACCACAAATTCAAAGCTGTGAACTTTTGGAAATATAATGATTGACTTTTCTTGAATTATTATTCTTTTTCCTTTTCATATGTTTCTATTTAAAATTAATATTAATAGGAATACTAAGAAGCTTTTTTTTTCGCGAAAAAAATTTCATTTTTCACGCATTTAAAACTCTTTATCTATCTGCAAGAAAGAATAGTTCGCATGTGATTCGCGATAAATGATATACCACAATTCATTTAACAAACAGGTAAGCAAAGAAACTCCATTCAAGAATGCAAATAAATTTTGATAAAAACTGATGATGATCAGCGCTGACACCCTTGAAATCTATATCTTTCGTTGTATAATGCATTAAAAACTCCCAGTAATGGCCATTTAGGATACCGTTAATTTTATCAACTAAACACAATTCTCGAGTATTTGAAGGGATCAAGAACTTTAAATTTCAAAAATATTTTAACTATAATATTTGATTTCATGAATCTTTAGTGCTATTGCTTTTCATAGCTGAAAGGATTTCTAATAAATAGGTTCCTGATAGTATTACAAAGGATAATTATTAGTATTCCTAATATATTATTAAACCACCAGTAAATTTCATATTCAAAGCACATATTGTTATTTAAATGCTTCAAAACACATTACATATATGTTACATGTCTTATGTGCATATACTCAACACAAGAACATCTCCTTACATTCACATTGTGTACAATTATCATTCATTGTAATGAATAAAAATAATAGAGAATCAAAACTTAATTTTATAGAATAAAAGTAAGTTAATTTTAAAGTGCATTTATTTTTATTTATTTATTTTTTGAGAACTAGTTTGCATTTTCTTTGTCGTACAGTTAATTTCTCAGTGTCTCCTAAACTTAAAAAATACTTTTCAAGATCTTCAAAAATATTTAATCTTTTTAAGGCGTAAGGGAATTTTGCATGCTGTTGTAGTGTAAGTGTTTGGCAGTGCAGCTGGACCAGGCGCTCAAATGCCGATGAGAATCGTACAGATGACATGCTTCTTCATTTCTAAAAGCCTAATGCTATCTGGAAAAGTAACCTGTTTTCTATTATCTTTAGTTTCCGCCCTACTCTTCATTTTCAAAAACTTCAGTGCTCTATTTTCAGTAATTTCTTCTGTGGATAGATCACGACCGAATGACACATACTCATCAAGATTTACATTACCAACTATTTTTTCTTTTACTGAGTTATTTTCATTTGTGACTATAAAATTGGAAGTATAGGAAAAGTGTTTTTTAAAAAAAAAACAGGTTTTTTTTTTTTTTTTCAAAAAGCATTTTTTAGTGTATGCTTCTTTTATGCAGTCAGTTTGCAAAGCGATGAGTAAATATCCAGCTTATGGCTTCAAAGGCATTTATGATCTTCTTTTGCCTTTCCTATCTTCCACAAAAAAAAAAAAAAAAAAAAAAAAGAGAAAAGGGGTGTGAATAATTGTCTCAGAGAAAAGAAAATTGTTTCTTATCCGACAGATTCGATTTTGTTTTGATAAGAACTGAATCAGCATTATTTGTTCTTACGTAAAATAAACTAGGTCGGCATTCCTTCCTTCCTCAAATATCTGTTTATATCTATTTAAGTAAACTGTAAGCGTGATTCAGTGAATCACTGATTTAAAGATATAATTTTAGCCTATCACTCATTTTCAAAGTTACACACACATTTTCATAGTTAGCTTTCTTCAAATAAATAATTTTCCAACATTAGATTTAAAAATTAATAAATTTTTTGATGCTGTATATTTATTGAGATCAAACTCGAAAGAAACAATTAAAATTAAACAGTAATCTTAAAATATGTAAATATGTATTCCTTCATTTTAGAGTGTACTTTAAATTGAGGTGTTCTTTATTCGGAGCTGTTCTCTATGAAACGGTTTACTGCATATTCATAAATCGATGAATTTTCAGACCTATTCCCATCCTGTATGCTGGGGAAAAATACCAAGTTTGTTTGAAAGATGTATTTGATGGTCACATTGTTTCAATTAATAATCTGCCTTCTGTGTGAAATTCTACTGAATTTGATTTCTGTATTAATACAGGGAGTATTAGAAAATAGTGTAGCATAGATACTAAAAAAGTTAAATTATTTTGAACATATGAAGTGAAAGTCCAAAGAAAAATTTCTCTTTCGGTTATTTTCATCCACTTTTGTAAAATATCTGTACTATATCACAAAATTAAATATATAATGGAAATTGCTTGAAATAATTTAAATATACAGTACAAAAATATAATATAAAAAAATGAAATACACAAGGAAAAAATTCAGACAAATTCACCATTGCGAAATAACGAAAAATGGCTATTAATTTCCAGGACTTCTCTAACACCAGAATAGATGATGTGAAAAACGTAACGTAACCTTTTAATATGTTTCAAAGTAATCCCCATCTGCCGTAATACACTTCTGTGTTCGACTGTATAAGTTGCGGAAACATATTTTAAAGTCCTCTTTCGGAAGGCTCATCAATGTTGACGTCACGTTCTTCTTGATGTCTTCAACATCCACAATACGTGTTCCTTTGATCACAGTTTTGAGTTTGGGAAACAAAAAGAAGTCTACGGGCGCCAAGTCAAGAGAGTATGGCGGATGATGCAGCTCCACGACCTTATGCTTGGCCCGAAACCTCTTCACTGGGAACGCAATGTGGGGGCGGGTGTTGCCATGCAACAGAAACCAACTCCCATTCTGTCGAAAACGGAGGCGTACTCTGTGAATTCTTTGTCGGAGTCGGGCAAGAACTTCTACATAAAACTGTCCTGTAACAGTAGTGCCTGGTGAGACAAATTCATGATGAATAAGTCCTTCACTTTCGAAGAAAACGATTAACATGGCTTTGACTTTTGATCTTTGGAATCGAAATTTTTTCTGTTTAGGAAATCTGAGAGACCGCCATTCTGAGCTCTGTCTCTGGGTTTCACAGTCGTATTGATAGCACCACGATTCGTCACCCGTCACTATCGAATCCAAGAAAGCAGGGTCAGCGTCAGCGTTGTCGATGAGTTCACCACACGTGTCTATTCTGACTTACTTCCGATGAACAGTGCGGGACAAATCTGGAACACACCTTGCGTTTCCCTAGGTCTTGGGTCAGAATATGGTGAACCACCTCTTTGTCGATGTTCAGTTCATTGGCCAGTATTCAAATAGTCAGTCGCCTATCCGCTGTTACAAGCTCGCGAACTTTTTCAATTGTTTCAGGCGTACGCACGGAAATCGGCCTTCCCGGTGTGGGAAATGTGCGGGAACGGGATAATGCTTGCTCACCATACACTTGCTTCAATACTGCATGTGTTTCTGCCGCACTTTTGCCCAGTTTAACTCTTTGAAGACCAAATCGGCTCAGACAGCCCTTCATTCTAACGACCAATACCGCCCCAAACGGCCGGAATTCTGATGTTGTTTTCTTCCCTCCGCTAAGGTATGCAGTAGCAGGTTCAGTTTAACCAAATGCATTGTATCAGTTCATTGCAGATAGCTTGTCCTAAAAGGATTTATTTGTGGTTTCTTATCTTTATTTGTTAGGCGTAGAAAGGATGCCATTTGAAACCGTCACTCTTCTTTGTCCGTTAATGGATTGGGAGGGAAGGAAATTGCTGTGACTCTAAAAAACCATTTCGGGCGGTTCGGTATTTCACCATACAGGTTAGCGAAGGCTTTGGGTTTTAAAGAGTTAAAGCAGAAGTTGATGTTCAGCCTTTGTTCCATTTCAGCACTTCCACAATACCCCTTTCCCACTTCGACAACAACACTTCACCAGATACGTTTCCACGTGTCTTTCTCAGCCAAGCTCGTGTCAACAACTGATGCGCGCTGCGGGGAGCATGTGCAGATGTACTACTTTTCAGATACCAGCAGCGCCTCTCTCGGGCGAGTGACCGGTTTCATGCTGTGACATCAGTCCTGGATATTAATAGCCACACCTTCAGTAGTATATGTATGTGTGTATATGGGTGAAATATTTTGTAAAATAAAACTTCATAAAAACCTTGAGTGAATCCAAAAAGGAAAATCACGTATATTATACTAAAACGGAACATATCTCCGACCAGCATACTGTAGATCATGGTCACGAAAGGTCCCGTTAAACGTACAGCCCTGAAAGGAAAAGTGAAAGTGAATGTACTTAGAGTAAAAAAGAGAATGGAATTCGTATATGAAAGTAACTGAAGTTATATTGGAGGAGTTAAAGCAGCAAGAATCAGCGTAATATTTATAAAATTGCAGGATTAGTTTCGAAGGTTTTACTATAGAACCTTCTACTTCAGCTGCAGAAGTGAAAAAGAGGAAAGGAAAGTCAGTGCTCAGTAGATAAAAATGAGGCAAAGGAAGTTAAACTACTGGCACCATCTATTGATGAAAGATGGAAACAACTGTGTAGTATTTAAACCTTCGAAACTAGTCTTGCAAACTTATGAATATTATGCTGATTATTGTTCCTTTAACTCTTTCGATAATCGTTAATCCAGCATGTTATTTTAGCTCGAAAAACTGAAGTGATAGTTTTTATGAAAACTGCAAAGTTTGCATAACATACATGTACAATTTATTTTACAGCGGTTTTAGATTTAGTATTGCAAAATTAAGGAGAGGAATTTATAGTTGAAATTTCACGCCGTATTGTACTTAATCGAGCTCAGAAATAATTCCATAGAGAAACACAAAGAATGCTGCAACTGAAGAAGAAGATTTTCTTTTAGCCTTCAAACTTAATCGTGCAAATTCTTGCATCTTACGCTAATTCTTGTTTTTTTGTATCTCCAACATTTATGATCTTATTATGCTATATATATTATTTATGCTATATATATACGAGGGCTGTAAATTAAGTAATGGCAACATAAGTATAAATCAATTTTTAATGAACTTACAAGTACAATTGCATTACATTCCTTCTACGTAATCACCAGCAAAGCTTATAATATATATATATATATATATATATATATATATATACGAGGGATATATAAGCTATTTTTTTTTTAATTTTTAGTAATTTATGTAACACGCTTAATACTGAACATTTTGAAGCAAATGTAGGTGTCTTGTGAATTTTATGGAAATAATACTTTCATTAATTTACTGATCATCTGTGGCTGAATGTGGTTCAGATTACTGAACATCGATAATTCGCTTCCGAATTCGTGCTTTCCCTCGTGCGTAAGGTGAATGCAGTGCAGTCTGCGTTAGTTCTTTAGGAAAGCGATTCACTCTACGAGTGGTTAAGTCTGCTGAATGCTCGAAATTCGCCTCAAACTTGGTTCGCGATGAACGTGTTGGGTTGCATTGATTATCGTAGTTTTCTGCACGTTTAACATGAATGTGAACCAGTTTTCACGAGTCTTCCGCGAATGTATTCCCTCCCCTTAGGCAGAGAGCCTTCACGTGCTTTGCCGCAATCAATTATCTAATCTTCAGGAAGGACATCCCACCTAAAGCAGATAGATCTAATGTGCTTTCGCATAACCGTACAAGCAGCAGAAGCAGATTTATGGGATCGCACAAGCCACGATCACAAGAGGCCCCACGTTTCAAGAGGACCTTAATAATTTTTAAAAGAGAGTAAGTGCACTCTGTGTTTCAAGATGAGCAGGTCCCGCAATAAATTCATGTGAGCTGGGCTCCTCACTTAATGAAATTTCGCTGTTTAGGTTTAGAAGAAAATATTTGTTGATACCTCAGATATCAGATCTTTAGATGATGATGATGGACTCAATTTTTTAATTGCGTTAAATAGTTGATCAAATTAATATTTTCCACAGATATATTTTTTAAATTATTAAATACAATATTAATCAAAATGTTCATAGATTTTTAGGCTAATTTTGTTTTTAGAATATAAGATATACTTAAATTTTCAATGACAAGCTAAATGTGCTAAATGCAGAATCTTTCAGTGTACATTTCACACATACACACATACACACGCGCTCCTGCTTTCAACAAAATATTTATTACGTAAACTGCCCGCGGTGCATAAAAAGACGATTATCTTTTTCCATTCTGCAGATAGCACTTAAGTAATCAGCCATAACTAACTAGTTAACTAACAAACTAACTCCGCTGTGAGTAATAATTTATTTTCGACATTTAGAAAATAGAAATCTTAAATAATTTAAATTTGAAAAAGGGTTTTTATATCTTGTACTTAAGCCTCAGAAATTTATTAAAATCTTACCCGGCAAAGAAAATTAGATAAAACCATGATCCAGGAATCGCTAAAACTAGTAGAATATCCTCAGTTTCTCTGTCACCAACAACTCGGCAAGGTATGCAGGAAAGTATAAGTAGGCATGATAAGACAAATGTCGACTTAGTAGGGCTTGTTGTCTATTGCAATAGAAAATACATCAAATTTTTAATTATTACATCTCTTTTGAGCAATATAAATATTACTATATATTTCATCACTGTTATTCCAAAAAATTACTTACCACTCCTTTACTTTTGCAACCTTTGGTGGTAGACATGTTCTTCCGTTACGAAAATGTTTTAATTGAGGCAAATATTCATGTTTTGGCATTTTTAAATTTAAAAAAAAAATCAATATTGTAAATATTAATAAAGTTTGAAAGTTTATAAATTACTTGCTTGAAAACTTTTTTTGGCATACCAATTTTAGCAACGTTATAAATTAAGAATGTTTCACACAAGTAAATCGGAAAAGAATATCATTGAATGAAATTTAAAGGGAAGGAAAGTCCTAGATTTATTAGAATTTATGTACTAACCACTCTCTGAAAACAAGTCGAAAGTGATGCCAAACTTCCCATATTTTGAAATGAAATATCTTGGTCAATTTTTGTCGTACAGGAGTCAACATTTCTGAGTTTATTTCCGATACTTGGGTTTTGTGCCCAAATTTTGGAAACTTGGTTATTTTCAATACCTGTACTTTATCTCTGAACAAAACTGAAAAGCTCAGCGTCGAAGTACTATCAAAAGAAGTAAATGTGGCTTCAGAAAATTTAGTTATGGTAACTTTTATTGTTGTTTTCCTCAGGCATTTGATTAAGTAAAGTAACAGAAGAAAATTCATGACAGTAATTGCTTTTAAAATCTGATTAAACTACATACGCACCAAGCTTAACAGAAAGCCAGAGAGTCCTTGAGCAAGAATTTCTTGTATTTGTTGAAAAATACCGAATCCAATGCATCCGAGACAAGTTGCTATTTCAGCGTAATAACGAACCTAAAATCAGAGAATTTATTCTTGAAATTAAAATACACATAACATTTGAGGGACTTTTTAATCATAGAAGTGTAATACGGAACCAGTTCTGTTTACAGAAAAGTTTAGTTACAGTTCTGTTACATGTTCTGATGTTCTTATGCCATGCAAGAAGAGGTATTTTATTTCGGGGATTCATTCAATTTATCTAAAAGTTAATTTTATTTTTGAAGAAACCTTACCTATTATTCTCGTCTTTCTTGCCAGAATGTTAATGAATCAGCGCACGTGCATTCAAATAAGGTAGAAAGAAGTTAGTATTTAAGGAAAGGTTTTTGAAAATGAATTCAGAAAGAGAGGAGAGTGTGTTTTCCATCTGATGGCCACGTTGCTATCAATAATTTACTAGCGATTAGATTGATTTCTGTGCTTTGAATGCTTCTAGCCAATAGGTTTGTTTACGCCGACTTGCATGCCTGCGCGTTAAGTAACCCGTGAAAGGCTGTTAGCCTTGTTTAATTCTATTTTATTTTAATTCTATTTGTTACTTTTTGAGTTAAGCCAGAAGAATTGAATTTTTGTAAGCACGAGTCGGTGTCATCTGTGATAGTGAGTTAATAAAGGGTTCTTTACACGCTTCTTTGGATTTTGTCATATTTAAGACCTTGAAGATAATTCCTCACACAGTCTTCCAGCATCTGGTTAGTTTATACTCGCTAAGAATATGAGACTCCACAATATAATGCTTTTAGCTTTTAGATAACAAAATGCTCTCAAATTTTGCTCTAGAATGCACAATAAAGCAACCGCAGTTCCAGGAGCATACTTTTCAAAAATATTCCCTAAATTTAAAACGAGATTTTTTTTTTGAATTACAATATCTGATATTTTCATTACATCATTAATTGGCTTAATAATACGTTTTACCTCATTACATAGCTTCCCTACTATTATTTTTGCTTCGTCATAATAATTCTTCGTTAATATGCTTGCTTTTAAAATCTTTTTGGGGCAACTAATGTTATATACTGGATACAGCTTATGCAAACATGAGAAGCATTCTATGCCTTTAGTTTTTGTCAATACAGAATTTCTATAGTAATGTACTGCGACGTGACAAAAGAATCCTACACTAAAGAAGTGCACAACAAGAGCATCCATGCAAGTCTTAAAAGAAACTGTATAAGGTATTTTTCCCGCCTTCCTATCGTGCCTTCGTGGTATAGTGGTTCTGCACGCTGGGCAGGTATTCCAGAGGTCCGTGTTTCGATTCCTGGCGAAGGCTATTGCTAATTTCTCCTGCTTCCAAAAATACATAATGTCTCTACAGTGGCGCCCGAACTGAAAGGGTGTTGCATAAGGATTCTACGCTCCCAGCATTAAGCTCCAGTCCCCTAAAAGACCCAGTCGCCCTTAAAAGGGGTATTATATAAGGTATTTCTCCCGCCTTCTTAACGTGCCTTCGTGGTGTAGTAGTTTTGCAAGCTGGGCTGGCATTCCAGAGCTCAGTTTTTCGATTCTCGGTGAAGGCGATTGCTAATTTTTCATCTTGCCTGCTTCCAAAAATTACCTAATGTCTCTGCAACTGTTTTCATAAGGCCTAATGTCACCGCATCGTGACATTTCATGAGGGATAAGCTTACCGGACCCGTGAATATAATGGCGTCAGGAGGGCCAAATTAACACTTTTAGAGGAATTTAAAAGATTTTACTGCTCTCACAGATGACCACGCCAGTTTTTTCTTCTTTCTTTCGGTTTTGGTTTAGCTGTACCATACATTCCATGATAAAACCGGAAATAGGAAATTTTTTGATGTCCCTTTTTTCTTCAATATCTAAGGACGTTTTTGTGGTCCCCTCTTTCCTTGATGCCATAAGCAGGTGCTTATATTGCTCGGTAGTAGTTAATCCAGCCCTGCGCGTCAGGCCTTGCAGCTGGGTATACCTTAAAACGGTAGCCATAAACTTAAGCCCCGGATTGATGAAATCATGAATGCTCATTCGAGCAGCAAACTATAATACCTCTAGAACGTACAGGACAGCGCTAAAAGCTTCAAGGCTTTCATTCAGTGGTATGTAAAGAAACAAACAAAAACAAAATGATAGGATTCACTAACAGTAAGGACACAATGTTTAACATAATGATATCCAGAGCCGGATAAAGGGCGATTGGGCCCAATCGGGCCCCGCGTTACCATCAAAATTAACAAAAAAAATTTCGAAATTTAAAGCAAATTGCTTTTGACGATAATGGATAAATTATGAATTATTCAAATAATTAAAAACATATTTATTTTAAGTTCGCATTGCTGGATGAGATTTATTAATGTGTTTATTATTATATAATACGATATACTTTATAATATATACTTTATAATATAGAAAACTGATACCCGTAAAAGTTCATGTCAGATGTATTGAATTTAATCGGGATAGTCCTATATTAGAGAGATTTTGCACTACGTACGTGAACTACTTTACGTACTTAAACTACTATGCAGGTATATGCACGCGCAACTAGTTGCGCAACCGTACCAGCCAGTGGTGGATGTATAGCTAGTGGTGGATTTTTACATTTTTATTTTTTAATTTATGTAGAAGTTTACCTGTCTGATGATCCATGACATTTGATATATATATATATATATATATATACTGAATTTGAATTTTATTTAAATATTTAATATATAGAGAGGGCTCCACACACCAAAAAAAAAAAAAAAAAAAATCCAACCGGGCCCCTCACCCATTCGATCCGGGCATGATGATATCCCATGCTCATACGTAATATCTCGAACACTCTGGTAATAACAGTTCAGTACCAACAATATGGAATGGCTTGTTGAATATCAATGTGTATTTTATCTGTGTTTTCTCTGTTATTTCTGTTTCATACTAGGGGGACTTTTGCCTCGCCTTTTGTAACATATGAATTCTTCCAATTCGATTTAATGAAAACGAATTTCAAGAAGCCTAATCTATTAAATAACACAACAACCGTCTATAAATGATTACAAATGTATACTTACAATTGACGCGGCATCCTTTCGTCCTAGTAAGGGTTCACGAGTCGTGGGTCGAAGAAAGACAGCTATACTGAGATTTAGCAAGTGAAATAGCATCATAAATAATCTTTTATAAAAATATCGCTGAAAACAAAAGAATAGAAAAAATATCACATACACTTAAGAACTTAATCATCAAAACTACGGGTTTCATTTGTAATATATTGTTATCTTCAAATTAAAAAAAAAAAAAAAAACTAAGTAAATATAAAAATTATACATCTTCAATTTCAAATGAAGAAGTGGAAAAGATTTCTGAGACAACACTTTCTCCATAAAAGTTAGTTTACATATTTTACTTTCGCGTTATCCAATGAAAACTTAATTTATAAATAATTGAAAATGTAATATCAGAAATAACATATAGTAACTTTCTAAAGGCTACTTTGTTCGTTTTTATACATTACTGAACATGTTACCTGGGCAAAAGTTTTCCATTTTTCTTCTAGTAAGCGCTGAATGACGCCTCCCTCCAACATATCCAAATGTTCGCTTGAATTACCTTTAAGGATTATCATCAAAGCTGAATTCAAATCTTTAAAAAGAAAAAAATCATGTGTCAATATTTAGCACAAATATTGGTTTTCAATAATTTTACTTCTCATTTTAAGTCTCCATTCTTGTTCTAAGTTACAAATATACATTCAAATAGTGCAATCAAGAAATAACTTTAAAACATCAAGTCCTATGATTTATTTTGACTTTGCTCGTTAGGATTATTGATTTAATATTGAAAGATTCATCAGAGTTATTCTATAATTTTCTTCAAATATTTCGGTTATATAATTCCACAATTTAATTCAGTTATGTCGAACGTAATCCGTTTCATAATTTTGTCACTGTTGTCGGTATGATTTATTTTTATTATTTTATATTTTAATATTTTACAAGTGGTACAAAGGGGACATAAGTTTATGAGAAACAGTGAAAATGTATTGAAATATTAGATATGTGTTGATGCAGTGAAAATGTATTGAAATATTAGATATATGTTGATACAGTGAAAATGTATTGAAATATTAGATATATGTTGATAACATATTCTTGCTCTCTTGCAAATACTATTAAATGTGCAATTTGAAAATTTTTAAAGTTAGTATTATCATACTTTCTAAACGCTTTTCATACAATCATTTCTAACTCTTTTCTTATTTCCATTAAATTTCTTTTAATAAGCTTCGAATATTCTAAGTGTTTTATTGATTCGGTTGTTCATCGATTTATGCATTGACTGCAGTATAACTTACCAATGCATAGAGCGTAATTAAACGATGAATACCTGATTTGTCCCTCCTTCCTGCAATCCACCAGCACCGACCAGTGACCGAGTGAATCAGGACGCTGAACATTGGTAGTTCGACCAGGATTCAAAGCCCAGCAAATGGGCTAACTGCGGGGTTGTTTTTGTGTTTCTTCCCTATGTGTCAGGTGAATATAAGCCAAATTCTTATAGGTACAACTGCAAAGCAGATAGCCGAAATGTGCTTTGCTGAAATCAAGTAATCCAACCCACTCTAGCGAGGGTCTTAACCCTATCAATATCTCATTTTACATGTAATGGGATTCACGTATATATGTGATAAGAAAAACGAAGGAAATCTGACACGAAGTAAATATAAAAGTAATATTTTTGCAAATATAAAAGTGAATAATTTTCGCACGTAGAGATTATAGTTAGATAAATCCCAGTCTGATAAAATGAATTATCGAAGTTATTGCGAAAATGGATTGAAATGAAAGACCACTTTCAGACAGCTGGCCAGTTATACGGGAAGGTGGTTTAAGAGCTACGGGTCACCAGAAATATGGTATGTATGTTGAGGAAATAAGCCTAAGGAGCAGTAATTTAGCCTGGAAATCAGGCCAAAGTAGCCCAAGCGTAATGACTCATCATTAAGACTGTGAGCTTGTATTACATGTTGATCGGCCCTAGAAGAAGACAACCAGGCAGCTCTGTCATCAACTCGCAGCTGCGTCTAGAGCAAAGGTATTGAAGCAAACTGTGCAAGCCAAGAACTAAATGAAACAAGTCTTTGCTCGCACTGACTAGTGGTGTTTATTTCTCTCACCCCAACTATAAGAATCTACAGAAAATAGATATTGCGCTACGTTACACTTAAATAATTTTTAAAAAATTCAAAACAAGTACCCTGCATTAATTGTCAAAGTAATACACAGAAGGCAAATTATTCCGCTTCTGTGACTAACTGTCCCGCAGGTACTACACTGGTTATCATAAATTAAGGAAAAATCATAAAAATCACGATTACTGAAAAAGTTACGTGTAGAATTTAATGAAACTTACCCACAATATACAACACATAGTAAGGTATCAAATAACATAAAAAGAAATTACCAGACAAATATGGTAGTATAGAAATTAGCACATGTATAAATGAACAAATCGAAGGAGTCAGTTTGCTATAGGAAAAGTACGTTCAATATGGAACATGATCGCCTCTAGAAGCAATACAGCACATACAGCGATGTGTGATGCTTTCAATTATGCGATCTATCAGTTACATAGGAAGCGAGAGCCATTGTTCTTGCTAAGCAGTTGCAAGCGCGACAAGGGTCTGAAGGAGCGGATTGAGAGCAGCTAGACGTCTCCCTAAAGCATCCCGAACGCGCTCGATAGGATTCAAGTTCGGGGATCGAGCTGGCCACTCCATGTGCATAATTGTTTCCTGTTGAAGACAATCATCTACGATGCGAGCCCTGTGTAATCTTGCGTTGTCATACTGTAACAGGAAAGCATCACCTATTGCCTCGGCATATTGGCACACATAAACATCAAGGATGTCATCTCTATAAATCTGAGCATTCACGGTTCCCTTGGAAAGACATGGAGGTCTGTGCGTCCACCCAAAGAGATGCCACTCCAAACACAAACACTACCCCTTCCGTATGCATCTCTTTCAAGGATGTTTGATGGATGATAACGGGTTCTAGATTCTTTCCATATAAAATAACGCGTACTATCGCTTTCTAGACTAAACCTGGACTCATCCGTAAAGAGATCTGCCCTCCATTGATCAGGCGTCCAGTGGACATGTTGTCGTGCCCACTGAAAACGGTCCCTCCTATGGCATGACGTGAGCGGCACACAAATGGCTGGTCGCCTCGCATACAGACCACCTTCATGAAGACTTCTACGCACAGTTGACGTTGCCACAAACCTTCCGGTGGCTGCAGCAAGGAAGGATTTAAGAAGAGCAGGAGTAGCGGTTCTATTCCTGCTGCACATAATGTCAAATATCGGTCATCGGCGCTCGTCGTAGCAGTTGGCCGTCCTTGGCTGAACCTCCTAGATACCGAATCTGTGGTTTGAAATTGCCTCCAAAGTCTATGAACCACAGAAGAACTCCCATTTAACCCATCTGTCCACTTCTGTTTGACTTTGTCCTGCCTCTAGTCTCCCAATGGTTCTCCATCGCAGTTCTGCAGGCAAATGATACCTGGAGGTCATTGTTACAAATTGGCTATCTCAGATTTCTGATGTCACAGCGAAATATGTGGGCTTGCTCTCAAACATGGACTTTTATGCTCCTCGCAGATGACGTATTCCGAAAGCAGCGCCACTAATATGCATATCGCAGTTTTACTCAGCTACTCTTACTTGGCAACATATTCAAATTTTACACGGTTTGGCTTATTTTTGAGGAAGTTATAGCTATTTTTTGTGATTTTCCCTTAATTTATGATAACCAGTGTACTTTTAAAAGAAGTGATGATTGTTGAGCCAACAGAAAAGTCAAATACACTGGCAACACTCTGCGCTAACAATATACATCGAATGTTACCGAAAACCGTTTCGTCTACATTTAGAAAATACTCTTCTGGCCATCTGAAACATCCCGAAGAAAGAATTCTGTAGGCTTGAAACTTTTATCATGCGTAAATCTCGATAGCGCATAAAAATGAGTGCATATTCAAATCATGTGCACCAGTAGCGCCACTCGAAGCATTGCAAAAGTGTAAGCAGTAAGCAGCTTTAAATATTGGAATTGTTTATTTTCCCACTGCTTCTTTACATGGAAAGCTGTAGTATGTCTCGTCGAAAAAATACCACTAACTCGGGCAAATTTCTGAGTTTTACAAAAAACTGAGAAATCTGAGCTAGTGTTGAACAAAATAAAATCATGGTGATGCGAATATACAATCAGTGGGTGCAGGATCCATGGACCAACCTACGGAAACAATTGCACTAGCGTTGATACGCCACCGAACGATAAGATAGGCATGATGAACGCATGACAATGATGGATCACTCAGCAACTCTAGTGTGGAATTAAGGTAGCCAAGAATTACGATCTGTGGCATAACAACTTGTGTCAGTACGTACAATTCGACGTTGCCTGCAGATAAAAGAAATCTTTGTAAGGCGTCCATTGCTCCGATTACCACTGACTGTACACCACAAGCGTATGCAGCTGCAGTTGTGCACTGACAGTCGAACGTGGGCAAAAAATGCGGCAGCATTGTATTTTCTCATGAACTCAAATGTAACTACAGCGCCATAGTAGTCGTATCCGACTATAGCAGCTCTGCGGTGCCAGAAAATATCATGAACTGTTAGACTGATCTAGCTGTCTAGGATTATATCTACCAGCCAGTTATTCGTGTCCTCTGACTGTCTGAGGGATTTTCACTGGAAAACTTGCACTTTTCCGCAACTGAAAAGAGCGATAAAAGCTTTTTCAAGTCCTCTGCTACTGCTGTTGATGGAACGCTAAAGTCAATCAGCCCGGTCTTCTTAGGTTGGAGAATTCACTGATGTATGAAATGAGTGAAGAGTCTGTGTGTCTTTCAAAGCCTGGTGAAGAATAACTGTCTTCTTTCTTTCCACAGCTGATCAGGAGGTAGCTATGATATTTTTATGCTATTCCCTAGTTTATTTAGATTTAAACTATTTGTTTTGAAATCTCAGTTACTCTGGCGATCTTTCTTTATCCTTCGGCCTTAGAAGCATAGAGTAGTCCTGTTTGGACTACGCTATTGAATGAGCAACTGTTTATTATATTTTAGGACCTCAGTGTACGAAATGTTGGCTGGTAATGTAATTCTAAACCATACTGAAACATACTATTGATGCTTTAGTCTGGGCGTCTTGGTTGAAAACTGCTGGAAGCTCTTTGAGACAGGAAGACTCCTTGGAGCATTGCGTTAACTCCGCTTCATTCCTTTGCTGTAAAACAATGACTTTTTCGTCTGCGTAATGCAGGCTTTCTGTGCAGCTATAAATAGCTCCTGCTCTACTGTTAAGTCTCGGATATCTTTAATGAAACGCTGCAGTTTTTTAACGCTTGTAGTATTGAGTTTTCTTCTTAATTTGCACCTAACCAGATGTTCTAATTCACAATCCGCGATTCGCAGTATTTGGCTGAGCCTTGTAGATGAGGTGTCTTTGGTTGGACTTTGTGGTTCTGACGCAGCAGAGAGGGAAATACAGCGTGCTGGAGAACCTTTGCTTGAGCCTCTGTGTGATGGTAGATCATATATTAAAAATTAATCAAGAAAGTATCGAAAGATGACTGAATGGTGCAAAATGCGCGCGGCCTAAAAATTCTACAGGCAAACAGTCTTTCAGAGATGTACTGCACTCTAATTACTAAGTAGTAGGATAGGTGACGGAGGGCACGGGCACTGTCCCTTTACCATTAGGTTAATCGGTTTAGCACCGTGCCCACCCCCATCTAGAGCCATATTTATTGAATATCAAAACAACAAATACACGGCCAAACAAGGGCTGGAATGATTATATATGAATTTAGATACTGCCATGAAAGGATTACATTT
Source organism: Stegodyphus dumicola (assembly GCF_044657685.1). Classification (NCBI taxonomy): domain Eukaryota; kingdom Metazoa; phylum Arthropoda; class Arachnida; order Araneae; family Eresidae; genus Stegodyphus; species Stegodyphus dumicola. The sequence goes on along the minus strand of NC_140780.1, from coordinate 155,292,344 downwards.
TCATAAATAAACAGAAATAAACGACTGTAAGGGAGAGTGTGACTGGGCCCTCAGAATAACACTAAAAAGTTATACAAAAGCAAAAAAATTCAAAAGTCGGCCGGCGGGCAAAAAGGTTAGAAGAAACGATGCAACCAGAAAGAGACGGGTCTTCCTCTGCCAACGTATTTAAAAACTTGAAATCGTGGTGTACCAAAATACTTCAAACTAAAGGCTCGGAGTTGATGCTAAACACATGTACTAAGCCTAAGTATGCTTAGCTATACTCAGTTTTGAAAAAAGTTAATTATTCATCCACTCAAAATAGAAAAGGGACGTTCTTTTTTGTCGAAAACGTTCCATTTATTACTTTTTACTTCAGAGGCAATTTTTTCCTCTTCGAAACAGTCAGGTTGCTAACGACTGCTATTTAGTACAGTCCCGTTTATTTACCAAACGAAGCGCAAGATCTTTCACTCACTGATGTCGCCCGAAATGATAGGGAACTTCAAAAGCAATACATTTACAGCGCACTCCTCTTAGAAATAACTAAATTGCATGCTGTCTATGTAATTTTTATCTTCTGTTTGTATTAAGCGAAAGTTTATTCATAAAAATATTTTAAAAGATTAAGTATAATAATTAAATTAACTTTATAAAGCATAACGACTGAAAGGAAGAACGAAAATTAGCTTTGTGCATTTCTGTTTTCTTCTATGCCCATTTTATAAGGTGCTTTTCTATATCAAAATTAAAATTCTTAGCAAAATGCACTAAATTGTAGTTTTATAATTGCCCTAACGCAAAATGCCGTTTCATGGGCAGATGTCGTTTGGATTTACTCTTTGAAGCATCAAAAACTGAGGGTTCCTTTATTGAAAATATTCATAATATGCCCCTTTCGCGCCATAATTAGCAAAACATGTCAAGAAACTTGCGAAAATTTACAAAATATGCTTTCCCTTGAAACATAAATAAAAAAAATGTTTAAAAAAGTATAATTTGTATTAATCGACTCCAAGCGAAAATATTTATACTTTAAAGTTTTTCATGATAAATATTCTTCTGTTAAGTGTGAATACATTTGAATGAAATGCATGAGAAACTGGAAGAAATTAAATATGAATTTATCTTTTTTGGAATACTTCCGTCTTATTATTTTGCCCGTTATTCCCTTAACTATACTTTTTATGCATGATATTTTGTTCAAAATGAAATGAAGATTATATATATATATAAAAAAAAAAAAAAAAAAAAAAAAAAAAAAAAAAAGAAAAGAAAAGAAAAAGAAAGAAAGGAAAAGAATTTCTGTGTGAGCTGAGCTTTTATATATTAAGCCTGTTGGGATTTCAATAACCCGCCTAGCTCGAATAATCCGTATCTAACTATAACTCTACTTTTTTGTTTATTTTTGAGAAGACAGTGCTAGGATATTATAAATATATTACTTGTAAAAGTTCCTTATTCGCAGAGGTTCCCCTTGCGAACTAAAGGAGACGAGCTAGTTCGGTTAGCACCGTTCCCCCCCCCCCAGATAACCAAGGTGATCTATCAAATTAAAAATAGAAATGAATACGTATAACATTTTAAAGTAAAAGTATGTTTGTGGTACATTTACATACATATGATATTTCAAATAATGAAAGTAATCTTCTGAGTCTACTTCGCAAACTAACAGTAGTTTCTTTTGAACTGTTTCTGGGAAATTTCATCTAACTTACGAGCAATAGTTTACGACTTACGACACATAAGTTTAATGAGAAATAGCCATGTAAGTCGTCTTATCGTGATTTTTCAGACTTTTAATTTTGGATGCAGACTACTGAAATCATTTGTTTTCAAAACAAATCCTTTCTTCTGCAGCAATGTTTCCCAGCCTTTTTCATGTCCCGACACACCTCACAAACTTAAATACTATCACAACGCAATACGAAGAAACATTTTTCTTTTCATATGACCAAGTTCTTCTGTTTCATGCTAGGAATTCGATTGTTTCTTTCAAATATTTTGCATTATAAGGCATTAACATTTCAGCCATATAATCGTTTCAGATGATTCTTCTTATGTAGTCATAACAATGCAATAAACAAAACAGATGGAATAAAAATACTTACATCTTTAATGACTGATATTTGACACAGTTTTTATATTACATCTACAAAGCAAATAGTCAGATTTGACTGTGTGAAACTACAATTAAACTTCTAGAACACTTGTAAAATCATGATATGAAAATGCAGATGTAAATTTAATTATACAGAAAAAAATTACTTACTGGGCATAAATATATAACTATTTAATGACAAAATAAACATTTTAAGTATTAATATAAATATCTGCAATTTACTTTTGCCACGGGGAATACATATATTATATTCTTATTTCAGTGAGGGTTTTAGGCTTATTTTTATGAACATAAGTTTTTTTATATATCTGGATGTATGGTTAAAATGTGCACGTAACTGATGGTCAAGAATGATCTTGATAGTGAACATACCAGAGGAACTTGATTCACATATGTATATTGCAGCAAATGGTAAAAAAATAGTTTATAGCGTTTTCACCGATGGATGGAAACTTCATTTTTTTCAGTTAAAAAGAACTGTAATGATGATACATTCTTAAACTCAAGTTCACACGTCCGATCGCTTTTTAAATCTAAAAACTTCTTTTCTCTCACATGAGTGGGATATCATGTGATCTAATGAAGATGCAAACAGACTTCGAACCTAAATCGAATTCTTTTGCTTCTGGTAATTCAAAGAGTAATAACGTTTTTTTCCCGTAGCATGTATATGTTTTATCTACAGATTCTAATATTTATAGTAGTTCGAAATACAATATCGACAGAATATTTCAACTAAACCATTTTTACCATGTCTTTCCAAAATTTAATTTTGCTTTTGAATCGATTAATGTTTTTTAGTGTAAGTTAATATATTCCCAAGTGGTTCTACATTTCCCGAATACGTCCATTTAGGTATTCAAATATGCCAACTAAGTATGCCATTTTTTATAGCCGACAACTGTCTTCTAACTTCGTAGAATACTGAGAGTTACTCTCACAAAATACTTTTAATTCTTCTTTCAACTTATAGACACTAGAGAAAAAAAAAAAAAAAAAAAAAAAAAACCTCTCTCACTTCACCATGGAACAACAAAGACTATGTGTGCCTCATATCATCTCTAAAAAATTTTAAAAGACCGCAGCTACTTGATCTACTTTTGATTATATTCACCATTTTTATATTTTTATAATGTCCTTAAATGTGGACTTTAATTTTAGAGCATAGTTATATAGTTATAACAATGATATGACTATATACATAGTTATTACTATGTATATTATTCTAGCGCTTAACTTAAGTGATCTACTTTTGATTATATTCACCACTTTTATAATGCCGTTAAATTTGGACTTCAATTTTAGAGCTTAATTATTTGACATGAGAGCTTTTCTACGAGCAAAACAGTATATTATTTCAGCATTAGGATTTCCAGGCAAAACTTTTCGGGCGCCTAGCCTCTTCTTGCCACTGCATACAATTTACATAATTTTTCCATGAAATTATGTTAGTGTCACAGTACTTTCAACCTAACTGTCCAGTGATGCCGCCTCATAATCAGGATTTGGAAGTTAAAATTTTCTTTGCGCACTTGCAATCTTTTCGCAGTACACCAGTGTGCAGCTGCATATTGGTTGGGAATCACTGCTCTGGAAAATAAAGTTGATTTCAATAAACATTGGGGTGGGAATTAAGTAGGGATCTGATTCAGCAAACACCGTTTAATGGGAGAGATTGCTGTAAATAAAATGCATCTTTTAAGTAATACTGCCACTTACTTGCTCTTCCGCTCGGTTGCAGGCTGTCTAGAGCATTTAAAGGGTAACCAGAGCATGTAATGTTACTGTACCGCCAGAATTCCTGTTGAAAGAAAAGAACATGAGAGCTAATCAGAAATGATGAGCGAGAATTTGTCAGAAATACACCTGATACAACTAGTATGTATGCCACTGAAGAATATTATTGTGAATTCTGTTGTAAAATGGTCGTTACTTACCTAAGCAATCCATGTTCTAGTCATTCAGATTAAAGGTAACAGGATATAAATTTCAAAAATTAAAATTTATTTTAATTGTTCCGGTTCGAAGGCTTATTAAACTAGTATACTAATGTGCTAGTACTTAAATATCTGAAATTTGGATCAGCTCATGGTCCCATCCTATTTGTTGCATTAAATATACGATAATCATGTTTACTTCCCAACAGCTTAATTTTAAGTTCATACTTTCCTAGTCTTGTCTTCCATCACAGTAGTCCATCACAATAGTACAGAAGTTTCATGCAAATTCCAGCTATGTGAAATTAAGTTACTAATGTGTATTTTTGAGTACAATTCATTACTAGTTAAAATTATTTCCTGCTGCAATTTAAGCACTTTGAAATTTTGCCTTACACTCTCGTCTGACTATTAAATGGTAGCTGTTTGACAAGTGAGTTTTGAAATGAGAATCACTGTGATTAGAACTAGACATTTCTAGGTGTTTGGCTGCTCAGATAGATGAAACTAAAAATTATTAGCGGCTTTAGACCAGTTGTTCAAGTTGTTTGAGAGCTAATAATTTTTCAGGTTTTAAGCCCTAAATTATTTGAAGTTATACAACAAGTTTTTCCTTTTAATTTTGTACAGCAAGAACTAAAATTTTGTTTATTTAGTTGTTTATAGGTTTGCTTAACTAAGGAGTATTCCATCCACTTAAATTAAGAGCATCTAAATAATCTTAAGTTGGTGTAAACATGCAAAACCTGAATCTAGATTTGCTTATAAAACTCATTAATGCAATCTGACGTAATTTAGTGCAAGATTTTAAGACATATTTGTTGAACTTTAATAATATTTTTTATACTAGTACATCAGAAACTTCCCTGTTATGTCATAAAAAATGATAATTTTATTTAAAATACTATTTTACTGAAGAAAGTAATTTCTCCGATAAACAACAGTTCTCATAGTTAATTTTTGTTTAAATTAAAGTAGTCACTATAACTAATAGTACTCCGCAGGATATTAATGGTAGAATAATTATCTTTGGAAAATTATGCCAATTATAATCAATTTAACTGACTAACATTATTGATAACTGATTAATGAACATCCAAGCTTCTTTCGTTAAATAAATAATAGGTGTATCCAGCTTTATTCATATTATTCTTTTGAATAAAAGGATATATAAGTATAGGTAGAGGTATAAGGGACACCAGTTATTTACCAAACGATAAAACAGGTCTTAGCCCCATATACTAACTATCTAGAAACACCAGCACCCCACAAAGTTCCATACGATATCTAGGATATATAATAATATCTAATGATGTAATTTTAAGGGATAAATTAATTACAGGTAGTCCTGAACTTACGATGAGCGCCTTTCAACCGTCCTGTCATAAGTCGATTCTGACATATATCGGGATTTAGTTTAAGTTTGATAATATTTTTATAAATTAAACTTTTTTTTACACGAAAGGAGTTTAAGAAACTTATGTAACATTTATAAAAAATGTTTTTCATACATATACATATACACTAAATACATACGTATTTTATAAAATTAAAAATACTCTTCATTCTCCTTCCTATTAACATAAACAATACTGCAAAAATATGTGAACAACGTTTTGACTTAAAAAGAACAAGTAAGCAACTGTAACTGATTTAAATGATTCATTCATCGGAAAAAATAATGTCTATCTTTATATGCTGGTGAGAAACTTTAAATTAGAGAATTTTTAATCTTTGTTTTTAGCAGTCGTAAAAGCAAGTCGTCGTAAGTTGGGCCGTCGTTAGTCAAGGATTACCTGTAGTTTTCGAAGGGGCAAAATTACTCGTTTAAGTTGAAGGCTGGGCCGCAGAATAAACTTCGGTACACTTCAGGGACTGTAATAGTATTTTGGTCCAAGTAAGTGGCTGCCACATTTATGCCAAGCTTTATTTAAAAACTTTTTTTTAAAAAAAGGGCCTTTCTAACGCTTCCAAATTTATAAGTTATTTACCCTAAAGATTTACGCAACGAAGAAAAAAGATATAATATTCAGCGATAAAAAATGTTTCTCTTTAAGTCCTTAACATATTTACAAAACAAACTGTGCCTTTCTACATGAATTGTCTACATTGTGTTTCTTCAAGAAGTATAGCAAGTAAAACTCGAAATATTCGGACAGCTTAAGTCACATTATCCGGATATTCAAGTAGTCCTGGTGAATGGATTATCCCATGGAGTTTTACTTTTTTTTATTGTATTTTATTTCGACAGAGATTTATACAGATAAATAAAAGATTAATTAATTGTATTTCCACCATTAAACCCACACTCTTGAAAAAAACTTTTATTTGTTTGATGCAGAGCTCACTTTTATCCCAACTATTGTAAAAAATGAAACTGATTTTTATTACTGTAAGTTCTAAAAATAAGTGCATGATATAATTTTTATTTTGACTTAGTCAAAATTTAGCGAAGGGATTACTTTTATTTGAGTAACAGAAAACATAGCACATATTTATTCAACTCAGATTAAATCAAGTTATTGTATTTGAATTGTATACATAAAAAAGAGGCAATATAATATACATTTTTGAAAAAAGAGCGATTGATATAACTAAACAATGACTCACAGATCTACATATTATACATATACGTAATCTACAAAATGTAATCGAAAAGGAGCTACAGATTGTACATAGGACAGTAATCCTATGTACAATCTGTAGTTACTTTTCTATTAAACTTTGTAGATTACACACTATATATATATAATTTATTTACTAAATAATATTGATTAATTGATTATATTAGCTCCTAAGTTTAATCATAGTAGGATTATCTTAAAAGAGTGAATCCATACTAGTAAGTTATATTTTGAAAGATGTTTTGAAGTAACTACTTTCAAGTTACTTCAAAATGGGATGACCAATGTCAAAAAGCTTTCGACGAAATGAAAAGAATACTGATTTCCAAACCTGTTTTACAATTGTATGATTCCAGTAGGCCATGTCATATTTTTGTTGACGCTTCTCAAACTGCTGTTGGAGCTGTTTTGAAACAACCAGATGAAAATGATGTCCTTCACCCTGTATCATATCATTCCCGAACTTTAAGAAATTATGAGAAAAATTATACGATTACTGAGTTAGAATGTTTGGCCATAGTAGATGCCCTAGACAAATTCTATTACTATCTGCATGGACAAAAATTTGTTATACATACGGACCATGCGGCCCTCGTTTGGCTCAAAAATGTTAAAAATTTAAAAGGTAGACTCTTCCGATGGTCACTCAAACTAAGTATGTTCAATTATGACGTAAAGTATCAGAAGGGCTCTACCAATATTGAAGCTGACATGCTTTCTAGACATCCTGTTTCACAGCACCTCCAACATTATGTACATTTACTTGATAGAAATGAAATAATCCAACAACAAAAAACTGATAATGTCTGCGGAAAAAATTACCAAGAGATAAATGATATGATGGTAATTAAGAAAAAGAATTTTTATAAAATTGTAGTACCTAAATCTTTAAGATTAAAATTGTTGAATAAAACCCATGAAAATTTTGGTCACCCGGGAGTTCAAATTATGCTTAACTTAATCACCCCTCAATATTATTGGCCTCATATTAGCGAACATATCGGAAATTTTGTTAAAAATTGTCATACTTGTCAACTTAATAAAAAGAAAAAACAGAGAAAATTTGGTCTTATGCAAGACGTACCCCCAACCGACAAACCTTTCGAATGTCTCTCTATTGACACTGTGGGAGGATTTAATTATTATAATTCTACAAAAAAATATTTACATATAGTTATTGACCATGCAACAAGATATGTCTGGGCTTTTCCCTCTAAAAGTGTAACTTCAGAAACCTATTGATTTGTCTAAAATGATTTGTCTATATGATTATGCCAATTGTCTAAAACAAATATTTCAAATACAAGTCCCCGAAAAAATTCTGAGTGACAGGAATGCAGCCTTCACTTCCTCTAGATTCAAAAAATTTCTTAAAAAGCATAATGTTAAACAACTTTTAACTTCATCTCACCATCCCCAGACAAATGGTAAAGTAGAAAGAGTAAATCAATCAATACTAAGTCGACTAAAATGTAAAGTAAATTCTTCTTCTAAAAAAGTACCGTGGACTAAAGTGCTAGAGCAAGTTGTTATCGAATATAACAACTCCCCTCATGCGGTAACTAAGTTCACCCCAGCATACTTACTATTTGGTAACCTCCCTTTTGAATCTCCAATTGATCAAAATAAATACCCTTCCTTAAATGAAGCAAGGGCTTTAGCAAAGAAAAGAACTATCGAATACCACCGAAAGAATAAAACTAGATATGACATCAGATTTGTAGAATCTAAATTTCAACCTGGAGATTTTGTCCTTTACGAGGAATTTGAATACCCAAATACTAGAAAATTGACTTCACCCTATTCAGGCCCTTATCAGATTATGAATAAATTATCTGAAGTTAATTATGAAATCGACAGGGAAAATTTTCACACGAAGAAACCAACTGAGATTGTACATGCGTCAAAATTAAGGTTCTATTATCCACCCGAGAACTTTAAATTACATCATGAATAAATCAAAATTTATAAATCAATAAACTATACATAACCCTTCTTTTAGTTTTCATCCTGTTGTCCCCCTTAATAATTGATTTATCTCTCAGTGTCTGAAAAGTTTGTCTGCCCTTTTCTTTTACTGGGCTCCTTCAAACTTGAGTTTCAGGTTCAATGCACTTTCCGTGTGGGAAACACTCAATTGAGGCTATACTACAAGTAGAGTACTATACCCTCACATTCCCTTGAGCACATGTTTTCCTATATTTGTGTTATAAATTGTAGCAACAGTTGAAAAAGTTAAATTTCAGTTGTTGAAATTTCTGAATTTCATTTTATGTTTTTGCAGCATCGTGTACAAAAAACTGGTATGGATGTTGGAAGTTAAATTTTGTTTTGTTATCATTAATAAGAGAAAAATAGAGTGAAAAAAATATGTTAAAAACCTAGCAAAATGTGTATTTTCAACAAGAGTATAAGAGCTCTAGTATCGTGACATAAAAACTCAAATGTTTTCAGTGCCAATGCTGATCCATAATTCTAGCGCTAATTAAATGATCCGGAGATCTCCAAAGACCAGTAAAAGACTGAAGATGAGACTGAATGACAACTCTAATGATTGTATGGACTCATACACAAACTGTGAATGGCATGCCCTAAGATATAAACTTACAAATTCAGTTATATTACTATTTCCTATTGCCGCGTAGCTAACCAGCAATATGTTATTAGTGCTTTATTTGTTCTGCACTTAGTTACTATATTATAATTTCATTAATCATTTATTATATTTTATGTCATATTTTATGTAAACATTTTGTGTGCCTTGAGGTAAATCCAATCAGTTTTCCTACTCACTTAATTTCCTAATAACTAAATTTTCTGCTCTCACTATCTGGACTGTCTTGGGTCGACAGCCGCGACTGCAAGCCTTTTCAGATGGGGGGGGGGAATAATCTGTAATGATATTTTTAAATCAATTGATTAAATTAAATTCTATTAATATTGCTTAATAACGTGTTGGCGATTCTCTACCTAAATTGCAACCCTGTTCCTAAATTTTGGCGAAATCCTTTCTTTAGTATAAAATATATTAACCTGTTGGCGCCCGCCAAATCGCCAAACTCATAAATCTGTCATATACATAAAGTACTTAAGAACACTCCTGATGAGAAGATAGCGTCACCTCGTGATTTCAATTAATATCGCTGATTGGAGGGTCTGACGGATGGCCTTCCTATAGAATTAAAATCCTTAATGACGATCAACGCACCCTCTGACCCCATCTCTTGGCTTACTCATGTCCATAAGCTTATTAAGATTAGCGAAAATCAACAAATCAAAAGTGCACCTCCCAGATTTGTTAATCCGATTGGGAACAGTCCCCAAGATTACAATCGATTTAATAGAAGTAGAATTTCAGCTTCAAGCTATGAAACTACTGTGAGACAAGATTCTCCTAGACCCAACAATTTCCAACGTTTTCAGAGACCAAGTAATTTTTATAATCGGTTCAGTGGTCCAAGATTTACAAGCCATCATAATTATAATTCTCAAAATAGATTGCCATTGCCACCCAGTCCCTGTAGACTTTGCACCCGGAACGGAATCCCAAATGCTTTTCACTGGTTTCAGGTTTGTCCTTTCAGAGGGGAGAGATCTGATATACCTAATGTTACGCCCCTTGCAATAGAACCAACCCCAGAAACCCCTCACAGTAGTTGACTATTAAAGGTGTCGGGATATTTGCCCAATAAGAAACGTCTAGAGTGTGTTGTGGACAGTGGTGCCACCATATCAATAATTTCTTCCAAAACAGCTAGACAATTACGTTTAAAAGTGCAAAGAGTTAGATCATTTTCAGTAACCCAAACTAAAGGAAAAATAACCTTCAACAAAATATGTTGTATACAAATGAAAATTGGACGGATTAGTAACCAAATTACCTTGTTTGTTCTTGATAATAATTTGAATTATGTAATTTTAGGACTTTATGAATGCAAATTATTTGAGTTGAGTATTGATTGTACTAATTTAAAAATTAAACAGAGAGCTATTGTACTTAATGATGACTACCATTTTGACAGCCGACCCATATCTCTACACCTCCAACTTCGTCACCTCGTGATTTCAATTAATATCGCTGATTGGAGGAGCCTCGTGACGCACACATATGTATAAGTAGGGCTTCTGCTCAAGGTACGAGGAGAACGCTTGTGAGATGGATGCTAAAATAAACCTACCACTTTATATTCCAAAATTTGTCTCATTCCTGTTGCCCCGGCTGCACAAAACAAATAATGTATGAGAAATTACATTTCATATATATATATATATATTATTATTATTATAAGTAAAATTGTAAGAACAAACGAAAAAAGACCAATTTAGGTCAAAATTTTGCGCATTGTGCTGCAAAATTAAGGAAATTAGAATTAGAAAATAAATTTTAGTAAGCTCGCCAAAAAGTTACCAAAAACAGTGGCTCCGAGAAAACTCCAACATAAGCATATTTAGTTGTTATGAAAAGTGTGAAAGAGGAGAAAAAATACTTGAATATTTACAGTTAATAAAAAGCTATATGCTAAACAAATTAGGAAATTTTAACACAGTAAAAAACAAATCAATTGAATGAGGTAAAATAATAGGCTATATGCTAAATAAACAGTAAATTATAAAGCACAGTAAAATACTAATCAATTGATCAAGCTAAAACACAAAAAATATATTAAAATTAAGAAGCGGAAAATGGTTAATTAGCCCAATTAGAAGTTCATTTTGGCTTTTCAAGGCAAATTTTTTAAAATGAACTTCGAACCAAGCTAACTCCATTACATATATATATATATACCATTCTAAGACCAAGCTACAAATTTTACTCTTTAATGTAAATTAATTTAACACTTTCCTTAAAATATAAAATATTTTATTTTACCTTTTTGTATTACTTAAATAAAAGAAAAATACTAAAAACTCGTGGACAAACTATAATCAAGCTTAATTTTACCTGTAGGATATCAGCCGATCCGGATATAGTATTAATAACTCGTGCACAAACTAAAATCAAGTTTAATTATTTTACTGTATGCGATCAGCTGATCCGGATAAACAGAATTCTAGATATATGGAGTTCGGATAAATAGATTTCTGCTGTATTATCAGAACAAATATTTTCCCGTATCTTTTGAAATCACTCTTTCAAGCTCGAATTTGCAGTCTTCATTTCATTATAAAATAATAAATTTAAACTTTTCAAAAATGAGAGCTTGAAAAGAAATCTTTTAATCCTAGTAAAGATGCATTGAATATCAGTCTCCTAACTGTAGAATTAATGACACGTCAGGTGCCTGGAATGAGACTTTGCCCCAGGTCTGAGCGATGTAACATTTTAACGCTATATTGCCCCAAATAAGCGATGAAATCCATGATCATCTTAATCGATTATTAGGTTTGCTGTTTAAGATTTATCATAAATAAGTATATGCTTTAACGAATTATTGGCTTTTTTAACCAGAATCGATTGCATAATTTTTCATTGTAATATAGTTTTATTATACTAAACTAAATATAAATCTGATTTAATTCTTTATAATGCTATATTTTTCAAATGTGGGATTAATAAATTAGAGATCTGGTTAATCCTAAAGTTCCTTGCATACATTTTTGGCCAACTTTAAAAAAAGACATTTGAAAAGTAATAATAATTAAGTTGCACGCAAAATAAAACGAAAGTCCCACTACTAACATAGTGAAGAATGGTTTCTTGCATGTATCTTTCACCAGCCTTATCATGCAAAAGAAATAATATAAACGAAGGAAGATTCCAAGGGGAAAAAAAAAAAAAAAAAAAAAAAAAAAAGAGAAACGCGAACTCTCAAGAATATGTGATCAAGGCAATAACATGTCAAGTTATTATAAAAGAGGTTACGAAATGTACGTGAGAATTCGAGACTATTTAAGACTGGAACATGACATTGGCCCTGATACAAATGTCGAAGTAGAACTTGAGATTCGAACGTGATCAATACATTGAAAGATATCAGAAACAGTGATTTGCCACGCAACGTTCGTGCAAAGAAATAAGAAAAGTATGGAAACGGATGGTAAGTTAATGAATACAAGGTTTCCTTTCTCATAATTTTATGGTGAGATTTTATGATGAGATTCTTGAGATTGAAAAACAGATCTTCGTCTCTTGATATCGACCAAATTATCAATTTAAGCGTTTACTTGCGAATGTTTGCAACTGGGATTATTTATAAAAAGAGATTTAAATTAATTGTTTCTCAGGTTTTTATGTAATAAACTTTTTATTTCCAATTATTTAACTGATTTTTTTCAAATAATTTGAATTTAAAATAATTTAAATAAAAACAGAATAATTTATTTCATCTTAAAAATGTACTACTATTCATTAATTATTGTAAATAGAAATTTTGGGGCATTTCTTATTTCCTCTGAATTTCTTGGCATAAATCTTAAAATAAGTAAAATTTCAAAATAATTACTTTATTATTATTCCATGGCTATCTAGAAATTACATTTATGAACGTGCAATACAAATAAATTGAATATGTAAACAAGTTATTTTTTCCTTTTCATAATTTCATTTCTTTAACTAAATGGGAAAATATATAAAGTAGAAAGAAAAGGCAAAATTCTATCTGCAACTGAATTTCTTAAGTAAAATGTTAAAATTCGAAGTGATTAAAAAGCATATGTATTAAGTATTTTTAGGCATTAATTATCAATTTCTGGAAGAGAGGAATTTCAAAAATATGACTCTTATTTCATTTTATAAGGCTTCGAGTTCCGACATTTAGTAGAATGCTAATTAACGGACCTGTATGTGACAGGAACCTTATGCCAGGGAGATGTCTGTAAAGTCAAATCTTAAATCTTAATTAAAAGAATGTATTTTGTATACAAGGTATTTATACAAAATAAGTAGTTTTATAAAAAAAATCAATGTAACTAAAAACCATTACTTTAAATAAAGTTAAAAAACAAAACCAACAGACTACGAGCTAAAAGGTACAGATAACCAGGGTCGGATAGATTGTCTAAATGGTGCGAGCAACTTGGAAAAGGCACTAATTCCTTTTTTTAAGTTACCTATCATTCGCCAAGGCGTAATAAAATAATTAATATAACACGGCATAAAGATACAAATATACAGGTAGCTTCTTTTGCGTTGAAGATCGCTCACCAAAGTAGAAGGAGGCCCTGACATAAAGGTAGAAATGTGTAGGCACTCTTATGAAGTTCAGTATCAGGAAGAAAGAATCTCTCATTAAGGTAGCTGGGACTCGAATTACATAACTGCATTTTGTTACCGAAACAATAGGAGGGGCTTCCCACATTGGACCAAAAGATTTTCAATAGCTATTTTTGAGAATTAAGCTCTGTTTTATAAGAATTTTGCCGTTGATTTGTAATGGACGAGAAAATTTTGTTGTTTCATTTTATTTGCGGAGGATTTAAAATTGCAGTGGCATACAGGAAAATTTCCATATGTGACTAATTAACTTTCGAAACAATATTAATAACCGTTAGATGCTCAGAAAAATGTCAGAAAAGGAGTTCTTGTTCCACTCCTCACGTTAGCAATGTATATGTATGATTCATATTAAAACAGTAACCATAAGTTTATTTGCGGTATAATGGATTATTTCAAACATAAACGAAATCTGAAACCATCAGCGCAAAATCTTAGCTCGTAAGATAATTTGAATTGTGTTAAACATGCTGCTTTTATATCATAATGCAAGCAATTTGGAATTATCTTAAGCATACTGCTGTGAATATTTTTGTCTGGGCCCTGAATTAATCAAAAGGCTCCCTCAGTGTCCAAATTTCAATCCTATTGAACATATCTGACAAAAAATGAAACACAAGTTTCGAAACCGTTTCTTTAATATAATCATTAAAATAGCAATACGAGATAGGGGGAGAAAAAAACATGCGATGTATTAAAAAAATATAACTGAATCCATCCGGAAAGGTTTAAACCAAGTTTTACAACAAATAGTAATATGTATTTTTCCTTGCTTTTTTTAAAATTTTTTGATTAGATTGAACAGTAAATGCTGTATCAATTTTGTGACATGATTTTTCTACTAAAAAGGACCTTACTATTTGAGCTATTTATTTTATTTTTGATAAACACATTTAGTATAAAAGAACCATATGAGTGTATACACGAAAGAAACTACGCTATATATATGTCATAATGCGTAGAAGAAGACACTGGAACTTTTAACAGCTTTCGGTATCCTTCCTGGCTGAGGGTTGAATGCGTACTGATGAAGATAACAAAACTAGACTTCTACATATCACCAATATTTATTTTCGCACATAAAATCAAAAAACGTCCTTTTTGCAGACAAGATATTTTTTAATCATAATGAGAACACAATAATTTCTTGCACACGGTTTTTAAAAGTACGACTTAAGCATTTTGGACAGGACCACATAAGCGGCGCAGAGCTCTTTGCAGGGTGGAAGCTAGGGAAATGAATGAAGTAATTTCTTGCAAGCGGTATTTAAAGCGACGTAGATGCAATTGCAGAGACAAGCTATGATTGGTTAATTTTAGTTTTAGTTACCTTTTTCAAGCAATGTTATATAACATGGAAAAATCTCGAATTTGGAAGAACAGATTAATTTAGGGGAAGAGCACCAAATCTAGAATATATAATTTTGAGGTCGTTAATTATTTTTAAACAGCTATCGTATTTTGTTATATCTTACAGATTCCCCATTCTTCAAATAAAAGTTTGGGAGAGCAGGGTGGCAGAAAAGCATTAGTGAATTAGCGAAGGAAGAGAAAGTTTATGATATGAAGAAAGACATGAGAAAGCATCAAGGACATAGCCTGAAGATTTCCCTATGACCCTTCATGATTCATGACCTTTTTTTACGAAAGAAAACGAAATACTTAACAGATAATTTACAAGTATTACAACAACAATATAATTTCTAAGTAAACTAAATAATAAATTAACACAAATATGGCTTTTAAAGTCCTCAAGTTGTTAAAATGTCCAGTGTCTTTTGAATGTCCAATGAAAAATTTTTGTAAAGTTTTTGACTATAAAAGTTGCACATTGTAAATGTTCAAATGTTTTTACAATATAAATGCTCAATAACAGTCCTTCAAAGTTTTGTGGATGAATATATTTCCATTATAATACAGATTGATCTGCGAACTCTCATATGGAAGTATAATACTCAGTTTATGATTAATTGCAAAAGTTCTTCTTATTGTGGATACACACATACCTAATACAATAGAAACTTCAATAAAGTAGAAAGTTCCAGATCCGGACTCGTCGGGACTTACACGATTCCGGATTTGGGATTTTTCTGGATATTAGATCATCAGTTTAAATCCAGTCAGATGGCACATAGAAATTATAAAATTAAAAATATGAAATCATGATTAATGAAATAACGAAGCATTTATGATCTAAAGGGTATCAAAATTTACAAAAAAAAAGTTTAATATTTATTTCTTTACTTTATTAAACATTTCTTTCAATGTAAGTTGTTTAAAGCTGCTGCGTTTCTTATGCTAATGCTTTAATTCTGTAGACAGACATAATTTCTTGTTCTGTTATAAAGTTCCATTGTTCTAGTTCAGTAGTTGCTGTGTCAAGAATTCCGACAAACTTATCAATCGAAATTTTTTCGTTTTCAATAACTTTTTTCACTATCGGTAGCGGTATTTTCTGAATCTAGAACCATATTACAGATTGATGATTGGGGCATTGTCATTGCAATGAAAAACTTCATCATCTTCATTTACTGCTTCTCCACATTTCTTTACAAAATCTATTAACTGGAAAATTTGATCTTTAGTTTGCAATATCCGAAAACCTACAAATTTGCGGCTGTTATCATCATCCTTACATTGAAATATGGTAGCTAGCCATAAATTATGCCAAGCAGTTTTTAAAGCATCTGGAAACATTCTCACACGATCTTGCGATGCTACCCACACAGCAGATTTTATGCTATAATATTTCAAAAATTCTTGAATAGTCTTGCCATTATTCAAGAAATTTAACAGGGATTTTAAAAATGCTACTTTATATTTGCATTTCAGAGCATGCACCATTCCGATATCCATAGGCCGAATGATGGACATTCAATTTGGAAGAAAGTCTAATACGGATACATTATCTTTAACTAAAACATTAAGTAAAGTATAAGACTAACAGTTGTCTACAATTAGGACAATTTTTGCGTCATCAGGTAAACCAACCGAATTCAAATGTTGCCGAACCTCGGGTATGTAATGGTTTTCAACCCAAGCATTCATTAATGCTTGTGCCACCCATGTTCTTTTATTTGCACAATATTTAAGTGAAAAACTATCTACTCTTCTAAATGCTCGAGATCGCTTATTTTTTCCGATTACGAAAGGGGTTATACTTGTGCGTTCCTGCAGCATTTGCGCATGCTAAAATTGTTAGTCTCGCTTTGGAATATTTGACACTAAATGGAGCATTTTCTGTAGAGGATGGCAAGGTGTTTCGCCGTACATACTGCCTAAAAAGGCTAGCTTCATCAGTGTTGTAAATTTCTTCTGGAGATAACTTTTCACTATTAATGAGTTCAATGAATTCATCTGCAAATAGTTCAGCAGCTTCAGTATCAGCTGAAGCGTTTTCACCGGAAATTCTTAATTGCCTTATACCATGGCGATTTTTAAATTTAGTTAACCAACCTGTCGAATAAGTGCATTTAGTTTTTAAGTTCATTTTTATGGAAATATTTTAGCTTGAGCCATTAGCATTTGACCCATCAATGTCCCGCCCTCGCTGCGACGCTGTCTGACCCATTCAGTCATCACTTTGCCATAATCTTCACTTTTAGCATAACGAATAATTTCTCTGGTATTCATTGCTAGTGGTATGTCGGCATTCACAAAAAAATTCAAAAAGTTCCTTTTCTATTTTCTTATGTCATATCCAGTTGACATTCCAATGCCATGCTCCTCGCATAATTTTGAGACTAATATATCTTTACCCATTTTTTTGCAGCAATTCCACTTTTTGTTTAATAGACATCGAAATGTGCTTTTACTTTGTAGATCCTGTTGCAGCTCTAGAATTAGAAACTCTTTTCAACATAAACGAAAGCTGAAATTTTAATTTTCATAAAATTGCTTTAATAAAAACAACCTGCAAAAAATAATTGATCTGGATCAAATCAGAACGTTTATGAATAGCGCAATCTGCTATATTGACTGAAATTCCTTGGAATCAGTAAAGTATAATTTTAGACTAGCGTAATAGTGTCCGCTATACATTATTGGCTACGTAGCATGAGATTGGCGACGAAAGACAAAGCTCTTCCGCTAAATTTTCTCTTGTTTCTATCGCGCACTGAGACAGTTAAGCCTGATTGTATTAGTTTAGTTATTTATTATGCTTACGTCTATTTCTTGCACATGCTAAATAGGCTTATTCTGAGGCCTGAATAAATACATTCCCACATATACTTAAGGCTTATCGAGGGCCGGCGCTAGATATCCTATCGCCTGACACAGTCTCCCTAAGTTCTAAATTTTTGCTGGACCTAAATTTTGGATCTCAGTCCTTTCCCTAAATTCCAGAAATATTTTCCTCCCTTAATATTGTTGCTCGGTGCTTCTCTAAATTCCAAAAAATCTTGTCTTTCCTAAATTCTGCTGCCATATGCGGCCATACGAGCTCTGGCGTTTCTATATGAAAAACAAATCAATTTTAATTTAATAGCACTAAATGTAATCTTACCTTTTGGTTTATGAATATCATTAACAAAATCTATTTTTAGCATATGGAAAGAAATGTTTGTTAAATTTTTCCTCGTCAGTATTCCTTAGCGCATTTCTGTAATCATTGCATAGTGTAATGTCAACCTAAAAGTTACTTTTTGTTATTAAATTACTAATATAAAAAATTGTTTGGGCATCCCTGAGTCATTACTCAAATTGTCATGTGTTGATAAATATGCGGTGATGAAAGCAAAATAGAATAAATAATGATTCACCAGGTTGGCGTCAGGGATATAAAATATTAGTAGGTGTAAAATCAACGATGCTTCTATCTAGAATGTTTTGGTTTGAGATACATGCCAAGCAGATACGCAGCTACGGAACCAAATTATTGATCACACAAATTTATGCTAAATTATTGTTTCTTAATTAACGAGGTATTTATTTAGTGCCGAAAGGAAATTAAGAATCGGGATTTTAAACATGTTCTATTTAAGGGGAAAAAATCATGCGCATGTGTAAAGCATGGCGGTTTTGAGGTCCGGATTTTAGATCATTCCGAATATTGGACGTCCAGATCTCGGACTTTACTGTATAACAAAATACGATAGCTGCTTTAAAATTAATTGGCGATTTCAAAATTAACTGTTCTAGATTTGGGGCTCTCCCCTAAATTATCTGTTCTCCCAAATTCAAGATTTTTTTCCATGTTATATAACATTTCTTGAAAAAGGGAACAGAAACTAATTTAACCAATCATAGCTTGTCTCTACAATTGCATCCACTTCGGTATAAGTACCACTCGCAAGAAATGCCATTCCTTTCCCTAGCTTTCACTCTGTAAAAAGCTCTGCGCTGCTTAAGCTGTCATAATTTAATGCGTAGAAGAAAACACTGGAACTTTTTAACAGCTTTCGATATCCGTCATGGCTGAGGGTTGAATTCGTATTGATGAAGATAACAATACTAGATTTCTACAAATCACCAATCTCTATTTTCGCACTTATCAAAAAACATCCTTTTTGCTGACAAGATATTTTTTAATCAATCATAGTGAGAATACGATAATTTCTATGTACACGTTTTTAAAAGAACGACATAAGCATTTTGGATAGGACAGCATAAGCGCCGCAGGGCTATTTGCAGGGTGGAAGCTACGGAAAGTAATGGCGTAATTTCTTGTGAGTTGTATTTATACCGAAGTTGATTTAGTTGTAGAGACAAGCTATGATTGGTTAATTTTTAGTTACCTTCTTCAAGCAATGTAATATGGAAAAATCTCGAATTTGGGAGAACAGATGAATTTAGCACCAAATCTGGAATAGTTCATTTTGAGGTCCCCAATTATTTTTAAAGCAGCTATCATATTTTGTTATATCTTACACATACACACACACACACACATATATATATATCAATTAACCACTTTAGTGCAAATTTCCATATGACGAAAAGTGACGTTCCAAAATCGTGTTTTGGGGGTATCGTGTTTTGGGCAAAGAGAGAAGGGGTAATAAAACAATGTTCTGTCCCATCGAAACGCGATCAGATTAATCGCGCAATTGCCTTCTCTGTCTTTCCGTATGTTCTATCTATGGAGCACAGTTACGTTGCGGCGAATTCCCTGTGCATAAATTCCTGTCAGGGAAGAAGACATTTTTTAAACTTTCATTTAGGCTTTTGCTTGCAGCAGCCAAATGATAATAGTGTTTTCGAAAACAGTCGGTTGAAAGAGTTTTCTAGAGAAACGAAAAATGACAGTCGCAGTCTTAGTGAAATATACTAGTTGAACCCCTATTACCCGAAGTAATTGGAAATACAGCCAGCTCGAGCAATTAAACCTCGGTTAAACTCGAACTCACGTGAATGTTTCTTTTGGAAAGGTTTTTCTGAAATTGATTATTTGAAATTCTGAAAGTATAATAAACTCTTTTACTGCTAAATAAAATTTGATTTCCTTCAGTTAAACAAATAATCCATACAGTAATATTCTTTCGTGATAAAAATATTCATGAAGAACTTAAAATGAACAAATCTCGTCAAAAATGTGTGTAAACTGTAAAATTTTGTCAAATGTCTTACATAAATTTTGCATAAATTAATTTTAAAAAAAGTTCAGTTACTGTTTTTATTTATTTTGTGATTATCTTTCTTTCTAAAACGTGTTTTCCCTACTTTTTGTGTTAATCTTTCTTCCTACAACTCTATCAGTCGCCGTACAATCATGTCAGTTTTTGATCAAAAAGAAATCCATAGAAGAAGCAATCAGGACGTTACTCTAAGGTTAGTGAGTTTTATTCAAAGTTTTAGCACCCATTAGTAACCGAATGGTAAAACCTTTGAAAACTGGTAGTTGAACCCAGGTTCAGGTATCGGCAAAGGAGCTAATGGCATGAGAGATTTTGATATTTTTCCTCGGATGTAAAACTGCAAGCCAGTTTTCTCTAAAAAAGTGCTCCATGAAGGCATTTTCCCTGTTTACACGGGTAGCCATTGGGTACTTTGCTATAATCAAAATAAATCGAAACAAGGATTACAACACAGCTAACTTTTAAATTTTGCGTTTTAACATCATCCTTAACATCACTTCAAATTTGATTGTTTTACCCGAACCTTTTTTTTTTTACAAATGGCGGGCACTTGCCTATTACGGCAATGGCCACTACTAAGGCCAGAAGTGGTAGCCATTTTATTGTGGAGGCACCTAATAGGCGGCCACCGTTACCTCCTATGAAGGGACAGACAATTTTACATCCATGCCTTCTCCGGGATTCGAACCCGGGCCCTTTGGTATCGCAGTCGGGCTTCCCTAATCACAATATCGTCTGGGCGGCTCTTCCCGAACTTTACTGCGAAAGCTTTTTTCGTCACTCAAAACTTGAAAACTTGGTGCCTTATCTTCTACATTTATCCAGGCCGAAACACCATTCTTTTATCCTATGTAACGTGTTTGCGAATTCATTGTCAGTTAATGTTGCTTTCATCTTTAACACATGTAAATAACATTTGTCACCATAATGCTTAACAGCAATACCGTTAAATGATTCGTCACTGGTAAGAGAAGTAAAAAAAAAAAAAATTCATAACTAATAAAAAAAAAAAATTCATGACCATTAGTCATTTTCACGGCAACCTTCCTAAATGTTACGAAATTTTTCCTGTGATTACTTTAAAGTGACTAAACAGAGACATAGGTTCGCCCCCCCCCATTCTAAATATCCTACTCATCGGAACTAGGCTTGCAAAGCATGTTTAATATTGTGATAGCACACATGATTGTTGCTTATTCAAGTAGATATTGGGCAAGACTAGCATCCGACTTCAGGGGCACAGCAATAGTGAGCTGATCTTACGGGCTGTCAGATCTTGAGCTTAAGAACTAATTGAAGTACACTACTGGCCACCGTAAATGCAACACCCTGAAGGAAGCATACAAATAACATGGAATTTACAACATGCATTAACGGAGGTGAGATATGCAAATGATTAGAATTTAAGCGCAGACGCACATCACGCGCGCCTGTAGCGCCACTTCAAAGCGCTATATAAGGCTTGGGGTTTTCGACGATTTCAAGTTCGGCAATTGTGTTTTTCATGTGTTTTTTTCAAAAAAACGATCAATTATGCCTCGTAGTAAACAGCGATCATCGTTTGATCAAGCATCCAAGTTCGACAGCGGAAGGATAGTGGCCTACCGAGAGTGTGGATTATCTTTCTGGGAATTTGGTAGTCGTGTTGGACGAAACCAAACAACTGTAATGCGGATATGTGACCGTTGGATGCAGGAGGGTTCGATCGCATCCACCTCAGTGCACCACTTCCCGTGATGACAGGAACATTGTGGGCATGGCAGTGATAGATCGCTCAGTCACATCACGAACCACAGCTCAGCACATTCAGTCTGTAACGCATCATCCAGTGTCTGCGCGTACCATTCGACTCCGTTTACAGCAGAGTCTTCTAACCGCAAGACGTTCATTGCTTCGTCTACCCTTGACGCAGAACCACAGACGTCTCCGCCGCCAATGGTGCGATGAAAAAAGGATGTAGACGGCAGAATGGAATGAAACTATCTTTACTGACGACTCACGGTTCTGTCTGCAACACTACGATGGTCGGATTCGAGTCTGGAGACACCGTGGAGAGAGGATGCTGAGCAGCTGCGTTATACAACGCCACACTGGTCCTGCACCGGGTATTATGGTATGGGGCGGTATTGGATATCACTCTCGCACTCCTCTAGTATGCATTGCCGGTACTTTAAACAGCCAGCACTACATCTCCGGGATGTTGGATTCAGTTGTCCTTCCTTACCTTTAGTGCTTTACAGCCATATTTCAACAGGATAATGCGCGACCACACGTGACACGCATTGTACAAGGGTTCTGCATCAATCGCCAGATTGAATTGCTTGCCTGGCCGGCTCGCTCTCCGGATCTTTCACCTATAGGAAACATGTGGTCCATGGTTGCTGAACGATTGACCCAGATTACATCCCAAGCTGCCACACCAGATCACCTTTGGTAACGCGTGGAAGCTCCTTGGTCTGCTGTACCCCAAGAACCCATCCAATGTCTCTTTGAATCAATGCCGAGGCGTGTGGCAGCCGTGTTCTCCAACAATGGCGGCTACTCTGGCTATTGATTCTGGAAGGAACCACACTTCACAGAAGTCTATAAATTTAATCATTTGATACTTGGTCAATATGTTATCTACTAAATAAATTTGGTTGCGATATCTCTTGTCTTTTTTGGTGTTGCAATTTGGGTGGCCAGCAGTGTAGAAAGGCATAGATATTAGGAGCAATTTAATTCTTTGCAATGGCATGGAATAGAAAAGTATGTTTTACGTAAGAAAGTGTTACTTGAAACCCGAAGAAAATAGTTTCTTGAATCCATTAATACAACCGAAGCTCTACTAAAACATGAAATTTCATATATTTATAAAATATTTCGTGTAATTTCATAGCAGAACAATTTCATATATAACCCACTATCAAGACAAAATTTGTAATTCTTTTCAGTGTTTCTCTTCATTCTTAAAAATAAGAAATCCAAATGTTTATGAATCTATAGAATTTTCAGTGGGAAGGGAAACTACCAAGGTATCTTTTCTGATGTTGTTCCCTGACATTTTACAGAAGATCAGGAATTGTCTCCATTCGCTACCGAAAACTCTTGTATACTTACCAATGAACTGAATTCTAACATCTCTCTGAATATGGTGTTCCTTCCAAGTTTACAGGCCAATGTGAGAGGTGTGAGACCAAACTTATTACACAGCTGATCTGAAGCAGGACGCGTAGGATGACGAAGAGCATAACCATACATTTTCTTAAATAAGAGCACAAAGGTAAGTTAACAAAACATACAGTACAAAAAGTTGGCAGTATCCAGGTATGAGTTTCGCTAGACAGATTCCAGATACTTTCTCTATACGCAAGTGATTGATGTACAACCATCGTAATTGATCTAATGCTTTTGTATTTAAATTGCTTATAATCGACGATAAAGCGGCTAACATTGGAGAGCTGCTTGTATGTACTATGTAGAAAGATAATATTAGCATTTTCTATTGGAACACAATGAAGTATAAAGGAAGTAATGTACATATAGATACGAATTATAAGAAAATAGGCAATTTCTTGCCAAATATGGCAACCCCGCCTTCCCTTGTCATTTTCTGTCAACCCTAACCCCCTGCGGGAAAACTATGTTACTGCAGCTGAGCTTTTCGTAACAATATATATATATATATATTTCACAGAGAAGGAGAGGGAAAAGATCACAAAATAATGCGAAATCTTTTGTTCGCTGTATATACGGCGAAAAATTGGCACGTTAGGAGACTGAAGGTCTAAAAAAGAACTCATGAAGAACATTTTCTAGGTTGTCATACGAAAGTGTGCGAATGCATCTGACTACCAACTTTCTGAATGTGAACTTTATTTTCTTATGATATCTATTTTACTTTTAAAATAGTGCTTAAAATTTTTATTTTATAGTTATTAGATACTATATACTTTTTATTTCAAGTTCTAGTTCCGCATCATAAGCCAAGCTTTTTCTTCAACTTACGCCTATTTTCAACGCCGTATAAACTGTGAAAATGCATTAAATAACATTCGTCGCTTAACTTTGCATTATTGTTCGATTCACATGATCAAAAGTTAAGCTAGAAACAGTTGTACAAAGTTTCAAAGTTAGGATTTGGAGAAGTGCTTCGTTAAATGTCTTCCTGTCAAGTCTTTCCCGGCTCCTTTCATCTAGGGTGTTATTTACCAACATCAGGCTTACGCTCCTCGTAGGAGAAATAAGAATAATTTAGGTGGCAATCAGAAAATAATATTGTATTTGTTACTTTATCATTGATATAGAGTTGTGTTATATACTAGAGAAGGTACTAGAATCTTTGAGATTTTGAGGTAGGACAAAATTCAGTAAAAGCACTGGAATGAGGGCAAGGGATGGCCCTGCTTCACCTTCAGCAAATTGAAAGATACAAGAATCATATGCAATAAATAAAGACTTAACAGAAGAAGAGAATAATTAAGTAAATAAATAAATGCCGACTTTTCCAAATTCCAAACTCAAAAAATTCATTCGAAGCAATCGAAGACATCTTCTAAATGTCAGTGATATTATTGCAATTGTTATTAATATCATCAATGACCAAAAAGAGAATACGGTAATGAAAAAGTCTTCTGTATCCTCAGGCATAAAAAACTGGTTTAATAAGAACCGAAGGCAAAATTTAACATAGCTGTTTTTATGCTTTTCTATCCTTAAAATTAATTTAATATAAGCGTATTTGACTCTCTTTCTGTATGTATGCAAGACAAAGGGAAGTTATATATAAATTAACGGTGCAGCTCAAAGGATAAAAGGAGGTAAAGGGAAAAAAAGAGAGAGATATAAAAGAGATACTAAAAAAGACATGTAAGAGGTATTTAATATAATCGGCCTAATCGGAAATGCGATTTTGACTATTGTCGTATATGTCTTAAATATGTCAGTGATATTATTGCCATTGTTATTAATATCATCAATGACCAAAAAGAGAATACGGTAATGGAGAAGTCTTCTGTATCCCCAGGCATAAAAAGCTGGTTTAATTAGAACTGAAGGCAAAATTTAAATATGTCGTCTCATTCATTTTTATTTTTCAAATGATAATGTTTTGTGATTCAAACGATTCAAATGATGAATATAGTTTGATGGAATATAAAGCAAATACGTTTTTATACTAATTTATAAGGTGTTTAATGCGTTTAACAAAGGCAGATCATGATTTTCAATGAAGCATACCAGTTATTAAAGGGTAACAAAACATACGCTATTTTGCAAAAAAAAATAAAATAAAATAAAATAAAATAAAAAAAATCGAAGCACCAAGAAAGACTTTTGCGATCGTGACGAAATTTGGTATGCAAAAACATCTTGATCGAACATGCAAATGATCAAAGTTTCAAGGGAAATGAACAGGAATTGCGATCATTTCGCGCATTTCGCAAAGTATAGAACCAGTAACAGAGGCGGAAAATTTATCTTTTTTTTTTTTTTTTTTTTCCCTGCCATTGTAGTTCCGTAAAGAAGCAACTAAAGATGCCGTTACCACGATATCGAAGACCTTACAGACAACTAAAGACTTCGAACGTGGTCGCATTGTAGGGTTGCATGAAGCTGGGTGGTCATACCGAGCAATAGGCCGCCACCTGCAGCGTACAGACACTGCTGTGCAAAGATGTTGGCAGCAATGGTTGCTACAAATGAAATTGCTGAAAAAATGAAGTCTCTGGAAAGCCAAGGAGCACAAATGCGAGGCAAGATACTAGGATGATTATTCGCCAGGCCCGAAACGCCCCTACGGTATCATTGTTGACTATTCAACGCACTACAGCACGTGTATGCTTCCCGTGGTACCGTCCATCATCTCACGGTGTTTATCTGTGGCAGGGTTAAGAGGCCACAGAGGCCTTAAAACGTTTGCCATTGACCCCCCACAACATCGGCTGAGTCGTCTGGAGTGTTCTCGCAGCCGATCATCATGGTTGCCATCAGACTGGCATCGTATAGTGTTCTGCGATTAATCCCGCTTCGCTCTTGAAGCAGATGACCACCGTTTCGTATCTGGAGAGGACGTGGCCAGCGATCTCAATCAGTCTTTGTTTTACAAAGGTATACAGTTATAAACACGGGTGTGATGGTGGGAGGCACTATTTATTATGACAGCAGGTCATCTTTAGTCATCTTCCGTACATCTTTAACAGTTCAACGATATGTTGATACCATCCTGCGGCCAGTTGCGTTACCCTTCATGGCACGCCATCCTGCAGCCATTTTCCAACAAGATAATGCCAGGCCACATACCGCTCGCATATCTCTGGACTATTCTGCGTGCGGTTGGCACGCAGAATTCCTTGGGCAGCAAGGTCACCAGACTTTTCACCAATCGAGCATTTTTGGGGCATGGTAGGCCGCCAGATTCGGGCACCATAAAATATCGCCGATCTGGAGCGACAAACTGATGAAAGCCTGGCAGAATGTGTCGCAGGATGACATTAGGAATCTCCATCACTCCTTGCCTCGACGAATTCAAGCATGCATTGCAGCCAGGGGCGGTTCGACCAACTACTAATTTGAACACTTAATGGATGATTGTAAGCCGTGAACAGTTACTATGGCCTTGATTTTTTAATCATTTTACTATCTATGTATGAGCTATACATTCTATTTCATCAAAAACAATAATTTCCTTCATGGTGGTTCGATCTTTTTGCAAAAGAGTGTATTTTGTGTTAAGGTACTTGCTCTATACTGAGTACAAATCGTGTAAAGCAAGAAGAAAATTATTGACAGAATGTCAGAATTTTTTAAAAGTCTGAAATGTTCCAGCGAAACTCACACGAGATATAATCCAGTAACATATATTATAATAGATATACATCTAGTATTGTTGTCGAAGACAAATAAAGGCAGCCTTCAGGTACTTGTCATAAATATCTCATTACGTAAGTAATTACGCTCATGTCCATAAATTAAGGATAATTCGGAGTCACGCAGAAATCGAACTCTAAAATAAATATATCACCTGTAAAATCACTACACACACCTTCAAGAATCATATGCAAAGTTCAGAAAGTAACCAGATGACATCGATGGTACGTCACAATGACGAGAGTGTAAGAGAGTGATATATAAGGAATACAGGCAAAGAAGTGAAATTATTCGCAGGCATTTTATAAGCATTTCAGTGCAATAACCGAATAGTTATGACACAAAGGACGAATTTGAATGATTTTTTACGTGGTAGAATTATCGGCCGTCTG
Organism: Stegodyphus dumicola; assembly: GCF_044657685.1. Classification (NCBI taxonomy): domain Eukaryota; kingdom Metazoa; phylum Arthropoda; class Arachnida; order Araneae; family Eresidae; genus Stegodyphus; species Stegodyphus dumicola. The sequence continues at coordinate 155,264,650 of NC_140780.1, read as the reverse complement.
GAATGTGGGCGTACCCATCTGGAAGTATCAGACGAACTTGGAAATGCCCAGAGTGTCATCTCCAGGCTTTGGCAAGGATTCCAAGATGATGGTAATGTGAGTAGACGTTACAGCACAGGTCGCCCCAGAGTTACAACGCCGAATGAGGACCGGTATTTGGCAGTTACTGCCAAAAGAAACAGGCGGAGCACAGCCTCAGACCTGTCTCGTCAGCTTTCTTCAGCCACTGATACGACAATTTCAAGGCAGGCCGTGTACAGACGCTTAGGGCAGATTCGTCTATATGCTCGTAGACCTGTCAGATGCGTTCCAATTACTGCAACTCACTGTCGCCTGCGGTTAGCCTGGAGTAGAGAGCATGCATTGTGGACACCACAGCAGTGGACTTGTGTGATGTTTTCCGACGAGTCCAGGTTTAGCTTGCAGTCTGATTCTCGCCGGACTTTCATATGGAGAGCTCCAGGTACCCGTTACCACCAAGAAAACATCATTGAACGACACCGTTACGGTGGTGCAGGAGTGCTTGTTTGGGGTGGAATTATTCTGGGTTCCAGAACTGACCTGCATGTTCAAATTGGAACCACGACAAGCCAAATCTATCGGAACGTCATTCTGGAACAACATGTACGTTTGTTTCGGGGCGCCATGGGCGCACAATTTGTGTTTATCGATGACAACGCCTGTCCTTCACCGTGCAAACATCGTAAGCGAATGCCTTCAATCGGAGGATATCACCCATATAGACTGGCCCGCATTCTCCCCGGACTTGAATCCAGTAGAGTACGTGTGGGGACATGCTTGGCCAACGAATTGCAGCCCGTCAACCTCCTCCTACATGTCTACCGGAACTTCGGAGAGCATTGCTTTTTGAGTGGTGTAATATCCCCCAAGATCAGATCGATAATTTGATACTCAGCATGCCTAGGCGTTGTACGTACTGTACTGCATCGTCTGAGAGACATACAATATATTAACAATCATACCAACCATGTTATATTGTTTTTTTGTAAATAGGTGTTTTTTGTCATTTGCTCCAGGGAGAAAAAATCGCTAATTTTTTTAATAATATCAAACATATAGCATCTTTTTTTGCTCTTTACCTTTTGTTTAATAAATAAGCTTTACAAATAAGTCAAATTTGTTTTGCTTTTAACTCTTCCTTTGCCTGATTTTGCATTATCCGTAATTTATGGACATGAGTGTATTTACATTAAGAAAAAATATCAGAAGCATAAATAGCATGTGATGCAAATGCTAATAAATTCGTGAGATTTCGAAACGCAAAATGATGTTTAAACTCCTGTAGCCTTTTCCTAGCTGCATGCTTTATAGGTTTTTAAGTTAGGTTTGTTTTGCATCTTTCTTTCAAACGTAACCGGCTCAAATCCTATTAAGTTCTCCATCAAAATTTGTCTCCTTTGGTTCGCCACAGCAAAAGGCAAAACCAAAGGATTACAGGATTCACTAAGTGGTGATAAACTGAATTTTTCGAGAAAATGAGCTTCCTCTTTGACGTCGAATCATACTGTTCACATGCCCACATTATCTTAGCGGTGGTCGGTTTTAAGTACAATATGTGGTGAAGAAATTTACATGAAGAATCGTATCTTCATGTGGGTAGCTGCAAGTCGATATCTAGGAGCGTTTCAGCAGAAAAGACTACGTTCTTTGTTTCCTTCAGCTGCCTTTCGAAATGAAGTAACTAGATTACTGATGTTTTAGTTATTCTTATTCTTTGGCTATGTCAGCTCTGAAATGTTGATTGAAGCCGCTTTTTAAAACAAACTACTGCGGTGTATATTTGCTGAGAGAATGTACACTGGTGTGCAAAAATTAAGGACGAAGTCGAAAAATTAGCATATCAGCTGAACGAAGAGGCAGAGCAGACAGAAAAAGCAATCAGGAGAATAAGTAAGGTGATGTACGGTAGCACATGCGCAGATATGCAGGTAGACGTAATGGGGGAGTGTCTGAGTAGTATAAAGCATGTTGTCGGTGTAAGATCAGTATTTCTGGCAAAGAGATTGCACGCCATATAGCAGTTAAAATCACACCGAGTTGCTGCCTTAGCGAGAATGGCGAATAATCAATCTGTTAGTCGACATCTGGAGGCTTTTACCCGAGGTCGAATCACTGGGAAGTTGGAGGAAGGCCGCAGTGTGACAAGTGTGGCTGCAGAGTTCGGAATTGCTCACAGCATCGTTTCACGACTTGGGAGACAATTTCAAACTACAGGAACAGCTATCCAGGGGTTTAGTAGTGGTCGTCCACGAGGAACCACACCCGCAGATGACCGGTATATTGCCTTACAGGTCAGAAGAAACAGGCGGCAGACAACAGGAGAAATCGCTAGACACATGACACAGGCGACTGGACGACCGATATCGCGTTTTACCGTGGCCAGAAGACTGCACGGTGGTAGTCTGTTTGCGCGACGCCCTGTACGGTGTGTACCTCTAACGCCTGCCCATCGGAGAAGGCGTTTTCTGTGGTGCCGGGAACACCGGCATTGGAGAGACAATGAATGGGGACGAGTACTCTTTACAGGTGAGAGCAGATTCAGTCTGAGTAGCGATTCTCATCGCATACTCATCTGGAGAGAGCGGGGAAGCCACAATCATCCCTCGAACATCATTGAAAGGGACAGGTATGGAGGTGGCGGTGTTCTCGTTTGGGGAGGCATCATGCTTGGTAATCGTACAGACCTTCACATCTTCGACGCAGGTTCAGTCAACGGGACCCCTTATTGTAATGAGATTCTTCTTCCATATGTGCGTCTTTTTAGAGGCGCTATGGGTCCGCAGTTCCTTCTCATGGACGGCAATGCACCATGTCATCGCACAGTAGCTTCCGAACAGCTCTAAGAGAGTGAGGATATTGAACTTATGGATTGGCCGGCACGATCTCCGGATCTCAATCCCATCGAGCATGTATGGGATTTTCTAGGCAGACGCTTGGCAGCTCGTACCTTACCACCAGTAACGATTCCGGAGCTTCGATTGGCGCTGCAAGACGAATGGTGCAGCAATGCCTCAACAACTCATTGACACCCTCATTCTCAGCATGGGCAGACGCTGTGAAACCTGCCTAGCAGTCAGGGAAGATCATATCCCCTATTAAAGACCTGATGTTTCTTGCTGGACACCCATCACAGGTATGTTTCGGCCTTCAGTCGCATTCCGCTCCATGCTACTTTTTCAATACAGCTTCTTTTTATCCCTCTGAATTCTCTTTTAGAAAGTGTTGCTTACATTACTCATGTCCTTACGTATTGGGGATCTTACGGTATTAAATGTGTTGATTTGGAAAGCTTTTGTACAAAGTTATATTGAAAAAACCGTCTCGTCCTTAATTTTTGCACACCAGTGTACATTGGCAAGTCTGCTACTATGCCTAAGATATAAGCAAAGTAGTAAAAACTTAAAAAAAATATAAACAAAGTTTCCTTTCAGTCATATATACATCTTCTTCATTTAGAACGAGGTCTAAAGAAAACCAAGTGCGCTGTGGATTGAATTGGATAAAAGCAGGATGTTAACTAACCAGTTTATCACGAATTACCAACACGTGCAAAATGCTATTTCCAAAAGTGTCTTGCAAGTTAGGATCTGCTCCATGCTTCAGTAACAAGTTATAACTGGATTCATCGTCGAAGCAGGCTGCCCAGGCTAGTGGATACTCTCCGAAATAACTCAGTCCTAAAACATACAAAAATTAACAGCTATAAATTAAAATGAACGGCTTAAGTTTCTGTATTCCGTATAACTTCACTTATTTATTAATATCTAGATAAATTATGAAACTGTCGGGATTTATAAAAAATCCGGCTAATTGGTTTATTTTTTTATTGCACGCGAAATCATTATTTGCTGTAATGCAAGGGAGGGGATTTTATTCTGTATCATATAATCGTACTATATTCCAAGAAAGATTACACAGTTTTAAAAATTTAAAACCCTTCACATCCCTACGGAACTTTAAAATACCATCAATAAAATAGCTCAGCTATGTCCCAACGGGATTTTTAAGCCCCAATTTTAAATTAAAAAAAAACAATGGAAAACTTATAACATTTTTGGAAATTTAATGTGAGATGTTTCTCATGCATAAAGAAATATAATGAAAAGGTTTCAAAATCTTTTTCAAAAAATTCAGTAATTTGGGAAGCAAAGGGTTATTTTTTCGTTAAATTAAATTACGAAATTAATAGCCTTTAGAAATAAATTATATTGCTTATATGACACTATTAAACACAAAATTCGCGCCCTGTCGAAAGAAGAAATGCAGTTAACTCCCGCACTGTAATATCTAGTAATTATTATGTGGCATAATATTTATTCAAGTAAATTTAGGAGCTTTTCAGCTGATCAGTTATCATTTAATAATATCTAGTAAATCTCTTCTAATCTATAATCTCCAATCTTCAAAATCTCTGAAGCATTTAAAAAGCCTTGTGATTTTAGTTTCTTGAAGTTTACTTATGCAGAAGTAAATTATCATCTAAATAAAAAAGAAAATTCAATTCTTTGATCGCACATTTTACACTGCAGTGATATAAGATTATGTTAACTATTAATCTGGAATTTGAGAAATCAGATTTTTTTTCTCTTTCTTCTCCTTTTTTTACTCTTTACAAGTTCTCTTTCATTATTATTTTACTTCCATAAAAAGACGACTAATTCCTTTTTCAACTAAAGTAAAACAAATAAGGTAATTCTTATTTACGTAAGCATTGTAACCTGACGCATGATCTCGGAATTTATTTTTCTTGTACTAAAACTAGAGAAGGATATTATTTTTAATTTGTGTAAAACAAAACACATAACCTATTTCTGTTCAACTAAAGGTACTATTTTTATTGAAGCAGGCTAATCAAATAATGAAATCAGCAATATAATATTATTATTAAGTAATTTGATAGCTGCTAATTCTTAACTAAATTAATAACTTCTTATAAACATGTAATTAGCTATATTAGGTTTTCATGTTATTAAAAGAAACTAAAAACTTTAAAAACCTAAGCAAATTAACAGCAAACTAAATATAGCTGGACTTACAGACAGCTGTAATTTTTTTGAACATTCAGAATGGAACTTGAAAGAAAGTAGATTAAGTTTTTGTCATTTTTCACTAGTAAAAATCAGGTGTACTGAAAATTTAAAGAAATTACTAGTTATGAAGATAACGATTCAAATCGTGATAGGCTCTAACCCCTTAGGAGAAAAAAAAAACAGTCATATAAAAAAGGCAGTCTTATTAAATTATATTGCAGTGTATTAGAAGAATTATTTTAAATGAATCATTGAATTTTGTCGAACGAAATTTTACACAAAAATTGTAGTTCATAGGATCGCTTTTTGGAAGAGGTGAAAATTTTGCATAAATGAAACTCATAGTGAAGTATGCAAATGTCCAAAGTTACGTAGTAGTCCCGCGTTTTATGCAGGTAGTATAAGTTGAAATCAGTCTAGTAGTTTGTTAAATGCATCACCCATATTATTCCAACAAATAGCTTTTAAAAATTAAATTTTAATCTTTTTCGTGAGTCAGTTGTTATGTGAAACGCTTGGAAACGATCTTTTTAAGCAATATGCGCAACTAACAGACTTCTTTAAAAGGCCGATAATAGGCTAACACGATAGTGGTGGGTCAACCAAATGTTTAGAGGTATATATAGGTAGGGATAGCGCAGTAATCCGTCTATGCATTTAGACATAATTATGAAAAGGTACTCACGCTCCTCAGTTTGATTTGGTGCACGGACATCACTGCTGAGCTTGACAATTGCCTCATTCGACGAAAAGGCTTAACTACTTACACAGATACTTCGATTAGCAGTAATTACTAGTAGCAGTAATCCTACAGATACAGCAGACTAGTAGTAATTACTAGTAGTAGTAATCCTACAGATACTATAGACTAGCAGTAATCCTACAGATACTGCAGACTAGTAGTGATTACTATTAGTAGTAATCCTACAGATACTATAGACTAGCTGTAATCCTACGGATACTTAGACTAAAGATACTGCAGGCTAACAGTAATTCTACACATACTTAGACTACAGATACTAGGCTATTAGACTAGCAGTAATAATTACCATCACTCAGCTCATTAATCAGAAAACTATCTAGAATTCCTGGGAGCAAATGAGGGAGAGTTGTACGTCCTACGCAAGTAGTAAGCCCAAATTATGAATAAGCAGAAGTGACGTCACAGAAGAATGGCTTGGCCGGCGCCATCTTGGATTTTCCCCGGAGTTACGTAGACGAGGTTGTAGAACGTTACGCTTTTCAAAGTTTCTTTTTTATTTTGTGGCAACGATAATATTTTTCAAAGTTTTATTTTTTGTAGCAACGACTTCACAAACGACGTGTTTCGAATGACATCAACTTTATTATAATTATTAATTATTTAATGCAAGATTAATTGTTTAGTAAGTTATTATTTTTAATTATAATTTTAACGACTAACGATTATGTAATTGAACGAGTCTTGAAGAGCTGAGATTCGAAACTACCACCTCTGGCAAGGAAGATCTGACTCTTACTTCAAGGCCGCACTTTGTCTCTTAAATAATGTAACCTTACCTTGTCTATCATTCCGCCCATTTCACCTTGTGCAGCGGAAAAGATCATAAAGTCACTAGGCTGAAGGAATGTGCATCCGCGAGTTGGTTACAAAATGCCCAAAACGAAAATGCAAAACGAAAAATGCAGCCCACATGCAGAACAAAGAAAATTTACCATAGAATGTCCTCCACGAATGCATTTTTTCCTTGGTATTTTACATGCTTTTCCGCATTTATCATTGTGTTTCTATCTTATCTCTAATTTGCGAAACATTCCTGTTTGAATATTTGCATTTGAATTTCTTTTTTAGCTGATTTTGAATTATATGTGTGATGTGTCGGGAAATGAGGAACACAGGTAGCGGAAGGTTTTAAGCATTCAAAAAAAAAAAAAAAAAAAAAAAAAAAAAACTACATTTCTTTTCTTCTTAAGAATACAGCAGCTTTTAACCGGCTGCATATGAATGTGAAATTTTTTTTTTGCTATGCAAGCTGTGTGGGCTGCGTGAGAATTGCTTGTTCGCCATTGGATCTAGATAGGAAATGTGTTTAGTATTTGATGAAATGTGTTTTATTTACTGTTACTTATCATATGTATTGGTTATGATAAATAAAATGTTGTACACGTGCAAAGATTTGTATGGCTCCGATATTTAATTAAAAACAATGCTTCTTTGAAAGTGTGGTCTTTCTTAGATTAAGCCATACTAAAAAGTGTTAAAAATTTTTTAAGTTGCTGTCTATATTAGATGATTATATGGAGTTTCTGTCAATATTATCTATTATGTACGATATTTAAGCATGATTTTATTTGCTATCTTTGAGAAATCAAATGTCTAAAAGGCTGTAAGAGTTCAATGTTAAGTAATGACAGTTTGAAATGCGTACCTCGAGCTAGAGTGTGCTACAATTATAAAGTCAAGTTGGATCATCATTTGGAATTCATGTCAATATTATCTGTTATGCAGAAATTTACTATGCATGATAAATTAAATTTGATTCTCTAAAAGCTGTAAGAGTTCAGTTTTATCGATTTGAAATGCATATCTTTTAGCTTAAGTTAGAATGAATATGTTTAAAAGCTTTGAGACTCATAAACGATAATGATGATACTCTTTGAAAAAAATATTCCGATCTCGAAGAAAGGGAACAAGCTTCCAATTATTAGCTGAATATTAATTTCATGTGTCTTATAGACATCATTTTTGAGACCTTATTCACAAATATGGCTATAATTTGAATTTAAACAATACATTACAGTGCCGATATTCTTCTCTGTATTTAAAAATAATTCGATTTCCTCTAACCTTGTTAACAAAGTAAAGCTGTAATAAGTTCGAATGTAGCAGTGTTTATGATGTTTTGCGGTAAATGGTGCAAACATATTAAAAATCAGAGTGACTTTTTCACATGAAGAAAATCAAGGTTTAGCATATGTTTCGTGATTTAAGGAAAGATTTGCGCAAGAAAATCCAAGATAATTTTTTGTAAAGGGTTTCAAAGAGTTAACAGAACCTGTGTTAATAATAAAAATGAATCCATCTGCTGAATAGAAAGGAGTGTTCTAAACAGATTCGCGTAAATGTCTATAGAGTAAAATAATAAGGAATGAAATATTTTTGGTACGTGTTTAAATTAAACTGTGTAGAAATGCTCATGTATTCGTTAGAGTGGACTTTACGCCATGAAAATTTATTGTAAGATTGTATCTTTATTTGTTAGATTGTATTATTATTTATTGTATCCTTATTTGTAAGATTTGCTCAAAGTCAGTTGATCTTACAATAAAGAACTTGTGTAGGTGTGAATTTACTTTTGGGGAAAAGAAATCACAAATGTAACATGAATAAGTTCTAAAAGCAGAAAAAAAGTTAAATATGAGGAAAAATATGTAAATTAAAAGTGTAAAAATTTACATTTGTTAGACATAGCTTAGTTAAATCTTTGAATAAAAGCAACATTTGTAAAACAGAATCCGCAATGTGTCTAAGAAACTTAATATACTCATTAATAATTGTTGCAATATATTAGAAGGAAAAGTTCTGAGTATCTCCGAAAGAGTGTTAGTAGTATAAAAAGTAAGAAATGAATATTCCTATTCATTGTACATGTTGGTTTAATGTTACAGAAAATATCTATAAAGGCGTCCAAGATGGAAAGGATATGCATGCAAATTTTAGCTTAAATTTCGTAGATAGAGAAATCTATGTAAGTTTACATTTGGAGAAATGGAAACGCAACATCGATAAGTATTTAAAATAAGGGGGGATTTAAGGGTAAAATAAAAATGTAACAACAAAAAGTTTTTAAAAATAAAAACATTTGCATTTACAAAAACGAAAAAAGAAAAAGTCAAAACAAAGAATTAAAAGCTTTTTGATATAAAATATTGAAACAAAAAAAAATTGTGTTTGTGAAAACAGAAAAGTGAAAAAAAAAATAAACTTAGGAAAATAAATATTACTTTTGTAATACAAATAAATTGAAAAATAAAAAACTTTTTTTTAAATATAAAACGAAAAGAAAAAAAAAATTAAGCATTGCTTTTGTAAAATAAAAAAGTTGAATATAAAAATACTTTCTTAAAGTAAAAAAAAAAAAAAAAAAAAAAAAAAAAAGGAAAAAATTAAACATTTGGAAAAATATTGCGTTTGTAGAAATAAAAATGTGAAAACATTAATTTGCGAAAATTTAATGTAAAATTTGCGTTTCTAAAAGAAAAATATATAGAATGAAAAATTAATAAATCTAATTTACTAAGGATGAGTAAAAAAGAAAACAAAAAATATGCTTGTAAAATAAAAAAGATAAATTTAAACTGCGGAAAAAACAGCGAAGAATAAAGTAGTGATTTAGAAAACCAAAATAAATCTCTGTCCACATTAAGAAACAAGCATTCTTATTGGTTGAAATCCGAAGGATATTGTTAGTGAGAAGCGGATTGTTCTTGAAGATTGTATTCGTTCGCCTTCCTGGAAGCACAAATGTGTGATGCGGCTTGGGCAAGTCGGAACAGGCTCGCGCATGGTCAATCCTTCAGCTTAGTGACATCATGGTTGTTTCCACTGTACAAGGTCAAATGGACAAAAATGGTTGACGAGGTCAGATTACAGGATTCAAAAGGCAAAACGAATACTTGAGGTAAAGCTTAGGTTTCCTTTGCCAGAGGTGGTAAGTCCGAATCTCAACTCCTTAAAACTCGTTCAGTTACATAAAAGGTATTTATTAAAAATTGCTATATTAAATTAAATAACAAAATCAATTAAAAATAATTATTCATGATTAAAAATTTCAATAATTAACAATAATATTGTACTAAACTATTCATATATTAAATAATTAAAAATAATAACGGAAAATAAAATTGATGTCATTCGAAACACGTGGTTCATGAAGTCTTTGTCACAAACGGAAAAAAATAATGGTTGCCACAGAAAACAAAACTTTGAAAAAATAGGGTCGTTACCACAAAATAGAAACGAAACTTTGAAAAACTTTATGTCCTTCAAAACCTGTCTGCGTGACTTCTTGGAAAATACAAGACGGCGGCGGCCTATTATATATATATATATATATTTATCGTTGAATGAGCTTGGATTGTTGCCATTAAAGAGTAATTTGTCTAATAGAATTGCTTTAAGTTGCCATTGGCAACAAATCCTTCTTTTAATCCTCGCTAAAGATGAGCTGATACACATAGTGCGCCGACGTGACAAATTTAGCAATCCAGCCGCAGGAGCAAAAAGTAGACAGCTCGAACATAGGGTGTAATTGTTTAGGTAGACATAAGCTATGCTAGACGGTCTTGTTTGTTGCACACAAATAGCAACTTAACATCTTTTCGACATGTTCAAAAGTATTTAGAACCTGATACACTCTCTCCCTTTCAGCAAACGTCTCACAAAATTGCCACCATTTTACCAAGGTGGGACATATCCTCAGATGTGATGAACTTGAAAGGAATTGAGATTTAGTAAGAAGGAAATCTTATGAACTTGAAGTCTGATCAAATAGAAAATTTTGAAAATACAACTGGATAAAATTAATGGCATTAAATTAACGAAACAGACTATGTACTAAACTTTCTATTTTAGAAAATTAAACTATAAATGTTAATTTCAATTTGCAATTATAGATAACATTTTGGCTGAGGATTACTTATATGTTTGTTTTAACAAATCAAAAGTTGACTTCTTGCTGTATGATAGCATGACATATCATTCAAAATGCTACATAATTGTTAGAGTGAACTAAATGTTAATTCTACAAGCTCCTCATGAAACAGCACATCTTTTTCAACGGGTTGTGCAAATGTGAGGAGCAATATCTCGAGGCACTTCATTTATGCTTCAATGCTATAAGAAGCAGAGAAATACATCATTAACTTAGACCTGTGTGCTTGCCTCCATAATGTTCAAGGAGCTGTGCAATTTGTAAAAAGTTACACTGTCTACTCTTGGTGGTGCAATTTCAATCAGAGAAAATGCAATGAAGAAGAGGGAAGAAAGCGATGAAAACTGGCACACAGAGGAGAAAACTTCAGAACTGTATGAAATTCGACATTTCATTTTGAATAACCTGGCATTAATTCACTTTCTGTATCATCTGGTAATCTGTTTTTAAGTGTCAAATATTTTACTACTGGTGAAACGAAAGCTACATAAAAGGCGTGTAAGATATTTTCCTCTTCCTTTCCTCATGCCTTCGTGGTGTAACGGGAAACATGCTTGACGCTTATTCGTAAGTTCCGGAGTTCGAATTCCTACGAGAGCATTGTGGATTTCTTTAGTTTTCTGACATCAAAAGATTCTAAAAGACTCTGGAACTGGCGTCCTAACTAAAAGGTGGCAGTCGATAATTCGTCACTTTCAGTATTTGGCGATTGGGTCTCCTAATCCCCGGTCCCTTTTTAAAGGGGTAGTATATAACTTATTTTCACCTTGCTTTCCGGTTGTAACTGGAAGCACGTTCGACGCGTTTTCGAGAGGTGAGGAGTTCGAATCCCGTCGAGCGCATTGCGGATTTTTTAATTTCTGACTTCGAAATATCCTAAAGACTCGATAAGCAAATGATTTTCTAACAGCAATTAATTTTCGAAGCTTCCCTCAATTGAAATGAAACAGTAATATTTACTGTACAGCAGTGAATTATGTCTCGTTACTTAAAAAATAAACATTCATTCTTAGTAGCTAGTCGTTGCAGAATTTCAATAACGGTAACAGCGACACTAGTTTCTCACTGACAGCTAATTTATGGTGGTTTCCCTAGTATAAGTAAACACAAATTTCTTTTAAATAAAATGTATATCATATTGATAAATTATTAAATAAATTTATATCATAGGAAAAAGCATTTTCTTTTCAGGCTATACTTGTGTTTCTTCTTAAAGTGTGAGGTTCTGCTGCAATGCAGTATTTACATGCGACAGTACGCCTTTACCAACACTGAATGTAGAATGTTCTGGCAACCACATTTTCCTGTAATTCAGTTTTGTTACTGAAATAGATATAATTTCTTTGAAAGAAATCTATTGTAAGATGCACCTCAGATACACTGGCATATAGTTCAAATTACCGTATTTCAAGCCGGGCCTTCAATAGGATCATTCTTATTTTCTTACCTTCAAAATTGGTTTTGGCTCGAGGAATCGGCCATTGTTGATCAATAGGCATGAAAAATTTTCCGTTCGCCCTCTGCAAGACATCAGCTCCTATTTCTACGAGTTTTTTCATTAACTTTGCATTTTCGTAGGCAATGGCAAAATGCATTGCACTGGCACCTGTAAAGAATAAATTAGCGTAACATTTAACTAGCCTAAACTAATGTTTTCTCATAATAACAATTTTCGTATTGTTATCATTATATTTATAGATATACCCCATTTGAGCCACCCAGATCTTGAATGGTGGTTAGCACTGCTGGCTGCAGCATCTCTGGACCGAGTTTGGATCCGCGTGGCCTGGGGGCACTTAAAATATTGGCGAGACCAAAGTTTTATCAAGAGGCTTAATGGTAGGGAAGAGAGATGAGGGACCCTTGGATCCGTTTCTAGAGGTGCGCTTCCCGGACGGTCACAGCCGAAAACATCGCGGCAAAAACATCGCGGACGAAAACGTCGCAGAGAAAACAACGCAAGGCAAAAACGTCGTGCTACAAAACATCGTGGGAGAAAACATCGCAAAGAGAAAACATCGCAGTTCTAAAACATCGTGGTACAAAACATCGTCGTCGAAAATAAAGCGGTTCAGAAACTTCGCTGTTTGAAAACATCGTCGTCGAAAATATCGTGGTAAAAAATAAAGTATCTACAAATCATCGCATGACGATAACATCGCAGACATGCTTTTGTCAGGCTTTAATAACTGTGAATAGATATTCCCATAATAATTTGTGAGCGCAAGATGTAAAGAAGGATAATTTTTACTTTCACATTTTTTTATTAACTAATAAATTTTTGCTGAAAAAGTAAGAAGAAAACATAAGCATAGCAAATTAATGCAACTTATAGCGTTTCCTGAAAACTTACCAGTAAAAACTTTATAAAAAATGATTTATTAATGGTCTTTGTTAGTTAACTATGTCGGTTTAAAATTCTATTAAGTGCTATAAGTAGCATTAATTTTCTATGCTTAAGATTCCTTCTTATTTTCTCAGCAAAAATTTATTAGTTAATATAAAATATGAAAAACAAATTATCCTTATTTCTATCTCGCGCTCACAAATTATTATGGGAATATCTATTTACAGTTATTAAAGTCTGAAAAAAGCATGTCTGCGATGTTATCGTCACGCGATGATTTGTAGATACTTTATTTTTTACCACGATATTTTCGACGATGATGTTTTTAAACTGCGAAGATTTTGAACCGCTTTATTTTCGACGACAATGTTTTGTACCACGATGTCTTAGAACTGCGATATTTTCTCTTTGCGATGTTTTCTCCCACGATGTTTTGTAGCGCGACGTTTTCGCCTTGCATTGTTTTCTCTGCGACGTTTTCGTCCGCGATGTTTTTGCCGCGATGTTATCGGCGGACACCTCCCGGACAGTGGATTGGGTCTTAAAACTGATTCGGAATTTCCCTGTTCTGGGAGGTTAAAATCGGTGTCCCGCTGTGGTGCACCTTGCACAACCTTCTCAGTGATGAGACGGTTAAATGACCGTTAGGTACTGGCCATTTATGATGAATGCATTAAACTGCAAGCATTCGGCCACTAGAAGCGGCGACCGTCTATCTCACTTGTTAAACTAGCGGGGGGGGGTTCCCTGAATACTTACAACAGTTTTAATTTAACAGTTTTTAAAATTCGTAGTCCATTTTGCAAGAAAATTGTAGGTAGTCCATTTTTCAGGTAGTGATGTTCCCATCAACTATAATGATATTTCTAATCTGGATAATGATTCTTAAGTGCTTTAAAATTTAGATTGTGATCCTTATTCATGATAATGATATATATATATATACATTTCTGTCCATTTAAAGTTAGCTGAGGCACTGTAATTAATTATTTTAAATTCTTTGTACCTCTGAAAGTTAGAAACGCGTCCCGTACATAACAACTTTGGCAAAACAAAAGTAAAATAACTGTAATTACTCAAAAAGTATAAATACAAATTCGTAGATTATGAAAAAAAAAATGATAATTTCCCCCCCACAGAAGTATTATAAATGAAAATTGCAAAGAAGTAAAAAAGAAAAAAAAAAAAAAAAAAAGAATGCTGTCATATAAGTATATTCTGGAATTTATTCAATTAAACTGGAAGATTCGTGTCTGAATACAAAAGGAATAAATTAAAGTAGACAAATGTAATTGTACTTCAATGTTGAAAATCTGAGAAAAAGTGATTATTTCATTTTTAGATATTGCCACAAAAAGGGACTTATGACTTTGCTAACTGGTTATTCTTGGAAATTTTTAAACCTGCCAAGTAATACTGGCAAAAACGCCAACTGACAACTCAAAGGAAAACTGTTCCTTCCAGTGGAAAAGGTTATTCGCAAAAGCGAAGAAAATGGGGAGGATAGAAAATTTGTTGAAAAATGTAACAGTCTTCAACCCAGCCCAATTTGTTTGTCAACATCAGAGCCAGAACATAATAAACATATTAGACAAATTTACAGAATTTGTTTTAATTTTTTATAGAATTTTTTGCTTTAATTTTTGCCTCTGCGGAATTAGTTACTGATTCTATTTTAAATAAATATATTTTAAAATACGGGCGCCCCTAAAAGTTATATCGGATAATGGTCCTCAATTTGTAAGTAATATATTTGAAGAAATGCGCCAAAAACTGCACATACGTCATTTAAAAATGGTCCCGTATCGGCCGCAATCAAATATAGCGGAACGGGTCAATAGAAATATAGTGAAAATTATTCGCAGTTATGTTAAAAATTTTCATAAAAGCTGGGATAACTATGTCAATGAATTAGCTTTCGCCCTTAGGACCGCCAAACATGACACCACGGGCAAAACTCCTGCTGAGTTATTTTTAGGCAAAAAGATTATAACGCCGTTAGATAGATTATTTTATGTTCAACAAAGAGCCCCTGAATTTGAAATGGGCGATATAGAAAAATTAATTAAAGAAGCAAAGAAGAATACTGAAGTAGCACAAAGAAAACAGAAGTTGTATTATGACATGAAACGACGGGGAGTAACATATAAAGTAGGGGATGAAGTGTTAAAAATTAAGCATTCACTTTCTTCAGAACTAGAAGATAAAATTGCAAAGTTCTATCCACGATTTGAAGGACCTTATGTAATTGAGAAAGTAACTCAGGCTGTAGTGGTGTTAAAAGCCAAGAATGGTGAAACCTGCACGCAATTATTGACCAGATCAAACCATTCTACAATCGTAATAAAATGCAAATATTTAAAGATCTTTTGCAGGACCCGGCACGGCAGGCACAACCTCCAGAAGTGGCACAACGACCACGAAAAGGGCCAGATATGAGTAGAGAGGTCTACACGAAAAGAAAGTTCCCCCGTTGTAAAACTGAAGGTAACAAGAAAAAGAAGCCGTTCCACCGACCAGAAAAGAGAGGGCACGAACATCCCCAACATGAAGATGGGAAAAATTCTAGTAATTCAAAGAGCGCCAGAAGAAATGGCAGCAACCATAACACTGCTCCAAAACGAAAGATGTACCCATCGGATAGGAGTCTACGCAGCAAATGTCAACGAATCAAGCCAGGAAAATCAGCTGGAGATGCAAAGAAGCAACAAACGTTTGAACAGCCAGCAACTAGATCCAGGCAACAACGGGAAAGATTTGTCCCGATTCCTCCAAGAACAGCGGCCATCAAGCGTCCGAGAGTACAATCAGAAGTTAAGAAGAAGGTCTTTTCAAGGGTCATCAAACAGAAAAAAAAAAAAAAAAAAAAAGAAAGAAAGAAAGAAAGAAAGCTCACTGAGGAAGGAACTGAAGGGCGAACCCGCACAAGACGGAGAATAAACCAGACAGTAGTCTTCGCCACTTTCCAGGAGGACGGCTAAACGGATGTCGGAATATCACAAAGATAAGTAAAACTTTATGTTTCTCTGAAACTTTAAGTTAATTTTTCGTTCTTACTGCAAGTGGCAGAATTTAAGAAGTTTTACCTCATGTGAGGCCTACCTTTATCGCCAAAAAGGCGAGAAATGAGTTTTACCTATTTTGTTACAATGTTTTTCAATTACTCGCGAGTAAACTAAAATTATAATAGGAATGTGTAAATACTTGAGTATTGTAAAAGCTTTGGAAATCTATGAGAAAGGTACCTAAAAAAAAATTGTAAAATTATTGTATAAAATTTTATTTTAAAAATTCTGTCAAGAAAAGAAATTTTAGTCTGAAGGACTTTTGAAATGTAGTATTTAAATGTAAAAGAATCAGCACTTGCTTTGAAGAAATAGAAGATAACAAACATTATACTACTAATGTATGTTTTAAAATGCGTAAAATTAACGGCATGTTAATATGTCTTTATGTACAATGTGAGCTGTTATCTTAAAAGTTAAGAAGTACTGTGATATGGTAGAAATGAAAATGTTGTAGTATTGCCAAAATTTTAACTTATTGGTATGACTATAAAAAGAGCTAAGTATTGTGAATATGTGCTAAAGGTTGAATGAACATAGTTAGGCTCTCTGACGCTACACTTCAGAGTTAGTTACTTCTTCAGAATAGTACCTCAGAGTTCAGAGATGAATATAAGGGTGTATTCTGAGGTCTTGTTATGTTGAATTTTAAGACGTTAGTGTTTTGATTGCAGGTGATAGTGTTGAACACTTGTACATAGACACGCACGTGTTTGGTGTTTCTCTTTACAACACATTTCAGAGAGCACGGGGAGATAATTAAATAATGGCATGAATGAAATAAGAATAATTTTAAAAGAAAGATATACGTGTTCATGTTACTTGCCATTTGATTGTTTAACATTTCATTAAACTAGTTTTCCTTCCAGATCTCTGGAAGGAACCAAATTCAACTAAGAAAAACTGCTCTTTGTAGATGCAGTACAGATGAAAAGTAATTGTCCCTAGAATTGATCATGTAAAAACGACTTTTAATTTCTAGATTAGATAGCTTCTAGTGAGGAATGTTTGTAAAAGATTGACATCGCGTTAGATGTAGAGTCTAGAGCTAAAAGTTTTCAACAAGGTCGTCTAGACCTCAGTTTCAAACTAATTAACTCTGGCTGGAAGTATGTAAGGATCCTAAGTTTTACTAATGTTTATTTTATTTTAAAGCTGTACTATCATTTCTTATTTTCTACTTCCGGCCAAAATTAAATGCTTTAATTTGTTTATGCAAATTGTCTTGCTAACGCTAAGTATTTAAGTTGTGGCTTTTTTCCAAGAGTTAGAGAGAGAGAAGTTGTTTTAGGAAGCAAACCGCTTGCCACTGCAGTTTTTTCGAGTTTTCACTCAGTTGCTGGTTGCCTTTAAGGGCAGAGGTTTAACCCTCTTGATATTTTTAAACGTATTGTAGTTTCAGCAGCTCGGCGTACTACATACGTACCCTTTTAAATAAAGGCCAGTCTTAGTGCTAGGCATTTGTATACTAATTCAAAGTTAACTTTTAGTTAGAGTTTTAGTTAGTAGTTTTATATTCTTACGTTCAGACCACAAGTGGTTGGTCTTTGTATCCCTAAGTTCGGGAGTACTTGTAAAAGTATAGAAAATAAAGGGTTTCGTTTACCCTTCCTGCTTGTGTCGTCTGTTACACACAAATCTTGAACATAGCTTGAGTAAGCTCCCTGTTCCTGTTCAGGACACATCATGTTTCCAAAGCAAATCAAGAGAAGCACAAGTCCTGATAACATTTATTAACTACTTTATACTGTCTTTCATTTGCATATCTTGGAGATATATAAGTTAATGGTTATACTTTTTTTTCCTGTGAAACGCGAATAAATTTATACTTAAGTTCAGGTAAAATACTGATTATGTTACCCTAAAAGCCGCTTCCTAGTTTATCATGACCGGGGCAATTTTCAATGTCTCTGAGATTTAACAGAAATAAATGTGATAATGCTATTATCAGAAATGCTCTTTTTCTACCCACATATGTATCTTTACTTTATGTCTAATTACTTAAAAACCTACTATTAATGTTATGTATTTATAATAACCACTTTCATAATTAAGGAAAAAAATGATGAAATCTTAAATAATCGTAACTTAGAATTTAAGTTATTTAAAAAATATAGTTTAAAGTACTGAAAATAATTAACGCTATTATTAATTATGCATATTTAGTCTAAAGAGAAAAAATTGTATTATCATCTGGTTTTCAGGAAATGATAAAATATTTAAACTTTAGATAAATACACGGAATACAAAATTTTAAAAAGAAGAAAAACATATTAATTATTAAGCTTATTTTTCTGCATAAATCAATATGTAACACAAGGACATAATAACGTCATTTTCACAACTGTTGCAAAAAAGTGGAATTTGGCGAACATTTAGGTGTCTTTAAGACGTCGTGATACGATACACAACCAAAATATCACCTGTGAAAGACGCAATAACGACGTCTATGCGACAAAAATCGCATCTGCAAAGATGTAATAAAGACGTCTTTGCAACGGTTGTAAAACAGTGGATGTTCGCGGACATCTGGACGTCTTAAAGACGACATATTGCAACGCTTTTGCAACGACATCCGCGACAACGACGTTGCTGTGCTACTTAGGATACATTACAAATATAATTGTAGGAAATGTATACCATGTATGATGTGGGGAATATATGTTACAAGCATTTAAGAATGATATATTGAGTAAAAATGTCTCATTCTAACAGCAAATTATTTTCAACATTTCTGGCTGGCTCTGACTTTTTGCACTATAAAGATGCATATTTGTTGCAGTTTCCAGCTGTTAAACACGAATTTAAAAGATCAGATTTCAATAATTTGATTGATATTTGTTTGATCGTTCTTCTCACTTTTTACTGCAATTTTTTGTCTTCAAATCAAAATTTTAAAGTTCTCCTTAATAATCTTCCTTTTCCATGACATAACATTTATTAAAAAAATTTTACACCGGAATTTCATACCGTAATATTCTTCTCCTTCTACTATATCTTGCGCCAAAGCAGGGTACATTTCCAACAGAAGTATCGCAATGTGAGTGTGGACATCGGTGTTGCATATAACCAGAAGATGCAAAAGCGATTCTCCTAACATTCCCCTGCAATCCAGTTTCCAGCAAATGGTACGTCTTTTCTTCTCCCTTTTAGAAACGTTGCTGGAAGTGTTTGTATCCTACAAAAGAAACGTTATTTACATAAGCCGACATATTTAAACTGATAGTCATAAGATATAAAGAGAAAAATATACTGTCCGTATTTTTTAGTTATTTCTTAAATTTAATTTCACTGGATATCTGCATGAAGTAACATACTGGTTGAACAAAACGACTTTGCCTCACCACCTCAATTTGTCCATTTAGGCCTCGTCCTCTCTCTTTAGTCGCCCTTTGAGTGGAGGAGGGGGGACTAAAAAATGTAAAAAACTGGGATATTCTTCCTGTGTATGCCTTTGTGTAGTGTGGCATTACAAAGGAACTTTCAAAGGAAGATTATGCTTTCATAAGTGGATAACATATGCATCTAACAAGTGGAAGATCGTGATTCGATTATAGAGTCTTGCTCTCTTGTTCCACATATAAATTGGAGATTGTAAAATGACCTGGCGAATTCTCGCACAGGCGTGAAGAAAACTTTTGACTCGAGGGGTAAAAAATAACCCTTTATTAATTCAAAACAGTTAACAGAAAGGCACGGTCTTCGTGCGTTACAAAGGCAGCGTCCAACTTGCAGTGAAACTAAAACGTAGAATATAATATAAGTCAAACCTAAATATAAATAGTGCAAGATAGCACTTCAGTTACGCCTGCTGGGTGGACTCACAAGATCCTAACCGGTGATGATCAATCCGATATGGCCAAGAGGCTTACTAGCGTAACAGCGAAACAACAACGAAACGTGCGCTTGGCTAGCGAAACACGCTCTGAATAATCTCAGAGATTCACCCGTTTAAATAAGCTAAATTTACATCCTGGCGAGAGAATGTGAGAGGAAGTTGAGAAGTTTAGCTAAAGTATCAAACTTAAAATAAATTTGTAATACAAAATAAGGAAAATCCTACACGATTATCAGAGTAAAAGTTTAACTATTATGATAAATTAAAGGTATTTTTTAATTTTTAGGCTATGCATATAAGATGGATACTGAGTTTACAGAACATCATTTTAAGATACGAACATAGTCTTATGCAGGATTGCCCAATATAACCAAACCAAGTGAAGAACGCATCAACTGTAAAGTGATAACGATATCGGATGGCTATAACCGAATCGGACATGGGAGACTTAATTTGTTTTGGGTTCGGTTTATCTTGGGCCACCTTATATTTGGACCAAAACGGTGTATATTCACAATTTCTATGTATTCCTATGTATGTATTCACACTATTTAAATGCACAATAAGTGTGAAAATTCACTGTACAGTTGTATAGTTGTAAGCCTTGAATATGAAAGTATAAAACACAAGACTTTAGTTCAAGGATTATTGCTTTTTAATGCCATCTTGAATTTAAAAAAGTCATTCTAATTTTGGACTGCTAAAAACGTAAGTATAATTTTAATTTAACAAATGATGTAAAATATGTGGAGTCTGAAATTTATTAGACTAATCCTGATGTAGTGCCTTAACTTATATAAAGTTGATTTTCAGAAAAGTTTTTTCCTCTTCCTTTCATGGTTACTTTTATGAACATAATATGATAAGAATTTTCTGGATAAATTAGGTGATCTAAGTATTTAATAAATATAATTTTTATAGCAATAGTATAGGTTGAGCTGCGGTGAAATATTCTCTCATACATATGGAACTAAATTACATTAATTGATTTTTGATTATCTTTGGTTTCTATTAGAGGTTTGCTCAACTATTTCAATAAAAAAAGATGTTGGATAGTAAGAAAGGTTGTTTCTCAGTTTTAAACTTAATCCAATCTAAATCTCATACAGAACTGAAAAAAACTCCCTTTTTTACAATATCAGTCTACGAGAATATAGAATTTTCTCTTGCCTTATTTCAGACTTTAAATACACCTAGAAGCAGAGTATGTATTATATGAACCTCTTGAAATTCCAGGGGATCATTATTTGGTTATTGAAAAATGAAGATTTTTTTTTTCCTTTTTGCAGAATAAAACAAAATTTATCCAAGTGAAATTTCATGAATATGAGGTATATGTGAAAGGGAAAAGAACTACAACAATTGGAATATACATATTATTCACTTGCCTTACACATAAAAATATTATTTAAAAGGTTTAAAAAAAGTATGGTGACATCTTCTCATAAAGTCAAATATGCTCAGAATTTCTAGAAATTTTTCAAATGTTGAAATCTCAGGACGTTGCTCTCCAAATATGTCCAGAATCCACTAGATAAAATTTGCGTAAGTTGTAGGATCGTACTCTCTTTGGTAACATTAAACTCTGCTAGATCCTACAAACGAACCTGGCGACTTCTCGCACAGGCGTAAAGAACTGGCAGCACAGAAGGGCATAACCCTTTAATATTCGTCCAACTCTGAGTTACTTCGTGCTTACAATAGCATCGACAACTTGCAGTGAAACTTAAGAATTGTTACACAATAAATTCAAAAGCTAGAGAGTAGTGCTGGACTAAAGAATTAAGTTAAGGATAACTAGGTTGACTCAACAACCTACCCGGTGTTATACTTGTTAAATGGCCAAAAAGGCGTATCAACAACTCCGGGTAACAGCAAGGACAGACTCGTAAAGTGCTCTGACTAGCGAAAATACGCTCGAAATGAACTACAAGATTTACTCGTTTAAATACTCACTTCATTTAACCTTAAATTTGAATCCTGACGAGGAAATGCGAGGGGAAAGTGAAAGGTTCAGGAAAGGTGTCAAACTTAAAATAATTTGTTACGCAAAATAAAGGAAACCCTACAACTTTATCCAACAGATAGACACATCGATACGTAAAAAAATTAAAAAAGAAAGTATGTAAAGTAAAACTGATGAATATTTGTTATTTATGGGAATCCTTGAACAAATCTTTTGAATGAATTAAAATGTTATTTACATTCAATGTTACAATAAAAATGCAATTCTCTGAAATTTATATCTTCATATGCAGCTTTAGAATTATAGATTTCAATTAGAATGTATTTATTAAAGCAAGAGGAACCTATTCTCAAGTCCTTATTCTACCAAAGATTATTGAATATTGTATAATAGTATGGAAACAAATGTTTGTTCATTTCTGAACCCACCTGGAAATTTATATCACATTCTCGAGATTCTCCAGTTCCATTGGCATACATATACTGTTTGATTTCATTTGCAGCTATACTTTCCAGTTCCTTCTGTCCGTCCATAAGATATCTCTCGATGAGATATCCCCCCTTTTTGTAGTTAGCGAGTCGGTAAAGAGGACTCAACTCATCCACCTCATCTTTACTCACTATTTCATCTAGCAGTGAAGTAGCAAGACTCGATGCTCCACGATCCGAAAAACGTAGAAGATTTTCCAAGGAATATTTTCCCATCACACTGATTCAGAATCTAAAATAGAAAAATATACTCTGTTATTTTGAATATCTTCTTAAAACAGCTAAAGAGGCTCCCTTATGGCACGCCGTAGTTTGATAAATAAGAGTTTTAAAAGGTTTGCTCCTTTCGAATTAAATATTACGCACTGGTGAGATACTGCGTTCATTCATGTCACTGAACATAATGAAACGTAAGTTCAAAATATACATTAGACTTTTTCTTTGATTTAAAGGAAGCTGTCTGATTATCTGCTATCGTTTCCAACTTATCGTTTAAATTTAATTAAATAATTATTTAATAAAAAATTCCTTTAAATAATTTCTGATTTCACGTAGTATTTCATTTACTTCAATAATGAAAGTGAGTTTTAAAATAATTTGCTTCTGTGAAAAAATACAAGTCACTCACAAATGATATACACCTTTTGAGACTGCTCGTAAAATGAAATTGCATAGTACAAAAAAGAACTTTCATGCGTCAAAAAAGTTTAGAATTTCACCTTCCCCTCCCTGCTAACGTCTGACTGTTGTACAACTTTATCAGTTTGCGTCCATACGGCTGCACTTTAGGCGTATAAACGATACCTGAATTCTTATTTCAGAATGTCGGTTATGGCATTTTCCAAGGCTGCAATAATGCATGCTCCGAGGCAGAGATCATCAATAACTGTGACCTTTATATTGATATCCTTGATATAAACCTTTGGAAAAAATTCACTTTTTGATGTCTGAAACCATGATGAAGACACCATTTCTGTTTACCTGAAATATCTTCACTATTTTATTTATAAATTTCACATCTGTATCACATTCTTGTGGTTATATTCAATTTAATATTTAATTAGTTATAAAACTAAATTTCGCCTTTTTTCTTTCATACCCTTACTCTAAGGTCATTTAAATATTCAAACCAATAAAAATATCGTACGTGCTTTTGATCAAAATATAAAAATTTGTAATTATTTTCATAATGAAGTCAGCAATTCAAAAGAAAGCCATAGATTCATTTCAGTAATTCGTAATGAAAACAGTTTGAGGAATAATGCAGTCTGTGAAACAATTTCAGAAATAAGAGCATTACCTAGATCAGGAAATTTTTATTCAGAAGGTGCGAGGGAAGATTATTAAGCACTGGCGGAAAAAACTGGGATTTGAATTGCTTTACTTTATTTGGAGAAAACGAGCTTCTTTGTTGTAATAACCGAAACGAGAGACATGAAGGTAAGACAAATAAAAATTGATTTATTAAGAACTAGTTTGAAAGACTGCGATTTTTAAAGGAAAGTCGCTTTCTAAAAATAAAAACGTTTATTTCAGTAAAAAAAGTAAATAAATAAACAAATAAAAACTAAGCATTTTACAAATCAATTTATTTAACCTCTCCTTCTCTCTTAATATATATATATATAGAGAGAGAGAGAATTATCATCAGCCAATAATGGTTAACTATCCAACAGGAAGGTCCAAATTTAAAATAACCGAAGCAAGAAATTGGGGAACAAAATTAAAATAATAGTAAATTTATAAAAAATAAGAGAAAACATTAATCATTAAATTTTAAAGAATGATTAATAAATAAATAATAGCTGATAATTTTTTGGTCCTTATCAAGAAGCAAGCGAAAGAATTATCAACAAAACCACATTTCCGAATTATAGCCGCATGAATTGCAAAAAGACATAATCAAAGAAATTCTTTTTAAATTTAAATTTAAAATAGAATTTCTTTGATTTATTTGGTCTCTCTCTGCTTAGGTTTCCACGCACCAAGATGTTATAAAGGTATTTCTCTCGCCATCCTAGCGTGCCTTCGTGGTGTAGTGGTCAGCACACTAAACTGGTATTTTAGAGGTCCGTGGTTCGATTCCCGGCGAGGGCGATTGCTAATTTTTCAATCTCTCTTGCTACCAAATAATCCTAATGTCTCTACAATGTTATGTATGCTCCTTTAATCAAAAGTTTGTTTTACAAATTCTCCAAAGTTATGCGATTGGTTCAATGTCTTTTTCATCACTCGTACGTCATTATATTCAAGAACCAAGGGGTTGAGGGAAACGTTCTGCATTGAGATCATTCTGTTTAGATTTTCGCTGCTCTATCTATTTGTTCTCTATGTGCCTGAGCGGAAAATTTCGATCATAGTTTATTACCGATTCCTTGTTTGAAAGAAATTCATTATAAGAATTGATTATAAAAAAAATTAATTTAAAAAGATCACTTAATGAAAAAGTGCACTTACAGATGCGATATTGCAGTGATTCAAAGTTTAATGGAATTTATATACAATGAAGTGATTTCAGATGTTTTTCATCCGTTTCTGTTTTCGATGTTATCAATTAATGAATAGTATGTCATGGATGGAATAAACTGCAGTTCTTTTCAACAAGGCGTAACTGATAAAAGTGCTTTGAGCTTCCAGTTTTAAATGGTGCTTTTTCTTTAAACTTCTATTATCTTTTATTTTGTGGGAGCATATTAATCGAGCTTTAAAATAATTAAAAGGTAGTTATTAAGATATTCTTTTCTTTAAATTATTTTGTAGTTATAAATTTTATGAATATAGTTTATTAACTTGATGGTTTAATAATTAATTTAGTCATTAATTAGTGCAGCTAAAGTTTTTGCTTTCTCACTGAATTAAATATTGCTGTTGTCCTTACCCTGTGAGACTTTAAATATACAATGCCATTTTTTTAAATGGTAACAAATTAAAGAATTAATGTATTAAAAATTTAATTTTTAATAAGTATGTTGAAAAAATTCACTAATTTTTTAAAAAAATTTCAAGCATTTTAATTAGGTAAAGTTATTAGAATTTAATGAAGTAATAATTTTAATTTTGAATTACATTGAGAATGAGATAAATATGAAACATAGCGCAACAGGGTTAGCGGCTACCGCAGTTTATGACATCAGTGATAGCCGCAAATTTCATTTATTCGTGAAGAACAAATTACAGGACTGAGATTCTTAGTAGCCTGAGGCATTGTGCAACTCATCATAATAAAACAGTAGGTGATTTTGAAATTATACTCAGGCAATGGAATTGAAATTCCCACCTATAGAATTAAAATTTTAGCTTTAAATTTAAGACTTAGAAGAGAATTCGAATTTCCGTTTATAGTAGTAAAAGTTGATAAAGCTAATATAAGAGCTGATCTTCTAAACAATTTTAAACTTTTAGTTGACATTCATAATAAACAATAATTGACGGAATAACTAACTTGTCTGTTCGAGGTAATACGAGTATAAGGACCGTGTTTTTTTTCGGGAGGTAATTCTATTAGTACTCTAGATAAAATTTCTAAAAATACTAATTTGTTACAACAGTACCCAAATTTAGCAAAACCAAATTTATCAGCATCAGCGTTTAAGTATATGCTGAGCATTATATTACAACAACAGGGCAACCTGTTTATACGAAAGCTAGATAACTGAATTCCAAGCGATTACAAATAGTAAAACAGGAATTTCAGTATATGTTAGAAAATGGTATGATTCGTGCCTCTAAATCACATTGAGCTAGTCCTCTTCATATGGAAGAAAGACAGTTCCTTCCGACCATACGGAGATTATCGCCATTTGAATGCACAAACAATACCAGATCATTATCCCATATCCCCATTAGAGGAGTCCAAACCCATTTTACAAAATACTCAAATATTTTCTAAAGTTGATTTGCACATAAAGCATATTTCCAATTCTATTAATCAGAATGGTAAGCCAAAAACTGTCATTATAGTCCCTTTCGGCCTATATGAATTTAACTTCATGAGTTTCGGGTTGCGCAACGCACCTTCTATTATTCAAAGACTTATTAATGAGGTATTTAGAGGACTAAATTTTGTTTTCCCGTGTATGGATGATGTTTTGATTGCGTCAAATACTAAAGAGAAACACGAAAAACCCTTAAAATTAGTTTTTGATAGATTGCAAAAATATGAATTGAGAAGTTTTATTTATAATCTATTTTTGGAGTTAATAAATCGGAATTTTTAGGCTTTCTAATTATACCTGAGGTATCAAAACCACTTCCTGAAAAGATTAATCTTTATTATACTTTATTAATATTTATTTATCTTAATTATATTTTAACACCATAAATACAATAAGAGTAACATTTTCAGAAATTATGGTTTCAGCGTTATTATTTTTCATTTACTATTTCTGATTTTACCAAACTGGAAGGCCTCGTAACATTTCTAAGCAAACATATCCATCATTAGGGCTATCCTCTTGAGCAAACCAGTTTGTTCTTCTGCACTAGGGGCTCAGGATGCCTAGTCAATTACTTGAAAAAGCCTCCCATTGCAACTCAGAGGAAGAAGGGAGGGAGTCGATAGTTTCAGTTCGAGTGAAAGAAAGTTTTGGTTTACAATTATTTGATTGGAGAAGAGGTATCTGCATTAAATGTTATGTAACATAGAAAGATCGCGAATCCGGGAGAACAGATGAATTTAGGGTAAGAGCATAAAATCTGGTATCGAGGTCACCAATTATTTTTAAAGCAGCTATCGTATTTTTTTATTTTACATATATGTATATATATGTATATATATATATATATATATATATATATATATATATCAGCGTATCCTTTATATACAGGTATTAAATTTTCTGCATATAAGGGACTGTTTTATTTATAGATAAATTATTGCGAAATTTAAGAAATGTACTGGGTCGCTAATGAGATGGTTGCGAATTTCTGGTGCTCAATGGTTGGGGGTTACATTGCGTAAACAGGGCTGCAAATCATATTCAGTATCTGAATGATTAACTGTTACAGTGACGATAGTTTAGCTATTTCGGCTCTATTTGTAACGACTTTGATCCCTTAGAGAATTTTGCCAAAAACTTAGTGGGCACCAGCTCTGCTGAAGCCCATTGCTTTACACTGTTTGTTTTATGCCAGTGATATCTTTGTCTTCGATGGCAAGGAAGTACACTCTTTTGCTAAAAAATCGAAGCACCAAGAAGGACTTTTGCGATCTAGACGAAATTTGGTATGCAAAAACATCTTGGTCGAACATACAAATGATCAAAGTTTCAAGGCAAATGAACAGGAATTGCGATCATAGTGCGCAATTTGCAAAGTATAAAACCAGTAATAGAGGCGGAAAATTTATCTTTTTCTGTTGCTGCCATTGTAATTCCGTAAAGAACCAACTAAAGATGCCATTACGACGATATCGAAGACAGAATCTATTACACACACATAAACAATCGTAAACAATACGTAGCATATGCTGAAAGAAAACGTTCGAATGTAAAAAGGGGAATTAAAATATAAAATTTACATATGAGGTAGAGGTTGCGTCGCCAAATGCAAATAAGCAACCAAAATTAGCATCAAATGCAATCTTGAAGTCACGCCACAACACCCTAAAAGGGCGCATGCCGGACGCCGTAGAATTACCACAACGGCAGACGATCGCTACCTGTTGCTACGTGCAAGACGCCGTTTATTACTAACATCACGACAGCTGGCGTCACAGCTCTCTGCTGCTGCAGGACGGCCCATCTCCCACCAAACTGTGTCGCTTCGACTGTAAGAAGGTGGACTGTACGCCCGACGACTTGTGGTTTGTATTCCTTTAACCACTTCGCATGTCAGACCGCGGTTGAATTGGACCAGTGGACATCACAGTTGGACACAAGGGCGTTGGGGCCACGTAGTCCTTACGGATGGATCTCGATTTAACATCCAGAACGATTCTTGAAGGGAGATGATACCGTGAGAACCAAGGGCACGCTATCGAGCACCAAACATCGTCGAAAGACAGCATTGCAAAGGAGGAGGTTTAGTTGTATGGACTGGGATAGCAACGAACGGTTGCACCAACCTCTATGTGATTCCCGGTGGTTTCGTCACAGCCGATCTGTATAGCGACAAAATTCTACACTTTATTGTGCGTCCTTTTATCGCTGCAATGGTTACTGACGTAATATTTATGGCCATTACGCCCGCCCGCATTGAGTGTTGCGGAGTTATCTGGAGAGTGAAACAATTCCACATCTGCCCTGGACTGACACTCCAGACGAAAGATCTCTGACCCAGGTCCATATTCTAGAGGACCCATACAGAGTTTAGATATCCATCGTCCGTGGGACCTCATCCTCGCGGGCGCAACCCCCGCAGTTCCCGCCCGGCTTTTAAAAAGCATAGGGCAGAACGATACGTTGCTATGTTAAAACTCTGTCACCTTGCCTCCGGACACCACTCCATCGGCAAAAATTACATTGGTGTGGGTGCTCTGTCTACTCTGTCAGTCCCCGCCACGAGAACTGAATGGGGTCAAATCCCCAGGGACTCGGTCGACGATCTCCGATCTAGCTTCATTACAGCCGAAGGAACAGACACGACAGTACCAGTACGGTCCCTGCCAAGCCTGAACCAACCTGAGTACAATACTCGGGTTCTAGTCCTGTGAAGCCAAATTATATACCGCCGTGGTTGAGACTGCCTAGGTACAGATCCTAACCAGTACTTCCCAGACGTTCGCCTTAGTCAACCCCCGGGGGGGGATCTGCCCGGACTGCTAGATCACCGGAGCTGAATGCCATAGAGCATGTGTGGGATATGTTAGGACGACGGACAGCAAGTCGCAGTGTGCTGTCATTCGCCCTCCACGAACTCTGACATGCGCGACATTTTTACCGTGCCACAACTCCGACTCGACTACAGTAATGGGTAAAACTGCCACAACAAGCGATCAATGACTCTATTGCCAGCTTGCCTCGCCGTTTTGAAGCACGCATTTCAGCTAGATAGTATCACACCTGCCATTAGCGCGATGTTTCCTCTGCACATTATTCATACCCATTTGGTCTTTTGCAATGTGATGGTCGTAAGACATGTTTTTGTATGTCTTTGCTTTATTGTTTTCTATGTGGTCTAGTAATGCCACACCATCCTCTTGGATCAGTTTCATGCTTGTCTATAAAGTAGTTTTTTTTTAATTCCGTGTTGCTTATTTTTTGAGCAGGAGTGTATATATCATCATCAGTTTCATTTCGCCGAATTCAAAAATGTTATATTTACATTAATATTACTTGATCAATAAATAAGTGACATTACTACAGGATCACATAGCACGTTGTTTATTACAAACCAACATCAACTGGCGATTACTTCAGTTCAATTCAACAAGCAACTAGTGTGTTGTCACATATATATAACATCTCCCCTCTTTTGGGAGAGTCATAGGAATCACTGCATTACATAATTATCATATTTGGATAGTCGATATACATTACGACCATTTCTTGTTTTATATACACAATCACGATTAATGTTATTGCTATTATCCTGATGGTGATGATCATTATGTATTTTTGGATGTTCACTACTTATATTTTCCTCATTCTCATTACATAGATCATAATAGTCTCTGATTTTTAGTTTTTCTTAAATGGAATTTATTCCGTCTAATTACCCTATTATCTTTTTTTCTAATCCAATATGATCTAGGAGTTGAATGCTTTTTTAAAACTATACCAGGCTCAAATTTATTTTCCCATCTCAACATTTTCCACAGGAATAAATTCAGGTCTTTCCCTTGCATGCTTATCGTAATAGATTTTAGCCTGTTGCTGCTTTCTCCTCTATATTGATATTTTACGGTTGGTTTCAATTCTGTTTGTGTAATTGGTAACCGTGTTCTTAAATTCCTACTTAATAGCATTTGACTTGGTGATAAATTTATACCTGAAATTGGAGTATTTCTATATTCCAGTAAAGCTTCATTTATTTTCTCCAATCCTGCTTTTCTAAATAAACTCTTAGCTATACCTACCAACTTTTCTGCAAATCCATTAGTTTTAGGATATCGAGGACTGCTAGTGATTATTTCAAATCCCAAATCCCTTGCGAAACTCTTCATTTTCCAACTATTAAATGGTACATTATCACAAATTAAAGTTTTGGGTATTCCATGTGTTGCAAATATTGATTTCAATTTACTAATAACTTCTACTGCACTTTTATTTTTTAGAGGAATTATGTCTACCCATTTAGTTAAGTAACAGCCTATTATTAGATAACTTTTCCCCGTATTCTCGCAGATATCAGTACCAAATATTTCATAAGGTAAACTGGGAATTTCATGACAAACAAGAGGTTCTTTTACAGTTTGAGGCCAGAACCTATCACAAATTAGGCATTTAGAAATCATATTCTCAATGTCACTGTTGATTCCTGGCCAAAATAGTACTTGTCGAGCCCTAGCTTTTGATTTTTCAACCCCACAGTGAGCTTCATGCAATAATGTTAACATACACTTCCTTAATGCAACAGGTACTACAATTCGACTATTAAAAAAAACTAAATCTTGTTCAACGCTCAACTCATTTTTAAATTTTAAATAAGATCTTGCTTCTTTAGGAACTTTATCAATACTCAAAGGCCATCCCTTTTGCCAATATTCTTTCACTAACATTAACCCTTCATCTTTTAATGTAGCTTTCTGAAATTCCCTTTGCTTACTGTCAGACATTTGAAGTTGTTTTGTTAGCGTACGGTTATTGCAGTCAAAATCGAATTAAAAACTGCCAAGGGATTGCAGCAAATTACATTACATTATTAAATCGAGGAATCGACTTACTTGATTCACATATAATGTACGTTGTAAAAAGATTCAATTTTTATTTATATTTTCTATTATTAATGTATTTTAAGTTTTAAGCATATATATATATATATATATATATATATAACACAAAATATTACTTTAAAAGGAAAAAAAAAGTCCCACAAGATAATTTCCCGTTAGTTTTAGAGGTTTGGGACCTGAGCAATGAGCATAATTATATTTTAAAATTTAACTTACAAGTTCCAAACAATCTGAAATTTATTTCTGTATACAGCCCATATGAAGACTATGTTTGCTTAATTATAGTGTTCTAAAAATAAAGAAAACAGAAGTAACGAATAACTTTAAAAGAAGACCACTAAGCGAGATAGTTAACTCTGCTATTAATTGAATAAAAAATCAAAATATCAATTTCCTTTCCAACAACTTAGCAAATTAACTGATAATCAGAACCATTCATTATGTTGGAAATTCAGTCCTTTTAAAGCTTTTCGCAATTATTATTCGTATGCCTTCAATATCTATTCACACATTTATTTGGATATTAAGGACCGAAATTAAAGCTGGTTTCAATATCTGAGACCTCACTGGGCGGCAGAAATTATAGGCTACAACAGTTTTACAATTTAAAGGGGGTATTAGGCAATAAAATATGGGAACTACTGAGATTTAACCGCGGAGCAAAATGCCTATTGCCGAGGCTGGTTGTAGCTTACCTTTAGGAGTCAAACTGTAAATTAATAAAATTTGACTGCCACCAGCGAGAGTTTTCAATTTATTGTTTATTTGTATTAAGTCTAATGTTGAATTTCTGCATGTGTTTATTAGTAGTCAGCACGAATTTTTTTAATGCGGAGTTGACTGCAATGGGCCTGAATTTTTAATTTTTTTCCTTATTTATGCTAATTTTTAAGTTAAAACTCTTAATTTGTTTACTACCAAACTGCACAAATTTTTTTCCCGAAGTAACGTAAAGCTGTAATTATCTTCAGTTATTCACTCTGCGTGAAACCTTTCTATTCCATCTCTGAATAATTTACTCTGTGAGACGTCAAGTGGTTTGTTTAGCACATCAGAGCATATGAAGGCTGTCTATGCAGAGGGATGCCTTCGTTCAGACAAATCTGTTTTCTCACTGACGTTAAGTAATTATGAGATTGAAATAAAGCTTCCGAAAGACCGCAGCTATACCCATTGATTTTTCTTGAACAAAATTCTTCTCTCTTGATATGTAGGTAACCCCGTCTAACGTAACTAGACTTGTATTTTCCATGCAGAAAGTAAAAGGATATTATTCTTTGTGCAAAACGTCAAACGAAAATAAGGTTGCTAAAATTACACGGCCGCGAAAATGGGGTAAAAAGTGAACATGGGCTCTAATTATTTAACTGTCTTATAAACTATGTTCTTTCCCCAGCAGCACAAGAAAGTGCATTAAATCTCATCTTCTGATGCACTGTTTATATTTTAATGATGCGCGATGAATAGTCGCAGGTCTTTCAAAGTAGAGCTTAAATATTTCGAGAAAAAATTTAATTCTGGATACAACTAGAAGCATTAATGGACAGAAAAGAGGAAGGGTTCCGTTCTATGTGCATCCGAAAAATCTAAAAATAAATTGATAGTCACTTAAACTCCTATATATGTATTGGTTTTATTCTTAATAACATTTCCAACACATAAAACAGAATATAGCGTATAATTGCCTGTTCCCTTTTTTATTAATATGAATACTTATATTAAGAAAACTATTTGGAGTAAAATTTAAAATAAATAAAAAAAGTTCTATTAATCTACTATGATACAGCTCATCCCACATACGAAGGTTAATTTAGATTTCGTAATCACTTAAGCATGAACAGCGAAAATCCTCAACCTGTTTGCAGAAATTATTATCTTATATTAAGGAGCTGTGTTGCAAACATAGCACAGTTGCAAGTAAAGCAATGTAAATTAATATGTGTTGGTAATTTCAATATTAACTGTTTGGCCAGCTTAGGGACTTTCGATAAACATAATGTTATCCTTTTGTTTTATTTTCTTTTTTGCTTTTTAGTTCACTTTTCAGTTTCCAGGTTACAGAATACTCAGAACTCTAAAGTTCGGAGTATCTCATTAGTTTAAGACATGAATTAAATAGATTTCTGAAAGACTAGCTTCTCTAAAACTATGCACAGTATCTATGCCTGCCATCTGAAAACATCATTCTGCTTAGAAGCAAAAGCATGCAGTAGTTAGTATATAGAGTTTTTCTTAAACACTTAAGGAATTAAGGTAATTATCCTATGTCTGTCCTTGTGGTGTAGTAGTTAGCACTCCCAGCGAGCACTGGAAGATCTGTGGATCGATTACAGGTGAAGGCACGTTCGATTTTTCATGTTTTTCCCGTTTTCGAAGAGGGCTTAAAATAAACCATTTTCAGAAAATTGAGACTTAAGCAGTTTATTCAATCTAATCTACAATTTGAGATTTAAGTAAAAGAGAATTTAATTTTAATCAACATGCATATTCATTACATATATGCATCAATTTTACTACCTAAGTTTATGGTTAACTCTAAAGTTGAGGTAAATAAAGTCTTTTATAAATGCAAAAATAAATATTTATTTCAAAATTATTCAAATAATATAATTTAGTAAGTAAAGTAATTTCCAAAATATACGTTTTTACTCTGGCATCGTGTTCCTTATTTTTTCATTTTAATTTACGATTCTTCTTTTTAAATTACGACTTGTATCTAACTGCCTAAACCGGCAGCTTTTTGCTCTTTTGTTTAGCATTTAAAGATCTGGCTATAATTTCATTTTAAAACGATCCATCTAATGTTAGAAATACTAAAGCTCATGATTACTGAGATGCTGTTAACTACAATATTTCGCTCTTTTATCGATGTAAGTGGAATTCCAAACATTAGCTGATTCACTTAATGCTATTCTAATACTCATTTTAAGGGTGTTTGTGAAAGCCGATTTTAATTTTCGCTTCACAATAATAATAATTTCTCTCTAAATTTGTAAATAACAAGGGGAAAAAATTATCTCTAATTTTATAAACTTTTAAATTTACGCATTTAATACATGAACACTTTTGAAAATAAAAATGAATAAATAAAACTACCTTTTACAAAGCTAATCTCTCCTCAGCTTCTTTTCTTCTTTTTCAGCTAAACTTCTGCAGATTTCGTTTAGAGATTAAAACGGATAGCATATGTCGTAGTTCTAATATTTTCTGCAATAATCTGTATAGAAATAGACCCCCTTTGTTTTGATTGGAACTTCTTACCGACTTCACTGACCTATAAAATTATGTCAAAGAATGCATATAGCGCATGCGCTCTTTTCCAAGGCCTTGCAACAAATTAGGTAGCTTTCGAGATGATGACCAAAGTTTCGTTGATGAATATTTGCTACAGTTTCGATTTTCACACAAGACATGGATTATTTTACTTTTCACGCACGCTACATTTTTTTTTCCCTGTAAAAACAAAATATGTCAAATATTTAATTTTGATATTAGAAAATTTTTTCTCTCTTAAAAAAAATGAGTTCCTAAAGGTGAGTTTCAGAAAATTATTAATTCAATACTGTACTCCATATTAATTTTATTTTCATAAAAATGTAACCAACTAACTGAAATTAAATTAAATAAATCATCTACAATCACTATTTATAAATGAGCAACAAACACGAAACACTAACATTATTAATATTCTATAAATATCGTCAATCCGATGTCAGTGTCTTATTTCATTCACTAAATCATGCATCAATAAAAAAATTATAAATAAGTTTACTTGAATTTTTAGTAGCTGAAAAATATAAATGAAAAGCTGATGAAACACAAATGTATGATACCTCATTTTAAAATTTGAGTGAAAGTTACTTTTTCAACGGATGAAGCTACTATTGCGTACTTTTACTTAATAACTTAGGAGCAAAAGTATAAATGTCTCTATTAATCATGCTCTAACTACTGAGTAAATTAGTAACTAAATCTGAGATTTTGTTTTTTATAAGCACCTTAAAGAATTAAATGTTCACAAAATTAATTGAGTATTGTTAAACTTTATATTTACATTCTTTCTGGTGCCACTATTAATTAAAATTAGCATCATAAACAGTAATAAAATATCAATTAATTACAAATAAACAAATTTAATTACAAATTACTTAATTAAAAAGCCTATATGTAAATTTATTATATGTTTCTATCTTAAGAAAATTTTCATGTTGAAAAGACCGAGTGACTTGTCCTTACTTTTTTATACTTACTTCATGCTGGTGCCCAGGGCCGTTCCTAGGCCATTGGCTGTCCGCGTACTTCCTAAGATTGCCGCCCCCAATTTTAAAAAAATGCTCAATGATTAATAAAATTTTTATTTCATACTCACTAAGTACATACATATGACAAATTGTATAAAAAGTACTTGCATATGACAAGTATTACAATAAATTTAATAAATTTAAAATATTTAGGCGTGGTATCGGGAGAGTCCGGCCGCCCCTGATTTTGACCGCCCGCGTTTACGCGCTGCAACCCCTCTAGTAACGGCCCTGCTGGTGCCCTTGTATGGATGCAAAGTATTCCGAATGTTAATTCTTGAAACTGTAAAGAAGTGAGACGATTTGTCGTCTCGGTTTAAACTTCTAAGTAACAGAACTCCAGCTCAGAAGAAGGTTTAAAATAAATCTTTAGACATCAGCCTGATGGTTGTGCAGCCTATGTAATAATAGAAAATCAAGTATTCGCAGCTTGCAGGAATAAAAAAACAAAAGCTTAATCAAGTGAAATAAGAATGAAAAGAGCTCTTACAAGTTTTGCTCAAGCTCTCAAATTTTCATGAGTGATTACGCCTAATAATGTCAATTTAAAACTACCTTTTACAAAGCTAATCTCTCCTCAGCTTCTTTTCTTCTTTTCCAGCTAAACTTCTGCAGATTTCGTTTAGAGATTAAAACGGATAGCATATGTCGTAAGCAAGAAGTAATAGCTTGAATGTTAACGATAGCTGCCAAAAGTTATACCTCAAACTCAAGAACTCTGCTTAAATACATAAACTAATTTGCATCCTGGTGGGAATCGATAATAGTAGAAGTGAAAGTATAGTCAAATTAATAAGATAACTGATTAATTAGCATTGAAACCTGCACACTTACTTACTTTGGATGAGAACATGATCATTTTTTATAAATGGTTCATGGTGACATTTCTCATAAGTGCGCTTACGTTAAAAAAGTCTCTACCTTACCTTTGGAAAATACTTTGAATGAAGATTACATCTGATTTAAGAAACGTGTCTTTTGCATCCTTTCTCCCCATATTAATATTTTA
The DNA here is from genome assembly GCF_044657685.1 of Stegodyphus dumicola. NCBI lineage: Eukaryota > Metazoa > Arthropoda > Arachnida > Araneae > Eresidae > Stegodyphus > Stegodyphus dumicola. The sequence goes on along the minus strand of NC_140780.1, from coordinate 155,228,059 downwards.
ATTCATGGGAAAATGAGTTATTGATTGATTTTCTGAAACATTTCTTGAATTAAAAAAATTAAAGAACTCACTAGGAAAGGGCACATGCCGCATAGCTACCGATTTTTCCTTTTCTGCAAAATCAGTTCGGTATCTTTTCTTGTGCTACAGAGCTATTTAACAGTAGTTTACGGTTTACCAGCAGCCGAGTAATAAAATCTAGCTGTTCGACTTGGGTTCAATTCCAGGCGAACAGAGTGGCTGCATAGGCGGTTTCGTGGTTTTCCCATATCTAACGTGGATACGAGCCAGTTTCCCTTAGAAAGTCCTCTACGAAGGCCTCCCTTTCTTTAAGCAGGTAGTCCTCACGTGCTTTCCCATAATCAAATGAAACCACATTAAACTTAAAACAGTAGTGTGTATCTATTCTTTAAAAGTGCGCAAAATAAAATCCAATCTGTGATGCTTGATTATTCACAGAGGAAAAGAGGCCCATGCAACAGAAATCAGCGTTTTTCCATAACCAGCTAAAGAAAGGCATTCAAACTAGAACTTACCAGTTTCCGAGACTGAAGAATTGGGTAACTTAAAGGGGTGGATGAGGCTGGTCTGATGGCGCTATCAATTTACAAAAAAGAAAGGTCGGCACTTTTTGCAAATTCGCCTTTGTTCGTCAAGACCCAAGGATGCGTCGACGTAAGAACACAAAGGTACACATTACCTTTAGGAAATTCAGCTAATATCATAAAGAATACGACTTCCATCAAAATGCTAAAATGCCCATGTGAAGGTAAATAGTCATCGATTTGCATAAAAGGGCTCATCTTTATGGCAAGGAGCCGTCATGAAATCTTCGCTAGGGACGAGACAGAAAAATTCACTGCTTTTATGCCATGGAATAAAGAATTAGATCCAACCGTTACGGATTTCCGAACCCACCAACGGGATAGTGGTTAGCGACGCTGACGGCTGTACCGAAGGACCTGGGTTCGAATCCCGGAGAAGGCATGGATGTTTGTAAATGTGCAGTGTATGTGCAGCATGGGGGCACTTTAAATACGCGGCGAGCTGATAATCTTCTCGAGAGGTTCATGGTTGGAGAAGAGCAGTGGCAGACCTTCAGACCCGTTCTCCCGGGGTGGTCTTCTTCAGAATTGGGAGCGGAACTGAGCAAACTCGTACTGCCACCTGTATGGAGCTCAAGGCTCTTGCCAACGACCGGCGCAATCTTGTTGTCCTTGCCAAGGTGAAATTCGTGGGCTTGTTTTGATGTTACTGTCAGACAAGGGGGATAAGTCACACATACACACACGCACACATGGATTTCCTGATGAGCTAACCACGATGAGTTTAAGGTGATGGGTTTAGTAAAAGCATGTCCTCAGTTTATGTTTCTTTCTATTTTATTATTATTATTATTTCGGAGGAGACGCTTAAATATTTCTTCTTCAGTGAGATTATTGTTTTTTCCTGCATGAATTCTGCAATTATTTAATGTTTCGTCCGTTTCTAGACCATCCCGAGTCAGATGCCGAGGAGGAGCTTTGGCCTCCGGCGTCTTGGGAAATTTCCCAAGTTCCTGGCAATCCCGTGCTTCCTTGATAATGTATGTCCCAGAGAAAGCGTAGAACTGTTAAGAGTAGGGTCCTTAATTCCAATATACAGTAAGGTAATGAAAGAAAAAGGTCTACGAGTAAAGAATTATTAAGAATAGAGTCCTTAATAGCAGTAAATAGAAAGATAATGAAAGAAAAAGTTTACTATAAAAACTTAAATTTCGAATAATATGTGCATAGAAACCACGTGATTGTTTCGGTATTTAACAGAATTCCACACTGCCAGCTGAAATTTTCGAAAATGCTTCTCTTGATGAAGAATATAAAGCAGTTGCTTAAAGAACTCTCTGTACCAGGAGATTATAATAAAAAAGTATTTGCTAAAATACATACATACATAAATAAGTATTTTTATGTATGTATTTTAGCAAATACTTTTATTCTGAAATTTTGGAAAATGCTACTCTTGATGAAGAATATAAGGCAGTTGCTTAAAGAACTCTCTGTACCAGGAGATTATAATAAATAAGTATTTTTATGTATGTATGTATTTTAGCAAATACTTTTATTCTGAGTACAGGCACCAAATCGAAAATTAGAGTCTTGCTCTCCTTTGCACTGTTTTCTTTTATTTCAATATACATTTTAACTTATCTTGTCAGTCTCAAATTAAGTTTCTTTTAGAGACTTCACATTAACATTCACATGTGTTTGTTACTAGAAAATTATTCGAAACACCGTATTTGCTGTCATATTCCCCTCTTTTTTTAACTGATTTTATCGTTCTGAAATCGAGAGGGGAAATCATGTGTGTAATTTAATTTCTGAAGAACGTGGTTACTGGGAGAGCATAAGAAATGAACGCTAGCCATGTATAAACTCTTGGTAACTATCACAATATTCTTTCTTCAAAAGAAACCTACATACCAATAAAAATACATAGAAATATTAACATTACAATATCTAATGTGATCTAATGTCACCTTCTTCGTAAAACCCCAAGGGCACCTCATACGAATAAAACTTTACCACACTTCCCAAGAAAGCTATCGGAAGAACGAAGGAGAAGGGAGTGAAGAAAAGACTGGAATTTTTGAAAGTTTGAACACATCATCAATAGATAAGGCTACAATGCGTTTGAAATAACGTATGCAAGAGGAACTAAAATGAATGAAATACTAATACAAAAATACAAATGCAGTTGCAATTGTATTTTTGTAAAATAATCAAGGGAATTCAATTTATCAAAAAAACTAACGTTCACAGGGGAAAATAGTGTGTGTATTTAATTATGGCAAAGCACACTAGGGCTATCTGCCTAAGGGAAGGGATGCCTTCGTAGAGGACTTTCTAAGGGAAACTGGCTCGTATACACGTTACACATGGGGAAAACCACGAAAACACCCATGCAGCCAGCCCGTTCGCGGGATTCGAACCTCGGACCGAACTACCAGTGTTCAGCGACTTTACCGCTCGGCCGCTGGTGGACCTCCAGGGGAAAATAGACAATAGAGATAGAGGAAAAATTACGTAAATTAATTTTTACTTCAGATTTTTTTTTTTTTTTTTTTTTTTAATGTTCAGAATTATTTGTAGAAAACCGATTTGCTTTTTCGCCTTTCATTTAATAAAAATTAGAAATTTTATTAAAAAATAAAATAAATTTTGATTAAGTGAGAAGAATTTTGGAATTTTGCTTTTACTGAAGTTATTTCGATTGAGGAACAGATTGTCTTCTGAAGATTCTAATTTGATATTTGTTATTGTGTAAGATCTAGCCTTCTTAAGCCACATAAACTAACCTAGATCCTACAAATGAACCTGGCGAATTCTCGCACAGGCGGGAAGTAATACCGTCACAGAAGAAGGGGGAAAATAACCCTTTTTTATTTTCAACTAAAAACAGAATGTCACGTACTTCGTGCTTTAAGACTACAATTAACCATTATACAAAAACACCGACAACTTGCGGTGGAACTTAAATGTTACATTGATCATAAAACATTACATTGATCAATTGAAGGTCTAAATAGAATAGTGCTGTATTAGCACGTTAAGTTTACGGCTAACTTAGGTTGACTCAACAAACATAACAGGCGTGCCAATTATTCGAAATGGACCAAGGGGCGTATTAGCGTAGCAGCAAGATCAGCAATGAAACGTGCGCTGGCTAGTGAAAACACGCTCTGGAAAACTCCAAGATTCACCCGTTTAAATACTCACTTCACTTAACTTTAAATTTACACCCTGGGGAGGAAATGCGAGGGGAAGTTGAGGAGTTAGAAGAGATTAAAAAAATTTGAATAAAAGGTTAGTTGACTAAGGAAAACCCTACATCTATTGTGACATAGTTGACTTATCTGACAGAAATATCAGAACAAATTCGCGAAATCTGCAAAGAACACGGGACTGCGTTAGTCATTGGCACGAGCCTTGGGTAGGTAACGGTACGACTATGTAAAGCACATTCCCAATTCTGAAGAAAGGGGGAGGCGGGACACAAAAGATCTACCCTTCTTTCCCTACCACCAAGCTATTATTCAAGAAAACTTTCGGCTTCCCGTGTACATTGAATGCTCCACATACCGTAAAGGCCCAACATCTAAGCCTTCTCCGGGATTCGAATCCTGGCCCAACGATACTACATCGTTAACCATTATACTCATCAAGGTGGCCTTATGATGAGATAATAAAATGAATTATTCAATATAAGAGAAATAGAAAAAAATTAAAAATTTGCGCTAATTTTCCAGTCTGTAAGGGCTTTTCGGAGGACAGACTGGGAAAAGCTTTCTCAAAGTAAAGGTAGATTTCAGGGTCTAACCAACTCACCTTAGATATATATGCATGGACCATTGACATTTACAATACATCATGACTGTTCATTGAAGACTACATGATTAGCTGGACACTTCTCATGTATTGATTGAAGGATATGTCACAGCAAACGCCTCAGGCAATTGTCACAGATCATTTATAAGCAACAAAATTGTCTTCTAAAATATAAATCAGTCCTGTAAGGAGGCTCTTAACCTTTCGGATGAACACATCCATATCCCTAGACGGTACCATATGCGAAGATGATGTGAATGGTGGTGTTCGTGCATTTTCACAAGCATTCAGTCGTGTTCTTCTGTTGTTCTGCGGGCCATCCAGACAGAGATACGATTGGATTAGAATGGACTTCCAGCAGACTCTGAAATCAACGATTACCATTAGATTACAGGGTCACTTACCCACGTGCTGGTGAACCAGTCTGTTGTAGCCAAGAAAGCATCACTGCTTGTTCACATGTCCGTTCAATATTTTTTTAATTCTTTGACGGGTACTTGCTTATTCAACACTGGCCACTCTTAAGCCAGAAGTGGAGGCCATTTTATTGTGAAGGCACTTAATAGGAGGCCATCGTTGCCTCCTATTTGAAGGGACGAACAGTTACAATTATGCTTTCTCCGGGATTCGCCCTGGGCCCTTCGGTAATGGTGTAGGCTCGCCTAACCATTATATCGTCTGGGTAGCTGTCCATTCAATATGTGCTCAAATCCATCGTCAAGACATCCTGAATTCCGATATACGCAATTGCACTGATATACGAGTTTTACTTTTGATATACATTTATACTTCCTTGTACGAAGTAAAAAGGAAGTTTTGTAATCGCGAAAAATTTCGGGCATCATATTTCAACGAAAATATACATTTTGACCGCTATCGAATGCAATTCAACTATGTTTTTGCGTGACAACTGTATGTAAGGACAGAATAAAGGACTCTTTTCCCCCAAAAAAGTTATAAAACTGATTTAAAATGAATTCTGAAAAAGATTTTTTTCATGGCGTTTGTACGTACGTACGTACGTATGTATGTATGTCGCATAGCTCAAAAACGAGTAGACTCAAAACGTTGAAATTCTGTATATAGGACTGCTATAACATGTAGATATGCACCTCCTATTTTGGTTGCAATCGACAGCATCAAAAGTATTACTCGGCTCAGTGAGCTCAGTTTTTTTATTCTTATATGTTTATAAATTATGCAAACATTTATGCATGCAAATTATGCATGTTTATAAATTATCCAAAAATGATTGAATTGTGTTGTTCTTATCTTCCGGTTAAGATTTTTATGCCTTTAGTTAACCTGCATGCAATAATTGTAGAATTATCAACAATTTAAAAGTTTTTTAAAAGTGGCTAAGCCTAATTTTTGTTTACGATGGCAGCCATATTTGTTTACATTTGAAACTTAGCAGAATAGTGGATTTTTTTGCCAATCTAGAGAAACTAAGCTTCGCAACAACAAAGTAACGTCTTCCTTTATTATTGCGAATTAAATTATGCTTAATTCATTCTGTAATTATCATTTAAGTTATTAGCTTGTTTTTGTGTACAAGCGTTTTGTGTATAAGTACTTGTGTGTTTTTATAATTTTAATTGTAAAAATTTATTTAATTGTTTTAATTGTACTTGGTGTTTTATGTTTTTCTATATCTTTCAATTTGTAATGAAAATATTTTGAATTTTTATGTATTCTTGTCTTGCCGCGAAGGAAGAACTGAATTAATTAGCAGCGCATGCACATTAGGTAAGCGGCGCTGAATCGTTTCTGAAAAACTGTTTCTTTTTATTTAAAAAAATTTTTTTATACATTGTTTTAGATTTATTATAATATTTGAATAGCACTTGTAGTAATTCTTCAGATGATATAATTTTTGTGCACCCTGAGTTATAAAATGAGTTGTAACGCTGTTAAGTGAACCTTAACCGAAGTGTCGCTATGGTAAATAAATATAGTGAACTTTAAAGAGTGCATTTATTTTATTGTGGTTTATGCGCTATTGACGAAGTAGATTTAATTCAAAATTCGTTAACTGTTTATTCAATATGTTTAAATGAAATGCAGGAAAATTGCATATAATTTAATATTCCGTACAAGTAAGCCATGTGGTGCACATATCAGATTTTTTTATACAGTTTTCCGTAGCTGTAGTCTGCCACTATTTGGTCATTGGCCTTGATGCTAAATCATACGGAGGTTTGATCCTGAAATACCTGCATGCGAGATTTCATTCTGAAAGAACTATTTTCTAAAATTACTAAATTTCATTATTTATTTATTTATTTTCAAACAGAGTAAACCGAAATAACTGGGTTTACATTAGTGCCTTCGCATCCGCTAGTAAATTATTCCAGAAGATTTTCCATAGTAGCGAACGCTATATATAGGATGGTACGTAGGTAACAGATATAATTACGGTTATGTTTAATTCATTAATTACGCGTGACATTACTGAGATCAAATATAGCAATAGTATTGTATATTGCCCTGTTTTACATAAACTAATAACAAATAAAATAATACAAAATATAAAACGCACTAGAACATACCTTCTCTAAAACGTATGTCTTTCTATCTCTAAAACGTATGAAATTACCGAATTCTATCATTTCAGCTTAATCTGAAAATAACGAGTGAGAAATGAAGACATTCAGTTACTTTATTGAGTTGCATAATGTCATAATGTATTGTTTCAAAGGATAGTAGAAATAGAAAGTATTCATCACCTTAATGTCAATATCTCGGTAGTGGTTTCCAAACACTAGCAACATCAGTACTCTTACGTTTTGAATTGAGGTGCAGCTTTCAGTGCTAGGTGGATGTACTATAACTAGTACTACATGCTACTGCTGGTTGCACTACATTTGCTGCTGAGCGAATCAATTGGGAACACGCATGAAAGACTGCAATAGTTGTCCCCCAATCGGTATAGTGGTTAGGGAAGTAAACCGCTGAGTTGGCTTCCGACCCAGGTATTTCTGCATGGCTATATCTACCATTTGCCAGAATGGTAGATATAGCCATGCAGAATTGGTTACCAACTCGGCGGGAGTCAACCACTAGCTACCAGGCCGCAGCCCCGGCTGAGCAGACGACATTTATAAAATGCACAAAAAAGAGATATACATGTGCAAAAAGCTTACTACGGTACCGAAGGGCCCGAGTTCGAATCCCGGGTAAGACATGGATGTTTGTAAATGTATAGTGTCGGTGCGGCATGGCGGCACTCTAAATATGCGGCGAGCCGAAAGTCCTGTCGTGTGGATTGGGGGGGAGACGAGAGGGTTGGGAGACCCCTGGATCTCCCCAGGGTGCTCTCCCTCAAAATTAGGTTGGAAAATAGAAGTCCAATCTTTCTTCGGAGTAGACTGTGACAATCATTGTTCCATGTATGGACAAGGAACAACAACTGAAATAGTTTCTCATATTCTTCTCCACTTAAAGAGCACCCGGAGAAGTGGCACGAAAGCCAATCAACCAAACCTTGGTGGTGTCTACCAGGACTTAAAAGAGAAGGGCTAGTTCATAGAGCTTTTTCCCCTGAAACAGGCAGCGGGGAGTGATGACGTAGCCATAATGACACTGAACGCGGAGATGCAATTGACAACATAGAAATTAGTGTTTTAAATTTGAAGAATCAGCGTTTAAAATGAGCTGTGTGTGAAAGACAGTTATCATTTAGAAGAGACAATGTTACTGTAGTATGCGTTTTACACTGAACATTAAAAAATTTAATTTAACAAATTTTAAAATAACAAATAAAATACGCTACTCTTAACATAAAGTTCCTTTTTTTTAATTTGCAGGGATTGTTTTTTTTTTAATGCCTGTTTATTTCTAATCATTTCTTTATCTGAGATTTAATTAAAAGAACTCTACTACTGCTTCTAAGATAACTATAATAACAGCTTTTTAAAATTAATCAAAAAGCAACCTTAAATTGGCATAGTTTTCAAAATTTCTGCTAATCTGAGTTTCAGCCTAATTGTAAATTTTACATTGGTATATTTTCCGATTCAATATAATAACATATATTTTTTAATAATTTTGTAACTTAGGCTTACATCAATATTACATTTAAATAAATGCATGTAAGATTGTTATTTTAATTTAGACAAAACAACTTTACTCACAGTACCTAAAAAAAATTATTTAATTTTTCAAAAGTGGGGGTTAAGGAGGCAGGTCTTCTTATGTCAATTACTTTAATTTTATATTATTATATTTTATCTAGAATGCTAAGCTAGCACAACATCGAATCAATAATAACACAGGATACAATAAAAATAACTTTAACAATAACTTAACAAAATTAGTTCTCATTTGAAATATGCTTTACGCTATTAACTTCTAAAATGTCATCTACAAATACTTCAAATCAAAACATATTATATATGCTTTCTTGTACAGTCACAATGCAACTACCTCTGCAAAATAAACGAATTGCTTCTCTGTTAACTTCAGGATAATGTTTCTCCAGTTTATTAATTAAAGAGCCAATTACATGCTTCCCTTTATAGTAACCTGTACCATGAACTGCACAAAATATATTTTTGAACTCGTAAACTGTATTCATCTATGAATGGGAAGGTGTAGTCAAACCTCCAATCTATTAATAAGTCCAATATTTTAATTAAGAATGAATAATTTAATCCATTCTGAATTAAAATATTGGTTCATCAGCACTATTTTTAGATATTGTTCCCAATGATGGGTCTTTGTTTCACACACGGTAGGCAATATAACCTGCAACATATGTTAATGCTTCTTTTTCGGCGGTCGAAAATTGTCTGGCGGAATTCAATTCTAATTCCCAAGATATAGGAGAAGGTTCCATAGGAAAAAGTGGAAGCCATAAGAAATTTCTCAGTAATTTGAAGCAGTGCGCTAAATCTGCAAAAACCCATATTTTTTTTCGTTTGCAATACTGTATTTGGAAACTGAGAACTATTAATCGAAATCTGTAACTCTTTCCACAAAGTGCTAGATCATCCTAAATCAGACACTATTGCTTTCCCTTCTACTCCAGATGATAGTGTTTGCGTGTGTGATTATGGCAAAGCCTCGAGGGCTATCTGCCTAAGGGAAGGGATGCCCTCGTGTAGGACTTTCTAAGGAAAACTGGCTCGTATACACGTTACACATGGGGAAAACCACGAAAACGCCCATGCAGCCAGCCCGTTCGCGGGATTTGAACCTCGGACCGAACTACCAGTGTTCAGCGACTTTTCCGCCCGGCCGCTGGTGGGCCCAGATGATTGAATATGTCTTTTTTATTCGAGTGTTAAAATCAAAAAATATTGGTTGTTTCCACTGCGAAATGAGACCACTGATTAAACCAAACTGCACTTTTTGAAAAAGGACCGAGAATTTGGTCCAGTTTAGAGTCATAGCTAAGTTTAGAATCTATATGCATTTCGTCGAAACCGAGAACGCATATTTTTTCTACAGAGTTTAAATATTCGCATCGTTCCTTCATTACAGGAAGAACATCACTCTGAATTCTTGAACTACATGAAAATTTAGCTCACCATCTCCTTAATATGTTAGTGCTAGGTAAAGGAATTCCTATTTTTTCTTACCAAAAACGTTCCTTATAGATGACAGAGCTCTTATGACAATGCAACGTGAAATATCTTCACTAGTCCACCTGATTTTTTCCTTCTTTTCTAGCAATGCGTTAATCTGCGTCTTTGTAAAAATATGCTTTAGACCGTTTTTCCTAATTCTCCGATCCGTGCTATTTTTTCCTAAATTTCGCTGTTTGAGATTTTAATTTCTAAATTTCCGATACAAATTTCTTTATAGATGTCGTCCACCTTCTTTGTCGCTGAGCAAACATTCTAAAATTTTTCTTTTCTCTATTTTTCAATATTTTATTACAATTTTCTAAGGATATTATTTTGTTCTTCAAATTATCAATACATTCTTGTTTATCTTTACACTTAGGGCATTCAGGGATATTGTCACTTGTGAATTTTATTTCAAAATCATTGACATTTGATTTATTATTGTCAGCTTCAATTTCGTTCTCAGCTTCAAAATAAATTTTCTTTGGTATTAATTCATGTAGTTTTTCAAAACCACTCTGCATTACTTTTCTTTTCAAATGTCTCCGATTTCTTGGTGTTGTTTCGTTTATTGCATACGATAAATTTACTTTCGGCACAGTATTGCATTTCAACAGTTTCTTTTGCGGCAATCCAAGCAAGCGATTTCTTATGTCATCTTCATAATCACTGCACAGAAAATGTTCGCCATAAATTCTTGCGTTTTTCAATATAATAGAATCCTGTCTTCGACATTCATGTAGCCATTCTTTTGTCAAAAGCAAAATGTCCTTTGGGAAAGCATGAAATACAATATCTCTTCCTTTCGTATTTCTATAAGCGTTACGGCACGTTGCTACAGCACAAGAAGCCATATTACATAAAGGATACTTTAAATATAGAATTTAAAAGGAAAGCTGACTAAAACTATATCTATATATATACAAATTATTAAATATTTGCATTATTAGAAAACAAATATGTATGATTAAAATTAATTTGGGATATGCGACCTCCAGAAAATAGTTTCGCAAGTGAATGAAAGTACAGTTTTAAACGCGCGAAATCAGAGCAGGTGCAACACAGACACGTCAGATTACTTCCAATTCATCCCCTCCATGAGGCTCGCGTCGGCGAGGAGTCGAACAAAGAAATGACCTAGCCCTTCTATTTATCCCTGGGTGTCTACTGTATTTTATTTCGGGTACCACCAGGAGCGAATGGGGCTATCGCGAATTTGGAAAATTTCCCGAGGAGGCGGAATTATAAATCGTAATTGCAGGATTCATTCAACGAAAAGAAATAAACTCATTGGAAGACAAATTTTTAATAACACGAAGAAAATAAATATATAAGAGTAAAAATAAATAAAAATTTCGAAAGATAAACTAATGCCAAACATATTAAAATCATCGTCTTAACACCGTCACAAATTCATAACCGATGGATCTGATTTCTTTCTCTCCATAGCATAAAAGCGGAGAATTTTCATGTCCCGTCATCCAGACGATTTTATAACGATGCCGGCATCTTAATTCAAATAAGCCACTAGGATATTCGCCTGGGTATCTTGATGAATGTTGCATTCTTCATGGTATAAATCGAACCCCATAAAGCCAACGGATATCCCTTTGCGTTCTCGCTAACAGTGGGCAAGCTGCAAAAAATGTGTCGGCACCTTTCTTCAAGTCGGCGTCTATTTACTTAGATCTTCAGTAGAGCATCCCGACTTGATGAAGGTTGCATTCTTCATGGTAAATTGAACTTCATAAGGGTCCCAAGCACCTTTTGGGTCTTGGCAAACAATGGCTAAATAATAACAACAACAACAAAGATGCCGGGAACAACAACAAAGATGTCATTCTAGTCTATGATTATTTAATTAGATTTTCACGTGACGTCTTGGCATCTTGGGGAAGGTTTCATTCTTCATGGGTCCGAGGTTCGAATCCCGCGAACGGGCTGGCTGCATGGGCGTTTTCTTGGTTTCTCCCATGTGTAACGAACATACTAGCCAGTTTCACTTAGAAAGTCCTCCACGAAGGCATCTCTTCCCTTAGGCAGATTGCCCTCGAGGCTTTGCCAGAATGGTAGAAAGTCAACTTCATAAGGATGCCAAGCACACTTTTTTTCTTAGTGAACAGCGGTCAGCTTTCAAAAGGGGGCCGGCACCTTTTATAAAGTTCGCGCTGGTAAATTTTAAGGTAAATTTGAGGGGGGGGGAGAAAGCTGTAAAGTATAAATAAGTTTATAAATTTAAGGTTTATTCTACTTGATATGCATGTATTATTTATATTTGTTAATGTATAAATTATTATTATTATATTTGATAAATATACTTTCGAAAGGTTTCTGCTGATTATCGCTTCACTTCATGATACTTAAATGTAAATTTTATCTGCCATTTCGAGTCATGCGATTTCAACTTAGCTGTTCTTTGTCAAGATTTTGTTTTTATTATTACAGTGTAACCCTACACATGAGGTAAAAAACGCGAGGGATTCTCCATTGGTAAGGAATTCTTGATTCTCCTATCATCTCTATATCCTTCTAATTATTATCCAGTCAATGAAAATGTATTTTTCCGGTGAGAAGTTATGAGGCCTCCCGATGGCGGAGTGGTTAAGATTGGAATCCGAGTGGAATACTGGAAGTTCAATCCCAGGCGAACTGGCTGACTGCATGGTTATTTTTCGTAGTTTTCCCCATGGGTAACGTGTTGTGTTCATATTACGTGGAAGAATGATTGCCAGAGCCTACTCGAAAGAGAGGCTGGACCTTCTATTTCACTCCAAATTTGAGGGACAGCACCCCAAGGGTCTCCTACCGCTCTCCGTTTCCACCAAACCACACGAGAGGATTTACGGTTCGCCGCATATTTAGAATGCCCCATGCCGCACGGACACTATACATTTACAGGCATCCGTGTCTTCTCAGGGAATGGAGCCCAGGCCCATCGGTACTGTAGTAGGCTTCCCTAACCACTATACCGTCTGGGTGACAAGGCATCCGTTTCCTCAGGAATATAATCCTCGTGCGCTTTGCCGTATTCAGAATGAACAGGTCTAACCTAAGTCTTTTCTTATTTCTATGCGCATAATTTATAGGATTATGGCACTTTTACATTGGAAAATAGTTGTAAAGCAGGTCGTTGTATTTTTAAAATGAGTTAAAATGAGTGAAAAATGGTAAGTTAAAAATGAGTGAACTTTGTAATGTGTGTAAATCAAGTTCAAAAGACTTTTTTTAAATTTTTTATTTTTGGTAAATCTCGTAAATCTAATTTTAAATGCGTTGCAGTTTTCCCCGAATTAAATTTCTGATCAAGGAAGGTAATTTGAAGTGGTTGAGAAAGAAAAACAATTCGATAACTCCTGAATTAAGATGACTGAAAATGTACCCATAACTTCATATTTTTCAAATTACGTTGCGAAATTTTATTTGTTAATTGATCTTGATTAATTTAGCTTTATATTGAAACCAAATCTATCAGCGGGCAGCTTTGAATTTCTTCTTCTTTTTCTTTTTTTAAAATCTGTAATTTGATTGCAGCGTTAAAATGTACATATTTTTGCTCATTATTTGAAATTCTCAAATCTTTAAATTTCCGCTTTCAGAAGGTTTATTAGCAGAAATTCAGTCTAAATCAGAAAAAGGATTTAATATGTAGTTTTATTCTATTTGTGTAAAGTGAATAAATAAAGAAGAGAAAATTTAAAAAATTTCAATTGTGGAATTATTTAGGACATTCGCAATTGTAATAACAATAATTTAAAAAACTGTGGAAAAATATTATTTCTAAAGTCTTTTACTTATTTCAGCTTGACTATAATTTATTTACTTAATAAAAGCCCACGAAGTTGACTAGACAGTCAACAATTGTTTTTGTGTTGACTACAAGCGCTTTATTTCAGCAAAAGTTTATTTCCCCTCCACTTCTTTCTAAATCCCAATAAAAGTTTTGAGTTTTGTTTTTAAAGTTACTATCAAAGACCTTCAAAGATTTACCCAGGCTACCAGTAAGTGTTTTTCTTTCCCCCTTGGCAATATGTATAAATCTTTCCCTCAAAAATATTTATACCTCTGTTTTCCACTGGTCTCTGTGTATGAATTCCTCAAAAGAACATGTGCATATATAAATCTTTTCATCAAAAGTCTTTGTGTTTTCATTTTCCATTGATAACTGAAAAGAATCTGAAGGATATTGTTTGAAAAGTATTTACGCTAAGTTTTTGAAAAAAGAAAAAAAAAAAAAAAACTGTAGGATATTGTTATGTTAAAACAAATGAAATAATATTAAAAAAATGCTTTTACATCTTCTGTCCTCGATATAGTTCTTAGCTAATTTTTTTAAATGAATTTCAGTCAAACATTTCTGTGTTTAATCCGCTCGTACTCACCTTATACATTTAACTTAATTATTATATTTAAATCAATATTCCTGATTATCGTGGAGTGTGGTTGCGACGCTCTTCATTCCAGGAATAAATTTTGGGCGAAGGGCATTTGAAATATTAGAATTACCAAGAATTATCACCAGTATGATTTAATCAAAAAAGGAAGAATTGTATTTGTAATGAATAGACAAAAAATCGTAAGTAATTCCTGAGAAATATTTCGGCTAGCGAGGATAAATTGTTTATGAATTCCCAGTTTTCCCTTCTTGGCAATTTTCTTTCATCTCCGGAGGTTCAAGCGGGTGAGTTAGTGATGTCACGTGACCATTTCCCGCGAATCGCCTCTGTGTCGCTTTCTGGGCAATTGTGAATTCGTTTCTAGGACTACGCGCCATTTTACCGAAGAAGAGAGGCCGAAGGGTGGTTTACTGTTCAAATTCCGAATCTTGATTTTTGAGCTTAATTTAATCAAAAAAGATGGAATCTTCGCCTCAAGTTTGTATGGCGGCTGTGGAATTAGAAGTTGGTAATACACCGCTGAGTATTCGGCGTCAGTTTGATCCCGTAGCTCACGGATTAGAGCCTAATTTCAAACTTACTAAATACTCTGAATTAAGAGGATGAGGGTGTAAAGTCCCTCAAGAGATCTTGCACAAGTTGCTTGAGGGACTCGAACAAGATGGAAATTTACAAGATGCTGGAGAACAAGGGCATTTTATGCACATGGCTATTGCGCGACATGGTAAGTTTTATCCTATGATTATAGATTTATGTTTTTAATAACAACGAAAATAAGAGTAGTTATACGAAATATAGTAATAAACTAACCACATTTTTTTTTTAGTCGGGTGGTTATTTTTTTGAAATTTTCGGAATAATATTGAGTTTCAGAGGTGGTGTGCATATGTAAAAGTGATATCAAATATTTTATATTAATATATAAAATTTATATTATGTATCTCTCAGTTGGAAAGCTACTTTGTGTGTGAAACAGTTTCATTTTGTGTTTTAATTATGCATTTAAAATGTTTGATGTAGAATTATATAAATCGTATCTTTCTTTTATATCCCTCTATTGTTAATGTGAAGTTTTAAATTTACATTTCCAAAATAATGATAAATTGCAGGCATTGGTATGGATTGCAGTATTACTCCCTTAAGGCATGGAGGATTACAATTGGTTCAAACTACAGATCTCTTTTACCCTATATGTGAAGATCCTTACATAATGGTACGTTTATTAATTAATTTAATTAAATTATAGAATATTGGTTATGTGTGTTCCATTGTAAATTTATGAATAGCAGGAAGTATAGTATATACTTTGTGAAGCTAAATGTATTTCATTTGCTGTTAGTTATAATGATTTATTAATAATGATCTGAAAGGAACTAAAGATGAACTGAATATTATTTAATTCTAAATTTGAGCATCAGATTGATTAAAAACAGAAAGGGCGCAGATGACATTACCGTAAAAGTAGTGTCTAATTAATGGCGTTTATGCAAAGTTGGCGATATTCGATGTGCATGAAGGAAAGTGAAGTATAGGAAAAGCTGATTCTTAATGCATAGAATCAATGCATTATTATTTTTAAACTGAAACTTTAGCATTTGTTTTCATTAAATTAAATTAATATTTCTTAGGTTATGAAATACATGTATGTGTACATTCTGGAATTATTTTAATCATGTAACGGTATGTTAGCGGTGTTTTTAATCGCGCTAACACCAGTTGCGCAGGCTGTTTTTTTTTTTTAAAGCTAACTTAAAGGCTTTTTGTAGCATAGAAAAACTATTAAAGTGAAAACTGAACCTTTAACAATTTTCTTCTTGTTTAACAACAACACAAAAATAAAGAAAAAAATGGGAAGTCATTTAAATGTGGAAATTGTTTTGGGCTTAAAATGAAGTGCTTGTAACTTTATAATTGTGCAGATTGGCCTTGAAATGCAGCTTAAGCTATCTTTGTCAGCTTTTCCGTCACTTAATAAATTGCTAATTTTATAAGCGAGAAAAGTTTATATATATGTATATACTATATATTAGTAGATGAAGTTAGAATAAATTCAAGGAAATATATTGTTTAAGTTTTATGGTGTTAGAAACGTCAATTATCTTTTAAAAATGCAAAATGCTTAAAAATTTGAGGGCATTTAGGTCATAGATTTCATTTATTTCAGTGAAGATAACTGTGATTACAGCGATCTGATCTTTTCCTGAGATGATACTATGAACAGTTATTTAAATTTATTTTCTGTTTTTCCAGCACTTACTTAAATTCACTTTACGGTTGATCTTTGGATTATGGTAACTTGACGAAAATTTGGCAACCAACTCTGCTACAGCAACCCTCTATTTTTTTTTTCGCATTTTGTCTTCACGAAGTAAAGAAATGTTGGTTGATCTTTACAATATGGTAACTGGTAGTTTGGCGATATTATGGAGGCGATAAAGGTTACTACCTGGCACTTTGGTAATAATGTGAGCAGTACTCAGTTCCGATTACGCATTATTTTGTGTGAAGGAAATGAGAGATCATGGGATATGTCATGTGATATTAATGGACGAATTACGGTTCTTTAATCGGAAAAGGGGGGAAATCGGGAAAAAATCTGGAAATTTTGTATTTGGCTTTATTCTGTGTTGTGTGAAACAGTGTTCGTGAATTTTTGGATCCCATGGCCGTAACTAAAGTGAATTCGAAATGGGTATTTATGTATGTATTAATTTAATGTATGTGCTCATTTATATTTTAAGTAGTGTTTTTGAATTTAATTATATTTTAATTAAATGATAGTTATTTTGTGAATTTTATGTTTGTAGGAATTTGGTATACGTTTTAGTTGAAGTAAACGTGCATGGAAATAATTTAAATATCTGACACTAAGTATTTGTAATGGTTACGGTATGAATTCGTTGGTGACGTGTATAATGTAATAGATGATTTAGAGGTAAAAGTTTTTGGATATTTTATTTATTTTATATGTGGAAATGTTCATATTTGGAAAGGGTAAATACTTTTTCGCGATCAGGTAATTTCATATATGTTCCTTTTACCGGGTTTAAAGATTGAGAAAATTGTCATGTATTTTCATGAAATTTTTCTAATTTATGAGAAAAAAGCAGTGTACATGGTAGTGAAGAGTGTGCGCAATGCCATTTTTGTGCAATTCTGGGATGTTTTTTTAAGTAAAAATAAGTCGACGTGTACATGGTTTATGTGTATGTGTTATTTTGAAAAACGCGTAAGGAGTATGGTATTGTGCACTTTTCCCCAATTTTGCAGTGAATATTTGTCATGATTAAGCAGTTTTGTTAGATAAAATTTCTAGCATAAGTGTAATTCGGCTAGTAGATTGTTGGAAGAAGTGTTCAGTAGATAAAAAGAAAAGAAACATGTCTTTACTTCGTGAAGACAAAATGGCGGCGGGAAAAAAAAATAGAGGGTTGCTGTAGGAGAGTTGGTAGCCAAATTTTCGCCGAAAAAACGCCAAGTTACCATAATGTAAAGATCAACCGAAATGTTTCTTTTCTTTTTATTTACTGAACACTTTTTCCAACAATCTACTAGCCAAATTACACTTATGCTACAAATTTTATGTAACAAAACTGCTTAATCATGACAAATATTAACTGCAAAAGTGGGAAAAAGTGCACAATCGCAAACTCCTTGCGCGTTTTTCAGAATAGCACATACACATAAATCATTTACACGTCGACTTATCTTTACTTTAAAAAAACATCCCAGAATTGCACACACTCTTAACTTTATCCATCTACACTGCTATTTTCTCATAAATTACAAAAATTTGCACGAAAATGCAAAAAAATTCTGTGAATCTTTAAACTTGGTAAAAAGCACATATATGAAATTACCTGATCGTGAAAAAGTATATACCCTTTCCAAGGATGAACATTTCCACGTATAAAATAAATAAAATATCCAAAAACCTTTACCTCTAAACTAACAATTATATTATAAACGTCACCAACGAATTCATACCGCAAACATTACAAATGGTTACAAATACTTAATGTCAAATATTTAAATTACTTCCATGCACGTTTACTTCAACTGAAACGTATACCAAATTCCTACAAACATAAAATTCACAAAATAACTATCATTTAATTAAAATATCACTAAACCATGTACACATCGACTTATTTTTACTTAAAAAAAACATCCCAGAATTGTACAAAAATGGCATCGTGCACACTCTTCACTATATCCATGTACACTGCTTTTTTCTCATAAATTAGAAAAATTTCATGAAAATACTCAACGTATTCTACTCAAACGTATTCCAAAATACTACAAACATATAACTCACAAAATCACGATCATTAAATTAAAATATAATTAAATTAAAAAACACTACTTAAACTATAAATAAGCACATACATTAAATTAATAAAAATTAGATTACAATCCTAATTACTTTAAACTAAATCATTGCTAATAACAATTTTCCAATAATATCATATTAATTTATTTACTCCTTACATTTAGAACAATGCATAAAAATAATATCCTCAAATGATTAAAAATACTAACTTACCTAATCTTCAGAATCTTCATCACGTGGCACGCACACTTCCACTATTTCACACAACACACAATGAAGCTTAATACAAAATAATATAGTACTACAGTTTTCCAAATTCCCCCCTTTTCCGATTAAAGAACTGTAATTCGTCCATTAATGTCACATGACATGTCTCATGATCTCTCATTTCCCTCACACAAAATAATGCGTAATCGGAACTGAGTACTTCTCACATTAGTCCTAGGTAGTAACCTTTATCGCCTCCAAAATGTCGCCAAACTACCAGTTACCATATTCCAAAGATCAGCCCACTTTACTTTAAATTAAAAATTTTATATAGCAGTTAGAGACCTAAAGCCCCGTTTTTACAGATTAGTTCGTTATTTGAAGAAGTTCATTTAATGAAAAGTCTTATCCAGTGACATTTTCCAAAAGGAAATCACTTTAAATACCAGAATTGAGTAAAATATTTTTTCCTTCTTAAACTTAACCCTCTAATGCCCACCACAAAAAATTATTTGTTTTTAAAAGATTAAAAATTATTTGTTTTTGTTAAATAAAACAAACATGGCGAAACATTGGGGAAAAAATTATTTTTTAATGATAGCAAATATGCTACTATGGGCAGATTAGGGTACAAATCAAGTGATTTTCAAACATGTTTTTTAGATTTCGTTTAGTTTATGTACAGTTATTTACAAATGATAAGCTCTAAAACAGTTTTTCTCCTTGTTAAAACAAAGATATTTTTCACATTTATTACATTTAACTTGAGTAAATTTTCCTCTAGGGCATATGTGGCATCTTTGCCGTATGGAATTATTACACTGGCCAGTGATGCACACACCATCAATTCTTTGATCCTAAAAGTAATAAATAATTGAAAAACAAATATTTAAGGTTACAATACTTATATTTACAGCTATGATATCTGTGTTCTTTACAGGTGCTACAGAATAATCAATGGATCCTCTGCCTTCTTTTTTTTCACTTTCTTCTCGTTCTTTAATTTACATTTCATTAGCCTGTTTTCTCTCGAAGTCCCAACAAATCCTATATTTTTCTTGGATAATTCATATATTAATGGGATTGCAGAGAAAACATTATACGCAAAGATAGTAGTTTTTGTTGGGTTACTTAGAGTGCTGCATAACTGCATCATAACACCTGCTCCTAGACCTATATTTGTAGGCAGTTTGATCTCAATAGTAAACTTCAGATTTTCCAGTGTAAACATCAAAATCGTAACAAATGCCTGATTGTCCACACTGGGCCCACGTTTTTAAATCCCGTTTGCTATGACGTTTTTTTAGGCATTTATTGTTTGATATGGATTGTCCCACGAAATGGAATCATTATTTCGTCAATAGACTGCTTGGTCTCACCTGGAACGAATAACATGTTTTCTCGAAGTCTAAACAACCACGGTCGCATTTTCCAGCATTTGTCTCGTCTAACATCATCATCAATTTGTGAATTATCCGCAATATGCAAAAATCTTAAGATTTTTTTCAAATCTGTTTCTAGACATTACTTCTGTAATTGGTTCATACTTTATTCCCTCTTCTCAATAGCCTCTAATATGAGGTATATGGTCCATTTGTATTACTTGCTCTATTTCATTTGCAGTCACCATAAGAGAAGTTCCTGTTTGTTGAACTCTATACAGATTTGTTTGTTCAACTACTAATTTTATCATATTTGTTCATATGACAGTCTGAAAATATGCAAGAGCAGATGGAAGAGGTTCTGTAGGATCAGGAAATTTATCATCATTTGATGAAGGCATAAGATTAGATTCTTTTTTCCTCCAGAGAATAAAAAAATTTTATAGCTCTTACGTAGATAGACACTTTCTTCAATATTTGATGCATTTTGGTCAGTTTCTACATCTTTATTATGATCTTGTTCTTCATCATCTGAGCTTCCTTCCTGGAAGATATCAGACGCTCGTGTAGGCATATATTCATCATCAGATAAATCACTTTCCAAATCATTCATATATGCTATGACATCTAGTTTTTTTAAACACATTTCTTCCTCTTACTCTGTAGAAAAAAGACCTGTAGTGCATGGCTGAAAAAAAATTCAAAATTCTGAAAATTTTATTAAATTATTTTTTTTAAATTTCATTCAATAAATAAAGTACAAATATACTAAAAAGAACTTGAGATTTAATAGAGGATTAAATTTATTTTTCAAATTAAATCTAAAAAGGAATTTTCCTAAACTTTTTTACAGGAAAAATATATCTTAAAATATTTTTTAAATTGAAAAATATCAAAATTTAAACTAATAAAATTTAAATCCATAAATAGTATTTAAGGATATATTTATTATCTCTAAAATTACAAAGATTAAAGATCACAAACTAATTTCAAAGTAAAAACATATTTTCTTCAGAGAACTGCTAGGCTTAAATACACGAATGCGAATGGTAGCATATTTGTTACCATGATTTTAACCCTTTCAGGACAGGCGTCCCATACATGTATTCCCTAAGAACGTCTCTTACAGCGGGGCGTCCCATCCACGCATCAGTAAAGATCGCATTCAGAGGATGGGTGATGCGTATACGCATTTTATGGTGGAATGTTTTTCTGAAGGCCACTAGATGGCATCCTGTGTCCATTACTTTTGAAATGAACACAGTTTTAGGTTCTTGACCTTGAGTTTTGATATATTCTGCTTGCTTTGGTATTTTACTCATCAGCTGTTCGAGGGTTGGGGGGGGGTAGGCAAAGAGTAAACAGAAGTGGGCTCTTTAAATTGCTAATATTCCTGTATCTGATTTATATCCAATTCCTTTTTTTATTCTATTTTTTCCTCTACTGTGTGTCTTTTAGAGTTACTGTGCGGATTTTTTTTACATTTTGCATTGCCTTCAGATATATTTCCATTCCTTCTTTTTTTATTTAGAAAAGCCTCACCTTCACTCTATTATGGCGGGAAGGCGCTATTTATCAGAGGAAGAATACCCTTGTATGGTTAGTGCACCATTTACTAACGCAAATAAGAATACTGATTCATTTTCTAAAGAGTTAAAAAGTGATATTTTTTCTAAGAGTTACAAAGCGATACTTCTCTGTGCTTCGAGATTTACCACACTCGTTTTCATTTTAAATTTTGTTACTTCTTACTGTAAATAGTCTTTATTGTGTTCTTTTTATTAATTTTAAACTTTATTGATGGATTTTATCAATTAAAACTCTGGAATAATTTGAATAGTGCTTCCGAAAATGATTTTAGAAGGATAAGCAATTTTTTAAGTATATTTTCATGTAAAATAAAGAAAAAAATGTTTTAAGGGCTAATTTTAACATATATAAGAGCTCAAGTAATAATCTAAAATGATACCAAAAATTACGATGCTAGAAGCGAAAATTTTGTTTTTCTGATTTTTGTTATAAAATTAGGCTTAGCGATGCAAAACCTCCGTCCTGTACGGTGACTGCCTTCGATTCTCTTCCGTCCCACACAAGCGTCAAAAAGGGCACCGTCGCGAAAAGGTTAAAAATACATTTTAGCATTAAAAACGATAATTTTGTAAAAGTTATTTTATACTGTTTGATACACTCACGCTTTTACTTTATATAAATAGTTATTATTAACTGTTTTATTAATAAAATGTTTGTAAAATAAACAATTTACATCTGAAAAGGTGCTTGCATTGTTTTCCTTTAAGCTGGTGCAGCTATCTATGCCTAAAATTTGCTAATAATACATAAGAAATGTTCAATCTATAAATTTATGACATAAAAATTACATTTCATGGCGTTCCTGGTATAAAAACATGGTGTTTAATATATGGTAGCAAATATGCTACCATGGGCATTAGAGGGTTAAATATATAATATATGAAGCTGCTTTTCTTAAATTCTGTGAGTAGAGCCAAAATATTTTTGGCTGAAGTGCAGAATCGGCCACTTATATGATGTGTATCAATGTGTGCATGGAGAAAGTCAAGGGAGTTTGCAATTCTTTCATGTTTTTTAAGTGAAAATTGGTCGATGTGTACATGGATACCGAGTTTGTGCAATTCTTTGACATGTTATTTTCAAGTTGGCGATTTTTGAGAAACTCTCGAAGCAGTGACCGATTCTGCACTTTCCCCATATTTTTTATTGTTGTTACTATAATGCTGAATTTCATATCAGCATTTTATTCAATTGATCCAATTTTTGCAAAAAACTTCGTGGTTTAATACTCCTGAAACTACTTTCTTATTGTTGGCATTTTCCAAAATGGTACTTAAAATAAAAAGCAACTGAAAACTTGGGGCTTATGCAAATATTCAGAAACATGATTTTAGATTTGTAAATTACATAGTAATATTTGTCATTTTAATTATTGTTGTTCTGTGGTCATGCTCAGGGTACTTTGTAAGGTTGTCCTCACTGTAACTGACTGTTTGGTTGCTACATAATCACAGTTTTGTTATATTCGTTCAATTAATTTGAATCTGTATGCTGTGTATGTGTACCTGCTGTCATGTATAATAGCCAAAAAAATCATTTTTTAAAAATAAAATTCTCTTTAATAAAATTGAAAAACCAGTAGCAATTATGCCTGTCTCCTTCAAAATGGATAAAATACTTTTATAAAACCAACCATCCAAGGTTAAATTTTGTTTAATTTTACGTTAAAAATTGTGGTAATTTTTGTATTTATTAAATACATAAGGCTGAAAGCTATAAAAGAGAACATTAGCATCATGGAAATGCTGATGCAGAGTCATTATTTTGTTGTAAACAGCCCTTTTTGTTTCCCAGAATTCTATGAAACAGTAAGAAAAAAAAATCTGAAAAGTTACTTGTAGAATTAAATTAGGAGCTTGTTATAGAGGAAGTAACATACACTTTTAATTAGTTTACATTTAGAATGGTTGTGCCTATAATCATGCTGTATTTTTGTAGCTGTACAATGAAATTTATTTTCTACATCTCAATTAGAATTTTAAGGTCAATAATTTCTCAAAATTTTAGGTTTTACAAACAAAAACTTAATTTGAAAATAAATTTTTACCATGGTATTTTAACAGAATAATTAAGTTGCAAACATTCATCCATTTAGAAATTTGCTAGAGGAGGGCTGGAATTAAAATACCTTGCCATGCAGATACTAAGTGACATTTTGAAGCTTATATATATGAGTACACCTGCCATACATTTTTGTGATTTTCACATAATTCAGTGTTATTAATATTTAAAAATGTATAGAAACTTACGAGCTCTGGTTTAGGAGGTGCCTATTTGTTGCAGTGGAATTTTTCCAAAACAGACTAATTATACTTGATAGAATATTTGGCTCAAATTCAAATCTTTGCAGAAAAATTTAGCATTTATTTTTGAGCTAAAATTAATTAATTAAATTTAGTTATAATTTAATCAATTAAAAGTTGTTTTGGTACTTATCCCAATGACTAAAAGTTGTTTACCATTGGCTAACGCAAAAATTGTTGGAAATCTCGCCAAAGTTATACCAATTATTCCTAAGGAATTTTGAAGGAACTCATGTCTCTTTATTTAGAAAATGAATCGATGTTCAACCCGCTTCATTTTTGCACCATGTAAAAAGGGTTTAATCAATTTCTATTTTGTTAGGCCCTCATATTTTACCTGAAGTTCTTTAAAATGATTGAGTGAAACCTTCCTGCATGTTGCCATCTATTAACCCGGCATTACTCACGCTAATCGTATGTATGCAAGTGCTCTCGCTGGGCCTGCGAGGCCCGTTTATGGATTTATATTTTATGCAGGTCATTAAGCACCCTATTAAGCATTTACTAACAGCATAATTTAAGACAATATTTAGAGCTCTAATTTTATGCAATGTATGGATAGAACTTTTTTAAAAAAACTTACCAAGTTTTATGTACAATTGGTACATGTTAAAACAGAATAATCTCCACAGACATTTCTTTCACATTTTGTACAACTTATCTTAGATTTTTGGTCCTTTGAATTTGGGCAAATAGAGCACCTTTTTCTCTCAATTACTTTCTGTTTTTTAGCAGTAGGTTCTTTGCTCTTGGAAGATAGTTTTTTTGGCAAATGTCGAGAGAGATATGGCACCTCTCTGCTGTGTAGTCTTTCAGCAAATCTGTTGCAAGATCTCTCAAAAACTGACTCTGCTTCCTGTGCTGTAAGGATGGATATTTTGAGCATTGATTGCAGCAGTATTTAGTAGTGTAAAGAACAGAACCATCTGCCATCTTTTGCTGATTTTTGCAGTTGAATACGCTGCTGCCATTTGGTCCACCACATCAACAGCTCCTGTTGTCAAATTATAAAATGTTATTATTTCAGGTTTTTTTTGCCTCACCTATCGTTCGTCCAATAGCGTCATCGTTATGCATTGTGGATAAGAGGTTAACAAATTTGTTTTTTAGAAACATACGACACTAAAGTCATGTCTTTCTGGAATGCAAACAAGGATGAATGCACCTTATGATTTTTACTGTTCACAAACTCTTTCGGTATTTCCCTCTTGTTCATTACTCTAATGGGCACTAGAGTAATGTTTTTCTGAAGGAGATATTTTGCAAGTTCATAACTAGTGTACACTAGAGTAATGTTTCTCTGAAGGAGATACTTTGCAAGTTCATAACTAGTGTACCAGTTGTCGACTGTTACATTTCCCCCAGAATTAAAATTTTCTGTTAACCTTTTGACGACTTCAACTGATGAATTATTTACATGATAACGGGCCTTGGGGCTGAGTACCTGCATAAACTTTTAAATTACATGTAAAGAAAGTTCTTGCATCAACAAGAGCGAAAATCTTTTATTCCATACCTAGCTGGCTTTTTTGGCATGTACTGTCGAAATGAACAGCGTCTTCTAAATGGTTCGAGTTTTTCGTCAATTGTAAAATATGATTCAGCTGTTAAAAATCCTGACAATTATACGCAGATGAGCCAAATACATTCCTTATTGGGGCAATTTTTTTGTCCATTTCTTTTCCCATTGCCTGTTTCTAACATTGTCATATCTTGTGCATCTCATAAGAAACAAAAAAACGATAATGAGACATGGTCCTATGAAATATTTTTATTCCCATTCCATCAGTGCGCCATAAATATCTCACATGCACATGGGAGGATTTATGTTTACCACATAATTATAGTAATCCAATAAAGGCTTTATTTTCGTAGTTTTTTTTTTTTTTTTTAAAGCATCGTATTCTCTCTGAAAGCTGTCACAGATAGTGTCAATATATATATTTGTACAGGTGATGATCATATTCAAGATATTTTCATTCAGTAATAAACTCCAAGACTTGAGGAGAAGTTACGTTTTTGGCCACTCCAACATTTCCAGGTAACTTTAAAATATTTCGCAATAAAGTTCGAACATTTTGACGAAATTTTGTTTCCTTCCAAATTATCTTTCCATCATTTCCAATAACACAATCAACTGAATTAGAATCAGTAGCGTCCTCTTCATCAGACTCGATTTCTTCTTCAAATGACGTATTATGCTCACTAAACCTTTCATCACAATTAGACAATAAATTATCACCTTTGATAGATTCGTCATCAGTCGATATTTCATCTGTAATCGTTCCATTTCTTCATCATATGTTAATCTGCGAGCCATGCTGTGCTACGAACTCAGTGCACTTCAAACTTGAAATTAGAAACACATATACTCGCGCCGGGCCTAAGAGGCCCGAAAAATGGCTTATTGTCTGAATAGAATAAAATGAAATTCCGGAAAAGCGTTCTTTGTGTCAAAGGTCACCTTACACTCACCTAGACCAAGTGTGGTCCATTTCAGTATTAATGGGTAGGGTTTACATAGCTTTTTACAAACTAATTGAGCCTCGGAAGCCCGGCACGAGTAACGCCGGGTTAATGTTTTGTTGGCCATATTCAGCTGACCATATCGTATCTCTTAAATACATATTATTATTTTTTAAGTGCAAGGGAAAATGCAGCAAGAGCATTTAATTTAAATCCTTGTTCATAAAAACAAAAGGGGCGTATTGAGAATTAATCATGTTTACGTCAGATGAAAGTCCAGATGTTAGGAGCGTGTTGTGACCTTACTGTATGTGTAATAGGTGCTAAATTGTGCTGCTGCTTGGTGGCAGTTTCATGGTGGATGGGGATGATACTAATTACCTCTTTTTTATGTTTTAATGTATAAAATTTATCTTTTATAAAACATCTTTCAAAATATAACTTACCAGTATGGATGCACACTTTTAAAATAATTCTACTTTAATTAAACTTAGGAGATAATATAATCAATTAATCAATACTGTTTAGGAAATAAATTATTAACTAACTTTGCAGCAATTGCGCAAGTAATAATAACTTGTATTCGCACTAAATAGATTTCAGTTCATACAACATTATATATATATATATATATATATATATATATATATCTTTCAAAATAATACCTTGATGTTTATTTTCTGAAGGCAGTTTTAAATCATTGTAGACACATTTTATAATTTTATTACCATGTAATTTTTATTTGCATTAAATATTTTAAGAATACTTTAAAGCATATAATTAAAACATTGAAGGAAATCCAAGTAAATTTGAAAAGCCACTAATTTTTGTTATTTCAGTTTATGAAAAAACTTTAGGAAGCTTCACAAAATTACTATTACGTATTACAAAGTTATCTGATTATTGTTTTTCCAAATAAAGGAGTGATGATTTAAACTTGCATTATTAAGTACACATGGCTTTTATATTTTATTTTTATTACTTAAATCAGAATTTTTTTACCGTACTAGTTTGTTAAGAACTTCCTTCTTTGGATATACCAATTAAGACGTATTCTTTGCAGTTCTAATTTTTCAAATTTTTATGACTCTCTTTAAGTACCGTAATTTCGCGCGTATAGTCCGTGGACTATCTGTGTTTAAAATGCGAATTTTTGAAGTTGCGGACTATCCACCAGTGCGGATAATACGCTGGTTGTTCACAGTTAAAATCGTTGAAATTTAAAAAACACGCTGTCGTGAGCTGCCGATGATCAAATATAAAAAAAGTGCGAGATTCCAAGAAAACATTCGTATGTATCGTATCGATAGTAAACCATAGAGCATAGTGCAGAACGAATGAGTAGTAGCAAGTAGAGCTCCTAAAATCCAGGCTGGCGCATCAAGCGATGCCGGGATATGAGCGAAAGAAAGTCTTGTATCCCAGTATCCTTCGCACTGCTTTAGCGCAACTGCCGGGAGGGGGAAAAGTAATTGATGCATCAGCTCGGTTTTTAGGAGCCATAGTAGCAAGTACCTGGAGTACAAAAAAAAAAAAGTGTGATTCGTTTACTTATAAAAGCGTGGTTTGGCAACACCGAGTGAGTGGGGTCGAAGGTCACATTTCATTACCACTTATCACGAGTATAGCACGTTGCACAGTATTTTGTTTTCGTATTTTGTCCTTCATCTTCGATAACGTTGATGAAACATCGCCGGGAAAAAGATGGAAATAGAGAAGCGGGCCGTTGTTGGTTTAATCCTAGTATTCGGTGCACATGGGATTTGGCTACTTTTGGCGACTTTATGATGAGCAATGAAAACGGGTCATATACTATGAATAGTTAATGGGTCATTCAAAGAAAATATATAGTTAAACATAGTATATACTATGTATATAGTATATATACTATGTGTGTATAGTATATATATATATATATATATATATATAGACGTTCTTTGGATCATTTTTGGTGTTGGCGATAATTTTAAAAGTCGCGCCAAGGCTGCACCGTATACTAGGATTTTACCCCGTTATTTTGAAGTGGACGAGAAAGCGGTGAGAAATTGGCGAAACAAAGGATGTGTTTAAAAAGCATGGGAATATTGCCGTATTAAAAAAACGTAATTTCGGACGTATAGTACGCGGACTATCTGACGATTTTTGAAATTTTTTTTATATAAAATCGTGTCTGTGGACTATACGTGCGAAATTACGGTAGTTTTAAAATATGTGACATGGCTGTAGAAAATACTCAACTATAAGCAGTTGGCTTCTACTTTGTTTTAATAACATAAAATCAGTGCAGTTTTCTTTCTGATATGAAGTTATGGTACTCACCATTTATTAAAGATTATTTAAGTTTCTTAATGGGAAGCATTAAAATTTAAAAATATATGATTAGAAATCATTAAGCTAATTTTATGTTTTATTTTCATAAGTTCGAAGGGTAAAGTGCAGAATCGCTCACTTATTTGTTTGGCACTTTTTACAAGAGTAAGAAGACTTGGATTTTTGTCAATTTTCTTTGACTTTTTAAGTGAAGACAGGTCGATGTGTACATGGATAAAGTCAAGGGAGTGCGCAATGCCATTTTTTTGCAATTCTGGGATTTTTTTCAAGTGAAAATAGGTCGATGTGTACGTGGATGCCGAGTATGTGGAATTCTTAAATATGCACCAAGCAGTGGGTGATTTTGCACTTTCGCCAGATTGAAAAATATACTTTTTACATTCACTATAAAAAGAACAAAATATGCAATTTGATACAAATCTTATTAATAATTAATTTGGTGCCATATTGTCATTATCAAATCAACCATATTTACCAAAAATATTCCAGCTATCAAGGAAGTTTCAGTTTTTGACTTTGGTCATTAAACTATATTAGATAATGCTCAGCACTGTATAGTAATTTCCTAAAATGGTACTGAGAGACAAATTAAATTTGACGCTTTCCAGTGGAAATGATTTATATAACTGTAAAAGATTTGTAGCTGCACAAGATCAATTTCGTAGTACTATAAATATTAAAAGAATTAATGAAAGAGATTGTCATATAAAATTCACGAACACCAAACCAGAATATCGCTTATTTTGAAGCTTTTCCCCTGAAATGGTCAATTTTTGGTCCCTCTACCTTATACAGTCAAATACTGAAAATCCACCAACTCCTGAAATCTGCATTGCCTCTCAAAATATAAACATTTAGTTTATAGGTTCCAGAAACCGCAACATGGAGTACGAAATATCGACGAAAAAATACTTACTGGATAATGACGTCATAATTACCGAATAATTAATGAGTCATAACAGAATTACCAAATTATTGACATCATGATAAGAGATTTTTCTCTCCAGTGTGTATTGAGGTAAAAAAGCAGACGATTATTTCAACTCTTCTTTCAAGTTCATTCTTCACGTTGTTGTACTTTCTGAGCTTTGTTATTTCACGAGATTGTTTAGTGATGTTTTTTTTTATTCGGATATTTTGTGGATAAATTTAAGAATATTTTAGATTTCAGCGCTTTTTAATACAATGACAGATAAGAAACGCGTTCGTGATTTTACTGCTTGCAGCGTTGAAAAACATAAACACGTTGCATTGACGGTAATGAAAAAGTGGAAATTCTGCTAAAGATGGAGGCAGGTGCTACTGCTCGGTTTATAGCAGAATCGTATGGAATTGCCACATGGACTGTGTATGATATATGGAACAATAAAGAAAAGCTTTTGAAATTTTATAGCAACAGTGATTCTAACGCCAGAATCTGAAACCGGAAAACTTTACATGAGGCGAAATCGGCAAACCTTGATGCTGTCTTGTACGAGTGGTTCCGGCAGCGGCAGAGTGATAGGATACCTATTTCAGGACTATTCCTTAGAGAAAAGGGGAAGCAGATTCATGCTGATTTAAAAACAGAGGAGCCTAATGTAAATGAACAATATAATCAGTTTATATATGTAATAATAATTTAAGTATATAATTAATTATTGTATTAATGTATATAATAATTTAATTAAATGTCTCTAATACGCCATATTTATTTTGTATTTTTAGTCTAAATATTATCATTTCTGTCATGAAATCCGCAAAATCCTAAAATCTGCACAACTTCTGGTCCCAAGCGTTGCAGATTTCTGGACTTCTACTGTATACAGTTATGCATCATAATATGAAAATATTTTCTTGTTTTTAGTATTATTGAACTATGAACTGAAATATGTCTTTATTGCAAATTAGTGTGCTGTTTAAAATCTTAAAATGAAACAAGCAAACCTAAGCGGAGTTTTAACTTCGTAACCCTTTCCTCCGATATCAAATAACCAATGTAAACAGAAAACGAATATAAAGTTAGTGTATATTTTAAACATCTGTAATGTTAAAAGTGATGCTTGAATAAATTCCTAAAGTTTAAAGAAATGATACTTTTTTTCATTTCTTTTTTCATAACTTTTAGAATAGTTACCTTTTCAAGAAAAGGTAACTATTCTAAAATTATGATCAAAAAATAAGATTCAATTTTCTAAAATAATTTAAACTTAACATTGTTTGCTAAAAAGCAACTTTTATATGTTTATTAGTATAACTGAAATCGAAGGTGATTTGATTCAACAAATGTAACTAACTAAAATGCCAAATATTATTCTCCTCTCATGTCTAAAACATTCTTTTAACTGGTGAGTAATGAAGTTAAATTTTTCAAGATAACAAGGGAGAAAGATGGATTCCTAGGATCCCTAAGAATTATGAAATGATTATATTTTCTATATGCCAACAGTCATGGGCAAAAAAAGAAAGAATATCCGGTACTTTTCGGTTTTGCCGGCGCAACCAATAATGGTACAACTGATGCCAAACGGAATATCCACACTGGTAACCTTTTATGCCTCATTTTCAAAACAAGTTGCAGCCATTTCTTATCAGATTGGTTATTTCTTTCAATACTGGCATACAATTACAAGTTTTTTAAGATAGTACAATTTTATGCCCTAAGGCCATTTGTGGTAATTAAAATGCAATCACACCGCTCACCCAAAGGCGAAAATATAGAAAAGGCAAAGTCAAGGGTTAAATTCATCAATTCTAATGAGAATAAACTAGCGAAGTAAAGCACTGTGGTTTTACGTAATTTCTGAATAAGCTATTTGTATGAATTGAAATAATTCTCGCATTTAAACTTGTATTCCAAATTAAGATTTAACTTGAAATTAATGTAGATAATTACTGAGATAATTAGATTTTTGTAGCGTAGTTTACGTGAGATGAGATCACTTGGGGTCACATGATATGAACCGGAGAATCAGCTAGTTGAACCATGAAAGCATAGTAAATTCTTAAATTAATGTCTTTTTACAAATTTATTGTCTTTTATTTATTGACTTCTTACAAAATTTTAAACGACATTAAAATGCTTATGCCTTCAAAATAAAAAAATTCTTGGAACTAACATTTGTTAACATTTTTAAGTGTATACTGTATGTTGTCACCAATAAAGTCTGCTCGGCGAAATTTGCGGCGGCGAAACGAAAAAGTACCGAATATCCTTCCTGTTTTCCCTCTCCAAGGTTGGATTTTCTTCTCATTTCAAATTTTATGACTAAGAACAAGCTATTGAGTTTATGTGAAATCTTTGCTAGTTAGTTGAATTAGTGCTAAAACTGAAATATTTTTTGTGCCAAATTAAAAAAAAATTATGCCCATTTTAGAAACTGCTTTATTTTTACATAATTTGGTGGTATGGGAGGGTGCTCAGGAACCCACAGCATCCCTCCGGGTTACATGTCTGATTAATTTCAGCCAGAGCCACAATCTCTGATGTCAGTTGAGACTAGTTGTTAGTAATTT
This sequence comes from Stegodyphus dumicola, assembly GCF_044657685.1. NCBI lineage: Eukaryota > Metazoa > Arthropoda > Arachnida > Araneae > Eresidae > Stegodyphus > Stegodyphus dumicola. The sequence goes on along the minus strand of NC_140780.1, from coordinate 155,195,618 downwards.
CTCATAGTTGGTTAATCACAGCAATTATGAGTTAGATAATGAATGCTTTCCCCAACATGGGAAATAAAGGATATTTGTGCTTTTTGGAAGTTTTACCAATGCTTTAGGGGGTATATAATCAGTTATTCTCAGAACTAATTAGTAATTTCATTTTAAGATAAAATATGTCCATTATTTTCACTTATGTAGTAAATTTACCTAAAGGCATGTGATATTTTTCATAGTATTTTCAGCAACTCTAAGTAACGTTTTCCTTGGCTGACATGTCATTACGTGCAGGGTGATAGTTGGATGAGTAGACAGTAAAAATATTTTTGATAGTGACAAACTAAACATTAATAAGTGGTTAGATGAAGAATGAAAAATTAGAATGTGAATGCATAGTCATGAGATGCCAAAGTAATTGGTGCAAAAAGTAGATAAAATTTGTGTATTTATTAAGGGCAGAAAGACAGTGTATGACTAAAATAGTTAATAGTGTAAAAAAGGAATTTTCCTGTTTAAACTTTAAAATTAGTTAAAATTCATTCTTGGATTGGCATTGTCTTCACAAAAGCCCAGCACATTTCAGTTTGATATTAGAATTTTTTAAATGTTTCTTACTTGCATGAGATTTTCTTATATATTGTAAGATTTTTGAAATCTTGTAACATATTAACCCCTTCGTGCGGACTGTTATGTCTACGTGCCAGCAACGAACACACTCACTTCCCGGCCGACACGCAGGCGTGCCAGAGCGTTTTCCCGTTCAGCCCTGACTGTCACGTATTTGTGCCAGTGTCCTGGAACGTTTTAAAAACTATAATTTCTGCCACAAGATGGCACTGTATGTCCATATGGTTTCAGATACATGTACATTAGACCTACTTGAAATGAGAGAAGCATGACTCACATACACGTATTTTTTATTATATAAACAGAAGGGGAAATAAATGTTTCTGAATGGCGTGATTTATGGCGTCTCTTTAAATTCGCACGTGGTAGTTGTTTATTGTAAGTAGAGAAGTTTTATTTTCACTAAAGCATTGGGTATTTTGGTTTGCAGTTCAGTTTTTAGAAAATAATTAGATCTTGTTAGACATGAATTCTTTCTGTTTTTACCGTTACAATATCGAAGTGTCGAAAATGTTTAACAGAGCATGAAATAACAGAAATGATGCAAAATATTTCAGATATTGATTCTGAAATTCTGATATTCTGATATTGATTCTGAAAGATTAACTGAAAGACATTTTCCAAAATTTTGTTCAGAAGAGACTGATAAGAAAATGAGACAACGATGCTTCGTTTGTTCACATTCCCAGAAAAATCCTCCAAAACGGCAAATGAGTTATTACAAGTGCAAGGAATGTAACATAGGACTGTGTGTAGATCCTTGTTTTCAAATTTTTCATACAAAAAGAGAATTTTAAGTAATATATTTAGTTTTCAGATGTATAATGTTAAATGTCATAAAATGGTGAGTAATGAAAATAAAATGTGTAAAATATGCATTTAAACAAGAAATAAGGTAGTTAAAGTATATATAAAAATGTCTATAAAGCTGTTTAAATACTCTATAGAGCATTATTAAACAATGCTTTGATGCTTCGGAAATTTCATAGATTTAGGCTTAATAGCAAAAAAGCCCCCAGCCCTGGACAGACGCTCGCGTAAGACACTGCCGGCCTCCGCGATAAGCGTGCGTTTGCGCTACCCGGTGCGAAGGGGTTAAAGATTTTGAAATTATGATGAGACTTCAGCTTCAGAATTAAAGGCTAAAACATGTTTCATGTCTGAAGTATGTAGTTATGTGCAGTGGCCTAAGATTTGAATATTTTACACTTGGCCCATTATTTCCTTAAATATTGCTTCTAATATTTTTCATTGTGGTGTTATATATATTTTGATTGAAGTAATTTTTAAGATTTATTTAACTTTGCAGGGAAGGATAACATGTGCAAATGTACTTAGTGATCTGTATGCGATGGGTGTTACTGAGTGCGATAATTTGCTGATGCTTTTGGCTGTTAGTAATAAAATGAGTGAGAAAGAAAGGGACATAGCTATACCACTACTCATGCGGGGTTTTAAGGTAAGTGTTTTCTTGTATTCAGAGTAGTGCTAGTTTCTGTACATAGGGTAGTTATAATGAATTGACACTGGAAACTACAGTGTAAGTTTGAAATTGCACCTCAAACCTCAGGAAGCACGAGTGCTTGCTTCTACTAGCCATGGCATGCATATAGCAGCAAGACTGCAGCTGGTGTATATACCAGACCTATTTTCAGTCCATCATAAAGTAGAAAACAAGGTTCTTTGAGGTTAATTCAGGGCTGCAGAGCCATTCTGTTGGACCATGTCATCTAACAGAAAACATCTTGACCGTGACTAATAAGTAATTGGTTTCATTATCTAAAAAATTGTTATGAATGTTTTGCAGAGTTGTAGCTCTCACACAAATAGGATATGCAATAGCCACCTAATAAACCACCATTAGCTGCATATTCACCACACACTTATTTTCTTGGAGAGTAATTTCTTAAGACATATATTTTTGATTTTCACAACACTGTGGGTGTAGCAATTCTATATACGCTTACTGTGTTTTGAAAACAATGGACAGTGTAGTGTAACTGCAAGACAGTCACTCTCAGGCAAGTGATAGTAAGAAAGTGAATGTGCATTTCAGCAAGGCCTTTGTATAAGATTTGAAATCCTTTTAGTTTTGAATGGTGATTGGCCTAGAACTCTACGCAATGCAGATGACATTGTAGGTTAGTTTTTCAGTGGCAAAGTTTAGAAAAAAATGATAACTATTTTTAGAATAAAGAGGGAAATTACTAATTTAGAGTGTCATATTTTTTATCTTATGTACACACACATATAAATTAAGTTTCAATAAACCAGTAGCTACTTTCTTCTTTCACTTTAGCTCCATCCGCACATAAGGAACATTTTCAATTTTGACTGTATCTTTTTTAAAATTTTAGCCAAGTGTTTTTTAGTTCTGGGCTGTTAGGATTGGGCTGCTACAGTTTTGTCTTTCCTAATTAAAATCTTTCTATATATTAAATTTCTGAATTGCACATTGGTTAGTTCAGAGGAAAGCTGTTTATCATTAGATACCAAGCCTCTGATGAAGATGTCATGGGAATTGTAATTATTATTATTATTATTATTATTATTTTAAGTTGTTTCTCATAACAACTTTAAAAAATAATTTTGTTGTTGTTGTTGTATTTTAGAGTGGTTAGTTGCACTGCTTTGATCAAGTTTCATTTTTGTTTTTAAAATCAGTCTTGCTTTAGTTTTAATTTTACCACAAGATGATTTAATTAAAAAAAATTTACTTATGCCAACTTTACCCAGCAGTTGCTTACACTGTTTGGAACGATTTTCATTTTTGTGTACTTTACTGTATCTGAATATTATTTTTGAATTTTCTTTGACTTTTTATTTTATTAGCTTTATATTCCTGATAGGTTCTTTTCATTCTAAATTTGTTATAAGTGGTTCTTATTTAAAACTTACCTTCACTCTTAATGATGTAGCTGGAGATGCAGAGCAATGGGTCTTTGTGTAACTGCAATTTGGTTTTATTCTATCTTCTTCCAAAATTTCAGCTTTTATATGTGACAGTATTGTCTGAAAAAGAAAGTTTAAAAGAATTAAAAGTTTTTTTGGGGGGGAGGGTAAACACACACCCTTTTTTTTTAATGAGGTTGTATAAAAAAACTGCCACAAAAAATATCTGAAACTTGGAAGTTGGTTTAGTTTATATAGTCCAAGAGCATTTATCGAATTTTTAATATATGAGTGTACATCTTTTTCAAATACTAGAGGTCAACGTCTGTTTTGTAAAGCTGAAGAAAACAATGTAATTAATAATAGAGACAGTCATACATAATGATCAGTTATTAATTATATGCAGAATAAGAAAAATAGTACTTTAAATTTTTCCTGACCTCTCCAAAAATTGCCATATCAGTGATAAAATTAAAAATGGTATTAATTATGTAAATGCTGTAATTACATGATCCATCAAATGAGTTGATTAGAAATATTTGCTCGTTCAAAATAAATTATGAAAATGGACATTTTAACAAAAATTTTGGCATGACAATAAGTTATCTGATTGATTGCATGCACATGGTGGATTAGAAGCTTAGGGCTTTTCCTATGTGTAACTTAACTGGGACCACCTTCTTTTCAAAAGGCCTCCATGAAGGTATCCTTCCTTTGGCTTATAGCAGTTGTGTGCTATGCCAGAATTAAAAATCAGTTGACCAATCATTTGACATCAAGTTAGGCAACATTGTTAACTAAGTGCAGTGATTGATGGTTTTCACTTGCAAAACTGTTTTTAAGGAGCATGCAAGAAGTTCTGTTGTTTAAGAGTTTGTACATCAGAGATGTGATGGTTGATCATTGCAGTGATTTTCATGACATCATTTCTTAAATGTTATACATGTGATTTTTATAAGCATCCAGTCAAAAAAATTACTTTGGTAAAGTCTAGTAATAAATGCCACCCCAGAATTCTTATAGTAATAACTACACAATTTTTAGTAATTGAATAATAATAATTGAAGGATTTGATTTATATATAAATGATTTAAAATGTTTGCTTTTTATTATTATTATTATTATTATTTAGAAATATTCAAAAGAATTGTCATCTTAATTTGAAACATGTCTGAGAGAATTTTTACAGTTCATTCGTCCCTCTCTCTTTCTACTTTTCTAATAGCTTTGTTCACGTTTGAATTAAGCCAAATGATAAATTACATTTGTATAAATAAACAAGTGAAATGTTGTGCAACCTATGCTTAGCAAAGTCTGAAAAGCAGTTATATTTTAGGATTGTGCATATGAAGCTGGAACTAATGTAACTGGAGGTCAAACTATTATAAATCCATGGATGACACTTGGAGGTGTTGCTACTGCTGTCTGCCAGACAAATGAATTCATAATGTATGTATAGTAGTTTTATCAGGGTTTTTATTTTATTTTTATAATCTGTATTTGTCGAGTGGTTACTGTAATTTTAGTGCTGCTAAAACTTTGTGCCAGACCAGTGAATTCATAATGTATATATAGTAGTTTTATTAATTTTGTATTTTTATAATCTGCATTCGTGCAGTGTTTAATATAATTTCAATGCTGCTGAAATTTTATTTAATATTTTTATGAAAGCAAATTGCAGAATAAGCTCATCCAATTTGAGTGAGGATAGGGGAAAAAAAAAAAAAATTAGTGGAAACAATGTCTAGTACGTTATATGTGGTAATTCTTAGAAAAAGAATATGTTGCTCAGAGTTAACTGTGCTTCGTATTATTTCCAGACATTTGATTGTTTCATTATGCATGAAGAAAAGCATCATCTTTTTTATATCTAGAAATCCTGATATGGTTGTTAATGGTTTTGACAAAGTTGTTATTACTGAGTTGACTTTACTAAATTATCTCTGTATCTTCTGAATTTTTTATTTTATGGTTAATCGTTTTTAAAATTGTTTCTTTAAGAAATTAATCTGTTGAAGCGTTTTCATTTTGAAAATGCATTATATGAATTTGATAATTTTGTGGCAAGTGTTCAATTTTAATTTCTACACAAATTATTTCGTGTTTGTATTATTTTGAAATGAGCTCTTATATGTGTTTGAATATCTATATGCAGTTAAGATTGCCAACAGTAGTTCAGCACCTTATAATTTTTCAAGCCTTTGTAATTTAAAAAAGAGGTATATATATATATATTCAAATTAAATCTTTCATTCCTGGAGCAGTAATAATAGTTTTATGAAATCTGTCTCTGTCTAGCAGAACCTATAATTTTGTGTGTTCTGCATTGTGTATCTTTGAATGTCATCTGATAGGAGAATGAGGAAACTGAAGTGGTGTAAGTTATTTCTGCTATTTCATTTAGTTAACTGCATTACTACTACTTTTTTGTTGCTGATAGTTAACTTGCCTACACGAAAATCAAACAAAAAGCCACGCAGAATCCTCCACTAGTAATTAACACTTGGCTATAAGAAAGTTATATTAAATAAAAAAAATTTTACTGCTAACTGCCAGCATTACTGCAGGAATCTTATTAATGTTCGAGATTAAATCTCATTTTTCCAGCCAACAGTAACAGTAATTCAGGCAATACTTTTTTTATCGCCAACTCCATAGAATCACTATACTGAAGTGTTTTCATGAATCTGGCTATTATTTTATCTTCATACATCTGTAAGTAACAAGCATCTTGAATTTAAATTAGTCTTTGTGAAATTAAACCAGCATAGAGCATCTTGCTATAGAAATATGCAGGCTAAGTCAGAATGAATCATTTTCTTAGATTATAGCAAGCAATGTAATTTGCACACATTTACCAGTGTTAAATCAAACTTTGAAGTTTCTTGTCATGCATTACAGAGACTACCAAGATCCTTTTGTCATGTGGCACTCAGTCTGTACTCCAAAGGAACAAACAACAACAGTCTTCTTTCAAATTCATCAGATGCCATTCCATGGGATTTTGTTGGGGGGGGTCCTCCCGAGAAATTTATCCTTGCGCCCCATACACCACATGTATTGTTTTTGTGCTGCTATTACCATCCAACTTTGAACTCTGTTAAATTTCAAATTAAACCTTGCTGGCTATTTTATGGAAAAGTATCAAGCAGTTTAAAAATGTCTTAGGTATTGAAATCATTTGTGCTTTCTGAAATAGTACTAAACTGCATGTATGTTGCGCATGATCACATTTATGTTTAGAACTTAATCCATTTGTTTAAAAAGTGTGAAATTTAGATTAATAAATGGCTTAATTTAGTATTAATTTCTAGTAATGTATTTTCCATGCAGCCCAGATAATTCTGTAATTGGAGATGTTTTAGTCTTGACCAAACCTTTGGGCACTCATGTTGCTGTAAGTGCTCATCAGTGGCTTGAACAACCTGAGCGATGGAATAGAATCAAACTGGTTGTTAGTGAAGAAGATGTACAGAAAGCATATCAGAGAGCCGTGGATAGTATGGCTCGATTAAACCGAATTGGTAATTTTTTTTTTTTTTAGAACACTTAATGTAATGCCATTTTGCATTTTTGTTACTTGATGTTTGATATTTTGGTTTGTAATTATAATAGAGCCTCTGACAGTTATCTGCATGTGAAGAGATGTTTGCAGAGGATTTTATATGAAAAAACTGTCTTGCAGTTAACTTATGATAGAAAAACTTGAAACAACCATTCGGCAGAATGATCTGTACCTATTATAGCTAAGACACAACTTCCTGAGTTTTGAGTCATAATTTGTATCATTGCTTGAAACTTGGAATACTAGAATTGTAAAGAATAGTATTACTATTTTATGGTCCCTAATTTTGCAGCTTATTTGCAGACATAATGTAAAAATATTAAAGGAGATGATGGTACACCAATGAAAATTTTTAAAGCATTTTTAGTGGTTTCTTTGAAGTTAAATATAGCAGGGTGCCAGAGGAACTTGAACAAAATGTTCTCGTGGTTTATGACAGTAATGAAACTAAGCAGTCATTGCCTTCTGGCTTGCAAAATTCTCATTTGATGAACTTATTGCTAATTTGAATTAGATTCTTAAACAGTGGAATATTTTTACTTGTAGTTAAATTTTAGCAACTTGAATTTATATCATCCAAGCTTTTTGAAGCCTTTTAGCAAAGTGAAAACATACTTCGCTGGCTATTTCTGGTGCACCTTTTTGGCACCTTTGGAGTGGCTAACCTTTTGGGACGAGTACCTCTATCTGTATGCCAAAATCTAAAACAGTTTATAAAAAGATTGTCTTGCATGGCAGTTTAAAATCAACTCAACCAGATTCACATTTGCTGTCATTTGAGAACAGACATGGCAAGATGTAAAAGTGCTAGAGCAAGGCAACTCAGACTCTGACCATGCTTTCTTGCTTTATTATTGTGCTGGCATGAGGTAAAGCCACTTTCCAGCACTATTATATTCACTAGTGTTTCAGTAGGGTTTTTATAAATTTTGATACAGTTCATGAAGACATTATTTTTTCTAATTTTAAAAATTTTCAATAATCTCCAAGTGCCACTGTTAAAACTCCGTTGTGCATGCTATGGGTTAGCCTTCCATGTGCTAAGTCGACAAAAAATACCATAATAATCATAGTGTTGAAGGTACAAATATAGAACCACCTTCTTCAGCTGCCGAAAGGCAAATGACAAAAGTTTGAACTTTATTCAGTTGGTAACAGTGGGAGGAACAAAGAAGATATTTTAGTGCCATCTGTAGATGAAAAATTAAAGCTAATCTTTTGTCATCTTTCACCGAGTATAGCTTTGTTTTTGGAGAATGGTTATATGAATACAGCAAAGCGAATGCCTTTATGGAGGATTTTCTGAGGTGAACAGGCTCATATTTGTTTTAAAACACGAAAACTAAGTGCAACCAGTCAACTCATGGGTTTGAATGCAGGTCAAACAACCAGTATTCATCAGTCTTAACCATTCAGCCACTGGTGAGGTTAAAGAGTCTGTGTGTATTCTTGTGTAGCATACACCCTGAACCCTACACTGAAGACGAAGTAGCGAATTCTTGCTGTCTTTAAAAATAAATACTGTGGAAGAAAGGTTTAAAGAACCTTTTTATAAAACAGATGCACACATTTCATGCTCTTAAATGGCCACCATTTGTGGCTGTGTAACAGGAAAATATGATTGTAACAAATCACTAGTAAATTAAAGAGTTCTAACGACTGGCTTCTTAGCTTAACTAATGCTAAATCAACTGCACACAGCAAAGCCAAGCCGAGAAATATCAGTATAAACTGAAAAGTGTCTAACACCAACCTGGAGAGCTAATATTTTAAACTCGCAGCATAAAACTCGGAACTGAGTCGTCTACTGCTTCTGAAACACATTTAGAATTTGAATCTATGTCATACAAAATTTACATTGCAGCAGGAAATTGAAATCAAGAAGGAAAGAAAAGAAAACTAAAAATAACTGGTTAGAATAAAATAAATCCTTACGATGTATGAAAGAATGAAGCTGTGCAACTATCAAATAATCAGAACAAATTTTAATTCTGTAATATTAATTGCTGTGTTAACCTGTAGGGAAGGGGTATGAGTCTTACCTTTTACTTTCAGTAATAATTGTTTCATTAAATGCTAACTAATGTTTGAATGGCTAAAACAGCAGAACTCTGCCGAGTTTGATACGGGCTCATTTTTTATACTGTAGAGGGCAGAATATACGAGTTTTCGCTTTTATTCATGATAACCATCTTTTTCTTTTGAACTAGCTGGGTTTTCGTAATGTAGATCAGCAGTGAATTAGGAGTCTTCGAGTAATTTTAATGCTTGCATATTCGATCAGTTGCTATCATTAAGCATCTAAAACTCGATTTTTCTCATCATAATTTTAAAATAATCCTACGAAGATATTTTAATGCAGTGTAAACACAGTGGCAGCTATTGTGTTAAAATATCATTGTAGGTTTTTTAGGTTGTTGAACATTTACTGGGAACTGGTGATTCAAATATATCTTAATAAGAATTAGTGCGAATAATTTTTTGAAAATATTTCAAGATTTCATCATTTGCTGTTTCATAAAATCTTGCTTTTATGAAATATAGCAATCATGTTTGAAAAGGAATCTCAAGATATGCTTGTGTAGTGTTTAATACAAAGCTATCAGACCTTTGTATAATCTTAACTCAGTGTAGAGCATATAAAACTGGATGCTTAGTTGTCTCTTAAATTTCGAAGCAATTAGTGAAGATAAAAGCATGACATTTTGATATTAATATAGAAGGATTCTAGTGGTAAATAATTTTCTACCATTCGTTAAAGTATTTAATTTTATACTCAAGGTATTTAACTAGTTTGAGTATATCTTAGATGTATATTGCCATTTATCCTATGCCCATATTTAGGGAATGCTGTAATGAGTTTTTTTATTTAGTAGAACTGAATAAAACTTTAATATAGATTAAACACTTGGAAAGCAAGAACATGCGGAACGCAGTTTTGCACGTATGCATTTTCTTAATTGCCTCCATTTAATTTCTTCGACTTAAGAATTTAAATTATGTGCGGTATGCTGCAGAACATCGACTCAATTCCAGTAGCCCTCTATTAATGACTGGTTTGAAAAATCATTAAAAAAGTCGAGCGTTACCTTAGAGCGGCAAAACCTGAGCTTTAAAGTTTTCTTAATTCTCAATAATGCTCCAGGGCTGGATCAAGGAATTAGAAAAATATTTAAAGTGTATTATATCAGACATGTTTATATTATTGTAAATAAAGCTGTGGATGAAAGAAAGCATGATGTGCTAGTTTCATTTTGGAAGCAATTCAATGTAAGATACTGCATAGAAATTAAATTCTCATGGGAGCAATTGAATGACTACTACTACTTACTGGCAATCAATGCTTGCTGGCTCACTCACCAGATGTTTTCAAAAGTTTTAAAGTATTTTGATGAGTTGAAAGTGAAGCGAAAGAACTTGGCGAAATAGAAATTGCAAAAGCAGTAGGTGGCGATGGATTTTCAGATATGGAACAACTCAAAGAATTTGTCTAGAATGACAATTGTTAAATAACAAATGAAAAATTGGATAATCTTTTAACAATAGCCGATGGTTGGATTACTGATAGTGAAGAAAGTAAAGAACCTTTAATGTATAAAATGGCATAAAAATTGCACAGGAACTGTCTGGTTTTGCAATGGAGAAATGAAGAAAGAAGACACTTTATGAGAGGTATTGAAGAGATTTACAAAACATTTAATGAATTGCATAAGCACATTGTCCCAAGCAAAAATAATTGTATCATGTACCTACTTATTAAGCAGTGATAAAAGTCCTTTCATTTAACCACTTGTGCTAAAAAGACATGCCATGCACGTCGAGATGCTTTTGTCTCAAACCGCGAGCGCCGTGAACACCACGTCGATAGGCATTTAATGCAAAAATGAAAATAATGTGATGCACACATTGCCTAACAACGAGATTGTTTATTTCTTGAGTTACAGCTCTGGCTTGCACTCGCAGATGCGGAGCAACGTAAATGAGACTTTACTGCTTGTTATATTGTAGCACACGGCACCGCAACCATGAAGTTTAGTCGTAGCGCAAGTGCTTAACAGTTACATTTTATCCCTTGTAATTGTAACAGTATTTAGATTTGTATAATATATGCATACTTTCTAAATCTGAACAGTACCTAACCCATTTTTCTTTAGAAAGTTAAAATTGTAGAATATGATTTTGTCATGTGCACAACACTTTAATGATATAACCCCATGTTCAGCAATTGTTTACTATATATATCATTTGGCAATTAGTTCTGCTGTTAGTAATTCATTGTAATTTTTTTTTTAAATCTAATAATATGGTTTTCATGTAGTTTCCTTTTGTTGTATTTCCTTTAAGTTATGCTGTATGAAGTATTTTTTTCATGTGCAAATTTCCTAAAAGCAGTGTACTTACAAGTTAGCATTTTAAATGTGGCTGGTTTGTTTATCGTATTTCTTACTATATGCTTGAAATGTTTGATAAATAATGATATAATAAAATACATAAAATTTTCATCAATTGTATGTGCTTGATAGTTTATTATTGATGTTAACTATTTGTTACTAATTTGAACTAATTTTTAATGTGAATTTTCTCCTAGCTTCTCGACTTATGCACAAGTATAATGCCCATGGTGCTACTGACATAACTGGCTTTGGATTACTGGGTCATGCACAAAATTTAGCCAAAATACAGAAAAATGAAGTTTCTTTTGTCATTCATAACCTTCCTGTTATTGCAAAAATGGCAGCTGTCGCTAAAGCATGTGGAAATATGTTTCAACTTCTTCAAGGGCATTCTATTGAAACTTCAGGTATTTAAAAAAGTAAAATTCATATCAGTATCAAGTAGAAGGATTGATAAACTACACTTGTTTCATAAAATAGAAGTGTAATTTCTGCTTTTTAATTATGTCAATAAAGTTTGTGTATAAAATGCCTATAAAGAAAGCCCATTTAAATTGTAGTTCAAACCAGTCTGGGTTTATTATTATAAAAGGTAGTTGCCTATTCCAAATTTTTCCTCTGTATTAACAGTAGACTTTGATGTAATGAAATACTGCTTTAAATTTTTGGAGTCTGAAAGTATCGTAATTGACGGCATATAAGACGTACCCTTATTTAGACGGCCACACACAAGGAAAGAAAAGTTTCAATAGCGTGGTTTCTTTTAGTTCTCGCGTTTCGTAAAAGCCAAATAAACAATTATTGAATGCAATTACCTTCACGTATAAGACGCAGGTTACTTTTTTGAGACCAAATTTGGGAAAAAAAGTGCGTCTTATATGCCGTCAAATACAGTAATTATTTATATAATTGGACATCTGTGTTTTATTGTATTTCATTCATTGTTTTAGTTAGAAAACAGAGTTTAACAGGTACTGCAAGTTTGGAAGCAGGAAAGCTGTGTCTGACTGGTGTATGCAACTGTCCATATTGTGTCAAAACTTGTTAACCCTTTGGCGTGGGGTGGTCATGCTCTGAAACCACCAATTTTTGAATTTTTTTCTCCTCTTTTCGAAATTTTTGAGTGAAAATCAATTGATTACTGATCTTTTACCTCTAAATAACACAAAATGACTGCAGAATCATACATATTTTAGGTCTTAGCACTTCAAATTGGATGTCTTTTAAAATTTGTTTTAAATGAGACAAATTAACTTCCTTTTATTAATATAAACAACTTTAAATTTTAAAAGTTATTCATCAAACATCATGATTTCTCTCATAAACAATAAAAAACTGCAATAATTAAACTGCATGTATTAAAAAATCCTCTATATGTATGGCTTTGCTTTGTGGTTTCATGGCATGGCCACTGCGCCACTAGAGCATTGTGTCAGAATGCTCACAATCCTATAGAAGCTCGGTGGTTGCGCCTTGAAACCACTGCTCTTCACAATGCTGATTGTGTTTTATCAAATATGAATGTTTATTTTTACCCAGATATAGATAAGGGGCTAAGAAACCACAGAGTTATTTTATTACTAAACAATACATGCACCTGCCCAGTAAAAAGGTCTTTCTTTTCCAGAGACTTTCTTCTGACCTTAACACTTACTTGCCTCCCAAGCTAGTACTGTGATTTTTATAAATTATTTCCTGTGAGTTAAATTGAATGTAAATATAGTTTGATATAATTCAAAAAAGAAATCGCATAAAGTTTTATTTACATTAAAAATATTTTCTGATATTTTGGAACAAAATACGAATAAAATGAGTATGAATGGGAAACGAATGCTATGTACCAGAGCCAAAAAGACCAAGCCCCCCCATTAACATAAAAAACCACAAATTTCATGTGCCACATGAAAAGAAACTAAATAACACTGGACATATACCAGTGAAATTTAGATCCAGGCAGTGTACATTTTGTAGCACAAGGAAGGAATCTTATAGAATAAGTTACATGTCCGAAATGTGCAATGTGGGTCTATGCAGATACCAAAAAGACAAACATGCTTTGAACAGTGTCACAAAAAAAAAAAAAAAATTCTTCTTTGAAATTAAAGGGAAAAAAAATTTTTTTAATACTTATTTTACTGAGTTTTTTATCCATTTAGCCAAATGTCCTTATTATGTAGGTACTTACATTTTCACTGCTACAGAAAAATTACACAAATGTTTATTTTTTAATTTTTTCTGGCGATTTATTTAGTAAAATAATGTAAAAAAATTGTATATAATGCAATTCTTACATGCATTTTTTTTAGAATTCATAAATTTTGTCATTTATTGCAAATGCGCATGGAAAAAGGTAAGTTTTCCCCTACTACCTCAGTAGGTTTCAAAGTCCTAGATGCACAGTGGTTTCACAGTGCAACCACCACCCACAGAACAATGGGCAAATGGGCAAGAGTAGATTTTTTTAATTCATATATTATTTGTCTCTAGGATCATAATATTCAATTTCTAGAGTTTTTAGTTAAAAAAATTTTTTAAATCATATGCCCGTCAAAGGGTTAAAATGAAATTGCCTATTTCAGTATTTTCCATGTTATGTTCAAGATATTTGACATAAAGTAAGAATTGGGGAAAAAAAAAGGACTGTGAATCATGTGTTATTAAAATTCTAACCTGTTCTGTCAGATACAGGAGAAGAGGATGCATTCTGTCATATTTTTATTTTTACATCAGGCATACAGACACAAGTTTCAGACAGTCATGTCTCCCATTTGAATTCTACGAGATGTGCACATATATGTCTAAGTGACTAAAAGGCCTGTTAGTTGTGGCTGCAGATGTTGCAACTATTCTAACCAACCCCTTTTTGGCCTATGTTGTTGAAGAAAATCCACTTTTCATAAGAAGTGAGGATCCAGTCCAGAATTTTGTCTGAGCATTATTATTCGAGCTGATTAGTGCATGCCTAAACACGTCTGTCCTTATGTGCTTGAGTCAGCTCATGCAGCACCCAGCGATTGAACTCGTACATCAAGTTTATGTGATGCATAGTGCAACTAACGGACATGACACTAACATGTAACTCCTTAGCAAGCTCTCGAGTGGTGACAGATTTATCTCCCACAAATTCTTGCGGGCTGGCCAGAGCACGCTGCTTTTTGAATCTCATAGACCTTGATTTTGAACTTTTGGTACCAAACCTTCACAGTGTCTTATGATACAACATTCGTACCTAAAGCTGTACACGTGATTTGGTGATATTCTGTAGCTGACTTATTGCAATAGAACTAGAAGGAAATGTCATTTTAATCTGGTAGCATTTTCAGACACCTTGTACTTAATGACAGTCATATTTTTTTTTTACAAATTTCACAACATTGTGTTCTAAACTAAGACTCTTAATCCTTCGACAAAATGTGATTAAGCACGCCAAATCGAACTGTTTGCGCAGTCAATATTTGTGGTGTAGGAAATTTTTGTTAAACCCTGATATTATCAGTTAATTGCATCTTCAAATGATTAAATTATTTGGTTGTGGCAAAGCATTCTGGAGCTTATGGAAAAGAAAGCATTTGTGGGATGAAACTAGTCTTGTGTTTACAGTTTGCATGCAGCTAGCCTGTTCAATGGCCTGGAAGGGGACTGCCATTATTTTGTTGGCTTCTCAGCCATTCCACTATAAGATCAGTAAAGGAACAGTATTAATGAATATGAATTAATAAATGATTTCACTGTACTTGCAGATTAGTTATACTATCCATTATACTGAAATGAATGTTGTTTTTATTTTTGTATCTTTTATTGGAAAGTATATTAAAAAAAAAAAAAGCGAGCATATGATGTTAAATTGATAAAAATTCCCTTTGTGGTCAGTTTATGATGTCACCTAAAACTATTAAATTTCGACGTTGAGTTTTCATATCATTGGTAAATTCATATCACTGCTGATTTTTAATATTTTCATGCTCATTTAACATTTTCTACCACTATTTTATTATGCTTCTGCTAAAACTTTTATCTTTCTATTTAAAAAAAAAAAATGTGTCTTTCAGGAGGTCTTTTGATATGCTTGCCTCGGGAGCAGGCCGCTGCATATTGTAAGGATATTGAGAAACAAGAGGGATTTCAATCTTGGATCATTGGCATAGTCGAGAAAGGCAATCGCACAGCAAGAATCATAGATAAACCTCGAGTGATTGAAGTTCCATCTAAAGAAAGGGATGGGGAGCTTTGGTAGAAGCTCTGGCATTACTCCAGTTTTTGATCATTCCATAAAAATTTGTTGTAATTCAATTGTTTTCAATTATAAAATTGACATATGCGAGGTGTAACATTGTGAACTCATTCTAGCCACATTTCTGTGAACTAGGATGGTGTATCTCAAACATTGGCATCTGTAATAATTATTCAAGATTAATTTACATTCTTTGGGAAATAAATAAATATTCATTTGCACAATTTTTCATGAGTAATTTCTTTCATTCACTCAACATTCACTAAGCTGAATAGAGAAATTTGGCTAAAGTGTACTATCAATCTGTGTGATTGAGGCAAAATTGCCATAGGTGTCTTTAACAGTGATCTTTGGTTGTGCTAAATGAATCTGAAATTTTCTGGTAACACATTTTAAATGAAACATATGTAATATTAGAAACATAATTAAAAAATCAACCCTGCTAAACAAAAAAAGAAAATATACACATTTCTGTTGTATAAATAATGAAAAAATACATATCTATAAAAATGTGGAATTGTTCTTTGTGCATATATCCATAACGTATTTGTGTGATTTAAAGTGGCCTGGTTGCACTTCCTTATTTGAGGAAAAATTTAGTTCTCTTACATCCATACGTGTGTATTTTTAAGCTTGGCAGTAATCTACAGAATTTTTTAAAAGATGTTTCAAGTGTGTTTTAGATTTTGATATAACTCATTGTAGAAGGGCCTTCTGAATACATTGCATTGACATAGCAAAAGATAGCAAATTTTCTGAGGGTTTTCTGTAGTCAGCAGATCATATAATAGTCTAATAAATATGTAAGATTGATTTTTATCAGTTAACTTTTATTAATTTTAACCAGTGGAGTACTGTAACCATGTGAAATCTGAAATATTTGTGTTCCATTCATGCATCATTTGCTTATTGTTGACAGCAAGAGGTTAGTTGAACAATTGAAGCTGGAGATTTATCTTTAGATGCAATTTTTGTATCAGAGTCTTTAAGTACTTAACAAATATAATTTCATACAAATAATTGCTCCTGTTGTCAGGTGATTTAAGTGGTAAAATGTGAATGATCTGCAAATTTATATCCATAAAAAGTAATTAATGCCTTTTAGATTAGAATTTTAAAAAAATCACCTCTGAGAGAACAAAATTGGTGATCCAAGTGTTATTGTACCTGTTCTAAGGAACTGTGTATAAATTTCCTTCAGTTAATTTGAAAACATTCTTTCTCCTCTACTGTCAGTCCTGCTCAGTTTGTTACCTTTTTCTGTTTCGTGTGACATTACATGGTATGTTTATTATAAATAAGAATATAAACTTAATAATGTAAAATATTACCCCTAAATAGCAAGACTTAACAGCATATCTAGATATTTTCAAATTCTAAATTAACACTATTTTTGAATCCTCTCATGAAGAACAGTATTTAATAGTTGAATTTGTATGATTGTGTATTTTAGTCACTGTTTTCATAAACTTTCATTCATTAAGGGGGTATTTTACATCATTAAAGAAAGTAAAATATTTCACTTTTTAAAAATGTTTTGCAGTTAAAATGTACAAAATATTTTGTATTTCATTAAGTAAGGAAAAGGGCATTTATCAAACAAAATGAAATAAGGAAATTATTTTTTACTTAAATATTTAACATATTTCTTTTTCAGCTAAAGTAGTAAATTGAACTTTATTTTTATTTATTTAGGTTTTAAAACTAGAAGAATAGTAAGTAGCATATATTTCTCATAAAGGTTTTTAGGATAATTATCTCCCTACATGTCATACATATTCATCTGAATTGATTCAGCACATTCTTAGAAAATCTATGGGCTTTTATGTCACTTAAATTGTTGAAAATTTTCAAAATGTCATTAGATTAACCAGCTTACCTATATGTAATGTTAGGACAAATGTTCCACATAATTTAGAGTACTTTTACTTAAAAATTTTTTAATTTTCATGAAAAATAATTTAAGATTTTCATTAGCGTTTTAAACCCAAATGTTTGAGAAAAATATGCTTCAGTTGCTAAGTTTTCCAAATAACTGTTTGAAACTCGTATCAAAGTATGTTTTTTGCAGAAATTTGTGACTTTTTAATAAATTAGATTTAGTGTTAGTATGTTTAGGAAATATATCAATAGTGTCTGCTTTGTAAAGTAGGTATTCAGTGTGGTGGTATGGTTATATTCAGAAAAACAACCATAACATTTATATTAAGTGGGATTGCTATGTGGTTGCTTTATTGGGAGGTTTACCTCCATTTATCCTGCTTCACAGAGAGGGTTTTAGTTTTATATATCCTCATGGAAACATTTCCTGTTAAATGAGCATACCGATTGAATCAATTATAAATGTACAGTGGATGGACAAAAATATGGAAACACCTTGTGAAATGCATGTTTGAAAAGAAAGATTGATTTTAATGAAATGTGTAGGTGGTGCTGGCGTGTTTGACTACTGACACCACCTATACAACTTCGTAAATGTGCTAAACAGTTTAGTTGTCGTCGGAGTACTGTTATGTGAGGTTGTCATTGCATTATGTCAGAGTTAACAGACTTCGAATGTGGGCAAATTGTTGGAGCACGTATGGTAGGTGCTTCCGTAAGCAAGGTAGCCGAGGTGTTTAGTGTTTCAAGAGGTACTGTATCAAAGATTTATTCCGCATATTTGAAAAGCGGAAAAACATCATCTGCTAAATCACAGCGCGGACGAAAGTGTGTCCTGAGTGATCGTGACAGACGATCATTAAGGGCAATTGTGACAAAAAATAAGAAGACCACAGCTGCAAAAGTTACTGCTGAAATGAATGTTGTGAGCTGCTGACCGAACCCTGTGAGTACCAAAACAATTAGAAGGGACCTTCATAAACAGGGAATTGCTGGCCATGCTGCAATTGAGAAGCCACTCATCAGTGATGCTAATGCCCGTAACAGGAAAAGGTGGTGTTAAAGTCATAAAGCCTGGGCTATAGAGCATTGGAAGCGAGTAATATGGTCTGACGAGTCTTCTTTCACATTGTTTCCCACTTCTGGCCGAGTTTACGTCTGGAGAACGCCATCTCAAGCCTATAATACAGACTGCTTGTTGCCAAGAGTGAAACATGGCGGGGGTTCTGTTATGGTTTGGGCAGCCATATCGTGGTTCTCTGCTAGCCCCATGATAACTGTGTCAGGGTACATGACTGCGAAGACTTATGTGAACATTTTGGCCGATCAAGTTCATCCCATGGTACAAACTTTGTTCCCCGATGGTGATGGTGTCTTTCAAGATGACAAAGCCCCTGTTTATACAGCTCACATTGTCCAGGACTGGTTTTCTGAGCACGATAATGAGTTGTCCCATCTCCCCTGGCCACCACAGTCACCAGACCTGAATATTATCGAACCTTTGTGGTCTACATTGGAACGGAAAGTGCGTTCTTGTTATCCACCGCCAACATCGTTATCTGAACTTGCCACCATTTTGCAGGAAGAATGGTATAATATTCCCTTGGCAAACATACAGGAACTGTATTTATCCATTCCGAGAAGACTGCAAGTTGTTTTGGATGCCAACGGGTTTCCTACACCATATTAAGCAAAGAAACGCGTTTTTTAAAGGTGTTTCCATATTTTTGTCCAACCCCTGTACATAAAATTTTGATCCATGATTCCATTTCATTTTTTGTATGTTAAATTTATCAAAATCTTACTGACCAAGCTTGGCCTAACTGACCCCTTAAATGTGGCTGATATTGAAATAAACAGTGATTTTACATTTGATAAATTACAATTTAAAAAAGAACCATGCTCTGCTTTTTTTCTTCTTAAGATTCAGTTTTATAATTCCTAAGTTGTATGGCATGCATAATCATTTTAATCAGTTGCAAAATACTCGTGTGTTGTTTATTCAGAGTTACGGAACAAAAGGCAGATGGCCCATTTCTACGATTTACTGTTGTATTAATGCGCTACTTTTTGGAATAGGCAACAGTTATCGGGAAATACTTCAGCAATATGCTACATTGATGATATATGCTGCACAAAAATATAGACAGTTCTATATCTCCTGTTGTACTAGGCTGATTGATGAAATTCAAATTGCATTTTTCATGTCTTGAAATTGCAACCTAAAATATATATTAGCAATAATATTAACCTAAAATATATATTTATGTATAGCAGTTGTTCTAATGTAGGTATTTTGACACAAAATCGGAATTTTTCTCAAATCACTTGCCATTCTTTTTTTTTTTTTTTTTCCATATTTCGATTCTACGACTCAGAGTATGCCTAAATGTTGCATTTTGCAAATTTTACAGAGAAATTCAAAAGTTTATCTTGATGCAATTTTTTCAGTTTGTGCCAAGAATAATTCTATTAGTGAACTTCTTAAGTTATAGCAACTTTTTTTCATTTTTTGTAAATGAGTGGGAAAAAGTCATTCTTCATTATTTCAGATTATTTTAACCAAGTGCATTACGTATTTGACATTATTATCACTTATAACAAATCTGCCAAATTTCAAAATGCTTCGATACGTAAATTCAGATATATTGTAGGATATTTTGAATAAAAAAACTCCAATTTTTTGTAGGTATGCTAAGAGATGCATTTACATTAAAATGATGGTAAAAATTTTACAGGTTATAATTCAAAATTTTTTCGAAAAATTTATAAAAATTATTTTAAAATACAAGTTTTAAAAAATGGGCGAATTTCATTTGGAATGGAACCTAAATTTCGAATCCTGGAAGAAGGAATCAAGTAAGTTTAATTAAAAAAAAGTTACTAATAAATATATATCAAATTCAATTAACATTGAGGAGCTAATTTTTTAAAAACTACATGCACAATTTTTACAAAATTTGGCAGTTTTGCATAATTTGAGTTGTAGAATTGAAATATGGAAAAAGCTTGACATGTTATTTCAGAAAATGCCCGATTTTGTGTCAAAATGCCTATATTAGAACAATGCTGTGCTTTCAAGACGTGAAAAATGCAAGTCGAATTTCCTCATTTGGCCAAGTAGAACAGGGATATAGAACTGCCCCCTTTTTTTTCTGCACAGTGTACATTAAATCATATTGAATGGCTCTTTGAACACATATAATTGTAAGTTGCATTGGAAGGGGGAAAAATACTCATTTTGCATATTATGAATTAAATGATGTATGGCTGGATTTCATCTCGCAGTATTGGTACTTATGTTAGTTGCTTAAAAAAATAACTATCATCTTTTATTCAAAATTCCCTAGTGAGTTTACTGCTTATTTGAAGTATTTTCTTGGCACTATTTATCCACCTGACTTCTTATTGTTTCGAAAGGAATACATCTGGGTTAGCAGTAAAAAAACACTGCCTGTTTTATTTTTTTTAAAAACTGTTGTGTTATTCTTCCCTCAATTGAAAAGCTTTGTCAGTTGTAAAGATTATTACTTGAATTTCCATTTAAAATAAGTTGACGGTTTTAATGAGATAACAAAAAATTAGAAAACCAGAAGAAAATATATGGTTTTTCTGTCAGAAAAGATGAGAATGTTCAGTATATTGTACAAAAGTTTAAAATTTGTACATACGTTCCATACTTCTTGAAATATTTCAAGAGAAAATCTCATTAAAAAACTCACGAGGAAAGCCTCTGAATTTGATTGAATTTTCGATGAAATATATACATGCATGCTTTTGAAGATTGTTACTTGGTTATATATATATATATAGGTCTAAAATATGGCAGTGATTATAAAAAGGTATAATTCTAAAAATTTTGGATTGTTCAAATTTTGAGATTTCAGATATAAAAATAATCAGATATTTTTATAATGTATTTAAACATGGTTTTATTAAAGGAAGTATAAAATTTTTTAAATAATAGTGAGAAAAATATACTTGAGTTGTGAAGACTACAGAAAGCTCACTGAATAATTTCGAAAGTGAATTAGAGTTGAATTAACTGTAAAGCTAGTTTTGAATCAAATAAAGAAACTGAAAATTATGATTAAATTAAAAATATAAAAGTTAAATTATTGTCCAGAAATCTCAGTTTAGTGAGAGCTGTTTTACTGGTGAATTTTCTAAGTGAATATGACACAGATAAACCATGAAGAAAAATATATGAAGCCATAACAATAACACCGAGATTTAAATTTGGGACGAAATATCGGTGATTTAGGATTTATTCATTTGTCTGATTAAAAGCTAGAAAAGTTTATGGTCAAGAGAAGCATCATCTTTTTCCCGCTGATAGGTATGCAATACTAAGTTACTTAGAAGGTTCCTAACAAAATATTAAATAAGCTATTATTAGCCAAATCTATCATAAAGCGACAAAATGCGAAACATATACTATAGCATATAACAAAATATTAAATAAGCTATTATTAGCCAAATCTATCATAAAGCGACAAAATGCGAAACATATACTATAGCATATAACAATATTTATTTCAGAATTTTAATTCAAATAACTTAAATTTTGAGTTATGATTATTTAAGATTTCATCATTTATATTTTTAGTCATTTAGTATGGAAGTGAGAGTAATTATGAAACAGTGGTTATTAGAAATATATGACAATGGTATGCTTTTAAGTTGATAAAACTCAATCAGACATAAATAAAAGTAAAGCTTAATATATGGGGGGAAGAGTGTTTCTGATTATAGCATTATCACTTTTTTCCTGTTAAAACTCAGAGATAGCTTTGCAAAAAAGCCATATCATTTCAAAAATATTAAATTATTACTGTAAAAGCTTCTTTACCACATATTTATGAACATAAGCAAACTTTTTTCTTTAATTTTTAAATTAACAATATCAATCAAAATACATATATAGTAATAAAACTATAACAATATAACGTAAAAGGGTTAATTAGTCTTTGTTTAATCACAGCTATTCATTAAATGTATAAATTCTAATTGTAAACATTCCATTTGAAAAGTAATATTTATCGAATACTATATGTAACTGTAAACCCTTAACAATGCAGCACTAAATGCTCAATTATTCACAACTAAAACGTTAAGTTTATCCATTATAAAATTTTATTTATATTGATCAAAGCAGTTGTGTAAATGCACAAACTCCATCTCAAAGTTAGAGCCATGTTTTAAAAAATAAAATTTGTCAATGAAAATTTTGGTGAAAAAATTGTTTAATAGAGCATTTCATTGCAAAATATTTAAGTTTCAGAAAATTAAAATAGGGAACAAATCAGTTCTTAAGAGTCACCCGAAACATTCATGACAGTATCAATTTAATATCTTGAGATTTTAATTGCTTAGTAATATGAATTCAACAATTAATAATTATGGCAAAAGATTACATTTTGATAAATTGTACAACTTTAAATATATATAATTTACCAATACTATTGCTTAGATTAATAACATTTTAAACTTAATTTTCTTTTTATCTAATTAATTCAACACAAGTAATTATTAAGCTATATTAAAAAATTTTTATAACATCTAAGTTCAGGGGAAAAAAAAAATTATGCCTTTTTGAAGTTCATTAACGGCATTTCGCTACCATTAATCACTCATCATTAACAAGATATCACAATGAGTGCAAAGCTTTAAAGAATAAAGAAAGCAACATAATTTATCAAAATGACATAATTTCAAGTAAAAACTATTTGAAAAAATAACTTTTTTTAGTTGCAAACAGTACTTACCTTTGCTAATGCACAAGGGCAATAAACTGTATCTTACAAAATACCGCACCGGTTTTATGAATAATGCACAGTCGCTGTTAACAAACTTAACTCATCATAATTTTGCTAAATGCAAGTGGCATTATTAGAATAAATATTATTTAAGATTAACGCATATCTATCACTGTTGTTTAATTTATCTGTAACTGTGCCTAGTGATGACAGTGCCTATGAACATGTCTGTCTACTTTTTCTGCTAATCTGTTTCATGCACTCAAGTGTCTCTTCAGTTGGTTAAACAAATTTGGAGGATGTGTTTATAATTTTAAGCCAAAATGTATTCTATTTTATGCAAAATGTTTATTAATATGGCAGGAAATAACATTCAGTTTGAAATAAAAAGAATATTGTTTCATTTCCAGGAATGAACTTCTCAATGAAATAGTTGTAGAGTGTTAAGTACCTACATCTAATGAACTTTAGGACTTTGCTTTATAATGATTTCAATAATAATAATAATTGTAAATGTAATTTCCGTGTAGCAAGTTATTTTTGAATTATTAAGTTTTTAGTTGAATTAAGTGACATTAAGAACTCTGGCTTAATTGACATTAAGAACTCTATTTTTCAAATGATAAATGTAACTACATAAAACTTAGAACTCTTTGCACTGTATGCGGTAAAATATTTCATGTTTTGTTAACATGTTAATTCAAATAAATTCGTCCTTATTTCAAAAATAATTAAGTCATATTTCAGTAGTGAAATAATTGCTAACATGATTTGTAAAGAATTAGATTTGCATTGCTTTCAGAAATATAATTTTGTAAAATATATAAAAGGCATAAATTAATAACTTACTTTATTGATTATTTTCATTTTTAAATATTTTAAATGTTGTAAGTATTATTAGTAATTTAGCATGTATTTTCTAGTACTAGTTAAATTTAATAATTGAAAAGTATTTATATTTCATTAGATGCATCTACCTTAAGTTAATATAATTAGATGAATTAAAGTAATGAAACCTTAAAAATAAATCTTATGCGAACTTCAGATTCTTGAAAGGGCAGATTTAGTTTTTTTTCATTCTAAAAGTAATGCTGATGAACTGTTAAAAAATGCTAAAATGATCATGTCTAAAACCGGTTAAATCGCAATGTTTCAGCAAACGTCGACAAACTGCCAAGATGCTAGAAGAAATATTTTGCATCTTCACTGCGTTGTAAAGACGTAAAAGTTACCACAACCACTTTGCTATGATGTGTGCTACTTGGGTTATCATATCCAAATTTAGAGTGCTGCAAATATTTGATAATAACGTTCAAAGATTGCTGCTGTTATTCTCTTAATGGCAAATTTGTGTTTAAAGGCTCTATTGCACTAACTTCTGCTCTCCCTTTTTTAAAAAACTGAAATTTTTTGCCAGATTCAGTTTATCCAATTGGAATGTCCTGTATTTTTTATGTTTCATTGCATAGTTTACTCACAGTTGCATGATCATCTTGCATTTCCTTTGAACATTTATTTAATTTGTTTTCCCTCTCAGGTTTTCTTCAAAAAATCTATCTTATACTTTCTTTTTATGCTTTGACTGAAAACACAGACAATATTTGCATTTAACATCACACTGATGGATAAATATATTTATGTAGTCACATAAATAATAATATATAATGTAAGCTGTCCTGAATCTGGTTTATATATTGCAAAAATATTCTGCATACACAAACATCTATTCATAGATACAGCATAAATGCTAATAAACTAAGCAAAACTTCTTGCTGGAAAAGATTTCTAAATTCTATATTGGCCATCAACTTAGCCTGAAAAATTAAAGTATATGTCTTGTACCAAAGAACAAAATTTCTTCTTTCTACTAACAGTATTTTGGAAATTATGCAATGAAATATGAATATTGAGAAGAAAAACACCTGAACAGAAAATGAAGGGTAAGGACAATATCTGATCTTTAAATTTGTTCAAAATCACCAGTTCAATACAATGTTACAATGATTATACATAATGTGTACATAATTACCTTGTAGCAATAGTATTAACATTGCTGGAAGACATTTTACAACTCATCTCTCCACCCAAGAGGAGAGTTGGTCATTTTTCTTTAACTGTGAAGTATTACCCATCACTAGCTACTACTTTTCTCCATCTTTCTGGCAGCATACAGATACTGCTTTGAAAGAATGCTTCATCTTTCGAGGCTATCTACAAATTAACTCAATTTTTGGGGATCTGTTCAGACAGCCTATGCATCATCAATTGAAACAAGTAATAATCAGAAGGAACAATGTCTGGTTGGTGAACACAGTAGGAGGGGGGGAAACTTCTCATATGAGTGTTCCATAGGTTCTGCCCAGCGTTGTAATGTGTGGATGAGAATTGTCCGGTGTAGAGGAATAGTGGGTGCAATTTTTTTTTTTTTTTTTTTTTTTTTTTTTGAGTGCTCAGCTCAGTTTAATCAGTTTTGTTCACTCTCGGCAGCAGTCTCTATGATATGCTTAGGATGGTGTTCACCCGATGTAAACTCACCTATAAGTCTAGCAAGATTCATCCGACCAAATGACAGTCTTCCATTGCTGCACAGTCCAGATTTTGATTTTGGAACCACTTTCTCCTAATGGCATTTTGATCACTGATGAGTGGCTTTTGAATTGCAGCTCGTCCATAAATACCCTGCTTATGGAGCTCACTTCATATTGTTTTGGTTCTGACAGGGTTTGCAAGTGCAACATTCAACTCACAGTCACTTTTGCGACTCTTATTTTTCATCACAGTCTTCTTCAGTGATCATCTGTCATGATCACTCAACACACATTTTCTTCTGTGCTGTGATTTAACGAATGTGGCTTTTCTGGTTTTCCTGTACAAGTTAAAAATCTTAGATATTATACCTCTTGAAACACCAAACACTTCAAATACCTTGGTTACAGAAGCACCCTCCATACGAGCCATAACGATTTGCCAGCATTCGAATTCATTTAGCTCCGACATAATGCACTCACAACTTCACAGAACACTGTTTTGGTTATGAATGACACTTGCAACATATTGAGGATGTACAGGTGGCATTAGTGAGCAAACACATCAGTACCACCAACAGTTTTTGCAAGAATAAACATTTCTGTTAAAACATGCAATTTACAAGGTATTTCCATGATTTTGTCCAACCTCTGACATTTATATCAGTAGCTTCATAAACACAATTCTTTAAATATGCAATTTTTATAAAAGATTATTACATGGTAATTTTTCTCCCTGTTCTTTTAATTGCTTTTGATTTCTATACATCTCTTTTTTCTATGTTCTTTAATTTTTTGTTAATAAATGCAATACTGTAGGTGATTAATGTGGTTGTAAATCATCATAAATAAAAAAACTTCATTTATTAAAATATAGGTTTTTCTTATTTTCATTTCTGCACAATAATTTTTAATTGCTGGACGTCCTAATTATGCAGCAATCTGAACTTCAGTGCCTAATAGTTACAAGCTTGAATAAAATTAAGTATACAGAAGATTGAAATTAATATGCGTTTTTTGTTCACTTCATTTAATTTATAGGTAGTACTATATGACATCCGATGGCTGAGCAATTCTGAAAATATCTAGTTCCGTCCTGGGCTCAGTTTCGGGGGTTGGGAGGGGAATATGTCAATATTTAATCTGTATATATGTAAGCAGTTTTTCTAAAAATGTTTTTCAGATTTCTCTTTTGGATGCTGACAGTGTTAAGCAGACTGATTATCAGTTTTCAGTTTTCAGAATTTTATTGCAAGATTAGAAAAAGGAGGGAAATTTCTTTTAATTTATTTACTTCTAATGAAATGTGCTTGAAAAAGGACTGAGTTATTTCCGTAAATATTGATTGTAGATGCAATTTGCATCCATTTAAAAAAGTCTCAAAAAAATAGGTATGTATAATTTTGTGAAAACTACTTTTGCATAGTAAGTGGAATGTGTTGTGTAAGTAATGAAATGTAATTATAGCTCTCGTCAAACCAAATTTTGAATTAATGAAATATTCATTGTGCTTAAATTAGTTAAATACAAAGTTCTTTTATGAGCAAAATTTGTGAAGCTATTAATATTATGGATTACTGACTTAGTTAATCATGTTACTTAGGATACAAAATTACTTGGTTTTGAAGCGACTCCACTTTTTTTAACCTTGTCTAGAAAAACAAAACGCACATGTGAAATCAGTTACATCTCAAGAATGGAACACCAACCTGGCCGATATCCTGATGACCTCAGAACAGTAGAAATATTTCCCCTTTTTCATAATGGGTTCTTGATCAGGAATGACGCAGAACACCTAAAGATCCTCTAAGGCTTCTGGTCCCCATGTGTCGACATATCTTTCATACCTCTGTTTAGGCCACTTGCAAATAGCCCTAAACCCTTTCTTACTCTTACTCCACTGAAAGGCAATTAACAGGGTTGGTATGGTCATAAACTATTACATCATAAGCAGCTTTTCCCATCTTAGGATATGAATTCTTTTAATAAACATTGCTAAACTTGGTGATTTAAGATCAATTTGTATTCAGAATTTTTTGAGATTTGTGAATTTTTTGACAAATGTAATAACATTGATAAATATTAAAATAATGATAATGTATTAAAATTGTATTTAAGAAACAACATTAAAATTAAATATTTTTTTATTCCTGTCACATTATAAAATGACATTACTTTCCATTTTTCCGACTTATTAGAATATTTTGAATCTGAAAAATAAACGAGACAATAAATGCAATAAGGCACAGTTTCCAAAACACTTAACAAGGGCAAAATAGCTATTGTAATTATTTTTAAATTAATGTAATTTATCTTCCATTATATTTTTTCATGGTAAGCTTTTTTCCTGTATAATTGTCTCAGAGTATTCAAACGGGTATTAGTTTTTATCTATAAAATTCGCTTTGCACGTTTCTTCTCCTGCCCCCTGTTTTTTTTTTTAAAAACCTTTGCTCTTACAGAAATGGTAGGGATAACTTTTCTTTCGAATTTTAGACCTTGCACTTCAGGAAGGCTTAGGAGGATTTGAAGGCTAGATTTATAGACCTACAATTCTAGAATCTTCCAGAAAGTGTGAAAAAAAATGGAAAATGTCTTCATGGTATTAGCATATAATCGACATGTTTTATAGAAAGTTTGTGATGAATTTCTAGTTTTTTTAAGGCGAATAAAAACATTATTATTTGAATTTCCTATATTTAATCCTAGAAGTCTTTCTGTTAACATGCTTTTCTTCCCTTTATTTTCTCTTTTTGTCACTAGACACAAGCATGGAAAATTACAGAAATGGTTCTAATCTTGTCATTTGGACAGGCATCTTTAGAAAGGAATTTTTCTATTAATAAAGAAATTGGAAACTGGAAGTTTAAAAGATTCATATTATTTATGTTAATATACCATACACAGGGCTGGTGCTGGGTATTTTCCAGCCTGATAAATCTGTATGGGTCCTAAATTCTAAAAATTTTGACATTCTTAGATTTTGTTGCTTGGTGCTTTGCTAAATTCTGCCATACTGGACTTGGTCATGTATAATTTCATATTTATTCTCAGTGCTGATATTATTAAAGAAATAAAATTAATAGTTTCTTCTAGACATTCTAAATGCATGCAGTTTTTTAGAATAACAGAAATTGAATACATAAAGAGAAAGACAATTTTTCTTGAAAGGTGTATTGTTGAGACATTAACAAGTTGGGAGATAAAACAGAAACTAATAGGAACATTGATTCATTTATTGACAGAAATTTCTTTTTGTTATGAAAGGCGTTTAAGGAGAAGAAAATATATAAATTTTAATGTATAATTAGCTTAATACAATTTTAGAATCAATGTCATAAATTATATGACCAGCGGCCGAGCGGTAAAGTCGCTGAACACTGGTAGTTCGGTCCGAGGTTCGAATCCCGCGAACGGGCTGGCTGCATGGGTGTTTTCGTGGTTTTCCCCATGTGTAACGTGTATACGAGCCAGTTTCCCTTAGAAAGTCCTCCACGAAAGGCATCCCTCCCCTTAGGCAGATAGCCCTAGTGTGCTTTGCCGTAATTAAAATACACATACACAATACACATAAATTATATGTTAAATTATCTGTTATTTTAGATTGTTAAATGGTCTTAGCTTGTGATTTTACAGTGCTTTTTAATGAATATTTTTAAAAAGTCTAAAAAACTTTGATAGTGACTATAACGACTAAAGGTATCTAACTACCTAATTTAATTATTTGTTACTACCATGAAAAGTTATCTCTGTGTGTTTTCATGTTAAAGTGGCTTATTGCTTTTCTTTAATCCTGTGAACCTTGCACTTAGGTACAACACAAAAAATATAAACTTTTTCCTTTTCCACTAGTGAGAATTATAATTATGCAAAACAGCTTATCACCTAAGATGCTTCAGCAGCTTATTGGAATCTTTAAGTATATTAGCTGCATTAAACTCCAACTCTGTGGAAAGCTGTGGCCCCAACTGAGTCAGACAGGTAAAGCATAACTAACTTTCAACATTTAAGAACCATGCCAGTGTGAGGCAGTGAGGTCTCTTCTGATCAATGGGTTTCTGTCTCTTTCTATGCAAGCAACAGACATGGCAACAGCTAATTTTCAACAGCCAAGCCTCTGTTATGAATCATGCTGGTTATGAGTTTATTTTAACCTATGCTGCTTGACGTAAAATCTGCTTACTATATACTAAGCTGAGCTAGTACATCATAAAGCGAGATATAAAGAAACTGTTTGTGAAACAAATATCTCCAGCCTTCTTTAAAATATGTCCGATAGAATAATGTTAATATAGGTGTTCTAGGCAAAAGTAAAAATATAAGTGTTTTAAGGAAATTCTGCAATTTAATGCTAACTGATAAATTTTACTAAGTTAATTTTATTCTCGAATTTGTTTTACAAGTATTCGTAATAATAATGTATTCTGCTAACAAATATGTTTTATTCTTAGTATAGTATTACTAAATGAAGCTCAAGGCATAAATAATTACTTTAATTCATTCAATTCCCATTTGCTGATAGGTCCTTAATTTTTTCATTGATAATCCTTAAAAGTACTTAATTTCCATGTGCAGAAATGTGTATGAACTCTAAGTTAACTATTAACATATTCTAGACTAGAAGAAAGGGCAGCACTTGTTAGTGGACGTGTACTCGAAAGGGAATAGCAAATCCTGATGATTAATAATTTTGATTTCAATAATTAAAAATATTGTTTCAGTGAGAAATTACACTTATATTGATTAATTTTTACTTATTGTTATAAACGAGTCCAAGTCCATCATCATTCACGTTTAATTTCGCCCACAAAGTCGGTGTAATTTGAGATGGGTATTGTGCAGATCTGCTGTAAATGTACGGAAAAAATGGTAAAATGAGAAAACATCTTGCAAGGACCTTAAACCGGTACTGTCCTTACTACAGTGGTGGGCAAAAGTTGGCCCAGTCCAAGGTCCGTACAGTGAAACGTGCAGTGTCACTGTACGGACCTTGGGCCCTGTCCCTTCTAATTGCTTAATCTGTCGCCTGTTCAACGATATTTTCATCTCTTTCCTACCCAGTTTTATACACAAACTGCCGAAATCAGCAAGACGAGTGTACATCTATTGTTACACTATATATATGCATGTATATACGCATGACTATATTAGCGATCAACCTAAGTTAAGAACACTAGATACGCTATGTACATTCCTGTACAGCCTGTATATTCACCGAAGAATATAATCCTATCATTTCTAGCTGTTTTAGGTTAGAAATTAAAAATGAAATAAGAATATTTTTAAGATAAAATGACTAACCAAAAAAGGAAACTTAGGGAAAGAACAGTTCAGCATTAAATTTTTGTTTGAAAATGAATCAGTGTACATTTAATGACCAATAGGAATACATCCAGTTTTTGGCATATTTGTAATTTCTTAAAAATTTTTATTGAGATTGGGGTGTTTTCCTGCACGCATCCCTTCCCACAGACAATAAGGTACTGCAAAAGATTGCCATGACTCTGCCCCTATGATGCACTATAAAAGACCTTTTTGGATCACGGTTATATGTGTTTGCTCACTATATTATGAAGTGTATTTGAATTGTTATACGTGTTTGCCCGCTGTATTACGAAGCACTCGAATTGATTGTTCTTTATTTCCCCCTTCAGGTAGAAAATGAACTTATGCATGAAATAATACCATGTATTATAAACACCAGCAATATTCAAAACATTATGAGTAAAACGTTTACTAATTTTGCCGATATCAATATCAGCTGTACCAGTGAAATTTTTCACCTCTAAGGTAAATCAACTATGGAAGAATAAAATTGGTTACTGGATGTGTATAGTAGCATGGTCTTCATAAACTAAGCAAATCTAAACTGTTTAACAATATTAACTAATTTTATAAAGATTTCCGCTTCAACCTTCAAACTGGAGAATTTTAGTTTTTTATCATGTGTATTTGATCATTTTATACGATATGCAATGTTCAACGAAGTTATAGCAAATAACACAACAACTTTGCAATATGTATAATGCTAACTCTCACATACAGATATATATTTTTTTAAAAATTTTGTTGTTAAGCAACATGCTGTTAGTGCCAGTTTAGGATACACTCCTATGTGGATAATGTTTTGACATGTTTTGTAATATTGTAACACCAGCTCTGAGAAGATTGTAGAATTTCTTATTTTTTATTCCTTTTGTAATAATTAAAACAGAACTAGAGTACAAACAAATCAAGGTTTATTATAATATGTAATATACATAAATTTAATGAAATCATCATGTCACATGCGTAACTGAGTCTGACACATTCTGCGTAAAGCTTTTAGAGTTAGTGATCTAACCTAACATTGCACATAAATCCATCAATTACATTTAATAAGCTTAACGAGTAGGTGAACTTTTAATTTCACTTTTCTTTATGTTCATTGGTCTTTTCTTCTCTCTTTTTTCTCTGGAATTTTATAAAGGTTATCATTAATAGCATAGAATCGAGGAGAGTCAGCACAGTTTACTTTATACCACCACTGACAGGCAAACTTTTCTTGACTAAATATTGTTCCATTGGGGCATAAAAAGCTATTTTGAACACCACCCGACTGACAGAGGTGGACAACCTGAAATAAATGATAATAATAATGTATTTTTATG
The DNA here is from genome assembly GCF_044657685.1 of Stegodyphus dumicola. Lineage (NCBI taxonomy): Eukaryota > Metazoa > Arthropoda > Arachnida > Araneae > Eresidae > Stegodyphus > Stegodyphus dumicola. The sequence goes on along the minus strand of NC_140780.1, from coordinate 155,163,106 downwards.
CAAAAATGAAGTAAATGCAATTTATCATAGCTGATGTATGTAGTTTTATATTCATTGTTAGGAGATAAGTATAAAAAATGAAACTTGAACAGCCACTAATTTGAGTAGATGAGTTTTCAAATGGAATAATTCATTGGTTCTGAAATCTCATTTCCCTTGTCGTGTGGTATTTTTTCCGTGTATAGCATTTTATGTAAGCAAGTTCAGTAAACAGAAATTGTTGTGAAGTTGAAGAAACCTTCTTTTTCTGTGAGACGTCTTCATAATGGTGTCCCATCATAAAGATGTAACATTTTTATGCAAGTCAGCCACCGTTCTCTAAGACAGGAAACCTCCTCAAAGTTGGTTTCAGTTATAGCGTAATGTTTAACTTGAAGAAGGCAAAATGTCAAAACTGCCATGCAGGGATTTTTTTCGCAAAGTAGTAAAGCCCTACTTACATAGCGATGCAGCACCGTTCTGTATAAAAATGCCTATACTGTTGACAAAGTCATGTCGATTTAAGGATGGTTTAACTTCTGATTCTGGATTCGATAATGATGCGAACCCATTGAAATCTTAGCGCAGTGGTTCTCAACCCTATCCCCACGGCGCCTGCCGATCATTTAACATGTGCCTGCCACTTTGCGATCACATTAAAAACGTTTTAGTTTTCTATAAAATTCTATGTAAAAGTTTTCTCATTTTTAATTAAATAGAAATTGCGTCCAACACAGATACTAGCACAAAGCGAAATGCGACCGATCTCTATTTTTTATGTGCATGTGTTATTAACTCTATCAAACTTTAAATTCGTCTTGAAAAAGTAAGTGGCGCCTGCTGTCCAACAGATATTCTAGAATGGGCTCATAGGGACAAAAAAGTTGGGGACCCTGTCTTAGCAATTAGTAATTTCGAAGTGAACGAAGAAGACTAGTGAATATTTGACTAGGCTGTATAATGGTTCACCTCCTACAAGTCAGCCTTTCTTGTTTACATTTGAAATTTGTGAAATTGTTTTCGAAACCCTTTCTGACCATATTTTGCCGTCAAAGCACAGTGATGCTTCCTATCAGTTGAAAATCTTTTGAGTTCTTCGCAGTAACGACATCTGGGCGAGTAACACCAATTGTTATTGAAAATATTACGTGACAGTTTGAAACGTTGTATAATTGTTAAGTAGTAGTTAACGATGTGCAACTATTTGTGTAAATCTGGAGTTCCTAATTTTAACATAAAAATCATGCAATTGTGAGAATACAATTTTCAGTAAAATTCATTAAAAAAACTCGGTGCAAGGCTGAATTGTGCTGGTACCAAGCGACTACCATTATATGTAGCGTATTCTGGAATATTTCAGTTTTACCTGTATACGATTTAGTGCAATGGCTCAAACCTCGGAAACATAGATCAGTATCGGTCTTGTAGAAGTGCCATTAGGTCCGTTTCGTCCTTAAGTTAAACTAGATTATTACTCATATATTACTCATTATTGTGCGTAATTATTTGCCTCCTCCATATGATATTAAGAGTTTAACTGTGAATCCAGGTCTTCTCCTAGATATGTATAATTATGGATATGGAATTGCCTTTATTTACATTAAGGCTCTGCTGGTATTACAGAAGAGTATGATTTGTAATTTTGAGCAGCTCATTTCCTATAGTCCTCGTCAGTGATGTTGACTCGTAATATTTATTGATAGTTGTAGTTTGTGTTGAGCGCGTTAGGATATTTGAGTATGGCAAACCACGATGGCCATCGGCCATCGGCAAAAGATTTGATTTGGTTTAGATGATTATAGCAAAAGAGACTACGGCTATCCACCTAAGTAAGGGGAGGAATGCCTTCATGGAGGACTTTCTAAGAGAAACTGGTACGTTAGAGACGTTATACATGAGTAAAACTACGAAAACAGCCATGCAGCCAACCCATTCGCCTGGGATCGAACACAAGTCAGGTTGAACTACCAGTATTTCAGCGGTCTTAACCACTTAACTGCTGGTGGGTTGTTTAGAGTATGTTACTGGTTTTGTAGTTTTGATAGTATGAAATATAGCAGAGCGACTGTCTCATATCGATAAATTAAGTAATTTTTCCTCCGAATAAATTGTCTTTCTTGTTAAATGCAATCATATCTCACTTTACGTTACGAATTATGCTTTTTAAAGTAGTAAAAACGTTAAAAAAGAAAGACTGTTGAGAGAGAGAATATTCAGTTTTTCATCTGTTGCCGAAACGATCATTTGGTAATGAAATGTTGCCGTGATGAACCATCTTGGAGGCAGAATTCGAATAAATCAGTGCTCTTGCTTTAAGTACTCTCACTTTATGACTTACTGTTAGAAAATAATTAGTTCGAAAAGTTGAGGTTTTTCTATATCCACTGCAAGATACATAGTAGTGTACAGTTACTACGCTGAAGGGGCTAACCACTTATGCCGCCAGTCTACGCAGAGAGCAAAGCAATGTTTCTAGACACTTTAAGGCGTTTGCGAATTACTACCTAATTATACATGGTACACTACTATGTAAACTTCATGGGACTCTCGCTTTGGTAGCTTCAGCGGTTGTTGTTCTGGTTTTCACTTTGTATACCCTTTGAAAATTTAACAAAAGAGCAATTTTCGATTGGCGTAGACTTTGAAAAAACCTAGATTGTCCATTGTTACAGATAAAAAGACATATATTAATGTGGGAAATGTTATGTCATGGTATTCCCTAATCCCCTACTGTGTGACGTATGCATTGCGTCAGCATGTGTTTCCCGCCTTCGGGAGAAGACGAGGATTAGCTGGCGAGCGGAGCAGAAATGTGGGGAAAGGTAACGACCATAGTTGATAACACACATTAATGGAGTTAAGGAAATGATAAATGGAAGCCCATATTGCTTGATTTATGAAGATCCTTCGGCTCCAAAGTTAAAAACCATTGTTAATCATCTTAAATACTCCTAAACTCAGCTAAAAAAGCTGTGGTTTCATTTGTTAATAAAGTCAGATATTTGCTAAGACTAGGAGTTTATGCTCTTCGGAAGATCAGAAAATTAGTATTCCCTTTCATCGTATAGTTTTAACTTAATAACAGCATCATGCATTCTAACCAAGGATTTTATTTCTAGATTTTATCCATTGCTTTCTAACACTGTAAAAATATTGTGCTTTTTAAACTGCAAAAAAATTCTTTCGAATTTGTCGATAAACTTAAAATTATTTTTCCCCAGCGCCTCAGTTATGCTTTATCATGACGTTAAATCACTTTTTTATGTTGAAAAAACATTGAAATTAGATTTTGGGAATTGCATCTCATGCCTATTGAAGTTGAGGAATTAAACTCTGTTATCTAAAATTTATCCGAGTCAGACTCATTTTGTTTCCCAAAGTAGTTACTACCGACAATTGGATGGAAGTATCTATCTTTAATGTTCCCCTTCTTGCCATTTACTTTCCACAATTTTGAGGTCACATTGTAGAGACATTAAGTTGAAAATCCGGAGAGATGAAAAATGAGCAAACGCCTTCGCCGGGAATCGAACCACGGACCTCTGGAATACGCACCCAGCGTGCAGACCACCACACCTCGAAGGCGGGAGAAATACCGCCCCTTTTAAAGGGAGACTGGGGTTTTTAGGGGACCCAAACGCCAAATCCTGGGTGAGGAGAAGCATCATCCAACACCCGTTTTGTTCGGGCGCCACTGTAGAGACATTAGATTAATTGGAAAAGCCGGAGAGATGAAAAATGAGCAAACGCCTTCGCCAGGAATCGTAAGATTTAACAAAGTTTTATCTGTTATGAATCCGTGCGATGCAGTCATTCAATTTCCTTTCTTTGACATTCTAATTATCCGCAATAAATTGATTTCAGCACTACTGCTTGCCTTCCCATGCGAAATCATGCTACTCTGTTTTTAAAAGAACACCTTTGTTTTCTTTTACATACATCGCACTTTCATTGTTTGTTCTTCAATTTTTTTCCCTCTGGACTCAGTTATTTTAAATTGAATGCTATTGATACAAGAATTTCTCTTGTTATTTATTTAACCTTAATGTAAATTTCCTCTTGTTAGGATAAAAGACATTCCTCTATTAGGCATAACCACAATTTTCCTGCCAAAATTTGCTCGGATCTCCACAAGTTCAACTTTCGGGTCATTTTCTTATCTTTCAGTAAAATTCGTTGTTCAATTCTTAGAAATTCCCTCTCTGATTTTAATTTTTGGGAAAAATTATATCATATGCTGTCGTGATCTGAAATATATCACCCGAACTAAAAGAGCATTAAAATTTTGCATCAGATTGCGCAAACTAAAACAGCATTAAAATTTTGCATCAGAGAACACAAATCGTATGTTGGAAAAGGAGAAATAAATAAATCTACGATAGCTACTCATAGTTGGTCATTTAATCATAATTTTCTCTTTAACTGTGCGAAAATCATTCACAGAACGCCTGGAGAAGTAGATTTCCTTGGAGCCTTTCATAAATAAAAATATTCGTTCATGAAATTTACCTCTTTTAAGGCATCCAACTACGTTCTAATCGGCAAATTTGATGAAATATTTTTTTTAATTAATTTATTACTATATACATTAGGTTTCTCGAATCTACTTTTATTTAGAAGTCGTTAGAAGCAGAACTATGGTTATTCTTGTTCTGCACCGTCAGCCGGAGGTTTCTGTTTGAGAACCGATATCTTAAGTTTCACAGACTGCTCTAAATAACTTTAAAATGAGAATTTTTCATTGGAATACTTTTGGCGATGTTCAACAAATGATTTCAAACCTTTCTATATGTTACTAAGTACTCAGGAACAATTAGTTTTACAATTTAATTGTCATACTTAGCAACATTTCATTTCTTCTGTTTGTGTCTGCATTTCATTTATACTACCCATTATTTGAAAACTTGGATTTTTTGAACTTTTCGTTACGAAAAAATCTTTAAACTTAAGATATTACTATAATAACTTTATGAAACTTTCCACAAATATTTTGTGAATTGTTGCCTAACCAGGATAGTGGTTAGCGATGCTGACTGCCGTGCCGAAGGGCCTGGTTTCGAATATCGGAGAAGGCATGGATGTTTGTAAATGTATAGTGTCTGTGCGGCATGGGAGCACTCTAAATATGGGGTGAACCGAAAGTCCTCTCGAGAGGTTGGTGATAGGGAAAGAGGGGGGGAGACCCTCAGAGTCCCCCCCCCCGATGTGCTGTCCTTCAAAATTTGGACCGGAACTGGGCAAAGTTGTACTGTCACCTGTATGGTACCCAGGTTCTTGCCAACGACAGGCGCAATCTTGGCCCCTTACCACGATGAATTTCGTGAGCTTGCTCTGATTTCAGAGACCTGATCTGATGTTACTGTCGATCAGATGGGATAAGTCACAACAATAACAACAACAGATACTGTGAATTAAATAGACTAAAAGTTTATGTTTATATAATCTAAAAGTGGCGCAGTGGCCAGCGCGGCGCGCAGCAACACCACAGGTCCATGGTTAGATCCCCGGGCTGGACAAGGTTAACTGAGCAATATGGTACTTTCACCTTATGGGGTTCAAGGCTCTTGCCAACGACAGGCGCAGTCTTGCGCTCCTTGCCTCGACCAATTTCGTGGGCTTGTGCTGATGTTGCTGTCAAACAAGTGAGACAAGTCGCACACTCACATGTATCTAAAAATTTTTCAGACAGTTTTTTAATGGAAAAGAGAAATTTCTCGAATTATAGCTGTAGAGTCATTAGGATTTTTGAAGCAGGAGACGTGAAATATGTGCAGTGCCTTCGCCGGGACTCGAACCCTGGAGCTCTCGAATACACGCCGAATGTGCTAACCGTTACACCACGAAGGCATGCAGAAAGGAGGGAGAAAACACCTTATATAGCTAGTCCGCTAGTACATGTATTCAAACAGGTATAATTAATAGACATTTTGCTTTATCACTTGCATTTTAGTCCATGTAGTTCCTTATACCCCGATATATATAAATGACAAATATAAAAGTAAAATGGGGATAAATATTTTTGTGAAAACATATATAGTAATCTTAAAATTTGACATATTTTGAATCCAAAATGCAAGAAAAAAAATCAAAAGTTATACTTTATTAATATGTTTATTACTTGTTTCTATCATTTTAAGTAGTATTCTGCGAAATAACACCAATAATAGATTTATTTGTACTATTTTCCAAAATCTGTGTGTCAAAAGTATTCGGATACCTTAATTAATGCTATTAATTCCGGTTCAGTTCTTCCCAACGATTTCAATATTCTAATATCTCAGCCTTTTCACGTTTTGTTACAGTTTCTTTTTTCGACAAATGACGCTACATCTTTTTCTCCGTACTATGCCTATTGATATCGTTACGAATATTTTCGTTGCTCCTTCCCTCTTTGCAAAAATCTTTGCTCCTGATAAACAGGGACCTGTGTCTGATCCTTATGAAAACAATTAAAGTTTTATTCGAAATACATGCTAATCTAAGACTATTTTGCCACATTAGCATGTTTCTATTCTAGATAATACACATTACAAGATGTAACAGATAATTACAGAGTGGCTTTTAGAAAGCCAGTATGGCTTGGGCTTTCTCGATGACGAATGAGCAAGGTCACAGGTTTTTTTTTTTTTTTTTTTTTTTTTTTTTTTTTTTTTTTGACAATTAGCAATGATTTCTACATTCTAAATTAGCGAGGTTGGAGACAAGCCAGCAAATACCAACGCATGCATACTACTTTTAGTGCGGTGTGTCACGGCTCGTATAGCGGGATTGAATGTCAGGAGAGCCATTTCCTGCCTTCATGCACAGTATGTTTACCAAATTCTGCTACCTGTCATGTTTCCTATTTTTGCCACAGCATCCTTCCGCCATTTTTCAACAAGGCAGTGTTCGAACACGTATGCAGTGTATTTCCCAGTGTTTCGTCAGCAATGTCGTACTCTTTTGCAACAATGCTGATCGCTTCATCGCTCTCCGGTGAATCAGGTATAATATCCTAATGACATATCGTCCATCCTGGTAGGTCGGAAAAAATGGCGAGGCAGTTGGATCATACCTTTAAAGTGTTATCCAAAACAATAACTACTGATCCTCCATTCGAGCTGGAGATCGCATGTATCGACTTAGAGCACTGTGAAGGCTGTTTATTCCGAATAAATTGTCTCATTTTTCTCGGATCGTAATGATTCCTTTTATATCCAAGTACATTGCGCACACTCGTTTTTATGAAGCTGAAACTATTTCTTATGGGTGTGTCGTCCTTTCTTCTTTCTTTCTTTTTCTAAGCTTAGAGCCTACCAGTGACCGAGTAGATAAGACTGCTTATTCACTCAACCATTTTCGACCCGTGTTTAAATCCTGATAAATGGATTAATCTACGCGAATGTTTCTTCCAAATCTAACATCAATAAGGGACAGATTCCTTCAGAAAGTCCTCCGTGGAAGCATTCCTTTCTTATCCTTAACTAGACAGCGCTCACGTGCTTTGGTGCATTTGGTTAACAAAAAAATCGGTGTGTATATGAAAATGAACTTTTCTTTTAATAATTTTTCTAATGCACACATCAGATAGAAGATTTGCTTCCAGATGTCATTGTTTTATAGTTTCATAATAATATGTATCTACCACTGGTACCGTAAGATTTGGGAATGACGTGACTGTTGAGGTTTTGTTTAGGGAAGTAATTCGTTTCCATGTATTTTATTTTGCAAGCAGAGTAAGAACTTTCAGAAGATTTAAACAAATGACTGACTAAAATTATTAGTACATGTATCAGATTAAAATTACAATCATGTTAAAAAATGTATGAAAAATATTTGTTAAAAATGTGTTGTTTTGAAAAAAGACGTTCAGAATACTTCTGCTCCTACCTTTTTTTTGAAACAGTCTTTAATCGCTTGAGTGCCGAGCAGGGTCAGCGCTAGACTTTTTGCCGCCTGGTTCAAACTCTGCGATTCCTAAATTCTGCCCCCCCGGATTCTTTTTGAATTCTAAAAATTTTTCCACCGCTCTGACGTACCTTGGTACCAAGCTCTGCAGTCGTTTTTTTTTTTTTTTTTTTTTTTTTTTTTTTTTTTTTTTTTTGTGCTTATTACCTTAAAACAACTGCCAATCAGTTCAGTTGCCCTTCTTTGATTATATTTGTATAAAGTGTCAGAAAGCAGTACTCCTTCCCATAATTCATTATTGTTTGACAGTGCCTTTTGTGAGCGGATTAGGAGAAAACGAACTGTTCAGCACTTTTTGTATGTTATCGGAAATGCATGAAAGGAAGCATTGTTTAGAATGCCTAGGCAATATATGCACAGTGTTTCAGCACAGCGGTTACAGACTTTCAGGACAGATTGAGTACACCTAGACGATGGAAAATCACATAGCAATGCATGGTGGAAATTCTTTCTTGGCGCGGAAGTGACGACACAATACACAAGACCATATGTGGTCGGAGGAGAACATACGTGCAAGATCCGGTGCAGCCCAGATCCGGTTTTCAGTTAATGTATGGTCCGACATCGTCGAGGACCACCTTGTCGGACCGTACTTGTTGCCCAACGTCAGACAGGTGCAACCTATCTCATCTTTCTTCAGCAAGTATTACCACAGCTGTTGGATGACGCACACATACCCGTTGCGATGCTTTCTACCATATGGTTTCAGCATGATAGGCCCTCTCACATTACAGCCTTCAAGTGCGTTTCCACATAACTGCAAAGAAACCTGAGCATTGGATCAGCAGGGGTGGTCTGATGCAGCAAGTCAGCAAGATCCCCAGACTTCACTTGCATTGATTTCTTCCTCTGGGGGTACATCAAGACACTGGTGTACGAAACTCCCGTTAACTGTGCTGAAGAACTTGTTGCACGCACCGTGGCAGCTGCTGGTGAAGTCCGGGACATGCCCGGTATTTTCCAGAATATAAGATCTTCCATACGCCGGAGATGTGAGGCCTGCACCACCGTCTTGGGTCGTAATTTCGAACACTTTCTTTCATGACGATCATTGTCTGTTTATGTTCTTATTTCTTGGATTCTGCTGTACTAAGAATAATAAAGATGTTTTCTCACCCTGTTCGTGTCCTTAGTTTCTTGTCTTTTATGTTGTTACAATCGCGCCAGAAATTGTTTCCGACCATCCATTGCTACGTGATTTTTCATCGTCTAGGTCTGTCTCTACTGAAAGTTTGAAACCGCTGTGCTGAAACACTGTAGAATACCGAAAAGTGGCTCGAAACGATTACTATTTCACACTATTTCCTAAAGATTCTACACAACGCCAAAAGACAAGCCTGTAAGGTATAAAATACTCCCAATAATGGCATTTCTAATACCACGAGGCAAAGCACATGATTATCGACGCTTGCCTCAGATTTAAAGTCCACATCTGCATTTCATTCTTAGTTCGGATGTGAAAAAATGCGCTTGAATTTTTTCAGCAAAGGCTGTTGCTCTGCATGAAAATTGAAGGATAAGTACAGTGTCTATAAGAAATCATAGCATGCTGAAATGCAACGACGATGCTACGATGAATTACCTGAAGTTCGAGCCAACGCTGCAAAAAGTAGCATTTCCCTAAACGAAACTACTTACCAGAAATTATACAATGCGAAAAGACAAGCCGGTAACGTATAAAATACTCCCACTAAATGACATTTCTGATGCCACGTGGCAAAGCACGTGACTACCGATGCTCACCTCAGATTTAGAAGTCCATATTTGCATTTCATTCTTAGTTCAAATGTGAAAAAAAAAAAAATCGCTGGAATTTGTTCAGCAAAGGCTCTAGCTCTGCATGAAAACCGGAGGATAAATACAGTGTCGATAAGAAATCATGGCATGCTGACTTGCAGCGACGATGCTACGATGAATTATCTGAAGTTCCAGCCAACGCTACAGAAAAAAAAAAAAAAAAAAAAAAAAAAAAAAAAAAAAACAATACTTCCCTAACGAAAACTACTTACGAAAAATTAATGAGGAAAGGGCCAAGATGACTACTATGAATGAACCACGGAACTATTACCTGCTTAATCGGTATGATATGTAGTTTTAGAGGAAAACAGAAGTAAACTGATTTATCCTATTAAAGAAGGGGTTAGTTCTATCAAGATCTACATTGCGTTTTCTCAGTAAGAGTCTTTCCGTATTACACTCTTATAATATTACTTTGCTTAAATAGCATTTGTCATTCTATATAATGCCTAAATATTATATACCATATATATGCAATATTAAAATATTTCAGGTATTGCGGCCAATGATTCGATATATTTCCTAAACTTACAGAATACATGATTTTAATGCATTGATGGTAATATATGCATTTACTAGACAGCCCTGGCTGTGAAATAATTACAGAAAAGCTATGCCTTTACAACTATATTTGTGTTAGTACTCCTTTTGGTGATTTGGTATCAATATCAAAAGAAATAATTTGTACAGATGATGAGTTTTGGGATTATATAGGATACAGCTTAATCTACAATTTTACAATTTCAATTAATTTAGCAATTTGCTCAGCGCAAAAAGTCCTCATGTATTATGGTTTGGTAAATATAATTGCGAGCAAGTGTAATTATTTTTATTATCTTTATCAGGCTGAACTACTAAATATTGAAAAGAGAGATTTATATTTTTGTGTTATAGCAATAAGTATTATTATCCCGTCTAATTATGTATTTTTCTGTTGACATTTTTAATGTGTTTGTTTTGATGAAACTGAATATTTAATATATATTATTTAGAGTTAAGATCTTCTTACTTTTTATATTCTGACATATAAAATAAAGCATTAATTTATTCAGATCAATTTCCAATATCAAATGAAAGCCCAGCACTCTAGAAAAATCATTGCTAATATCTAATACATTTTTGATGCATTATGGAACAGCTTTTCACCATTTTACAAACAAAGGAGCCAGTTCATCACTAAATGTCAAATATCTCATTAAAACCCATTTTCCATGAATTAAGTTTAACTTCAGTTGTCATTTTACATTGGTCTTTAAATTAAAGGATAAACTAAATTTGAAATCAAACTAAATTTTTATTATAGAACAAAAGAACATGTAAAAATTGCACACAAACGAATAAAGTTCTTCATACAAACTTTGTTTAAAATTGAATAATACTAAATATTGCAACTAATGCATAATTGTTCGCAAAATTTAAAAAAAAAAAAAAAAAAAAAAAAAAAAACTGAACATTTTTTCATCTCTGTTCGTGGCAAATAATTATTTAATAGGTTGTGAATAACTCCTAGCGAAAAGTCACACTCAGTCTTTCTATACAATTAATGTAAGAGGGTATAAGGTATTTCTCCCGCCTTCTTAGCATGCCTTCGTGGTGTATGGCCAGCACACTCGACGCGTATTGAAGAGGTCCATGGTTCGAGTTCTGGCGAGGGCATTGCTCATTTTCCACGTCTCCTGCTTCGAAATAACCTAATGTCTGTACATGAGCAGGTCTCGTCTTTTAGAGTATCCGAAAAAAATAGCTGATGCATTGCAACTCGATGGCCGTAAAACATTCTAGACGTGCTGAATTGGACTGAAGTCAAGAGAGTTTGCTGACTCATTCATTCAAACAATATCTTCAGTTCAAAGATTGCTGAACATTATCATCTACGATCAAAAGATCTGGGCTCATAGCCTTATCTGGGAACTAAAAACCACATGTACCTCTGCGCGGTTACAGAACGTCTGTCATAAATACGAAGCTCAGTGTGACCGCTTGTCATTATTCCCCAGCCCTTCAATACAGTAAATCAACGTCATGGAAACAATGCCTTTCGCGGATATAAGATGAAAAGTTTTGTGTTTCAAGAACATTCCGGATGAAAATATGCCCAGAACCACCGTTTGAACTCAATATGGACTCAGCCGTTAACCGTATTCAGGCCTGATATACAGGGCTATATTGAGATGAAGATGACACCATTTGAAGCGATCTCTTCTGGAAGACGCAGAAGGCGGGACTCATTGCACTAGCCTTCATGGCAAGATCGTGTTCATGGAGCTTTCGATAAGCAGTAGGTATTCGTGTTAGACTCACAAGTAACGGCCTTTAGATACTGAAGAGTCCCCCAAGACGATTTTGACCAGAAAGAAGGCTAACTATTTCTATGTTTCTTCCAGATTTTTTAGATCGTGCTTCGGGGAAAATTCAGACGCCTGAAGATATATAACTGTATTTGACTGACCTTCAGTCTACTGACAAAGCACCGCTCTTGGCCTTGTTATAAGTCATGTCTTTCAGATATTATTAATAATATCTAATCCCTTCCACATTTGCAACTTTACGTTCATCCAAGATAAGTGCTCGACGTAAAATATATTTCCTTTCATGATTTGCTTTTGTTTACCTTATTTACATATTCTGCATGCAAATGCCTGCACATTAGTAGATTTTTTTTTAATTCAGTAGGACATAATTGCCATAAATAATTACATTTAATGGACTTTTAATCAGCCTTTGTACAGTTAATGTAACGTTTACAATTATCCTTTAATTTTGAATACCAGTATTTAATGTAATTTGCCAAAACATTGGTAAATTTCTTTAAGCAAATTACATCAAACATATTCATAAACTCACCTGGCAAGAAGTTTCCAAATCTGCATAATATCCATTATGAGGTTGATTCACACAAGAAAATGCTGTCTTCGGGACGTCATGCAATGTAGGGTAGTCAACGCCAGCTGTGCCTGGTATTTCGTCACCATCTGTATCTTCTGGTAAAGCAGCTATGGCTAACTTAGCTTGCTTAGAGGACTGCTGTCGCCCTGATGGAGACACCTAAATTGAAAGTGCTTTGTGTTTAAATATTGCAATATAAAGGGAAGCTTAAATAATACGAGCTGTGCGTTGGAGTAGTAAAATCATTTTAGTTTACTACTGAATGAAATATCTTACGTAATGACCATGTTCTATTATTAAATCCGTAAAAATGCACAATATTTTAAGAGTTTAAGATGCCACAGTGATATCAAGTTCGTATATTTCAGAGAACATTAAATAATAACAAAGGGTGTTTTCTTTAAATTTTGTATCTCCACTGTCGATATTATTATTGTAATATGGCTAGATATTTACTTTTGCAATAGTTGTAATAATTATCTGGTGACACTTAACAAAGCGCCTTTCTAGGAAAAAGACTGAGATTCTCCATCCCCCTTGCATCATCTTGGACTTGTACAAGTAATTACGAACAGTTAAAAAATGTATTTCTTTATAAAATGAGATTCTGATGAACCATGGATAATTTTCCAAATATATTCAAAAACCTCACAACAAAACAAAACAAAAAAAAAAAAAAAAAAAAGAGGGAAGAGCTAACTTCTGGGGATGCTACCTGCTGTAGTAAGAGAAATTCACTTCTGGATAATGAAAGTCGAAAACTATTCCCACCTTCATTTCAAAATCTGAGACTTGCACAGTTAGTCTGCTTTCCTCGGTACGTTAGAGGTCTTCACCACCTAATGTAGAATATTGTATACAATGCGTCTAAGTTTATTGTAAATGTCTGATATTAGGGAAGCATATCTTAACCTTTCTGTACATACTCATGGTTTATTATATATACTATATGTATTTATTACATGTTTTAATAAAGAAAACATATCATTGATAGAGAGGGCCCAAAATAAAGCGTTTGTTTGTTTTCCCTTCCAGTCAATAGGTCGTGCTATGGCGATATCACAACCCAGCAGAATTGAAGAGCCTATTACATTTTATTGTGGCATTCGGCAGAATATATTTAAACTCCACAGTTGTCTTAATCGACGGGACTGGATTATAAATTTGACTGATTAATTCTTTTTACGTATGTATAGGTTGATTATTATCGCTAAAAATATCTAAGATATTTCTCAGCTAAACTTCAAAAAGGTTCTTTAAATGCTTAGCTAATCAACAGTTATTTTGATTACTTACTTCGGCTTTTTTTCGTGGTTCTGCTGGTACTCGCTGACGATTTTGACGCGGCGTAACTTTCTCCTCAGTGTTGGAATAATTTTCTTGAACATAGTTCACACTGCTTGCGTGCTGAGTTTGTTGTACTGGCTGTTGCCTACTGTACGTCTGGATTGCATGGGTAGGTTCTTCATCCCCTATTCTGCGATTATATTGATGCTGCCTTTCTTCTACGCGGCCTCTAGAATAAGCTCGACGTTGTTGTTGCCTTGATCGCCTCCTTGAGGAAGTATTTTGGGAAGTACGGATATGTGGAATTGAAACTTGTTGATCCACATTCGACGGTAAATAGTTCTGTTGTGCAGATTCCACTGCAGGAGCTGTATCTCGCCTTGCCGACGCAGGGTTCTTCAAAATATTCAACAACGAATCTTCGGGAATATATACACCATTTGGCGCTTCACCAAGACCTACATTTTCAAATACAGATGGAGAATATATTCGAGGAGGCTGAGTTGTCTCTTGGTAGTTCCTCCTTCTTGATGTTTGCCTTACTGGAGCTACAAAAGACGTCCTTTCCTGTTGATGATCATAGCGTTGTGTTGTCTATAGGCATATATAGATGAAATAAAAAATATTTTACTATAGATGTTAAATTTACTACTTAATTGTTACATAATGAATGTAATTAATACATAAATTAATTACCTATAATTGTTACAGAATGAATGTAATTAATACATAAATTAATTACCTATTTACATATTTATCATTAATTTAATTTATTAATGTTTGTATATATCTTTATATTTCGTTTAGTTTTAGTATGCATTATCTATCATTTTATTTATTTATATATTTTTGTTTATCGTTCTCGCCATATGGCCACAGTACTTCTAATTTTAGAAATTAAGGCCTGTTTACAAAACAAAATACCGCAGCCCATCTTGTTTTGGGCTCCTATACACTTCATCTGGATTTCCGATTTCACTCAAAAATACAGGAGCTAGGCTCAGGAGAGTTTCGATGGAATTTAAGTTCTACCACTAGTAGCGAGAGTTTTTGGATGTGGCCGAAAATTCTCCGGTAGCCTTCATTTTAGCTTTCAAGAAGTTCACAAAATAAATTAAGAGTGAGAATTTGGCTAAGCCCATTCTTATCTCATAAACTTATACATTACTTTGTAAGGATCTTAAGTTTTACTAACGTTTATTTTATTTTAAATCTTTACTATCACTTCTTATTTTCTACTTCCGGCCAGAATTATAAGCGTTAACGTATTTATGCAAAATTTGTCTGGCGAACGCCAAGTACTTAAGTTGTGGCTTTTTGCCAAGCGAAAGAGAGGAAGCAGTTAGTCGAAGCAGGCCGCTTACCTTAGAAGTTTTACTCAGTTGCTGGTTGCCTTCCAGGCCAGAGGTTTAATCCTCTTGATAATTTTTAAACGTATTGTAGCGTTCACAGTTCTCTGTACTACATACGCTTCCTGTTAATATAAGGCCAATCTTCCACGTTTATTATTTTAAAGTCAAATTAGAGTTTGGTTTTATTTTTATACTTTTACGTTTAGACCACAAGTAGTGGGTCTTTGTATTCCGAAGTACGGAAGTTATTGTAAATAGAGAAAAATAAAGGGTTTTGTATACCCTTCTTGTGTATCCTGTCTACTTCCCACAGTTATTGAACATAGCTTTAGTAAGCTCTCTGTTCCGAGTCAGGTCCTTGCATGTTCCCGAAGAAAGTAAGACGGAACATTGAACCTGATAGTGGCGCCCAACGAAGAAGAATAACCATGGCCGAGTTTCAAGAAGAACCTGTGCTGCCTGCAGAAGAGGCTCAGAAGCCAGAAATGCCAGCTGCCGCCCTGAAGGATTTGGTTACATCGTCCAGACCATGCGCGCTTCGATGAAACCAGAAGCAACATTTAATGGAAACTCACCGGTAACCAGTTTTTTGGAAAATTTGTATGACCACTTCATGCTCTACCCCGTGCACGAATTCCAAAAATTTACCTTAGCTACCAGCGCTTTGAGGGGCCAAGCGCTTAACTGGTTCAAGTGTATAGGCATAAGTCTCTTGGGTCAAGCAGGAAGTCCCACCTATACTTACGAGAATTTCAAGACTGCCCTAGTAAAAGCCTTCCCTGTTGTAAGGGATAGTGCGAAATTAGAAACGGAACTTTTTAGTATATATCAGCAAAAAATCGAAAATCTCCCAAGCTTTATTTTAAGAAAAATTCACGTCTTCAAACTTGTATGGAAACCGTCCGGATCCTGAGATAATTCAAGTGATTTTGCCGAGGCTACTGCCCCAAGTGCAAGACTTTATTGAATTAAGAAATCCGACTACACTGGAAAAGTTATTTGAGCTAGCAATCCAGTTTGAAAGTAGAAGAACGGCGGACATTGAAAGAAGACGCCAATATCAACAGCGAAACCAATTTGGTGCGCCAAGATTACAGCAAACTCAAGCACACGGCAACGGAAGCAAAGCGAATCAGTGGGCAAGGAAACCCGAGCATTCAAAAACAGCCGGCGAACGCCGACAGTTCAATAGCAATCCAGGAAAAAAGTCTCAAGGCCAGTGGAAAAAGGAAAGCACGGAAATGAAAAATAATTTAAACTAAAACGGATTTCTGCTGACGAGAGGGTGCAGAAATCCGAAGGCCACGAAAACCCCTCTTCCTTCAAGTTAAATACAGTAATGGTGAAAAATTTGACTCTTCCGAAGATTGAAGTGTTGTTGAATAATATCCCAGCCACCGCACTCCTGGATACAGGCGCGCAGTGTTCCTGTGTGGCAGAAGAATTTTTTAGGAAGTATTTTCGGAAATACCGCATATATAATTCGGATAATACGACAGTGTTAGCGGCGCAAGGAGAAAAATGTAAGTGTATAGGTAAATTACCGCTGTATGTCCGTATCAAGGACGAACAAGTAAAGGTGATGTTTTTCATAGTAAAGAATCTGCAAGCACATATTATTTTAGGAATAGATTTTCTTTCAGAGGCACAAGCAACGCTGGATTTTAATGAAGCGTCCCTTAAGCTGACGATGAAACCAGTTCGTGGAGAAAAGGCTGAACCGCCGATGTTAAATCTTGACCACCTGCCTAATGAAGAACAGCGAAGAATCCGACAAGTGGTAAGTGAATTTGCTTCGTTATTTAGTGATATTCCAGGATTTACTCAGGTTACTAACCATAGTATTGACACCGGAGATTCAATGCCAGTTCGCCACAAAGCATACCGGTATGATAAGAATAAGGGAAAAATTATAGAATGGCATATCACCGATATGCTACGTAAAAAGATCATAACGCCCATCTCAAGTAGTTATGCTAGCCCGGTGGTTTTATGTAAGAAAAATAATGACTATCCTTTGACACATCCAAAAAGGTGGAGATTCGCAATTGACTACCGTAAATTAAACTCCATAACTAAATATCCGGTATATCCGTTACCTATTATTGAAGAAATTCTAAGGAACATAACATCCACCAAATATATGACGACTTTAGACTTAACGACTGGTTATTTTCAAATAGGGGTTAGGCCTGAGAACGTGCCTAAGACTGCTTTTATAACCAAGTCGGGCACTTATGCATTTTTGCGTATGCCGTTTGGCCTTTCAGGGGCGCCGGCAACATTTCAGCGATGTATGGACATTGTGTTAAGACCTGTTCTTGGAAAGTCCACATTTATCTATTTAGACGATATCATTATTACTAGTGATAATCTCGACCAACATGTACAGGATTTAAGACAGGTGTTTTCTTTATTAAATGAGGCCGGTCTAAAAGTTAATGTCGAAAAGTGCAAATTTGCAGCCCCTGAATTAAAATATTTAGGTTACAAAATATCTCAGAAGGGAATCGAGACAGACGAATCAAAAATAATCGCTGTACAAAAGTATCCGACTCCAACCACGGCGAAGAAGCTCTCTTCTTTTCTAGGACTTTGTTCATATTATAGGTCCTTTATAAAAAATTTTGCAGCTATTGCTGAACCATTGTTAAAATTAAAAAGGAAAAAGGCAAGATTCTCGTGGACGGCCGAAGCCAATAGTGCTTTCGAAAAATTAAAACAAGCTTTAACGCAAGCCCCTGTGTTGAAATTTCCTGAAAAGGATGAGAATTTAGAAATTTCAGCGGATGCTTCGGATTATGCGGTAGGAGCGGTACTTTCGCAAAATCAACAGCCCGTGGCATTTTTTAGCCGAACTTTAAATCAAACACAAAGAAACTATTCCGCGACCGAGAGAGAGGCACTTGCAGTTCTGTTAGCAGTGCAAAAGTTCCGAGTCTATTTTGGAAAGGCGCCAATAACAGTGTACTCTGATCATGCGGAGGTAACTAGATTGTACTCAGGGAAAAACTTATCCCCAAGGTTAATAAGATGGGCACTCAAGCTACCAGAATATAATCTGGTAATCAAGCATACCCCCGGAAAGAAAATATCGTAGCAGATGCCCTATCCAGAATTAAAATAGATGAAGAAGGTAATACGGTAAAGGTGGCAATGCTCACAGCATGTACAATAAATTCCCGAGAAACTGTAATAACCGAACTGGGTAAGGATCCTGAGTTTGGAAGCATTTATGAGTATTTAAAGGATCCTGAAAATTTTAGCCACCAAGATAGAGTGGCGATAAGAAATAGGGCGGCCCATTACGAACTAATAGATGGTCTATTATTCTATACAAAAACTACGGATTCCAACAACGAATTTCGACCTGTTATCCCAGCTAGTCTTAGATTAAATATCCTGCAGGAGCTCCATGACAGCCCTTTAGCTTCTCATGCTGGTATTCGAAAAACTATCCAACGCGTACGCGAGGCAGTCTATTTTCCTGAACTGCAAAAGTTAACAAGGGCGTATGTCCAGTCCTGCCCAACATGTCAAGCAGTTAATTTTATTAATTTCCGCCCGGCCGAGTTTCTAAATAGTATTAAATCCGAATTTCCAAATGAAATAATTGGCATCGATTTATTGGGCCCTTTCCCAAAAAGTCAGTTACATAAAAGTCGCTATCTCCTTGTTATGGTTGATCATTTTAGTAAATGGACCGAAATTGTTCTTTTAAAACGAGCCTCCGCGAAATTAGTTACTGATTCTATTTTAAATAAATATATTTTAAAATACGGGGCGCCCCTAAAAGTTATATCGGATAATGGTCCTCAATTTGTAAGTAATATATTTGAAGACATGTGCCAAAAACTGGGCATACGTCATTTAAAAATGGTCCCGTATCGGTCGCAATCAAATATAGCGGAACGGGTCAATAGAAATATAGTGAAAATTATCCGTAGTTATGTTAAAAATTTTCATAAAAGCTGGGATAACTATGTCAATGAATTTGCTTTCGCCCTTAGGACCGCAAAACATGATACAACGGGCAAAACTCCTGCTGAGTTATTTCTAGGCAGAAAGATTATAACGCCGTTAGATAAATTATTTTATGTGCAACAAAGAGCCCCAGAATTTAAAATGGGTGATATAGAAAAACTAATTAAGGAAGCAAAGAAGAATACTGAAGTAGCACAGAGAAAACAAAAACTCTATTATGACTTGAAACGACGGGGAGTAACTTATAAAGTAGGGGATGAAGTTTTAAAAATTAAGCATTCACTTTCTTCAGAACCAGAAGATAAAACTGCCAAATTTTTTTCCACGATTTGAAGGACCATATGTCATAGAAAAAATAACTCACGCTGTAGTAGTGTTAAAAGCCAAGAATGGTGAAACCTGCTCCGCAAACATTGATCAAATCAAACCCTACTATGATCGTAATAAAATGCAAATTTTCAAAGATCTTTTTCAGGATCCGGCACGGCAGACACCGCAGGCACAAGTTCCAGAGGTGGAACAACAACAAGTACAAGGGCAAGCCATTAAGAGGCAGGAGCAAGTGAAAAGAAAGTTTCCCCGCGGAAAAATTGAAGGTAACAAGAAAAAGAAGCCGTTCCACCGTCCAGAAAAGAGAGTTTACGAACACCCCCAGAATGAAGAAGGGAGAAGGACGACGTATGCAAAGAGAGCCAGGAGAAATGACGGCAACTATAACCCGGCTCTAAAACGGAAGATCTACTCATCCGACAGGACTCTCCGCAGCAAATGTCGCCGAATTGCGGAAGGGCCACCAGCGGCGGAGGAAAAGTTACAAGGAAAATTTGAACGGCCAGCAACGAGGTCCAAGCAGGAACACGAAAGAAGTTTCCCGGTTTCGCCAAGACCAGCTGCCATCAAACGGCCAAGACCACAGGCAGAGGCGAAAAAGAAGGTATTCAAGGGTGACCGAACTGGAAAAAAAAGAAAGCTTCTAGAGGAAGGCACTGAAGGGCGAGCCCGCACACGAAGGAGGATAAATCAAACAACAATCTACGCTACTTTCCAGGACTGGGCTCAGAAAAGAATGTCCGAATATCACAAAGATAAGTAAAATTTTATGTTACTTTGCAAACTTAAGTTAATCTTTCATTCTTACTGCAAGTGGCAGATTTCAAGACGTTTTACCTCATGTGAGGTCTACCTTTATCGCCAAAAAGGCGAGAAATGAGTTGTACCTATTTTGGTATTATGTTTTTCAATTACTCGCGAGTAAAACTAAAGTTGATGTATAATAAGAATGTGTAAAGAATGTATAATAAGAATGTGTACTTGAATATTGTAAAAGTTATTGTATAAAATTTTATTTAAAAGATTCTGGCAAGAAAGAAGTTTTAGTCTGAAAGACTTTTGAAATGTAGTATTTCAATGTAGAAGAATTGGCACTTGCTTTGAAAAGAATAGAAGTTAACAATGTACTACTAATGTATGTTTTAAATTGCGTAAAATTAACGGCATGTTAATATGTTCTTATATACAATGTGAACTGTTATTTTAAATGTTAAGAAATACTGTGATATGGTAAAAGTGAAAGTAATGCCAAAAATTTTAAACTTATTCGTGTGACTGAAAAAAAAGAGAAAAGTATTGTGAATATGTGTTAAAGGTTGAATGAATGTAGTTAGGCTCTCTGACGCTACACTTCAGAGTTAGCCACTTTCAGAATAGTACCTCAGGGTTTTGAGATGAAGATAAGGTGTGTTACGAGGTCTTGTTATGTTGAATTTTAACACGTTAGTGTTTTGATTGTAGACGGTAGTGTTGAACACTGGTACATAAACACATTCGTGTTCGGTGTTTTCTTTTACAACACATGTCAGAGAGCACGGGGAGAGATAATTAAATAAAAGTCATGAATGAAATAAGAATGTTAGGGAAAATATAAATATTCATGTGACTTGCCATTTAATTGTGTAACATTTCATTAAACTAGAAGGAACCAGATTTCAACTAATAGCTCCTGTTTAAATGCAGTACAGATGAAAAGTAATTGTCCATGGAGCTGATAATGTAAAAACAATTTTTTTTTTTTAAATTTCTAGTTTCTAGTGAGAAATGTTTGTAAAAGATTGGCCTCGCGTTAGATTCTAGAGCTAAAAGTTTTCAACAAGGTCGTTTTAGACCTCAGTTTCAAACTAATTAACTCTGGCGGGAAGTATGTAAGGATCTTAAGTTTTACTAACGTTTATTTTATTTTAAATCTTTACTATCACTTTTTATATTCTACTTCCGGCCAGAATTAAAAGCTTTAACTTATTTATGCAAATTTGTCTGGCGAACGCCAAGTACTTAAGTGGTGGCTTTTTGCCAAGCAAGAGAGAGAAAGGAGTTAGTAGAAGCAGGCCGCTTGCCTTAGCAGTTTTTACTCGGTTGCTGGTTACCTTCCAGGCCAGAGGTTTAATCCTCTTAATAATTTTAAACGTATTGTAGTGTTAACAGTTCTCTGTACTACATACGGCTTCCTGTTAATATACGGCCAATCTTCCACGTAGGCCCTTGTTTATTATTCCAAAGTTAAGTTAGAGTTTAGTTAATATTTTTATATTCTTACGTTCAGACCACAAGTGGCTGGTCTCTGTATTCCGAAGTCCGGAAATCTTTGTAAAGAGAGAAAAATAAAGGGTTTCGTATACCCTTCCTGTGTATCTTGTCTACTTCCCACATTTATTGAACATAGCTTTAGTAAGCTCACTGTTCCGAGTCAGGTTCTTGAATGTTCCCAAAGCAAGTAAGGCGGAACATTGAACCTGATAACTGAATCCTAATATTACTAGATAATCCATTGGCAACAGAATTATCTAATAATAATACGATTCAGTTTTCAAGCAAAACATCGGAGCTCATCTTATTTGAGACTCCGTCTTTCTCCGGCTGGATTTACAATTTCATTCAAAAGCTAAGAAGTACCAGTAGTTTGCGCAGAATTAAAAACCTGCTGGAACTTAATTTGCAACCAACCTTTTAAAAGATATTTAGTCTTGCAATCATTCTGAAGCGCGATGCATGTGGAAAACAGGAAATCTACCATTACTGGTAATTTCTTAACAGATAAAATTGACTATAGGGTAACTTTTAGAATATATCTGGCATTTAGTCTGAAAACAAACCTCTATATCAATAAAAAATTTAGTAAAATAATATGATAAAATTTTAATAAAATGAAGCAAAGGTAAACTAAGTTTTTTTAAAGGAATTTCTTTCTAAGCGTTTGCCTTTTCTGTAAATTCTACTATGGAAAATTGGCCAAACATAATGGGACACTTATGATAGGATGTACAAAAAATACATAGCGTAAAATCTCGCTCTCATCATTTAACGCTACATTCTTCTGCGAAATGTTTAAAACATTATCCTTAATTTTAGAACGTTTAGGATTGAATTCGATATCTTTGTAATTCTATATTCTATGTAGTTTCATTGCATAGATCGGGTTTCATCTTTTTTAGCTAAAACAGATTGCTATTTAAGATTGTTGTCTTGAGTCTTCTTGTTTCGTAGAAAGCATTAAAATCTAGACATACATTCTATAATTCTATCATACTAGAATGTCAACATACACACTGCGCCCGTAGTTACCTGCTACACATTCAGCGCCATCTTGGCTAATGGCATAAGCTCGGGCTAGTGACTCTTATTTGAAATGAAGGAATAAAATATGAAATTTATAATACCATCCACCATTTTATTCTATAGTACATAGAAACTTTAATTTCAAATATGTAGCCAATATTTATGATTAATCGCTTATATCTTATATTCTAAATAAACGATTCCAATACCTAGTACGCAAAAACGTAATGGACTGTGAAATTGTAACATTCGTTACTTGCACCATTTTAAATTTGCTTTATTAAAACAGATCCCTGAAATTTCGTAAACTATAACAAAAATGTTTTCTCATGATAGTTCATAAACTACTACGAGAAGAAAGATTTTCTCTTGGCACATCTATGCAGTGTCACTTCACACTTTTTGAAAGTATCTAACGTAAAACTTCATGGATGATTCGAGCTACTGCAATTCCAGAATAGCTTCTCTGAGACATGATTAGTACGTAATAGATAAGAAATTAAATACTCTCGTGCTAAAAATATGGGCAACAAACGCTAAAAGAAAATATACGAATGTAAAAAGGGGAATTAAAACATACAATTTATATTTGAGGTAGTGATTGAATCGCTAAATACTAATAGGCAACCAAACCTAGCATAAAACGCAATCCTGTAGACACACCACAATGCCTTAGAAAGGGGCATGAAGGACTTATGCGTCAGTTCACAAGCAGCGGTAATACCGTATAATCCGAGATAGAAATTGAGGAAAGCACAAGCCAAAGACTCCATTTGGCACAATGAAATGCGTTGGAGGGCTGAGGGGATGTTGCAAGCTGGTTCAAGACAATCACTCTTGCGAGAGAGCTGAATGTGCATCGTTGTGTCATCAACAGGCTGTGGAATCGTTACGAAAGGGATCAAAACCCTTGTAGAGGACGTGGATCTGGACGCTGGAGGATTACAACAGTGACAGACGATCGCTTTCTGTTGCTATGTGCAAGACGCCACGATCACTACGATAGCTCGCGTCGCATCTCTCTGCTGCTGTAGGATGGCCCACATCCGCCAAACTATGTCGCGTCGACTGCATGAAGATGGACTGTATGCCCGACGACCTATGGTTCGTGTTCTTTTGTCCCTATTATATGTCAGAGCGTGGTTGAATTGGGCCTGCGGACATCGCCCTTGGACACTAGAGCAGTCTGGCCACGTACTGTTTACAGAGAAGTCTCAATTTAATATCCAGAATGATTCGCGAAGGGCAATAATACGACGAGAGCCAGAGACATGCTATCGGACGCCAGACTTTGTCAAAAGACACCATTACAGAGAAGGAGGCTTACTTGTATGGTCTGGGATAGCAATGAATGGCTGCACCGACCTCTATGTGATTCCAGGTGGTTCTGTCACAGCCGTCCGATATCGCGAGACGAAATTCTACACTCTCTTGTGCGTCCTTTATCGCTGCAATGGGTGCTGATGACACATTTATGGACCTAATGCCCGCACGCATTGAGTTGTAGTGCTGCGGAGTTATCTGGAGAGAAAAACAATTCCACATCTGCCATGGCCTTCTGGATCACCAGACCTGAATCCCGTAGAGCATGTGTGGGACATGTTAGGACGATGGACAGCAGGTCGCAGTGTGCTGTCAGGCACCCTTCACGAATTCCGACATGCATTACTACAGGAATGGGCGCTACTGCCACAATAAGCGATCGGGGACGCTATTGCCAGCTTGCCTCGCCGTTGTCAAGCATGCATTTCAGCTAGATGGTATCATACCCCTTATTGGCGTGTTGTTTTCATTGCGCGTTCTTCAGACCTGTTTGGTCTTTCTCGATGTGATGGTCGTAATACATGTGCTTCTGTATGTCTTTGTTTTATTGTTTGCTATGGGGTCTAGTATTGACACATCAACTTCCTGATGATCAGTTTCCCACATACCCATTAAATAGCTTTTGTTTTATTTCGTTTTTGTCTTTGTTGCTGATTTTTTTAGCAGGAGTGTAATACTTTTATGAAAAGAAGGCATTAAAGATAATGTTCTGCACAACACTATTCAACACAAAGTTAATAAATTTCAATAAATATTACATTATGTTTTTATTTTCCTATTGTCTTGTATCTTCAAGTTTAGTCAAAGCATCAAGTTTGTTGTTTCATTTAGGAATCTGTTTTAACCATACAAACGTTGAACAACGATTGCAAAGACTTGCTTTTTACGATATACATATCAAAGACAATAGATCAAATTTTGAACAGCATACTAAAAGAAATTAATGAAATTACGAAGCAGATGCTAAAGGCAATAAAGAACTGGAAAATGCCTAAGAAAAATTAAAAAGTCATAGATGATAAACTTTTGTGCACCTTATTTTTTTGGCTGTATTAAAAATCAAATTAAATTCGACAGCCGATTATAACTTACCTGTCTTGGTTGTCTAGCCTCATTAGCAGGTTGCTGACTATGTCGGGGTACTATAGGTATGTCTTCTCTCAAGACATCGTCCGTATATCGTCTGTATGAATCTATATCAATTAATGGTTGCTCCACATAAAGTGCCTGAGTTTTTGGTCTTCGTTGTCGCCTGTATGTTTGTGCAGGAGGGCCAGCATATACCGTAGGAGCTTCATCTGGTCGTACTACAGGAAGTATTAAAGTTTGCGGCCTTGTGTCATCTTCACTGGCTGGAGGTTCTACGAAATATTGTTGTCGTCCGATACTGGGGAAACTTGTAGCAGGTTCAGAATACTGATTTCCTACTGGTTGATATTCGCTAGTTCGAACTGGGGCTGCATTCCTTAGAGATGGATTCTTTAAAACATTTAGTAGAGAATCTTCAGGGACATATATTCCTTCTGGTGCTTCACCAAGACCAATCTTTTCGAACACAGAAGGAGAGTAAACTCTTGGAGCTTGTGGTGGTTCAACGTAAGCCCTTTGTCTGTTACGAGACTGCTTTCTTCGTTGTCTGTTCACTCTGGGGGCTGGAACTGGCTCAGATTCTGGGAAGTATTCTGATTGTGGTGGTGGTGGTTCAGTATAGTACTCTTCTCTATATTTGATGCGTCGCTGTATTCGTTTGACTGGTCTTGCAGGTTCTATATTTTCCCGATTATCTGTTGCATACTGACGGTTTACAGCTGAGGGTGGATTATATTCGTACTGTATAGTACTTTGCTTCGCAACATCTTGCCCCAATTCATCCGCCCCGTCTTCCTCATAATTATAGACAAACTGGCATTTTCCGACGGACAAGATGAAGAAAACTGAAAAATAGAATAATATCCTTTATTTAAATATTATGTTATCACAAAGAAGATAAAAATGGCTAATTAGTGAATAAAGGTCAGCAGTGAAGAAATGAAAGGTAAATATTTTATATTGATACTCTTCAGTGTCAAACATTTATTATTCTAAGATACTCGAGGTTATCGCCTTATGAGGTATGCCTACGTGGAGAATTTCCTAATGAAAACTGGCTTGTATTTACATTGCAGATGGAGAAAAGAACGAAATTACAATCGCCAAGAACCGACGCCGAGTTGAAATATTAATTAGAACAAACCATATTAGCATAGATTATATATCTAAAAGCAGTCTTATGTAAGCATAGCGGATTGGGGGCTTTTTGCTCCATAAAGTTCACCTAACATTATGATAAGCAGTAGTTTTATTTTCTAAATGTAATTTGAAAACAATTTCAAAATCATTAAAATGCTGTATTTCCTTGAATATTTATCACACTCTTATTTCTTGGCGTATTTTTGAAACAAAATGACATTCAAGTAATTTTTGCATCGAAAATACGTCGATAAGTTATTAGGGGCTATCTATACGGAGAAATGAAGCGAAGAAAATTGTCCAGGAATTCAAAATAATGGATATGGCTTGATTCCTGAAGTTTTACCATCTGTTTAAAATGCACTTAACAACTCAATCAGTAAATTTTTCGAAACTGAAATTCAAAGTTTTTACGCAAATCCGATGATTAGAGTCAACCACAGTTTGACGCATAGAGGTACCTTACAATGGTAGAGTTTGAAAACGAGTTGTGAAAGTATCATAGAGATAAGGAAATTAGTTCATTAAGATTTTTAAAAAACAGGTTTTCAAAGTCATGGATGGTTCTACTTATGATTTAATTTGGCAACACGCTTAAAATGATGACGTCTATGAATCCGTGTCACTTTGCAAAACCGATGATTCGTTAGATCAAGAAAATTAGGAATTCAATAATATCATAGTTTACAGTTGCAAATATCAAAGTCAGTTACTTAAAAGTTGGTCTTCTGTTTGTTCCTTATATTGTCAGTAGCTAACCGACAATTTAATTTTCTTTCCAGTTTTAGATTACTCGCGTCTAGAAAAAATGGATTCCTTGCATGCTGTTTATAAAGTATATTTTCAGATTGTTCGAAAATGTATGGGTTAAAATGGAGGCTGGGATGAAATTGAGTAACTACTCGGCTACAATTAAGTAAATTTTCTATCTGTAGAAGATGACTGGATATGCAGAAAAAAAGTGTCTGTGAAGTACGCGCGTGGGAAGAAATTTCCTTGATTGGTGTCTTTTCTTCAAAATAGGTATGATTATTTGGTTTTGCCTGTTAAATGTTTCTGAATGCTAACATGCGGACCTGATTGATATGAAATTTGGCTGTCCTTGGTCATATTCATTCGGCCATTGGTTAGAAGACATATTTTTATAAGTTTTGAAAGTGAATGAACATTCAGTGCTTCATTCTAATAAATGTCAAAATGAATGCATTCATTCATTAAGCGAATTACAGAAACCAGTAACCATATTTATACAAAGATACCCACGAATTGCATATGACCTTCAGAGCCCGTTAATGGGTTTAGTATCATAAAGCCGAAATATGATAGAATGGTAAACGACTACAATGTCGAACTTGAAAATGCGAACTTGATGGATAACTTTTAGTGGGTGACCAGACAAAAACACACTGATACGCAGTCGCATGGACCTCCGACCTAAGGTTCTACACCAATCAGAGTTATGTGTCCATGCGACGGAAAAGAATCTACAATCCACCGCCAGCGGAATTCACTGAATCAATGATAGTAGTATTACAATGCTAAATTGACAGTGTCATCTATACGATAATTGTTACATAATAATCCGTATGAAAATAAATATACGATCAATTAATAATTACATTGTTATAGATAGGATCTATGTTGTGGAGAGTGGAACTTATATATTAACAGTTTTTTAAACCTATGTCTTCTTCAATACATCATAATTTCATATTCTTATCAGTTACACACCTAATGATGTGTGTCCGTATTATTTTTGCAGTTATCCACAGAGTAAGCCAGTCACATCAGTTCAGGCAATTGATAGTTGCATAGCCCAAAGTATATGATGTTGTGTAGGCTATTTTATGTTCACTTTTGTTAAATTCATCGTTCAAGTAAATACTACTTGTCCATCAATCAAAATCGTAAAAAGCAACCTTGTATTTAGCGTAGGTATAATGAAACACTCAATCAATTTCGAGGGCAGCTAAAGGTCCTTTCTCATCAGGAGAAAGAAATACATAGAAAGAAGAAAATAGGAGAAGGAGTCACAGAAACACGTGGTCCGTATCAGCACTACACGTGGTTATAACTAGATTTTTAATCAGAGTTGCACTGGCCGCCTACTTTTACTGAGCCAGGCTATCTGATAAAGCATAAAGGACAAGAAAAATTAGCGAGGTTAAAAATAGGGAGCGAGGGGCAAATGCACCTTCACGCTCAAAATCTGAATTTCAAATAATGGAAAGCAACAACTGAACGGATTTTTATACCCTCTGGTAGTACCAAATGCGAGAAGGTATCGCCATCTATCGGCAAAAATAACTGAATTAAGATAGTAGAATTTTAAAGGCATTAGGAAGGACTGGATTGGACTTCAAATCATTAACTAAACTTGCTAAATCTTTGTGAATGTGAAAAGCCTCAAGAAAATCCAATTCCCCTATGGAAGAAGCCTTTTGGATGATTTTTGTAGACCCAAAATCAAAATTATGGTTAAAAGTCCAGCTATGATACGCTATTGAAGACTTGTTAATTTCGCCTTTTTTGACATAAGATTCATGTTCCTTGATACGAAACTTCAACGCTCTTTTTGTTTGGCCAATATATCTTAAACCACACTGAATCGACCCTTCGATTCTAAAAGATTGCGTTTCTGTCTTGAATTCTTGAGGAATTTATAGTATATCGTGTCAGTGTGGTTTAATATATATTGGCCAAACAAAAAGAGCGTTGAAGTTTCGTATCAAGGAACATGAATCTTATGTCAAAAAAGGCGAAATTAACAAGTCTTCAATAGCGTATCATAGTTGGACTTTTAACCATAATTTTGATTTTGGGTCTGCAAATTCATCCAAAAGGCTTCTTCCATAGGTGAATTGGATTTTCTTGAGGCTTTTCACATTCACAAAGATTTAGCAAGTTTAGTTAATGATTTGAAGTCCAATCCAGTCCTTCCTAATGCCTTTAAAATTCTACTATCTTAATTCAGTTATTTTTGCCGATAGATGGCGATACCTTCTCGCATTTGGTACTACCAGAGGGTATAAAAATCCGTTCAGTGGTTGCTTTCCATTATTTGAAGTTCAGATTTTGAGCGTAAGGTGCATTTGCCCCTCGCTCCCTATTTTAACTTCGCTAATATTTCTTTATGCTTGATCAGATAGCCTGGCTCAGTAAAAGTAGGCGGCCAGTGCAACTCTGATTAAAAATCTAGTTATAACCACGTGCAGTGCTGATAAGGAACACGTGTTTCTGTGACTCCTTCTCCTATTTTCTTCTTTCTATGTATTTCTTTCTCCTGATGAGGAAGGACCTTTAGCTGCCCTCAAAATCGATTGAGTGTTTCATTATACCTACACTAAATACAAGGTTGTTTTTTACGATTTTGATTGTCACATTAGCGTGTTTCTCTTCTAGACTACTTGTCCACTTTGATACATCATAACTTCGTGTCCTTAACAGTTAGCACACCTCATTATGTGCATCCATATCAATTTGTACACTGTGTCGCAATTATCCACAAGACAAACATGAAATTGCGATTGGGAATTTCATTGTAATATGTACACTATTTTACTATTATCCACAGAAGCAAATGTTTTGTAAATAATGACTTGGCTCCCAGATGATAAAAAAAAAGGAAACTAATTCTTAAATTTTTCAATACAATTCTAAATTGTGCAAAACTATAGATTTGTTAAACAGTTCCAGTCAATACAAATTGACCAGTATTCCAACAATATAAAGCACATATTCTAAAATAAAACGTCTAATGGAAAATAGGAACTAATTCCCAATTAAAATAGACATAAAATACATAATTATTCAGCACATATTATATACCAATCATCATACCATAAAAATACCCATGTTTCAAATGCTGCAACTAATTTCTTATTACAGTAAGAATATTTACTAATCAAACATACTACAAATGTACATGTTTAAAAAAAAAAAAAAACTGCAACTAATATTTTTCATGGCAGTTAAAATAATAAATTTCTATTATACAATTATAAATAGCACAAATAAACAATTTCAATCTATACAAATTGGCAGGTATTCCTACAATATAAGACCACATATTCAAATATAGCTAATCATTCTTGTAAAATGGCTATAATAGTGCCCAATTTCTTCAAATAATTAAAAACATCTACAGGAAAACAGGAACCAATTCCCAATTGTAACAAACATGAAATATCCAAAATTATTCAGTACATATTATATACCAATCAATTATACCATATAAATGCACATGTTTCAAATACTGCAACCAATTTTTCATTACAGTTAGTATATTCCAATTTTCCAGCTAATAAAATAAATCCGCTCTAAGTTGAATTGGCTGTAATAGTTCACAATGCTTAAAATAGTTAATCTACTGGAAAACAGAAACTTATACCCAGCTGTGATGGACACGATATGCATACAAAATAATTAGATACAGCTCTAAATTCCTGTTCTTACTGAAAATGCAGATATTCTAAGAACTGTAATGAACTTTTTTCTCTTTTTTTTTTTTTTTTTTTTTTTTACACAGTCAGAATATTCCAGTTTACCAGCTAACAATAATTGTAATTAACTTACAAAATTGCAAAAATAATACAATAATAACAAAATGGCAAAAAAATAATAAAAGGAACAAAATAATAACTATAAAATAGCAAAAAAATTCAGAATTAAAGGCTATAATATTAACATACAAACAGACAATTCCCAAATGCAGAACTTATTCCCATGTGGAAGTGCAGAGCACATCCAGTACTTAATAGTGCTAAATATTCTATGAATTGAAGTTAAACACACAATTATCATTATAACATGTCAGATGGGAAAAAAAATTAAAAGGCTACCCATAGTGCAAATATTATGCGAAGGTTGTTGGAAACGTATACATCTCATTGCAAATATTAAAAATTTGAGTTAATCTGTGCTGAAGAATTTGTCGTTTTAATAGTGTTTTAGTCCATTCACTCCAATATAAGTCTGATGGTCTTTGCAGATGAAATTCAGCGGTGAGTGGGCAAGAAAAAGCAAAATGGTCTGGAGACCCAATACTTCCACAGTGACATTTGTCATCTTTCTTAAGATGAAATCGGAATAAAAACGACGGAAAGGGACCGTGTCCCGTGAGAAAAGTTGACTGCGCTGCAGATGAAACGAAAAATGTTTCCGAGACCTTTGGCAAAAATTTAAAAGGTCTTCTGCCCGTTGTGGAGTGTTCCCACTTTTTTTGCCATTGCTGGAGTAAGTTCTCTTTTGTATATCTCTTAATATAAGAAAATGGTAAAGGCAATAAATATTGAGGAAGATTATTCCCTCTTACCGCTTCTTTTGCCAACTGGTCTGCCAACTCATTGCCATAAATCCCCCTATGAGCGGGAACCCAGCTCAATAAGGGTCTAGAAGAGGCAGGAAGGTTAAGAAGAAGGATTTTTATCTCTGCTACTATTGTATTTCTTGAATTTTCCCCCTTTATGGCCTCCAGACTAGAAAGTGAATCACTGTAAATTTCCACTTGTGATGGAAATTGACTTGAAAGATGTACTGCTTTTTTTAATGAAAGTAATTCAGCTTGAAAGATAGAGTTCGCTGGCTTCAGTCTGCGACGCCATGAATGCATTGGTTTGCCATTTTGAATTACACATAGTCCACATCCTGTTCCTTGTTCCGAATGAGATCCATCTGTGTAAATCTGGAATTGACTTTTTGACTCATTTAAGAAGGTTGTCCTTATTGCACATGAAATGTCATTTTGTGCTGGATGACACAGAAGTTCTGTGCTCTAGTTTCATAACTAAAAGGATCGTGTGAAATATTCCACAGTTAGACGAAGACGAAGACGCAAAACTCGAGCCAGCACCGTTTCCCTTTCTGCTGTTAAGTCCAACGGAGGAATGCCGGACAAGACCTGCAAAGCATCATTGGAAGTTGTTCTGTAACTTCGACTGATCATTAGAAGAAAAGATCTTTGAATAGAAATTAAGAGTCGTTTCTCATGTGTCTTAAGAGAGTAAGCCCAAATTGCTGAACAATATAAGATTATTCTTTCTATTACAGTCAAGTACCATATTTTTAAAATCCGCGATGAGATTCCCCAATTCTTACTAGCTGTTCGTTTCATGTGAATTGTCAATGACATTACTTTTGTTCTGATTGCCTTCAAGTGAGTCGTCCAAGAAAGATTGGAGTCAATAATAAGACCTAGGTATCTCAAGCTTCCTACAAATTTAATAGATTTGCCTTGCAATTTTAAAGGTGGTTTGCGTTTGAGGGGTTTAGATGCCCCTATCAACATTGCTTGAGTTTTACTGGTAGAAATAACCACTTTGTGCCCAATTTGCTATAATATCCAGATAAGCTTGAGCCGCAGAAGAAATACCCGATTTTACCTTTAACAATTAGCATAAAATCATCTGCAAAAGCTATGAGTTTATAGTCTGACTTTCCATCAAACTGTCGCAAAAGAGAGTCAGCTACTATCGTCCACAAAATGGGACCGAGACAAGATCCCTGAGGACACCCTTTTTTTAATTCTTGATCATAATGTCCTGAATCTAAAGTCACTTGGATATGACGATCTTGCAGATAACTTCGAATGAGGTCAATGATATCTACTGGACACCCCATGGTGACCAGAGCGTCTATTATGTCCGGCCACCACAGGGAGTCAAAAGCTCCTTGTATATCGATGCTGATCAAAATCGAGTGCAAATGCTCGTTCCTATTCGATTGTAGTGACGAAATCAGGTCGTAGATTTCATGCTCTGTAGAGCGCCCTTTTTGAAATCCATATTGTGATGGATGTAGTATACTATTTTTCTGTAAAATAATACTGCAGACGCCCTAAAATTACCCTCTCCAAGAGCTTACCTAAAGCTGGTATTAAACAAATTGGCCGGTAGGATTGCGGTCTAAGTGGATCTTTGTGCTGTTTTAAGAAAAGTACGACTTCTGCTTTTTTCGATTCTTTCGGAATGTATCGGAGTCGCCAGCAGGTTTGGACGTATGCGATGATCAAGTCCGGTGCAATATTGAACAACAGTCGAACAACAACATTATCTAGGCCGTCTGGTCCGGGAGCCTTCTTTAAATTTAGGTGATTAATAATGCGTTCTAATTCCAAAAAATTTGGTAGAGATTCTGGGAAAGAGAAAGATGAAGCATGGTTATTAAATTTAAAACGTAACTCTCGCTGCGTTGAATCATCTTCTTCTGGTAAATCTTCTTGGAAAAGCGATCTTAATACATGTGCTACCACTTGCTGTGAACTTGTAGCCGAAGGAAAAATTTGTATTGGAAGAGAACAAGGCTGGAAAACTTTATCGAAAGCAATTTGGAAAACTGAGCCGTACTTTTGTTGGGTGTTGGTACAAAACGTTCTCCTAGACGATAATTTGGTTTCCCTAATTTTTTTTTTTTTTTTTTTTTTGTACAAAGCCTGAGATTTGTTATACTATTGAAATAATGAAGCACGATTTATAACTTCATAGGTGGCTTGTGCTCGTTTTCGCAATTTCAGTAACTTCCTTCGCTCAATTGTAAGTTCTTCAGTCCACCAGGAAGTTGCTGTACGCGGACAAAACCTTCTCATTTTGAAAGCATTTTTACAAGCTTGTATGCAAAGTGCAGTCATTTTATTGTAAGTGTTATCCAGATCTGAAGTTGAGCTACAATCTTGAAAAGAACGAATTAATGATGAAATATGAGGAGAAAAACAGCTACAAAATTTATCTTTTCTTCCAAAGAACGTTTTAAATCTTAATTTGCCTAAGGATCTTAGAGTTGGAGATAAACTGAAAGTAATAGCTCGGTGATCGCTCAATGTAATGCTATCACTTACTGTCCAATCTTCTATAAAAGGAGAAATGGAAGGAGAAGTAAGAGTCAAATCTGGTCAACCCTTGGCATGTAAAGTATCGAAGGTTGGAGGAGCATCTGATTCATTAAGAAGAATCAAATTTTGAGAATCTATAAAGTCCAAAAGCGGAAGGGATCTAGAATTTTCATAGGGATATCCCCAAAGGGTGCTGGCAGCATTAAAATCTCCACCTAATACAACATTTCCAATTGGGTTTTCCTTTAGATAATCTAATTCGTGTAATAATGCATCTATGTCCTTACTAATCGGAAAATAAGCTGAAATAATTAGCAATTTTCCTTCAAGGGTATCAATCGAAACGCTGTGCTCAGTTTCTTTCCACAAAAGTGGTGACAAAGGTCCATAGTACACGATTGCAGCCAGATGTTTTAAGGAAAGAAATGTTTTGTTAGAAGATAAAGAGCCAATTAGTAAATTTTTGGACGTAATATACGGCTCCTGATAAAGACCCACTGTACACCCCAGTTCAAGCTGTATTTGATGAATGTTGCTCGTTGCCGCTATAGATCTCTGTAAATTACATTGTATAAATTTCAACGAAGTTCTACTTAAAGGGCCTAATATCTCTATTCCCGGTTCATTTGGCTGATTTGCTGCTTCAATTTCTATCGATAGGTCGGACATTTTGTTGAAAATGCCGTGTGAGTGCAATCAAATGTTGTTCCCTTATGCTCGTTTGAAATTACACAATTTACACAAGATGGTTGTTCTTGGCAATCTGTTATTGGAGCGTCGTGAGATCCAGCACACTGGGCACACTTTGGTTTATTCTGGCACCCTCGGCTAATATGACCTATCTCCTGATAATTATAGCAACATGTTATACGCACGTAACGCCGATAGGGACAGGACGTGAAGCCAAGAAAAATCCTACCTTGATGACCCAATCTATTAAAGTAATCATGATCCAGACTAATAATCCAATTTTTCCTAGAATCAGGTCTTGAAAGAGGGGTTCTTGGTTTAATTGAGTTTTCTCTAATGGCTGGGAGATGTGAATTCAATGCTGAAATTAAATCGTCCGCAGTAAAGTCCGAAGGGACTCCAAATAATATAATCGAGTCACAGAATGGTTTTGGCTCTCGCAGTTTAACTGATCGCGATAGATTTTCTTCACTCGAAATTATCTCTTTAAGTTTTAGTAAATGTTCGCTTGTCTCACACCTAATCAACAACTCGTTACTGCGAGTTGGACGGATTTGTTTAATTGGAATACCTAACTTAGAAGGTTTAATTGAAGAGGCCAATTTATCTTGTAGAATCTTTGGAGTAATAGATTGGTCAGTTGGAACTAGTAAGAGTACGTGATCAGTCAATTGTTGTGGACGAGAGGCTTTTTTCTTTTTACGTTGAAATAAGGTAAAAGTAGGATCTGAATCAATTTTAGAACGATCCTCCGAAGTCTGCAGGTCTGATGATGTAACTGGTGGGACTGTAGGCTCCAGAACCGCAACCACCTTTTGCAGAGAATCAATTTGTCCACGTTGATTTGAAATTAATTGAAATTGATCAGAAATTATATTTAAAGCAAGTTGAAAGGCGTGGAAAAGAGTCCCTTATTTAACCTATGTTTAGAGCTCTCTGCTCCAATAAGCTTGAACACATCTGAACTTTGGGCTAGGAATTTATGTGCGTGAGTAAGAGATGAATCACAAGGAGGGACACTTTGAGCTTCAGAAGTTACCGATGGAGGAGCTGAAGCCGAAATTTGAGCCATCAGTAACAGTAAAAATGTATATAAGTACAATGAACAATGTAAACATTAAGTATCTGAATACTTTAAGCACTACGCTTCTATTGAAAATAGCTTACCAGTATTAATACTTCCCTTACAGTAAATCGTTTACAGTCAATACAGAATCAATAAACAGAATAAATTTAGCATAGTAATAATAAAACAGTATTCAATGGGAAAGTGATTGCTGTTACGCAGAATCGAACCAGTGGTATGAATTTTAAACAATTATTATCATTATTATTTTTTAAAACTATTAAAAAAACAAAATTACAAAAAAGGTAATTAGAAATCAACAGTATTACAAAACCCCAGTTATGGGAGGGGGAAAAACATAATTTAAAAGTAAATATTTACTAGGATAAAGACTGGGACTGTCTCATATAATTGCTATTAAGGGAACCAACTTATTTTATGGAATAAAAAACATTATAAAAGAAAAAAATTATTAGATACAAAATCTTATTCAGTTAAAAAAAAAAAAAAAGAAAAAAGAAATATACTTGATAAACAAGCTGGGAGCCAAGTTAAATTATAATAAAAAAAAGAATAATTAATCCACACCATTAACACTTAGAAGAAAAGAAATTTAAAAGTTATTTCTCAGGATAACCAATGCAATTAAACAATTGCTTTACTCACAGTAGAACCAAGTTGCGGAAGCACATTAACGCTTCAATCATATCCAATTATCACGTGGTTGCTCCACAGGGTGCATCTTCTTGCACATACAGTAGTTTGACGATAGAACAATTTCGGTTTTATTAAGCTGCCATTTTGAAACTCAGTGCTTACCGACACTCAAGATATTAAAATATCCACTGCTTGTTAAAAGCTAGATGCACACCAGAAATTTTGCTTCCACAGGGAACTGGACACCTCATAAACACATCATAATAAAAATTGTCATTGATTCACCTTTTAATCACACTTAAAAAAGCCAAAAAATACGGAGCTCAAACGAACGATGCTTCACAATCAATGGACGAGTCCACTCTACAAAAATACACTGGTCGAAAGCTCACGCGACAAAAGCCCATATAAAAATGCCAACTGTGATAATTATCCACGCGACAAATACCCATACCGATCAAAGCTCATATTGATATAAACCCTTGCTCATACAATCCCACACTAACAAAAAGAAGCACCGATGTATATGTTGGAATTCATATTTTTACCATTTTTTTTACTATGTAAGAACTATGTTAATTTTATTAACAGTTAAATTTTGAGTTAAACTCCTTTCCTGTCAAATTCTTAACTTCAACTGCCAGTTTGTCTACTTCCGGCCAGAACGTAGTTTTAGAATCACGTCTGAATACATAATGAGGAAAAGCGGTATTTAACCGCGAAGTTCTATTTGCTGAGTTAGAGAGAATCAGAGTTTCTGATTAGCGTGCGTCCGCCTTTTTGGCTAATCTATCTCCAAGCTGTTATTACGCTCGGCCGTACTCAGGCCCTTGATAGCCTCGCAGTCAATTAGCGTTAAGGGGCCAACTCGGTTAGAATCTTGATAGCTTCGGTTATATCTCTTTAGTTTAGATTAGTTTTAGTTTATTTCTTAGCCTCTTAAGTTCAAGCCCAAGTGTCGGCTCCAAGACGGAGTTCTGTTAAATATTATTTGAATAAGATTTAATAGAAACAACAAGTTTCTTGTCACAGAAACTTAAGCGATTATTTGCTTAGCAGTTCTTAAGATTCTTCACATTCAACTGTAAATTAGCATTTACAAATTGATTAACTCAACAACTAGACAAAACATATTTATGAAAAAAGAAAGACAAGATGAAAAATAAATGAATTAAATTAAATTAATAACGACATTATCACCATAAATATCTGCACGAAGGAACACAGGTGCTGCTTTCACTACCATTATACTACTATAAACTATCATTTCGTAATCGCTGGAAACGGGTCCAGCAAATGTCTCAGTTATTTAGGAAGAAATGGTCTAAAAACAGTGAACGCTCGTTAATTTCAACTCGGTTAATCCGAATCTTCGGTTAATTCGAACTAATCCAAAGCGCCCAAAATCTTGTATTGGAATTAATGTTAAAAATATCTTATTAATTCAAACTAAATTTTTATCACTTCGGTTCATTAGAACTAAAAATTTGACAAAAAAAATTCTTTTTCCTCGTTTAACGGAGAAAATATTATTTATTACTTTGAGTGTCAAAATCATCTGTATCACTTTTCTGTGTAAAAAGGCACATGCCTGCATTCCTAGACAATTGCATTTCGGCTAAATGTTAGTGACTATTGTCCTACTATCCACCTCTTATCAGTGCTTAACGGACAAAGCTCTCGGGCCTCTTTCCTTGTATTCATTTAGAACCCTTTATGAATGGGTAGGAAGAATCATTTGTTGATTTGTTATTAGTGTTCTTAGAACTTCAGGAAGAAAAACTAGTCCTTACTACAGATTCTAAAGAGCTGAGTCAGTTATACCTGCAGTGCAGACAAGTTAATGTGCTCTAATTTTTCTTCCTCAGTGTGTGGTGTCAACTTGTAAAAGTTCAGGATGTCTACACGTAGAAAGTAAACAACTCTAACTTTGGAGACATAAGTAGAAATTTTAAATAAAGTAGAGAATGGTGAATGTAAAACAAAGTTAGCAAATGACTATAGTATTAAAAAATACCTTGTCAACTTATTTGAAAAGCAGGGAATCAATTTTAGGTTATAGGAAGTCCTAAATTTGGTAGAGAAAGGAAACGCATGAGAAATGCGTCCCAAGAAAATCTAGAAAAAGCTCTACTGCTATGGTTCCAGGAGGCTAGATCTCGAAATTTCCCGATAAATGGACCCCTATTGCAGACGAAGTCTAATGAATTGGCAAGTCGAAGGGGTATTGAAGATTTTAAATGCAGTAATTGATCGCTGTCTCGATTAAGTCAAGGCACAACATTTCTTATCAAACTGTATGTGGCCAGTGCTCTGACGTAAACGAAGACATATGCACTAATGTCGGTAGTAAACTGCCAAGGCTTTTCTCTACTTACTTGCCGAAAGATATTTTTAATGAGAATGAAACTGCATTGTACTATAAACGCTTGCCAAACAAGACATTACATTTGAAAGGGGATGCCTGCGTAGGAAGTAAAAG
The DNA here is from genome assembly GCF_044657685.1 of Stegodyphus dumicola. Classification (NCBI taxonomy): domain Eukaryota; kingdom Metazoa; phylum Arthropoda; class Arachnida; order Araneae; family Eresidae; genus Stegodyphus; species Stegodyphus dumicola. The sequence continues at coordinate 155,123,993 of NC_140780.1, read as the reverse complement.
CAGTAAACAGAGGATTACAGCTTTTAGTTTACGCTAATATGGATGGTAACGAAAAGCTTAAATTCTTCGTGATTGAACAGTCCAAGTATCCATTGTGTTTTAAAGGAATTCGAAATTTGCTATTTGATTATGCATCCGATGTAAAAACATAGATGACACGAGATATCTTCAGCAACTAGTTAAAAGGATTAGATAAACAGTTTTCGAAGGAAAAGTGTAAAATTATCTTATTTGTGGATAACGCAACCTGCCACAGTAAGTTTCCAGAACTGAATTCCATGCAGGTTGAATATCTGCTGCATCCATTTTTAGTTTTTTCCCAAAGTGTAATTCATATAATTTAATTAAAATTTACTTTTTGGTGCATATTTTCTTCTTCATTTTATGATTAAGGTAAGTTTTTATTGCTTTTTAATATGTTTAATTTTAGATAGCATAGCAGGATATATTTTCTGGAGTTATACACACTAGGAGATTTTTCTTCTTCAGTAATACACTTTTAAAGTTATTTTATTTTTTAACCTTATTTAATTAACCTTATCTAGTTAACCTTATTTTATTCTAACCAATTATTTTTAGTTTTAGTCTACTTAGTCTTTCCCTTCTGATTTCAGTTTCCTGCCAGAATGTAAATTTTAATGAAGTAGTATGCAAATCTAAGTGAGTTCCGAAACAGTATTTAAGCAACGGGTTAAGAGTTCGAGTGCAGAGATAGTTCCGAATTTATGCCGCATGTTTGAAGTAGCTTTATACCTGAATAGTTGGTGCTTAGCCAATCTCTTTAGATTATATTGATATTCTAGGTTTGACTTTGCTGTGAAGCCTATTTAACGGTTTAGATAAAGGAGGCAGTCGTGTAGCCAGCCTTACTTTATTGTGATTTTTACGTCTTATTTTTCTGTTAAGTTACTTAGCCACAAGTAGTGGTTGATTGTGAGCACCGAGCGAATGTATTTTATGTTAAGTTCTAATAAAAAGGTTATTTAAACATTCTTCTGAAGTCATCTGTTTCTTCCAAGACCTAGCAAGAATTCGCTACTTAGTCTTTTCAGCCGAGTTCTACAGAAGTAAAATTCCATAACATTCTAGAAGACTCTACAATATTTTCTCTTAACAACGAATAATTTGAACTTCGGATTATTCGAACTCTTTTCTGAGAAACTTTGAGTTCGAATTTACGGGGCTTCCACTGTATTATTTAACCCAGCTTGTTGATATTTAACCGTAGTCTGATATTTAATGTCTGTTGCATTAAGTTTATGGAACTTATGGTTTATATGCTTTGTCATTTTAGAAACTCAGACTTAGTATTGCTCATTTATGTATATGAAGTGTTTGTTCTAGAAGTTATGTATTTACTAAGAATAGCGTAAGATGATAATTAATGCACTCCTTATTATTGCATACTATATCAGTTTTTGTTAGTATATGCTAGTGTTTTAAGTGTAATATTCGGCATTTCTTGAAGGTAGTTATTTCGCATCATTGATTTAAAAGAGACAGACTAGTTCATGTAACAAACAATTTGATGTTATGAACGGCCATTTGTGGGGAGCATTTGAAAAAATTTGAAATTACTGTACAATTGCATCAGTTTTACATTAACAACAGTAGCTTAATTCATTCAGTCTGTAAAGTCAAAAGCAACTAAATTATATTTCAATAATAATATTTCAAATTGTAGTGTAATTGCATCAATTCCACATTAAGAATAACAACTTAATTTACTCCACGGAATAGAGTTAAGTAAGTAGCGACAGATATGCGGTATTTATCGCTCTTTGATTTAAAAGCTTTAAAAAGATATTTCTGAAGACACCTACTTTTTCAGTGTATTGGAGTAAATCCTCTAAGAAGACATCCTTTCCTTTAGGCAAATAGCCCTCACCAGTTTTGCCATATTAAATTAAACCCAAACAGGTAAATAGTATATTTGCTCTCTCATAGTTTTCTCATTTCATTGATAATTCTCATTCTCATTTTTATTCTGAAGTAGGTTTGATTATTTCCGAATTTTCAAATGAAATATTAGTATTGTACAGGGTTGCCTACCCCCATAAAAAGTGCACCTGATTTTAAACAGTATTACTAGAAAAGTCATTTGATAATTTACACTGCAAAGTAACTAGAAAGATGTTTTTAACCGTATAATATATAAATTTCAATATGAAATTCGTTAGTTGCTTGCCTTGCAAATGTCAAAGCAATATTCTACTTCCATTCATGTAATCCAGAACATGTCTGTTATGATTATAGCAAAGGTAACAAATGATGCATTTTGCAATAGGTGGCTGTATGTACAGCTGAAGATTGCTGAAAACTATCTGATTTGGTGGAACAATAATAACAGATATAAGTTCCGCGTATCGTACAATCCTCACTGCGCTTTTTGCTGCAGGTTGCCGTCTTTCTACGAACTGGCTGATTAAGGGCGGCGGTCTCATTGCAACAGAGCTTCTATGCATATGAGGGTTAACTCTCCCGTCCCTACAGTTAAAATTTAAACTTTCTAATTATTTTGGTATGAAAACTAAGACCACAAATTTGCAATAAAGCAAAATGTAGTGATTTAAAATCATGCCCAACTTACTTTTATGAGTCCGTATAATCAGAGATGCATCCCATATCGAAGAAAGGGAAACGTAACGTTTTCATATGAGAAACATAAATAAAATATTTCTATATTGATTTTTACTCATCTGAAAAAAAACTTCTTAGTATTTAACGAACTTTCCCAGTTTATGATGTCTCTTTCTGAAAACATGTATACTTGCAAACGACAATTTTCCAATATATGAAGACTAGAAAAGTCAAATAAGAATAAAAGCATCCGCCGAAAATTTCTTCGATTAGATTCAGACCCTTCGACTCAGACAAGATACAGACAAACTGGAATTCAGAAACATTAAAAATGTTTGCATTCATATTTTTTTACGTTTAAGTATCCTTTGAATTATAAAGTAAATGTAATATTTTCAGATTCAGTAATAATGTATATAATACTGTGGTCGTTAATAAATGTTGTAATTCTACACGTTTCCCTTTGGTATGAATTTATGGAATAATGCCCTCTTAAATTGTTTTAACTTGGCCAATGGCCAAATTAAGACAGGTCAGAAGCGCATGTCCGCATGACTCCTGAACGTCGGACATCCAGGATTTAAACAGATATAAAAAAGATATAAATCTATGATGTAAAGAAAACATATGGTCAAACTATTTAAAGAATTTTTATTTTATTTAATATTGTCCAAAATCTGCATGTTTTAATATTTTGTCAATTTTTAGATTGTTTTAATTTTTTAAAAATGGAAAAATAATTTTTCTACTTGTCCTTTTCTTTAATGAGGTATTTTCTGATTATCTGCACCCCAACGAAATGTCGCCAACTCATTAGAGAATTACTGAATTTGCGGAAAATTTTTGTTTGTCTCTCTTTACGACTCATAGGCACTTTTCTGTTCTTATATAATAATGTAGCGATTTACAATTATTTTGAATCACCAGATAAGTTTAAGTTTTTGCCTTCTTTCCTATAAGCCTTCATTCTCCTAATTGCCAATATCAGAATATTTAAATTTGGTATCGCGCGTGAAGAAATGCAAATTCTACCATAAGGTGAAAAGGCTTAAATACGGAGTTCTAGAAGGGAAAGTTAGAGAGTGTGGGCAAGCACTGTCCTTTATAGCGTGAGCTTCTGGTTCTGAATTTATTACTGGTTAAAGTGGCGTAACAGCTATTACTTTGCTGCAACAAAACTTCGACGCAGTTTTAAGTACGGGATTATCTATGCCTAGGAAGAAATTCTACTGTTTTGTTAATATCTTTGAATGTTAAGTTAGTTCTTGTTAGTTGAGTTACCGCCCGAGCGAGGCGTAACTTGTTAGCGTCAGGTCGACGCATTGTGAATTTTAAAGAATCTAATAAAGGGTTCTTTTAACCCTTCTCCTATCTGGTTCCTGCACGTACTTCAGCTGTCACATCAAAAGCTTAACAAGTAGATATTACAATAATAATAATAATAATAATAGAAGAAACAAATTTTTTGAAAGAGATCAAAAATGTATGTGGCCGATATTTGTATTTTTACAGCCACTTCAGCGAAATAACGGCTCAACGTATAGTTTGCAAATCTATATCTACTCTAAGTAGTGTGTGGTATGTGAGTGCGTTGGTTGTCTGTTGTCAGGTGTCGGGTGTATACTTGAAATGTACCAAAAACACGAGAACTGAACCGAATTTGAGACCGGGGGTACGGATAATCCGAAAATAGCGTATTTCTTTTAGTAGTACCCACTACTAGGCAAATTAGAGGTTTTATTTTATACTGAGTAAAATTTTGGATTACCATTTTTATATCTTAGATATGAAAAGTTAAGTACTATGAGTCCTGTGATTCTGAATGATTTTTATGTTCTACAGAAATGGTTGCCTCAGAGAACGTAATTATCGATGACGTCAATCATCAGTATGTCTAATAATTGCATCGTGTTCAAGCTTCTTGTCTTTTATTAAATAATAGAATAGAAAGGGGTTACATCAGTTTAATAACAACATTATAAAATTTAAAATTAATTTAAAAATAAATGGTGAATAATGTAGCAATTATAACAAACCTTGGAAAAAATTCATCTTATTTTTAATTTTTTGAAACAGAGATTTTTTGAATATTTTATAATATATGTTTTCGTGTCTATGATGAGGACTATTCAAATTGTGCATGGGCGAAGAGTATGTGTAAAACATATATTAGCATACATTGCATACATTAAAACGCTACTTTCCTTCAGAGTCATTATTCTAGTTAGACCTCATGTGTAAAAAAAAAAGAACGTTACAAAAACTTTGAATTATAAATTTTGTTTAGTAGCTTTGAAAACACTTATTAAAACTGTCATCTAAATTGTCTATGTCATTTTTGCCCTTCCATTAATCACTTCCTCTTTCAAGGCAGCTTAAACTTCATCAAGTAAATCAACCGTTTTATTGCTTCCTAGATTAGGACATAATTGTTTTAACTTGTCAGAGCTTCAGTTAAGGATGCACGCAGGATTTCATCTTGTTCATTTAGCAGAATTTCTTCCTCTTCTTTAGAAATAATTTGTTTTGGTTTGTTTTATTGAGATTACGACCATGCACGCTAGGGCTATCTGCCTAAGGAGAGGGATGCCTTCGTGGAGGATTTTCTAAGCGAAACTGGCTCGTATACACGTTAGACATGGGGGAAAACACCTTTGGAAATAGAAACTAGTTTGTTAATTGATTATGGCAAAGTATGCGAGAAGTTTATGACTTTAGAACGATTATTCGAAGAATATATTGAAACGAAATGCCTCATATTCACACTGTATGTAAGAAAAACCACGAAAATCCCCTGCAACTAGCTCGTTATCAGAAAGTAAATCCGGGACAAATTATCAATGTTCTTTATGCTTATCCCCTCGGGTACTGATGGATCAAAGAAAAAGAGACATTACCATGCATTTGAAGAATGTCTTTCTCCCAGTCATCTTCTTGCTTGAAATTCTTCATCGTCCCTGAAAGTCTTCTAATGATTCAGTCGCAGGGAGAAGTAATAGCGTGAAAATAAGCAGTAGCTGCCAGTAGCTCTCTCTTGAATTGATAGATTGATATATATGTACATGTTAGTGTCAGCAATCTATGTTAAGCTGCTAGTACTAGCACTTTAAAGAAACCCCAGTTAGGAGAGACAACAGATGCAAAACTTCATGGGTGGTTTCCTTGAATTCAAGAACTTAGTGTTCATATACATTAACTAATTTGCGTCCCGATAGAAGCCGACAAATATAGAAGGGAAAGTTCAGACCAATTAAGAAAGTAACTGATTGATTAATATAAAACCTTGCAAGTGGTCGTCATGAGAGGTCTTCCTATACTTTGTGCTAACTCATATACTCTCAATAGTGCAAGATTTGCAGAAATTTGCGAAGAACTATATTGAACGAGATTCAGTCACAAAGCGGAAAGGCATTTTGAAATTTATATCTTAAAATTTTACTAAAACTTAACTTCCTCATTTCCTCTCAGTCGTTTTGTAGCAAAACTGTAGTTACTTATTCTTTTTGACGACATATTCACTGTATCCACGAGCGGCAATCGTTCTGTTTGACAGCTCTCCAACAATGCTTTTGTATGATTCCTCGAATATAGTGGCTATCAAAGTGATCATTAATAATAGAAACATAGTTTTTGTTTCAGTTTATTACCCCCTAATGATGCTTTGAATGACTATTTATATTACATTAACAGTATTAGTGATTCGCATGAAGACTCGGAAATAATTATTTGCGGAGATTTCAATGCTAAGAGTCCCCTATGGGGTCCTTATGATAACTCAATAGATCCAAAAGGTGATGCTGTAATTGAATTCTGCTCGATAAACAATTTGAATGTTCTTAATAGTCCTGATAGCCCGGCTACGTTTTCTGGTGCCAGAGGCGAGAGCTGGATAGACCTTACAATTTTTTGTCCTGAATTGGTCTGTTTCTATGGATATATCATGTAGCAATCATCGCTACATTGAGACTGAACTTTTAAACAACTTACTTAGTGAGAAGAAATTTGAACGTTTCTATATTTGGGACTTGAATTGGCTAAATTTTCGTGCAGAACTGTATAACTTTATAAATCAAGTTTCCAAAGAAAATTTAGAAAATACTTCTGATTTAAATATTTATATTAAAAATCTTACTAACTCAATAGTGGATATCTGTAAGAAAAATAAGAAGATGAACAAATTTAAACAGAGCAACGCTCTGGGTAAACAGGTGCATTGGTGGTCCGAAAAACTGGCTGTTTTAAGAAGGCAAGCTCGACTGTACCGAAGAAAATTTCAGAGATGTTACAATCGTATAGAGAAAAATTTGTTAAAGATTCAATATAAGAAGAAATTAGCTGAATATAAACGAGAAATCAACATTAGTAAAAATTGTGCTTGGGAACAACTATGTGACACTTTGAATATTCATCAACCTTTTGGCATTTCTTGCTGTTAATAAATATAAACCAGCTTTACAAATTGCCTCTTTGAAATATCAAGATGGGTCTTATACTAAGAATATAGATGAGACAGTAAATTACCTCCTACGATATCACTTTCCTTGTGATACTCCTTATGGTGATCTATCATGTCATTATCAAGATAGATCAGATTGTAGGATACCTCCAGAGACCGTAAATGATTATGATTTTACTTTGGATGAAATGGAATTTACTCTTAAAAAGTTAAATAAAGGAAAAGCTCCTGGTAAAGATGGCCTGACAATGGATATTATTTTAGAAAGCTTGGAATGTAATAAAAAGTGCTTTGTAGCTATTCTGAATGAATGTCTTCGGAGGGGGATTTTTCCTGAATGTTGGAAAGAGGCTGATTTGGTTTTGTTCAACAAAGAAAGAAAGGATAAAGAAAATCCTTGCTCTTTTCGCCCCATTTGCTTACTGCCTTCCTGGGGCAAGGTACTGGATAAACTCATGACACAATGGTTGCACTATTATTTATTATCAAATAATCTTTTAAATAAAAATCAGTTAGGTTTTATGCGCGGTAAAAGCATTACCCAGGCTATAGATAAATTAATTTGTGACATCCTTCGAAATAGAAGGAATGGTAAACATATTGCAATTTTGTCCTTAGATGTAAAGAGCGCTTTCAACAATGTTTGGTGGCCAATTTTATTAAAGGAATTAAAAAATATGAAATGTCCAAGTAATATCTTCTTATTAATATGTGATTTTCTGAATGGAAGAAAAGTTTCCTTATATGATGGTAATAAGTGGCATCACAGAAATTACCAAAGGGGTTGTCCCCAAGGCTCAATATCTGGTCCACTTTTGTGGAATATTATTGCTAATATAGCTTTAAATATAACCTTACCACAAAATGTTAGTGTACAAGCTTATGCTGACGATTTTCTTTTATTGGCCACGGGAAGTGGTCGCCATACTATTGATAAAGCTCTAAGTTTCGCCACTCAAGAATTGGAGAAGTGGTCTTTCCATGTTAAACTCAAATTTGATCCAAAGAAGAGCTTTCTTTTGGGTATTGCCAAAACTAATACTAGATCAATACATCCTAGGTGCAAACTGTATGGACAACCAATTAGAGGTTCTAAGAATATCAAATATTTGGGCATTACGATCGATGAAAAGCTCACTTTTATACCTCACCTAGATCAAATAAAAATCGAATGCACCCATATTCTTAATAGACTTAGTAAAATGAATCTCCAAGGTAAAGTTCTTAAGAGTTTATATAAAAGAGCTATTGAGAGAAAGATCTTGTATGCATGTGGCACATGGTGAACTGGAACGGTCGGAATGAGTAACAAAATTTTGCAAATTCAAAGAATCGCTTTATTGAGGATTACTAAGTGTTTTAGAACTGTTTCCACAGTAGCTCTTCAGATTTTGGCTGGATGTCCTCCGATCGATATTTTAGCGGAAAAAGAATATGCTATCTTTAAATTAAACCTGGTAATAAAACTGTCGATTGTTTCAGTGAGATCTTCTCAGCTAGAGATTTTGACTAGATTTTGAGAAAGGCTTAGACATTCATCCAGCTTTGTTGAAAAGGTTGAATTGGCATAAAGGCCTCCTCAATATGACAGGCTACACGATTTTTACAGATGGATTTAAATTAAATGGTCATGTAGATGCAGCCTTTTGTGTGTTCTCATATTAGAAACTAAGTTTACAAATATAGACTTTCTGACAATGCCTCTGTCTATCAGGCAGAGTTAGTCGTCCCGCGAGAGGCCTTGTATTGGCTTATTTTCAATTCTGCGATAGATCCTGTAGAAATCTATAGTGACTGCGAAAGCGCAATGGTTTCAGTTACGGATATTTGTCCAAGTAACGACCTAATTAAACAGATAAAAAACATGCTCATTTTTCTTAGCGCTTTCAGAGATATTAAACTCTTTTGGACGAAGAGTCATATTGGTGCCATTATAAGATATTTCTTCCGCTTCCCTAGCGTGCCTTCATGGTGTAGTGGTTCTGCACGCTGGGCCGGTATTCCAGAGGCCCGGCGAAGGCATTGCATATTTTTCTTCTCTCCTGCATCCAATTAACCTAATGACTCTACAAGTGGCACCCAAACTAAAAGGGTTGTGGATGATGATTCTCCGCACCCAGGATTTGGCGACTAGGTCCCCTTAAACCCTTTTAAAAGGGGAGTGCATAAGGTATTTCTTCCGCTCCCCTAGCGTGCCTTCGTGGTGAAGTGGTTCTGCACGCTGGGCCGGTATTTCAGAGGTCAGTGGTTCGATTCCCGGCGAAGGCGTTGCATATTTTTCAGCTTTCCTGCTTCCAATTAACCTAACGATTCTACAACATTGATAACGAGTTAGCAGATAGATTAGCAAAGGCTACCACTGAAAATCAAATTATTGATTTTGAAGTAAAGACTTCCTTTGACAGTTTGAAATTCTTGTTGAAAAGAAAAAGTTTGACTCTATGGCAAGCAAAGTGGAACGATCCAGATTCTAAAGGAAGATTCACTTATAATTTAGTCTCAACTGTAAGTGAGAGAAGATGCCTAAGTGACAAGTATCTAAACCAAGCTTTAACTAACCATGGACACTTTCCCTTTTATTATAATAGGTTTTCGATTAAAAATTGTGCCTGTCCATGTGGCATGAGTAATGTCGATAATGAGCACCTGTTGTTAAATGCTCTTCTATGAAAAATATTGCTCTAAAATTTATTCCAGATATTGCTAAATTTAATACTCTAAAGTCTAAAGGATCTAAGTAAAAATACAGTGACTAAATTGAAACTGTCAAATTTCATAAAATATGTGTCTGTAAATGAAATGAATTTATATATTGATTGTGTTTAAAATTTCCCTGTCTGTTTAAAGGAAAACTAGAATGTTTATGATATTCTGTTATTTTAATTCTTTGTATATGTAACATATTTTTATGCATGCAAGTAACATGTGTTATATTTTACAAAGTATGTAATAATGTGCTTTTGTTGGTGTAGCTGGTAAATCTCACCAGCTCCTAGACTTAAGTTCATATTTTAGTTGTTTATTCTATTTTAAGTTATTTCAGGTAGTAAGGTGGTAGTTCAACTGCTTAATAGGCCTGATTTAGGCCTTGTTTTACATCTCAATGTTTCTTTAATTAAATAGCTCCTTTAAGCCCTGTTAAGCCTCTAATGGCGGTACAGGAAGTTCAACCAGTCATATTCACTGTACTGTGCAAAAGACAGAAACTTGGGATATTGCATACTATAAAAAAGTATCCGAATTAATGTAAAACAATACTCTTCAAATTTAAATATCTGAATATTCGTTCTCTTAATAGCATCTTCGCTGGTTTATCCCATATGTAACGTGAATGCGAGCTAATTTTTCTTAAACCCATCGAAATTCGAAAACTCTCAACGGAGGCATAGTCCCTTAAGAAGATAGTTCTTCCATGCATTTTTATTATTGAATAAGCTTCAAGATACCTTTAATAGTAATGAAGCAAAACTATCATGCTGTTTAACAATAACAAATTATACGGATGTAACTATTTTAAGCATTTTGTATAAAAGCATCAGAGCTGTAAGCATTAAACCTTCGTATTCCGTTGCAGCCTTCGCATCCATCTTATAAAGCCATAAATACCATTAACAGTAACCTATACAATAAGTGAAATAAAGTCATTTCATCCCGAGAATCCAATTCAGAAAGAAATTACCAGTGTTTACGGGTTTGCCTACTGATCAGCCTCGATGAATGTTTTTATATAACAGAAATATTTTCGAGATAGAGTACATTTTCATCAACACTTGTCATTGAAGTTAGTCTTCGAAGCTTAATATTTGCTTAAAAAGATATTTTTCTTTTGTACTACAAAACGGAAATCTAGTTCTGCGTTACAAAAATATCAAGTACTTCAAGGCTAGTAAATTGCGCGCTGTAGTTTAACAATTTGAATGAAACACAGAAAATAATTTTAGAAATTACTTACATATTATCAACGCAGAAGTTTTCAGAATCATGATGATGATCTGAAAAAGAAGAAAATAAATGACACTTTTAAATCTTAAGTTCTTTATGATAAGATAACAAAATTATTTATGAGGTACCCGATGATACGGCATTTACCAATTTAACTTGATATTTTTAAACTTTAAGTAATAAAAACAATATCCCAGCTATTTATTACTAAGCATATAATTTTAAATCAAATATTCAGTTTTAAATATTTGTGGATTCACCAAACATATATGCATCCCGTTAAGGATATAGTTTTGCATTATGGAATATGGACTCAAAAAAATTTCGTAGTGCTTTCAGAAAAGTGTAAGAAAAAACTAATGATCATTTTTTGAAGTAACAAACTTAAATAAACTTTTTTTCCAATCATATGTTACTGAGATACAGTTCCAAATTAAGGGTTCGGTTTTAATCCATTTTGGATTCAACAAACATATATTGTATCCTGATGAGGGTATTGCTAACTGGAATATGCACTCAAACAGTTTCATCCACCTTTCATAAAACCGTAAAAAAAAAAAAAAAAAAAAAAAAAAAAAAAAAAAAAAAAAAAGACATAAAGCATTATAAAATATTTATTTGCGCCATTTTTAGCTTTTGTTTATAAAGGAATCTGAAATAGTACTCACTTTGACGTCTCAGACGTCTTAATCCACTGGTGTCGTTGTCTGTTCTGTTAAACTTACAAAGAGTAAGTAGAAAAAAAGAATTAATTAGTATTATACCAGTTCGAGATGTGTTAAGGGTGGAGTTTTAGTCTATGGCTATGAAATACAAGGCCTTCTGATGAAGGTCTTCTTGAGGAATTCAGGTCACTCAAAGACAACAAACGGAGAAAGAGGAAGCACCTGGGGGTTTCTCGTACCGGAATGTAAAACACTGCCCTTTCACTATCTTTAGCTGAAGTATTTAGTAAAAGTAATAATAAACCTTTCAATGAGGATTTATGATAATTAATATAAGGTTCCGTTTTCATAGAATTCATTTTGACGGTCATAAAGCTAATTGATGGTACGTTTCTTTGAAAAATGTCTTCAGTGATGGAAAATAAACATCATATTAATTTTTCAGCAATTAACTTTCATGTTTATTCAGCTGAAAAATATTTATTTATTCGAGAATAACGTTCGTGTAACAAATGTGAAGAAATAACCAGATAAATTTAGAATGAACTGAATTAAATGATAAATGCAGGATCTAAAGTTAAGCAGAAAAGCAAACTTAGATTGGTGCAAATTATGGGGAGGGGAACCTATATATGTTTTTCTCTCTTGTTCCACATAAACCAAAGTAGATCCTAAAATGACCTGGCGAATTCTCGCACAGGCGTGAAGAAAACTACCGACTCGGAAGAAGGGTGAAAAATAACCCTTTAAATTTAATTCAAAACAGTTAACAGAAAGTCACCGTCCAACTTGCGGTGAAAAGTAAACGTAGAATATATTTTAAGTCAAACCTAAAATGAATAGTGCTTAAGTTGCCCTTAACAGGTGGAATCACAAAAACCTAACCGGCGTGATGATTAATCCGATATGGCCCAGAGGCTTAGTCGCGTAACAGCCAAACAACAATGAAACATGCTCTTGGCTAGCGAGATTCACCCGTTTAAATAAGCACTTCACTTAACTTTAAATTTACATCCTGGCGAGAGAATGTGAGAGGAAGTTGAGAAGTTCAGAATAGGAATCATACTTAAAATAAATTTGTTATGCAAAATAAGGAAAACCCTACACCTTTATCAATTTCAAGGATAGGACCCTTCTCTTAAAAAGCAAACAAAATTTGGGAATCAAAACGAATTTAAAGCAGTGAGTTCCAGTTCTGTCTTGATAGTCTTTCTTCGTTTAAGTTAACTCAGTGTTTAATTCCAACTCAGCATATAGTGAAACTTGCTCAGACTCAGTGTATTATTAAGATTATGTCAAAGCACTCTAGGGCTGTCTACCTAATATGAGGACTTTTTAAGGAAAATTGGCTTGTATTCACTTGCACATTGGGAAAATCATAAAAACTCCCATGTAGCCAGCACATTCTCTAGAATTTGAACTTGGATCGGATTACTAGTGGTCAGCGTTTTTACTGCTTGGTTGTTGGACGACCTTGCTAGATGAGTTCCGGTATTTCTTAATTTTATATTTACATTTAATAAATTTATATTTAACTTAATTATATTTACATTTAATAATTTATATTTATACTTAATTTTATATTTACAATTTTATATTATATACAAGTATCCAGTATTGAAAGAAACTGTGTAGAATCTGTGTGTTATCGAAGCAGAAAACAGAAAAAATCAGCCGTGCCCTCACCGAGATTCGAACATCAGACCTCCAGACTGCCAACCGAATATGCTTTAGTTGCACCACGATGGCACGCGGTAAGGAATCGGAAAATTCATTACAATTATATAAAATTAGGAAAGGTGCTCATAATGCAGTGTTCAAGATCACTTCAGTTGGAAGAGCATTTGTAAATTTTAATAGGCTTCTAAATAATGAAGATTTAATAAATATAAGCAAGAAAATCTAACCTAAGAAAAGTTGTTTTGCTCAAAATCTAACAGAAAAGTTATTTAACTTTTCCCCATCAACTACGTTAGCATATTTTGCTATTCTTTTATTTTTTACTGGTAACATATTCTAGATCAAAATGAATGGTAAAATCAATAGTTTAAAAATGAAAAAAATAATTAATTAAAATGAAACTCTAAGATATATCGAAACGAAAAGTAACAATGAATTTATTTAAAAGAAAAGAAATGGATAGAAGAATTGAAAAAATATTTTCCTTTCCTCCATATTCATAATTATTCATCATTTTCATAATTAATCTTTCTGTTCCCCTATCTATAATTTTAAATACAGTCTTATATATATATATATATATATTTTTCAAATGAAAATAATTTTACTCATTTGTATTGCCCCTGCACTTTAAAATGGATTAAGGTTAAGGAACTCCTTAATACTGCACGAGTTGAAAGAAATTAATTTTCCTTGGGTTTGATTTCTAAGCAAAATTGTTCAAATTCCAACAGTAAGCATTTAATCAGAAATAGGAAGCAGAGAGGAAACGAAAAGTGGAAAGTGAAGCTTTGATTAGGCTGGTTACCGGAAAAGGAAGCTGAATTAGTAGTTTAAAGGGACGGTTAAAAAAAATTCTTTCTTTAACAATGGTTTTTCGGCCTTATGTTTTACAAGCTCTTTACGTTTTATCTATAAAAAAGTCAAGATCGAAAATACGACAGAATATCTTTTCTAAATTTGGTGATTAAAATTTCTGATAATTGATTCGATAACTGATTAATAATCGGATTCGACATTTTTTATTTCGCGTTCTCTTTAAAACTGCGGTGAACTAACTGTATGCGTTAAACTGTAACACCATGGATAGCGATGCATTGAAAACGGAAATGAAAGATGCGGAGAATAATTTAATTTTTCGCAACCTGGAGCTATTCGAAATCAACTGTGTTCTCGCGGAGATCAGAACCACGGATCTTCTAGTTGCTAACTTGATGTGTCAAACACTTACACAATAAGAGCACACACGTGGGGTGCAATATTTCCTTATATTCTCACCCTCTTAAAGAGCAACTGGAGAAGTACACGAAATCCACTCGAGCAAATCCAGGTGATGTCTAATTATATATTTTCTAATTTAGGTACTGTTGAAGAGATTTATTAGTATTTTAGGAGACTAGAGCGCTGAGTAATCAACTCTGCCCTCACCAGGATTCGAAGGATGGATATTCCGATTTGTTATCTCGATGTGACAACCGGTTACACCCCAAGGAAATGCAGTGATTTCTTAAAGTTCGTATATAAAATTTTCGAGCTTGCAATGTTTCATGTTCAGTATTATTTTATGCTAAACTTAAAACTATCCCCCCCACCACGGATCAGGATTTGTATAACATTCCCATAATGTTAGCTTGCCTCTTGATACGATTTCTATCAATAAGCACTAAAACAATATATACACATTTGCTTAGTCCATTGCTTTTCTAGCTTTGTATGTGGATCCTTATAACCTATTTACAAGCATCTCTCATTTCACAGAGGTTCGCTTTGCGCCTTTCTTTTTTAATGGATGACCTACACTGAAACCTTTCTTTTCCTGCTGAAATAATTCCGAAGAAAATTTTCGCTTTTACTAGAAGAGAAAAGCGCTCATTGTTGATTTCGTGTGGGGATTGCGTAAAAACATGATATTCATTTTTGTAATCATATATCGATTTAGTGCAAGGATATCGTGTGTTTTACAGAACTATATAGGAGAAAAATGCTTGAGTCTAAGCTATCAAGCATATTGTTATATCCGAAGCATCTCACATGAGTCAAAAAACCTCGTTCTTGACATCAAGGGTGGCAAATATAGCTGTAATTAGACATGAGTGACCTTCCTATCTTGAAGGATTTGATTAGATTATTTAAATTATATGAAAGCACTCTAGAGCTATCTGAATAAGGGGAGATATGCCTTCATGGAGAGCTTTCTAAGGGAAACTAGTTCATATTCCCGTTACGCATAGGAAAAAACGCGAGTACTTTTACAAAGTCAGCCCATTCGCAGGAATTTGAATTTGTGTTGAACAACCAATGTTTAGCCCTTTTATGGGTCGGCCCTTGGTGAGCTCCTGGCCTGAAGCATTCAGCGATGGGTGATGCTTTCTTCCCATCTTTGATACATCCTAGCAGCTTTATAGTCATTAGGTTTATTTCGAAGCAGAAGACAGGAAAACTCAGTAATGCCCTCTTCGGGATTCAGATTCCGAACCTCTCGATGCTAGCCGATGATCTTCCAATTATGCCACGAAAGCATGGGGTAATATAATTTTTAAGGCAGAAAAAAATTCCCTACAGCTTCTGTACTTTTCATTACTCTAACCTCCGATGACTCATAACTGACCCACCATAACCATCACCTCTTCAGCCTTTCAACGTGATCGATGACTTTATAGGTGCGATTTTATCCTGATTCTTAAAGATTAAGATTAAACTGTACATACATTATTTATTTTTCGCATAGACTGTATACTGCATCATTCCCCGCTTTTACTATAATGGTAGTGTTACTTTGCGTTTTATTGTTTATTGAATACAGTACTTTCTCGCGTATTTTCCCAATAATATGACAATGTGACAAGCTCTAGCTTCTGAAAATTTTTAAAATATTCGTACATTTTCCCCTTCCTCTGTTGTACAGAGTTTTTCCTTTAGAGGGCTAGTTTATTGGTAATTTATATTGTATTGGTTATTTTTATTTTTATTTAGTGAATTCAATTAGTATTCGCACTTTTGTATTAGCAATTCTTCCACTTTATTTTCCCTTGCATGCATTATTTGAAACAAATTTTGTGCAGATTCTTTATTAAGCTACCCAGGCGTGGCAGATGTTCATAAACTTAAGAAATGTTCCAAACATATGCTTTACCTTACTTCTGTTGTTTATATTCCCGCTCTAAAGCCTTAGCTACAGCTACCTATCGATCTTTCGATATCTGAGACTTTTGTTCGTCCCCTTCGTTCCTCGCATGTCCTTCTTGAAAATTATGATCAAGACTCATTGATGTGAGGGGTATCCGCCGATAACACCGCGGCAAAAACATCGCGGACGAAAACGTCGCGGAGAAAACAACGCAAGGCGAAAACGTCGCGCTACAAAACATCATGGGAGAAAACATCGCAAAGAGAAAACATCGCAGTTTTAAAACTTCGTGGTACAAAATATCGTCGTCGAAAATAAAGCGGTTCAAAAACTTCGCAGTTTAAAAACATCGTCGTCGAAAATATCGTGGTAAAAAATAAAGTGTCTACAAATCATCGCATGACGATAACAACGGAGACATGCTTTTTTCAGGTTTTAATAATTGTAAATGGATATTCCCGTAATGATTTGTGAGCTCAAGATGTAAAGAAGGATAATTTTTACTTTCACATTTTTTATTAACTAATAAATTTTGGATGAAAAAGTAAGAAGGAAACTTAAGCATAGAAAATTAAATGCAACTTATAGATTATACTTTTCATGAAAAATTACCAGTAAAAACTTTATAAAAATGATTTATTAATGGCCTTTGTTAGTTAACTATGTCGGTTTAAAATTCTATTAAGTGCTATAAGTTGCATTAATTTTCTATGCTTAAGTTTCCATTTTATTTCCTCAGCAAAAAATTTATTGATTAATAAAAAATATGAAAGTAAAAATTATCCTTCTTTCCATCTTGCCCACACAAATCATTACGGGAATATCCATTTACAGTTATCAAAGCCTGAAAAAAGCGTGTCTACGATGTTATCGTCATGCGATAATTTGTAGATAGTTTATTTTTTACCGCGATATTTTCGACGACGATGTTTTTAACCCGCGAAGTTTTTGAACCGCTTTATTTTCGGCGACGATGTTTTGAACCACGATGTTTTAGAACTGCGATGTTTTCTCTTTGCGATGTTTTCTCCCACGATGTTCTGTAGCGCGACGTTTTCGCCTTGCGTTGTTTTCTCCGCGTCGTTTTCGTCTGCGATGTTTTTGCCGCAATGTTTTCAGCTGTAACCATGTGAGGTGCCCCTAAGGCTTTACAAGGTGACTGGGCCGCTGCCTGAGGTGTCCGGCTCAATCACCGTCAGATATGGGCCCAATATCTTTCAAATAATTTAATTTTAATATCAAAATTTATTCTTATTGGAATGCAGGTTTCTTTTGAAGAAATAATATTGTGCTAGTTATGACTATTTTTCTATAGTTATATTCTTACTGTAACAGCGTTTCTTGGAAATTAAATTACTTGCATAAATTTCGCTTCTGGATTTTCGGACGATAAAATTAGTTTAAAAAAGACGGAAAATACGCAAGGAAGTCTAGTATATAGTGATGCTTGGTTGTTGTTGTTGCTGCTGCAAGGGGTGAACCCCCAGCGCCCCCGGGACGAAACGAGTTCAGCCATCAGGCCATAACAGGAGCCAACGTGTCAAACGAAATCGAAGAACAGCGACCCAGCCATGGTTGGTAGATCTTTTCAATGCAACTTAATTTTGGTAAGCTATTTATTATTTATTTTGAGTTCTTAAATCTGATGTTATGTAAATTTATTGCAGCGGCATGTTTGCTTTATAGCATTTCGGTGTACAAAAGGTTTTATTCTAATGGGTTGTGTTTGGTAAGCGGAGGAAATTTGTACTCTTAATCAATGTTCATGCTAGCTTTTTTTAGTTGCTTGGTGCAGAAAACATTTCAGTAATAACAGTAATAATAAACAATAAATAAATGTGTTCAATATATTTATAAATTATTTTTAACACAAATTTTTACATACATGATGTAAAAATATATTTGAATGATAAATTTATGTCTTACAAATTTTTTTTGGCATTTTTATCTTCTGTTCTTTGTAGAAATTAATAGTCTTCATTTATTGCTGCAGCATTAGTAAATGCATTTTGATTCCAATAAAATATTTTAATGATAGCTTTGTTGTTTTGCCTCCCCTTACGTTTGAATTGAATATATATGTATATATATAATAAAAACAAATTTAGCAGTACTGACGTAGTAACACTGAGACTTAGAAACGCAGAAATACTGATGGTGCAGCACGTATACAGCATAGAACGTAGATTCATAGAGAAGGAAGAATTCTGATTGCGTACAATGCTAAGATATTTTTCAATATCTTAGCATTCTACGCAATCTATATAATATCTTAGTCAATCTATATAATATCTTATCATCTATATAACATCATCTATCTTAGTCTTATCATCTATCTTAGTCAATCTATATAATATCTTAGTCCTAGTAATGACTAGAAAACTTGACAGCCGAGTAAGATTAAATATTCATTTTTATTTCAATTGACATTTGTGGTCACAATTCAGCTGGCACTCTAATCGTACCTATTTCTAGAATTTTTACTTTTTTGATACTGTTGCGATAGAAAGAGGGCAGAATAAAATAGCCTCCAAGCGCCACAAAAGTAGAAGCAAAGTGCGCATCATCCAGTATGGAAGTTCACCAAGAGAAGGTTTTAGTTTAGGTTAAAAAGGTTCCAGTCCTCGAAATTTCGAGTTTAGGTTCCGAATTAGTTACTTCATAAGCGCTCCGCAAGCCATGTGACATATACTCTGATATAGAAATGACGCAGTCCAGAAAACTTATTACGTTGTTTAGAATACAGAGAGAAAATACCTAAATTAAAAATGAGGCATTAAAAGGCTGTTTCTTAATTAAATTATAAAGCTGATTTACGTTTTTTTTAATCTTACACACACACACACACACACACACACACACATATATATATATATATATACAAGATAAATATATATATATATGTGTGTGTGTGTGTGTGTGTGTGTGTGCGTGCGCAAAGTGCATCCCTGATCACATCAACAGACTTCACTTAATGATTTAAATGGTACAACATGATGTTCTATAATCTAGGATAAATCAGTTTTCGTTCCCTATGTTAAACCTACTAGTTGTACATACAGTTAGTTCTAAGCAACACGTCATTAACTTTCAAAATACACACATTTTTTGACACTTTCTGCTACTCCACTTTTCCTTCGTGGCATAACGTTCAAAACATTTTTTTAATTTGACCAAGAGTCAACATCGGAATGTCAAAATGATATCTGTCGTAAAAATTTTTAATTTTTTTAAATAATTGTATTATTATTGAATTTTTACTATCCCATTTCTCAAATTTAAATACAGAGTTTAAATTTTTTTTTAATCTGTTACTCTGTACAAGCGGTCAAAACTCGTCTTGTGGAATATTTAATTTGCTGTTGTCCTGGAGTCGGAAGTGTGCATCGGAATTAAACATGTCTGTGTGAAGAAATCAATGCCCACACGTGAAAAAGAATGCTACTTTTAAATGTGTTAAAATATAACCCACCTGATTACTAGATCTCAGCTGCCATAATTAAGAGCCCCCATATTATACATCTCATAGGTTCCAAGTTGTTTATCTTAATTTAATGTACAAAAGAGTTATACTTTTAATAATAAAAAGAAATATTTTTAACTCGCATTTCATGATTATAAAAGAAATCTGAAAGAAAAGGAGAATTTGCTACCTCATTTTGTTTTATGAGACAGAGAACACTGATTCACTTTGTTACAGACGTGAGGCGTTGTAATTGTGCTACAGAACTCCTTTATTTGATATTCTAGCTTTACGCTTGTTTTCTTTTATACAAAGCATAGAATAGGGGGAAAATGAGCTCTTAAAACGAAGAAGTACTGGGGAATCGAATGAAATATAAACTCTAAATGTTTTTTGCATTTTTCATACAATGAACCTTTTTCAGCTTCTCTTTGTTTTAGGATCCACGTGTGTTGCATATGTAAACTGATATCTTAAAGGAACATTGTTCGTGAGGCAACGCGGTTTCCTCTAAACAAATGACACACAAGAAAAGCTAGGATAGGCTATAACAGTATTCTATAAAAAAGCTGCTATAATTTAGAAACAAGCAGGAGAATGGACTTCATAATTCTCTCTTTCGAAAAGATTCAGATGCTAAAGTAGATTTTTACTCTCCTCTTTTCTGGGACTCGAAGATCACGCATATAATGTTGGTTGTTGGCCACCTTGTTGGTTTAATTAATGCGGAATATACAGTGAGGTCTGCAAGCATAACACTGTTATTGCACTTCTAATAAGCTACCCGTTGCAATTTTTAAATGTTGTATGGATCACGCAGAATTTCTATTTAAGATAAATCACGATTACAACGGTATCTGCATAATTAATTCTTGTAGAGATTTTGCTAAAGAATGCTACAAGCTTTCAAATGTAATCAATCTACCGTTATTTTTATTGATCATAATTAGAGATTCTGTGGTTCAAGAAAGTTATTTGAATTTCATAAATAGATGAATTTTGCATACGAAACTTAATAGTGAATGAATTTATATTAAACGTATACACACACACATGTATATATATATATATATATATATATATATTATACGCAAACAAAGTACTCAGAATCGACTTTTGGAAGGCTGACATTGGTTAACTCCTGTAGTGGCAGAATGTCTGTATAATTGACTAGATTATTTAATAATGACGAAGCAAACCAAGGCTATCTTCCTATGGGAAGAGATGCTTTCCTGGATGATGTTCTAAGGTTGATTTGGTTGGGTAACTGATTACACAAATGATGCAAGAGTTATCTGCCTAGATTATCTTTCAAAGATTATTGCTAGTAAAGTTAGGTGTTTGATTATATAAAAGAATCTGAAGTTTCTATCTCTGATTATCTGATTTCATTATGGATTACTGACTCATATTTATGTTACAGATGAAAAAGAAAAACTCAAGAAAGCGTGGAGGAAATATATCCCACCGCCTTTTTTTATGTGTTACTGTTTAGAGATTGGAGAAAAGATATATTTGGTTTCCCCAATTATTTTCTGTCTTCACATGTTTTTAAAAAATTGCGTTAGTTCCTCACGTACAAACTCCATAGCTTTTGATAACTATTAAATATAGATAAGAATAATTTATGAGAATAGTAATGTATGAGTTTATGAGAGAAGAATGAGTTTAGCCAAATTTTCACTCTTAATTTATTTTGTGAACTTCCTGAAAGCTAAAGGCTACTGGAGAATTTTCGGCCACATCCAGACACTCTTGCCACTGGTGGAAAAACGTAAATTCCACCGAAAGGATCACTTGAGCCTAGCTCCTGTGCACTTCTCAATTTTTGGGTGAAATCGGAAATGCAGACGAAGTGTATCGGAGCCCAAAACAAGATGGGCTGCGGTATTTTGTTTCATAAACAGGCCTTAATTTCTAAGTACTATGGCCATATGGCAAGAATGATAAACAAAAATAAATAAATAAGTAAAATGGTAGATAATGCATATTAAAATTAAACGAAATATAAAGATATACACTAACATTAATAAATTAAATTAAATTAATGATAAATATGTAAATGCTAAATTAAAATATCCCAGAAAGCAAACGCAATAATAAAACAAATGAAAATTAGATAAGTTAGTAATAAATTGAACTATATTATCGTAGAAACGATATGAAACAGAAATTTAGAATATTCGATTACATTGTAATACTATGAAGTAGATTATTTCTAAAGAATAAGCTATTAAAAATTTTTATAAGAAAGAGGTGAACTTCTAGATTCTTCCCCCCCTTTTTTTTTACTTTTTAGTTTATTTCATAATTTTCTCTCTCTTCTCCACTGGAACACGTTTCTCTGTAGACCCATTAGAGAGAAAAACTGAATTTCTTTACACTGTAACTTCGGGTCTGGTACGTACTGAAAAACGTACGTAGAAAAACAAAAACAAAACAAACAAACAAAAAAATACCTGAAGAGAAAGGACCCGTATCTGTTCGCGATTCATTAAAATTAGAACTTGAAAATAATTGTTTCTTTGTTTTAAACTAATTGTGACAAAACATGGTACAGAGGATAAAAGAAAGGTAAATATTTTTAACAGCATTCTTTGCGGTCAGATAAAATTCATTCTAGAGAAATCGCATTTTGACAGTTTCTTCCACAGCTGTTCAAGTTTTCCTTCTTATTTCGCTTTTCCAGGGAAAGTTAATCAATCATACAGCAGTTTTTCTAACTGTTAAATAGTATTCTGATTTAATTACAGAATTTTCTATTAATATTGCTATTCTATTGCATACACTGGTGTGCAAAAATTAAGGACGAGACGGTTTTTTCAATATAACTTTGTACAAAAGCTTTCCAAATCAACACATTTAATACCGTAAGATCCCCAATACTTAAAGACATGAGTAATGTAAGCTACAATTACTGAGAAATCAGAGGGATAAAAAGAAGCTTTATTGAAAAAGTAGCATGGAGCGCAATGCGACTGAAGGCCGAAACATCCTTGTGATGGGTGTCAAGCAAGAAACATCCGGTCTTTAATAGGGGATATGATCTCCCCTGACTGCTAGGCAGGTTTCACAGCGTCTGTCCATGCTGAGAATTAGAGTGTCAATGAGTTATTGAGGCATTGCTGCCCATTCGTCTTGCAGCGCCAATCGAAGCTCCGGAATCGTTACTGGTGGTAAGGTACGAGCTGCCAAGCGTCTGCCTAGAAAATCCCATACATGCTCGATGGGATTGAGATCCGGAGATAGTGCCGGCCAATCCATACGTTCAATATCCTCACTCTCTAAGAGCTGTTCGGCAGCTACTGTGCGATGACATGGTGCATTATCGTCCATGAAAAGGAACTGCGGACCCATAGCGCCTCTAAAAAGACGCACATATGAAAGAAGAATCTCGTTACAATAACGGGTCCCGTTGACTGAACCTGCGTCGAAGATGTGAAGGTCTGTACGACTACCGAGCATGATGCCTCCCCAAACGAGAACACCGCTACCTCCATACCTGTCCCTTTCAATGATGTTCGAGGGATGATTGCGGCTTCCCCGCTCTCTCCAGATGAGTATGCGATGAGAATCGCTACTCAGACTGAATCTACTCTCATCTGTACAGAGTACTCGTCCCCATTCATTGTCTCTCCAATTCTGGTGTCCCCGGCACCACAGAGAACGCCTTCTCCGATGGGCAGGCGTTAAAGGTACACACGGTACAGGGCGTCGTGCAAACAGACCACCATCGTGCAGTTTTCTGGCCACGGTAAAACGCGGTATCGGTCGTCCAGTCGCCTGTGTCGTGTGTCTAGCGATTTCTCCCGCTGTCTGCCGCCTGTTTCTTCTGGCCTGTAAGGCAATATACCGGTCATCTGCGGGTGTGGTTCCTCGTGGACAACCACCACTAAACCCCCGGATAGCTGTTCCTGTATTTTGAAATTGTCTCCAAAATCGTGAAACGATGCTGTGAGCAATTCCGAACTCTGCAGCCACACTTGTCACACTTCGGCCTTCCTCCAACTTCCCAATGATTCGACCTTGGGTAAAAGCATCCAGATGTCGTCTAACAGATTGATTATTCGCCATTTCTCGCTGAGGCAGCAACTCGGTGTGATTTTAACTGCTATACGGCGTGCAAACTCTTTGCCAGAAGTACTGATCTTACACCGACAACATGCTTTATACTACTCAGACACTTCCCCGTTATGTCTACCTGCATATCTGCGCATGTGCTACCGTACATCACCTTACTTAATCTCCTGATTGGTCTTTCTGTCCGCTCTGCCTCTTCGTTCAGCTGATATGCTAATTTTTCGACTTCGTCCTTAATTTTGCACACCAGTGTATATGCCTCAAATTCAGCTGGACCTCCAAATAAACGAATTCTTTTACTGTAGAAATGAATTGCAATGTTAATCCTTTGCGGCACAGTGTGTCCGGTCTGGACACACCTAAAAATTTCCTTCTGTACTCACAGAAAAATTGAATGAAAAAGGATTTATAGGGTACTATAGGTCTTCTGAACCTTCTTTATTTATAGTAGATGGCAACTCAACACAAACCGGCGTATATATTTTAGCAATGTTTAGTTTTTTAAGACCCTCATTTTTCAAAGAAATCCTCCAGATTTTTTTTTTTTTTTTTTTTTTTTTTAGGGTATAAAAGGAATTGTTTGAAAAGAAATTTCCATGTTATTTTTTTGGCTGTATGCTAATCTCCTTATTCTATATTAGTTTTAAATTTTTACCTTGAAATCTTACCTAAAATCAAACAGCGAACCATAGGTGTGCCCATATCGGGCTCACCGATAATATAGGACAACTGAGAATCTGTATTCTTTGTTTCTCCGCATCTCATCGGTCAGTTCATTGACAACAATGCTCGTTTCAGCACTCTTTACGAAGCTCTATTCAATCAGTGTGCCACTTTGGGCACACCCACAGAATTAAAACGATAAGTGCTATCTTTACAAAATTTTACTTGTGTACTCCTCTAGGCCTAATTAGACTGCCTACTTTTTTTTAATCAAAACTCTGACTTTAAAAGGTAGCTTGCCGGAAAGTTTGTGATTTTCGTCTTTAGATAGCTGCTTTGCCTATTCAGTGATATAAGGTTACCCATAATTGCTTAGTTTTCTTCGGGTCGGATAAAAACCAAAGTGTTGATAGTATGTGTGGACTGTATGTGATTTCATAAAAGTTACGTTGAAAAAGCAAACAATATTTATTATCTGTTAACACGTAATAATGCCTCTTAAACGGGTAAAGGAGGGAGTAAGGATTGCAATTTAATTATAACTACTGCCTGCTGCTTTGAACGGGTAGAGACCGAGCGCGTGCTTCTCGCTTGCTGGTTAGTACTAGGTTCTCGCCACTGACATTGCGTGGTTACACCAGTACAGACAAAATATTCTAACCGTGACGGGACAAAGGGAAAATAGTGTATTTAATTTACAGTTAAGAAAACTGATATTAGTAATAGCTATTGTATTTATGTCTCATTTTCCCTGGGAAAGAGAAAATAGCAAGAACATTTGAACGGCTGAGAAAGAAAGCCTGCATGTCGAGATGTGATTACTTCAGGAAAAAAAAAAATTTATAGGTTGTAGCTATCTGGTTAAGAAAGCTTGGGCTGTACTCATCTCTTTAAAACGGCTTTAATTGGATTAAAAGTCAGAATGAGGAGTAAATTTTATTTGACGCCTAAAATGTTTGTCTTGCAATATTCAGGGCAGTCTATTAATTTATATTACCCTTTTGGTATACATTGTGAATTTGCTTGTTTTTTGGAGGAAGAGGGATATGTGTATGTGCAGGTGATTTGCTACTATCTTGAGTGAAACGTGTAATATTTATAGTTAGTTTGTAAGCCTTCAAAATGAAGCACGTTGTGATGATCGCGGAGTTTTTTAAGGGAGAAACATGAAACCAGAAGTAAACTTTGACGTAAGTGCGAAGCTGGGGATCTTAGGAATTTCAAATTCTATTTTAAACTGTGTCTATTTTTTAATTGCATATCTTTATTTAACTAAAACAAAATGATCGGGGGGATCAAAAGTCTTTCATTTGCAATGTTGTAAATACATAAGCATGTTCCGCAGAAAAAATAACCGGGTAACTTTTTCATCCGGATGGGCTGCTGACGGTCCCACTCAATCCGGATATTCTACTATACATGAACTTATTTTTTTACTGCGAGAAGGTACACTTTCCGCAAAATCAAACTTACGCAATTGTTGAAGAAAAAATTGGCTTGCGTGGGTGTTAAGTAGCTGTTAATATTTCTACGTAAGAAAAGAGACTGGAAAAATCACCCTGAAAATTATATGACGCAGACTTCGGCAAAGAAAGTGAACGCGTGACGTAGACGGAGGTAATTGGGTCAAGTGCGCTCGCCGCTTGAAAAACTGCATCAAATAAAAGATGATTCCGTTAGAAGTTTCATGTACACTGTCTGAATTACAATAATTTAGCGTTGAAGCAGTTCTGCTGCATTACTTAAAGAGAAGTAATCGAGATTTTAAACTCAGCTTTTAAATGCATGAAACCAATTTAATCCTTTCATACAATGCAATAACAGCATGCGCATTTGTACGCGGACATACCGAATTTTGAAGAGTTAATTATTTTCCCGCTCATTCCTAATCAATAACACAATAGCAATTTCGATAGAATTAAAGAAAAAAGTCTATATTGTTCATTTGGCGGCATGTTTCTGTGTGAGAAAACGTGTATGTAACTCGCTCATACGTTCTCGATTATACTCTTCGGACTGCAGTATCCAAAGGAGAGCCTATCTCTTGAATGCCGTTCAGTGACTGTGCAATAATTTTGCTTTGAACTTTTAAATTTTGATATTTCCACACCGAGAAATTTAACTTAAATCACAAGTGCCCAAACATATTTATTTGTTTTAAACTATGTTTGTGCTTTTTCACCCTTAATTTTTCAAAATAAGATCGACTTGAGATAGAAAGCCTATCCAGTCAAGTAGACAAGTTATCTCTTTCTCGTCGATATTCACACCCATAAAGTCTGTGATTTTTCATCCCTCTGTAAATATCATGCAGAAGCAGAGTTTTTCCACATTTTCACAGTGCTTAATAGAGCTCGTCAATAAAATCAGGTTTTCTTAGAACTATTTGATTTTTAAGAAATGATTCATACTTAATTAGATGCAAGAGCTATCCAACAACTTAAAATTTACTATTTGGGGAAATTCAGATTGTGCTTAGCATGAATTTTAGCGAAATACTTCGATACATTTCCGAGATATATCACGGTGGCTTTCTTTTTCAGAATTAAATTCTTCGAAGCAGAAAAATTTTATTACGGACATGAACAAACAAAGAGAAAGGAAAGAAAAGAAAAGAAAAATACAAAGAAAGAAAGGGGAGGAAAAGGGAAAGAAACAGATTTGTTTATCAGCTTATTAAATAATAAGACTTATTAAATAATAAGTCTTTTACGATACATAGTACGAAATGAACAAGAAAAAAATTACAACACAGAGAACTATGGGATAGTCAGATGAAATTTTCACTGTAGAAAATATACATGTAGATGGGAGAAAGATTGAAAAAAACTTTAAAAATCATATTGTTATTTCAAGTTTACAGAAAACAGGTGAATAACAGAGCTTATCATCTAGTTCCAGCCTTATAGCCTCAAATTTAACAAGCCTCATTCGCAAATCATGCTATTCATAAAACCCCTGTTTTCCCCTCGTAGGAACAAAAAAGAGGCATTGAAGACTCCAGACAAATACTACGTGTAAAGCCCCACATTTCTTGATGAATAATGCTGGAAAAATGTACTATATCTAAGAAAAAAGTATTAAATTTATATTTTTTTCTGTTTCACTCTCTTTATATAATTTTAAAATATTATTATCATGTTATCATTGATGCATTTAACATAAAACTGCTAAAATTAACGTTCTCCCAATAAGTATGGAAAGAAAACTATCAGAACTCGCATCACTAATCATCTACGAAATTTTTATTTATTATATATTTATATTATTAGTTAATTTTTCAGTTTACAAATAGATATTTCGGTTATTCCATTTATTTAATATGCTAATTATATGCATTCTTACAAGAAAAGCTCTGAGAAATTTATTCACTGTTTTTAGGAGATTTTGCTAAGGTGATTTGTTAACATATGAGAAATAGTAAAGTCTGTCGCTGATGAATATTTTGATATTCTCTTTAATATATTCTCTCTTACTGACGATGAGATTGTCACGAAGGAGAGAGTCACAATTCTTAAATTAGGAAACGTTTGTTCTGATACAACATTTTCCATTTTAAAAATTTTATCTTAAAAAGGAATTCTTGGCATTTGTTTTAATCTGCAATCTTCCATAAATACTATTCTCTATCCAGGTCATCCTGGCTATTTTCTTTAATAATATTTGGAAGATTCAAAGCAAATGGCTTTAGACTGTACAAATGCAAAATGTACAATTTCATATTTCAATGTCATTAACTTTTTAATCCTCTGAACGGCACAGCATTTTGATTTTCCCATGCAAAACTGGA
The DNA here is from genome assembly GCF_044657685.1 of Stegodyphus dumicola. NCBI lineage: Eukaryota > Metazoa > Arthropoda > Arachnida > Araneae > Eresidae > Stegodyphus > Stegodyphus dumicola. Next base: position 155,095,547 of record NC_140780.1, on the reverse strand, counting down.
TTTAAGCTGCATTTATTAACTAGTTTTGAATAATTATGTATTTCACGCCCATGTTTTCATAAACTTTCATTTATTAGGATGAGTTAGAGCATTAAAAAAAAACAAAATATTTTAAATAAAAAGACAATGTATATCATTTGACATAAAATGTTATGAAAAGAGGTCATACTACTCAAAATATTTTAATACAACACTTTTGAAGTTTAGTCATCTGAAAATTTGGTTTAAAATTTAACATTAGGTAAACAAATATTTCAGCTGAAAGTGCCAGAGCCGTAGCTAGGGTTTTTTGGCGCCCAGGAACAAATGAGGATTTTACGTCCATTTCTGTGTGCCAAGAATGGAAAACATTTCATTCTAAAATTTTGTAACATAAGTTTGGCGCCCTTTGGATACTGCATCCGGGGACAAATGTCCCCCTTACCCCACCCTAGCTATGTCATTAGAATGGGCCTTAATGGTTCTTCCTGGAACTTCACTCTCTCATAAACTAACTAGTAGTTCGGTTCGACAGCCTACTACGGTACCGAGGGGCTCGGGTTCGAATCCCGGAGAAGACATAGATTTTTGTAAATGTATAGTGTCGGTGCGGCATGGCGGCACTCTAAATATGCGGGGAGCCGAAAGTTTTCTTTTGTGGATTGGTATAGAGAAGAGTGGAAGACCCCCCGAATCCCCCAGGGTGCTCTCCCTCAAAATTGGGGGTGGAAAATAGAAGTCCAAACTCTCATCGGAGTAGGCTCTGGCAACCATTTTTCCATATGATATGGACAAGACAACAACAACATTTGGCATATAACGTTAAGTTTTTGTAAAATGCAGAGGACGATTGAAATACATATATTAATAAAATTATCGTGCAGTTAAAAGGATTTTTTTCGAGAACTCCACATTCAAACTAGATTTTCGTCTTTAGCCGTAAATGTTACTGCGATGTCACGTTGAAATCCGTTTATTGCTTGTAAATAATTCCCGTGATGTTTTGTGTTCCTTCTGTTTGGTTGAACCAGGAGTAACTTGGTAGTACGTTTTGGGGCTTCGAGTAAACTAAGTATTGCTTCTTATAACTGGAACGCTTAACAAAACCGGTTTTTTTTTTTTTTTACGAAATATTTCGGATAATGCATCGGAAGCCGTAGTGCTTGTTGTGCGGCCTATTAAAGCCATTAACCGATCATTTACGTCTGCACGTCGTTTCTTAGTATTTAAGTAGCTGAATGGGGGTAGTTGTACACAAGGACAAGATTCATCGCAAAATGGATTTAATTGTTCCACCCACCAGATATAAATGTACCTATTATTATTTTAAGCTTTTAGAATGATAGAGTCCCTCTGCCTTCTTTTCATTCCCCCTCCCGTTTAAATTTACTCACAAAACCCAGGCTTTCACTGAAAATCCGTTACCGTGAAGCGATAAACTAAACATAAAACTTGCATGCTTTCGATTTTCTTTGCTTCTTTGAATAATTTACCCTCATCTGCAGAAAGTATAAGGAAAAACAAACTCTTTTCCTGTTGTAAATAACAAAAATACATAATAAATACTGTTATAGAAAAGAATATATTCATTACTACGAAATGGGTAGAATTCAGATTAAGCTGACGATTGAAACAAATATAAAACTATATATTGAAAAATTAAATTTTTATGTTTTTTTGCAAAGCATGTGAATATCTTATCAGATCTATGCTACATTAAAAATTATTTTCAAGGATTCAGTTAAAACATTTTATGTAACAGAACTTCTTATTTTAAGTTTTCTTTAGATCTGTGTTAAGTATAAAATTAAGCGTAATTAGAAGTGAGCTGTAGGAGGCTCCTGCGAGCTCTTTGCTAAATTTGTCTCTCTTTTACGAGCGCCTTCTTCTTTTACTTGGCTTGTTATTTATTCCAAGGAAAACACATGTCTTGCGTGTCATAATCATACTTTACAAACATTTATTTTAGAGCATTAAATAAAAATAAATTATTTTTAGAATTTCGTTGAAATGGCTTTGACCAGAAAACTGCATAACGAAATTCCTTATAGTGTAAAGAAAGATACAGCATGGAGACTATCGTTATTAGAAGCACTGAAGCTGAATGAGCTTTCAGCTCGATGAGCAATATTTCCACAAGATCATCTTTGACTAATGACAATTTCCTTAAATTGGAAAACTTTAAAAGAATTTAGTCCTTAACTTTATGCAAAACCATTTTTTTAAAGTGATCGTTTGGCTGTAAAACCTTCTAAAAGATCAAATAGGGTGAAAGAAATTAATATTTAGCAGCTTTTGACATAAAATTACGAATCATAATTAAATTTACTCGTTATTTTTTGCAGTTTCTGTCATACCTTGTGGGTTTTTAAAATTTTAATTTTAAAGATATGTTTTATTTTGAAGAATTTGTTATATGTATACACAATTAATTATTTGTATTTTCTATTTATGGAAAAAGTAAATTTAATTAAAATCTGATGTTTCGTTTTATAAGAATCAGTGAAAACCCTTTGTTAAAATTTTCATAGCTCACCATTGGGCATAATTAAAGCCAGATTCACACTTTGTTTTAAATATTAGGCTTTCTGAGAAAGGGTGAAATTCAATTCCGCCGTAAGTTTTAAGGATGAGGAAAAACTTAGACTGTAAAAGAGGGAGTAATCTTTTTCAGATAAGTTAAAAGAAAATACCTAGTTCGTACGTTAGTTCGTGACCACATAGGTCTTTTATAGTTTGTTCTCTTTTCTTTTATTATTTATATATATTTTTTTATTTAAAGAAACATCATTTTATCTCATTTCAGTTTACTACGTTTAATTTTTAATGTCAGTGGATAATTGCAGTATATTTATTTTTTACGCGGTGTTCGTTGACAGTTAAGTAATAAATACTCTTGCTATCCAAAATTCAACAAGAATCTTCGAAATAATAATCTCTCATCACGCTTGTTAGTGCCGACTTCAGATTTAGGTTTTCTTGCTTTATACTAGGTCAATAAATAGTTTGAACTCGGTTATAAAATATGTGCCAAATGTCATGAATCATCCGAGGCAGAAGTTCCGAGAACTACCGTTTACATACGCTTGTAGCGCCAAAGGCCAGACATTTTTTCTAAAGTCAGTGCAATCTCTCTCTCTCTTTTTTTTATTGAGTCAATAACGATTTAATCAGTTTTGGGTCTAATGATTTGGATGAACGGTATAAAGTATAAACTGAAATTTTGCGCAGTTAAGTTCACTAATTTTGATAAAAAAATAATACATGAATAAATAAATGAAAATGTTATGAAATAAATACATAAATAAAATACTGAGAAAAGCAAATTTTAGAAAAACTATTAATTTTTTGGCAATTCCTTTAATTTTTTTAATATTTTCCTCTAGCGTTTATTAATTTCTTCTCCTTTCTTACAAATGGATATATTTACTTAAAAACACTTTTTAGCTTTATCTTTCAATAAAATGCCATTGCACTGGAATAATTACGTCTTGGAAAGGTCACAACAGTTGGTTCGATCATGAGATTCAAATGTTTACTTCAATAATATTCATGGCCAGCTAATTTGAGCTGAAATAGGGAAGGTGAATATTGCAGTAGTGATTTTTAAAGTCAATTGACCAACTTAATTTCGAAACTTTATAAGAAAACGGTTACAAAACTATCTGAAGGCAGCTAACGGACCGAAATTGTTTTTTAAAAATGAAAAAAAAAAAAGAAAAATTTTTTAAAGCCTTTTTTAAAATTAAATTAAATTTTATTTCATTTATTAAATATTTATCAAAGCATGCACAAACAATAAAAGTAATAACGAAGAGACAAAATAAATTATACTTATTTTCTATCTGAAATCTAAAGACTAGTATGTGCAAGAATTTTCTGTTGATTACATTTTGTAATTCAAACATATTGGCAGCTAAATATTACATTTTCAAGTTGATATTCATTTCAAATAATTCTATCACATTGAATTATCTACTAAATAATTTACTTAAACTAAAAATAAACAAATTACGAAATCTTCCCAAGTGAAACAAAACTTAAGAATAAATAATAACAACATGTTCTGCTTCTTTTATTTATTAATTTTTTCTTCGACGAATGCAGAAAAAATACTTATTATTTGTAAGCAAATAATTAAAAAATACTTTATTTCTTGTTACACCTCATGGCATTTCGATTTGGATAAAGTTTGTAACCTTGGAGAAAAATTACTAGAAACTGTCTTCATCACGAATTGTAGATGCTCATCGTTCATTTCGACTTTTTTCCCTAAGACTAATTTTCAATTCTAGGGGGGGGGGGAAGAAAGAACATTCACTTATAAGCGTACTCCAAAAAACAAAGCAATTTTTCTTACTGCAAAATTCGTAAATATTTATTATTATGAAGTTATTTACTATATTTTATTAAACGGAGGGTATTAATCTTTTGAGAAGTGCGATTAAGAGTTAGTGAAATCTCTATCTTCAAATCTTTTAATAAGAGTTATATCACAATATCATAATTAGCTCCATTTGTAGATTTTCTGGGGTGTTTCTCACGTTGTTTTTAATAGTTATAAAAATCTAGAATTGGACTCTAAATCATTAAAATCTTAAATCTTTTCTTCAAATTATTTTCGCAGTAACGATTATTATGTTACGGGAAATGTATTCGCGGTCTGTGTAAAATTGTTTTGGGGGCCGGCATGGGTCCACAGGCCGCTAGTTTGAGGCCACTGCTATATAGATTTATCTAAACCTGGCATGTCAAACATAATTCGACAAAGCCTTGCTTCAAAAATGCGGATTACATGCATGCGGCATTCAAGAAACATTTTGCACTACATACTTTTTTAAAATACTAGGAATATCCGGGGGGGAAAAAAAACAGAAATGTATGAATTATGTATGCGCGTGGGTAGGAAAGGTTAACAGCCGCAAAACACAGTGAAACATCGTATAAACAACCTTCTTTCTTTCCTGATTTTCTGCCCTTCCAACTGGTCATTGGAATTTCCGAGGTCAAGTTAACACGCCTCCTAGTTTCAAAAAGATAACGCAATCTTTAACCCTCAGCGATGTCGAGAAATGGCCTTTCTTTCACAGCACAGAATTTTTAGGAAGTTTATGCTTTGTAATTCTTTTCGTATTTCGTTGGAACTACTTTTCTTATTTTCGTTACGTTTGCGATAAGTATGATTGATGCAAAAGAAATTTATTGTATGCTTTGCAAGAACAGTTATATTGCATCTACTCCTAACAGAAGAATGAAAGTCGAATTGCTTATTCTTAATGTTCATTTGAAATAAGTATTAAGTTTAACATCAGAAAAATCTTGCCAAAAGAAACCGGAGAATAAGTCCCAACCGAACTAGATAACCCTTTATACTCTTAAACAATTTTGTGCCACCCAACCGGTATACTGGTTAGCCTCGCTGACTGCTATGCCGAAGGGCCCGGGCTCGAATCCCGGAGAAGGCATGGATGTTTGTAAATGTATAGTGTCGGTGCGGCATGGCGGCACTCGAAATATGCGGCGAGCCGAAAGTCCTCTCGTGTGGTTTGGTGGAAGGGGAGAAGAGTGGGAGACCCTCTGACCTGCCACCCCGGGTGCTCTCCATCAAAATTGGGAAGCGGAGCTGAGCTAAATCGCACTGTCACCTGTAAGGTGCTCAAGGCTGTTGCCAACGACAGCTTATCTTGTGCTTCTTGCCATGAGAAATTTCGTGGGGCTTGGGCTGAAATTACTGTAAAAAAGTAAGCATAAGTAACAATAACAAAAACAAATAGTTTTGTTCTGCGAATTTCGACACTAATGTGAAACATAATCTTTTGTAAATTTCAGTAGAATTTCATTCACGTGGTCTCCTAATATTCGGAACTCCAGTTATACAGATCGCTTGTCCGTTCAAGTAAAATCAACTTATTAGGCATTTATTTACTATGTTTGTTATGCTTTTCGTTATTTAAAACTGTAATAAGAAAAATGCATTACGTTTTAAAAAATACAATTCAAGTATTTAAAAAATATATATTAAATAAATTTAGATGAATGGGTACTATATGTAAAATATGAAAAGAAAAAGTGTTTGCTCCTGAAAAAAGGAACTTGTGTCTGAACGCCCTCAAAATTCATAGAGTTGTATTCGAAATCTACGGCAAACTAAGGTTGCTGATTTGCCTAGTTTTTTTTATTTTTACATTTTGTGTTTCTCATCCAATTTTAAACAGTTTTTAATGCTCTCTGTAAGCACTGAGTAAATGGGCACTAAATTTATTAGTAGTTATAGCATTTTTGAATTATTGATTAAACCTCAACACGCTTTACGGAAACATAATAGTAATGAATAAAGGCTTCTTAAATCATTTATATAAATAAGGAACGTTTCAAAACATACCCAGATTAATGATGCATACGATGCGGCTCTCGATAAACCATGAAGCAAAATCAGCGCGTGCTTAGGGCATGAAGAAAAAGGGATAACACAGAAAAATACTATGAGACTCAGGAAAGGGGATATCACAAAAATTTCCCGTTGCTAGTTTTATTGTGGAATGTATGGTGTAATTAAACCAAGACTGAGGAAGGAAACAAAGGGAGGAAAAATTGGCGTAAAATGTATACACCCTATAGCATAAAAAACGAAGCATCAAAAAGGAATTGTTGTAATGGGACAACAATCGGTAGATGTGATGTACATGTATTGAAAACAAAATGCTGACAGTAATGTAGGAAGGAAATGTTTTAGTCAGGCAATCCAGCTACAAGAGCGAGAGAAAAAACCAACAATGCGTTGGCCCGCCTCTGACCAAAGCTCTTCAACATTAATTCATAGATTTGGTGCATGTCCTCCTGCGAGTCTGCTTGGCAATACACGTTCCAATTTTCGAGTTTGATCGGCGCGATGCAGTGGCATTAGGAGACAATTGCTCATTAAAGCCTAAATGTGCTCGGTTGGGGAGAGATCTGGCTATCGAGCCGATCAAGGAAGTGTTTAAAGGCCCTATCACTTCTATAGACGCGCGCGCTTACCCGGGACAATTCCGAGAAACGAGACTCTAGTAGCACGGCTTTTAAGCGGCAGGCTTTCGAGAAATGTTTCGTTTGGCTAGGAGAAACGTGTCCCGGCTACGAGCAACATTTTAAAACTTTCCCGAAAATGTTCCGGCTGGAGACGTGTTTCTCGAACGTTCAACCAATCAGACGAAAGTTCTGCTTCTGAAGGATCACGGGTAACTTTCAATATGGCGGTGGCTCTCACTGTGAAGTGTTGGACGGTGGAAATAGAGGCCGATTTAATTATTGCTGTTTTGTTGTAATACAACTGCCGGTACTTACGTATTATCGCAACCAGGCCAAAATTCGCATAAATTGCCAAATTTGGCGACCCTACTTACGGCAACCCTACGTGTTATACGTAGTTTTGTAAAAAGAGCATGTGGAGATTCACAAAATTTTCCTGCATTTTCGTGCAAATTTTTGTAATTTATGAGAAAATAGCAGTGTACATGGATAAAGTCAAGAGCAATGCCATTTTTGTGCAATTCTGGGATGTTTCTTTAAGTAAAAATAAGTCGACGTGTACATAGTTATGGCGAATGCGGTTTTCAATCAGTGCTAAAAGCAATAGCCAAAAGATTTCCGCCGAAAAAATAATTCTGCAACTTATTCAAATTTGAAACCGTAAGGGTTTAATTGCTATTTTATATTTTAAAACAAAATAATATAAAAAAACTGTATTAAGAATTATCTGTAATTAATAAATGTACATTTTCTTTCTATTCATACTTTTTTACTGAAACTTACAAATAGCGCCAACCTGTTTGCGATAATACGTAAGTACCCAACTGCCTGAGTCATTTTTTAAATGTTTATATATTCATTAAATATATAATCGTGGAAATTTCAGAGTTGACAGTATTTTACGACGTTCTTGCAGTTCGGATTCGTTTACAAATTGTTCGTCGCCAAAAGTTCGCCAAATTTGTCGTATTTCGTGCTGATCGTGTATTATCACTGTTATATAATAAAATTTTATTTGTTAAATTTAAGTTGAATAATTTTTTTAAATCCGTTTGTATATGCGCGGTTTTTCTCCTAATTACTTATCTTTTAAATTGTTAATTGCATAATCAGTGACACATTTTAAACAGCATAAAAGATGCATTAAAAAAGAAAAGCATTGCTTATGTAATAATGAGAATACTCATTAAATTTTTCTATTATTTTCATGTTATTAATGAAATACTTTTTGGATTATAAATACATTAGAAACTATACTTTTATTGTAAATGCTACATATTGAAACATTGGAAATTTATGGATTTATTATTATGCATGATGAAAAACATTTGTATATACCGGGTGATCAAAAAGTCAGTACAAATTTGAAAACTTAATAAATCACTGAATAATGTAGATAGAGAGGTAAAAATTGACACACATACTTAGAATGACATGGGGTTTTATTAGAAAAGCAATAATCTGATCAGAAAAGCAATAATTAGCATAACAAATTAAGACAAAGCAAAGATGATGTTCTTTACAGGAAACACTGAATATGTTCACCATCATTCCGCAACAATAGCTGTAGTCAAGAATAATGTTGTGAACAGCACTGTAAAGAACACACACTTATTGTAAAGCATGTCCGGAGTTATGGTGAGGCATTGGCGTTGGATGTTGTCTTTCAGCATCCCTAGAGATGTTGGTCAATCACGATACACTTGCGACTTCAGGTAACCCCAAAGCCAATAATCGCACGGACTGAGGTCTGGGGACCTGGGAGGCCAAGCATGACGAAAGTGGCGGCTGAGCACACGATCATCACCAAACGACGCGCGCAAGAGATCTTTCACGCGTCTAGCAATATGGGGTGGAGCGCCATCCTGCATAAAAATCGTACGTTCCAGCAGGTGCTTATCAGCCAGGCTGGGGAGGATGCGATCCTGTAACATATCGGCGTACCTCTCACCCGTCATGGTAGCAGTTACAAAACCAGAATCACGCATTTTTGAACTTTTGTTTTTGGTTCTAATAAAACCCCATGTTATTCTAAGTATGTGTGTCAATTTTTACCTCTCTATCTACATTATTCCGTGATTTATTAAGTTTTCAAATTTATACTGACTTTTTGATCACCCGGTACATTCATTAATATAAATCTTATTCATTACATTAATACTAATAAATATATATTAACAACTTCTAAACCATCGCATCTCTCTATCTGTATGTAAATATATGACTTAATAATGTATATATATATAGATGTGTATATATATATGTATGTATGAATACAAAAATGAACATTGCCAAGAAGTTTATTTGAAGTTGCTTTTAATTCAGATAACGATTATGTAATTGGCAGCAACTATAGTTATCAGTTCTTTGCAAATTATGTAATAATCAGTTGAATGTATGGGTATGTAATAATCAGTTGAAAAATAATTTATGAGTATTTGAGTACTAAAGAGTGTACACATTTTGTTATTGGGTAAATTCATAATTATATCATACGTATGATCTACGTAATAAAAACATGACTAATAAATAATAAGAAATGTAACAGCTGTGCATTTAATAACATTTGATTACTTAAAGCAGTGCACAACTGATTATCACCTTCATGTCTGTTTACATAATGAATTGCACTTTCCAATTAAGTGCACGGGCCTACTAGTGGCCGAAGCGTCGTTGAACACTGGTAGTTCTGTCTCAGGTTAGAATGCCGCGAACGGGCTGGCTACATGACGTTTCCTTGGTTTGCCCCATTTGTAACTGGTATACGAGCCAGTTTTAAAAAATCTTCTACAAAGGGATCCCTCCTGTTGTTATCCCTCGATGCTTTGCGGTAATCACATAAAACAAACTGAGCACACCAGCGGCCGAGCGGTAAAGTCGCTGAACACTGGTAGTTCGGTCCGAGGTTCGAATCCCGCGAACGGGCTGGCTGCATGGGCGCTTTCGTGGTTTTCTCCATGTGTAACGTGTATACGAGCCAGTTTCCCTTAGAAAGTCCTCCACGAAGGCATTCCTTCCCTTAGGCAGATAGCCCTAGTGTGCTTTGCTGTAATCTGAATAAACCAAACCATAAAACAAGCTCATGATGTGAACACCTAATTTCTAGAGTTGGTATAATTAATGTGTTTTAGGTATATTCCCGAGTGTTCTATGGGACAGTAAACAACTCGTACATGTTTGATTGCTCATGTATTCATATGCTTTATTTGATCTTCATTTTGCTGAATAGTATCTGCTGGCTGTGAGGAGGTAAATATCAGCCATATAGATTTTTGTCATAGAAGGTTTTTTTTTTTTTTTTTTTTTTTTTTTTTGTCTGTTTGTTTGAATGGACAGAACAGTAATTATGAGCCATAAAGTTAGTCAGAAAATGCTTTCACCAGGTCACAAATTTTCCAGTGAGCCATCAAATTTTCATTGAAATGCAGACAACAGAAAATACACATAAGCGATGTGTGATAAATAGACTTATCCAGCACATATTTTTAAACTATTCTTAGTGTATACAGAATTTGGCTATTACTGATGTAATTGATTGCTATAACCAGAAGTGTGTTTATCTGTTACATGAAGTGCCAGAGTGGAGATCAAAGTGATTAACTTGATAGCAATCACCTTTTTATTATCTTCCATTACTAACAATAAAGTTTAAAACGAAAAGCATGTGAGTGGTACAAAACAACACGAAGAAGCGAATGTCACTTGAAAGAAAACGTCACTTGCGCCAATCTGAGCGATAACTGATTCTTGTTTGGCTTTCGGCCTGTTTAAGAAGTGAAGATGGTAACCCTATTTCGCCAAACGCCGTTTCTCAGAACTGTTGCTGCAATCGTTTTGTTCCGGTAACAAACAGCTAATGTGATAACGCTTTAAGAAGCGCGAAGATAAGCAACAGAAAGGCGTGCCGCCCGCGTCCAGGCATTATCCTGTTGAAATGTAACCGCAGGAGTCAGTGAGTGGAAGGGCAACACTATGGGACGCAGGAGGACCCCGCCGTTCCTCTGGGCTGTAAGAGTGTCACTCATGACAACCAAAGAGTTCCGGCTATCAAATGAAATGTCACTCCATACTATAACTCTTAGTTGTCGGGCTGTGTAGTGGGCGATAGTCAGGTTAGTAACCCACCGTTTTCCTGGACTTCTCAAAACACGTCTTCGCTAGACATCTGGCTCAATTCGAAGCAGGATTTATCGCTGATAACAATTCTACTCCAGTCTGTGAGGTCCCAGGTCGAATGCGCTCGTCACCACTGCAAACGTGCTTGGCGTTGTGCAATGGTGAGGGATAGTCTTCTCAATAGCCTCCGTAAGTTCAACCCCCGTTCGCTAACTCACCTATCAATGGTCATTGCAATCCCTAGTGTCCCGCTTACACGCCGGGTAAATGATAAAATTGTGTTAGGTGCCTTTTTGGAAGGACACTATAACACATTTAATTGTCCAAACTACCTAATCTAGATAAAATAATTCCGTACAATTTTACTTTGTGTATTTAACCGAACAACTTCTAATTCAAATTTAAGGGTGTACTGGTGAAAAGTCAAGTGTAAGGTAAAATAAAACATACAAATAATTAAATCCAAAGAAAATATGTCAATTTATTTTATAAAAGGCATTTTAAATTCATGTAATAAATGTGATAAAAATCAAAAATAAAATCGGATTTTTCCGGAAAAATCTGAGAAAATCAACATAAGGTATACTCTAATATTGCATCCTTTTCATTGCATTTAGCATTTTTCTGATACATTAAAATTCCAAGTTATCAGTTTCATAAATTTTGTTTCAAAGGCTATTTTCTAAAATCAGGTTTAACGCTAGAATTACTAGCCTATAGCCCATAAAATCAATCATTCAAAAGAAGGGCAACCTTAACCGATCTACAAGAGGAATTTAAATTTTTGCATAAATTTCACACCGGAGTTCATATTCCAGAACTAATATTGCACATACAAATCAATTATCATTAAGAAGGAACAACTTTAACAATTCTCTAAGCGTAAACAAAATAAAAATTTACAGTAACTAATTATTACCAACAGAGCAAAGGGATGGTTTTCACAAGTTATCAGAGACAAGAAAAACAATTAACTTTAATAAAAATCAATTCTCCTAAACTAAAATCAATTAACCTTAAAATCTATTTAAAATTTTCCTTCTTATTTCTAACAGGTCTTCCGTTACTACTCAGCTTGAACTTCTAATAAGTTTAGCATGGTTAAACTATTATTCCCTCATAAATTACCTAACAAATCAGATTATTAACTTAACCAATCCTACCGATCACCAATAATGATAGAAAACAGAGGTTAAACTAAAATAAGAGAGAATTGGGATTATGACTTATCTGTATAAATGCAGAACGACAATGCGGTCACACGGGAATAATACCAACAGGTTACATGGATCTCTTTCATGTAGAACCAAAGGCTCAGGCAGGTTATAAGGTATTTCTCCCACTTCCCTAGCGTGCTTTCGTGGTGTAACGGTAGCACGCTGGGCAGGTATTCCAGATATCCGTGGTTCGATTCCCGGCGAAGGCAGTTGTTATTTTTCATCTCTCTTGCTTTCAAAAAAATCCTAATATCTCTACAGTGGCGCCCGAACTAAAAGGGTTGTGGATGATGATTCTCCGCACCCAGGATTTGGCGACTAGGTCTCCTAAAACCCTAGTCGCCCTTTAAAAAGGGGTGTATATAAGGTATTTCTCCCACTTCCCTAGCGTGCCTTCGTGGTGTAACGGTAGCATGCTGGGGCGGTATTCTAGAGGTCCGTGGTTCGATTCCCGGCGAAGGCGGTTGCATATTTTTCATCTTTTCTGCTTCCAATTAACCTAATGACTCTACAAGGTGGCGAACGGGAACTTGGCATCAGAGACGGACTCAGATATATTTAGATGTAGAAGTGTCCGATAACTCAGGCCCTCAAAGAGGGAGTATGAGACGCTAACATAAAGACATCTCCCTAAAGAACTTACGCCGAAGAGAGAGACGACGAGAGGAGCCAAAAGTTCTATGGAACATTGAAGGTTTCGTGGAAGCAGATCACGCAACTAGCCGGAGGAAACTAAATTTTCTTTCCTTGAAGCTCATGGGTCGGAACAATTCTTGATGAGAAGAAAACATTTTGTCAGTTGAAAAGAACCTCGAAGTCGGAAGACGTAACTTGAGTTTGAAAACATTTTTGTACCAAAACATTCGGATGCTTGCAAATACCGGCCCCGTAGATTGATTTTGAAGACATATTGTAGTAGAACATTAGACAGTAACGAAGCAAAGAAGCATTGTTAAATTTTAAGATCTTATAGCATTTTTAAAGAAAATACTGCAGTTTGGCAAACGCAGACAGTTCTCGGACCGAGGCCACGAGAATCCGCTTCTTCGACATTCATTTTGTGAGTTTCAAAGGAACAGTGGCCAAGCAAGGGCAGGTATTTAACAGCGAGAGAATGAGAAATGCAGCAAAGTGTGTGCTTAAGTGACGAAATTGTGGTTCTGCATTCTGTGAGCAGTAAAAGGCCTTAGTGTGACGTCTTCTGGGATGCATATGTAGTTTAAAGAAGCATTAAAATTGCCCGCCGTGCATTTTAAACCCTTATCATAAAATTTACTGTTTAATCTATGGAGGTACTCATCAATGTATTCTACCTTCAAATCATCATGCAGTAGTTTGTTCCTAATATAGAAATGTGCGTTTGTAATGGTGCGCAAGATTTTGTTTTGCACAACTTGTAATTTGTGCAGTTCATTGCTCTTTGCCGTAGCCCAAACTGGCGAGGCGTAACACATGATAGGTCGCAAAATGGAAAGATAAATTTGTCGCTTCCTGCGTAAGTCCAATTTAGAACACCTACCAAGTAGAAGATTCAGCTGCTGCGCAACACTTTTAGTTTTGTTAGCTACATAGTTGATATGGGTGTTCCACGTTAGCCTTTGATTTAGATAAACGCCTAAATATTTGGCATTGTCAACTGTGGGTACCCGCTAGCCGAATAGGTACAGTGGCTGAATAACAACTTTTAATTTCTTTCTGCGTACGATAAGCAGTTGAGACTTATCAGCATTAATAGAAATCCTCCAGTTGGAGCACAATTCTTCAATATCAAGGACAATATCTTGCAAAACGCTAATGGCTCTGTTAGGATTTACTGATTTAACTGCTACCGCCGTATCATCCGCATAGCAGGCGAATAGCGTGTTCCAATTTAATTTGCCCCTTGGAAAATCCGCATAGAATAAATAAAGAATTGGTCCCAAACAGGACCCCTGTGGGACCCTGCTGACATCATCTTGTAGCCAGAATGACTCTGTCTGCAGCTCACAGTGAAGAATCTGTTTGTGATATAAGAATGTGTCAGTAAGATAAGCTCTCTGGGAATATTAAACTTGATTAATTTGTAGATTAGACCCTCATGCCAGACGCGGTCAAATGCTTTGTCCACATTTAGCATTAGCAGTGCTGTGCAGCTTTTATGATGGAGTGCGGATCCAATGAACTCAACAAGCCTAATTAGTTGTTTCGCAGTAAACAGCTCACTCCCAAGCCATACTGTTCATCAGGTAGGAATTGTAAGTAGGGTTGAAATTTCTGTAAGATAATCCTTTTTCAAATATCTTGGCAAGATTGGATAAAAGACTAATCGTCCTGTGATTTTCTACTTTAGTGATGTCTTTAGCGGGTTTGGGAAGCAAAAATATTTTCGCACATTTCCAGCTTTCTGGGAAGTAGCAACACGTAATATAAGCGTTAAAGATGCCTGTGAGTCTTGCAATGCCACTTTTAGGCAAATTCCTGATCATGAGATTCGTGATCCCGTCAATGCCTGGCGCCTTCTTTAGATTAAGTTTAGAAACTATCTTCGTAACCTTCTTCGGAGTAGTGAGCCCGCTAGCATTAAGTGCAGTAGGCATCTTCAGCCATTCATTTACTTCACTTTGAACTTGCTGTGCAAATGAATTATTGCATGGTGTTATGTTGGGACTAAATTGCTTCTTTAAGTGATTTGCGAAAATCTTACATTTATCATTATCAGTGTAGGCTGTCATATCATTTGCTACTACAGGCCTGTCGCATTGGTGCGTGCGCTTAAGCATTTTAGTGAAGCGCCAGAAAGCATCGCAATCCATCTCAAGCTCAGCGATTTTGTCATTCAAGTTTTCTTGCCTGAAATCCTGTATTTCCTTCTTGAGTCTTTTACTTATTCTATTGAGCTCGGCTTTCGTGTTCGGATCCCAGGTAGAATTGTAGCTTCTGCGTAACCGGTTTCTTTCAGTCTTGAGTGCCTTAATAAATTTAGGGAGCTTAGTAAGCTTATCTGTCATCTGAGTGATTTTGGTAGACTCGTAGTAACAGTTGTTTAAGCATGTAGTGAGAGAGTCAATTTCCCTGTCGATGTCATTTTGGGTTTTAAGTACTCCTGGCCTAGGGAGCCGCTTCTTAACAACATTATGAAACATCGTCCAATCTGTGTAAGTCTTAGTAGTTGGGTAGCTTATACTTGCAGCCCCCAGTGTCGCTACCACCGGGCAGTGGTCCGAGCTAAGATCGTCATGTACTTCCAGTATCATATTAATATTAGTGTTCAACAGTATAATGTCCAAGATATCTGGAATGTGCCCTGTAATATGCGGCCTGAACGTAGGCGAATTGGGTGCATAGATCCCCACAGGATGATTACTTATGAATTCCTTAAGAACTTTGCCGTTATGGTTGGTGCCGCGGCATCTTCAGTCCGTGTGTTTGTTATTTAAGTCTCCTTCTACTATAATGTTCATAGAGTCTGGCATAATGCACCTGAAAAGCTCTTCTGATAGCCTGTTAGTCGGCGGGTTGTAAATATCGGCGAACAAAGTGTCCCCAAATTTGGGTAGTTGTATGGAAGTGACCACAATTTCGTAACCTATGCTTCTATCCGTGGAGATGAGACATGAAGAATATTTACAGTGCACATATATGGCCACGCCTCCACCTTTGTGATGCAATCTGTCACATCGGTAGGACCTGAAATTACAAATATTGAGCCTGTCCGCCGGTTTGACATGTGTCTCGGAAATAAGGCATATCTCTATGTCATTATCGTAGATGAAATCCTCGAGTTCATCCTCCTTATCCCTAAGATTGTTAGCATCCAAACTAGCATTTTAATTGGCCTGCTAGTGTTGATGTTACTATCCATGATTTGGTAGGGACTTAGTTTGCGCGTTGAAACTGCTAGTGGCGGTACTAGAAGTTAAGTTTAATTGTAGTATTCCCGATGCTTTAATGGCTTCGACAAGATTTTTAAGGCCTTCGAAAATGGTCATTGCTTCATTCAGTGTGTTATTGTTGAAACTATGACCTCTAGCAGCAGCCGCATAAGTTTTGTTTGTGTCGTTAAACGTTTTAGTGGGTGGGCTTTTCGAATCTGTTTTAGGAAAGTTCGGTTAACCCCTGTAGTTGCTTGTATGTTCTAATTGGCAATTAATGCACTTGGGTTTCTCCACATGTGGTTTAGGGCAATCTCTCGATAAAAGATCGCCAGCACATTTCATGCATTTCGGGTCATGCCTACATCCTGCCTGAGCATGATGAAATGCCTGACACCGAAAGCACTGCACTGGCCCTTTTCTACCTTTGTAGGCTTCAACCTTAACATTGAGACCACATAACTTCACTATGTTGTGAATTCCTCTTGCCTTTTCATTTCTGCTTAGGATAACTAAGAATAAAGGCAGATTGTATTTTTCACCATTTCGGCGTCTGACAAGTTGTGTAACTTTTTCTACCGGAAAGCCTCTATCAACTAACTCTTCCGCGATCTCTGTGAGTGGAGTATCGATTGTTAGGCTGCGTACTACAACCTTAACTTTCTTATTCTCAGGCAGAATAAATGATGATATTTTACTCCCTTGGAGTTTAGTAACGTCGTCAAACTTTTGTGCGTTTGTATGTCATCTACTTTTAATTCGTTGTGATCCTGCGCTTTCATATTACCAGATTTGAGCGTAATACCTGCTTCCCTTATCATTTCCCTGTATTTGGACCATGAATACTTGCCATCTTGAATAATGATATGTGGGGCTTTGGTACTTACTTTCTTAGGAAATGTAAATTTACCTAAGTCCTTCTCAACTGGTTCGGAGTCCATGTTTACATTGGGTATGTTTTGTGTGGGGGCGCGGCCTAGTGTTATTGAACTGATCTCATTGGTGCCAGCTTCATAATTATGAGCATCACTTATTAGCCCAGCCGGGCACGTGATCTCATCTGCAGTACCGATAGGCCACACCATGCTTTCCGTCTGAGACGTACTTGCAGCCGGCTTTTTCGGGATCTCACTAGATGGTGTAGCAGCTGGAAGCTCTATCGTGGGCTGGCTGGTGGGCGTGACTATGTTCGGGAGAACAGGTTCATTTTGCGCAGAGTCTCTGATTGGTTGCGGCGTCTTAGCACGGATCACCGTTGGCTAATCAGAAGTCATTTGGTTGCTTTTGTCGGCGTTGAGTATCCAAGTAGCTGGAGTTCTCCCTTTGAAGCGGTGATGCCTGGGTTTCTTCGATATTATAGTCAACCCATGGTCACATTCATCATCTTCACTGTCAACGTCTAGGGGAATTTCCTGCTCGTTGTCATCTCCAAAAGAATACCGATTTGCCACATGTACACTGTAGTCATGAGTAGGACTGAGAGGTCTTTTTTGACTTGAGCGAAGTTCATCTTGGTTTCCCATCAAGGTGCTGGTGACAGGAATTTCCAGTTGAGGTGGGTTGTTAGTAGTCGTTGCGACATTAGAGCTGGGGCTAGCAGCCTTTGCAGCGTTACCGCTGAGGCGAGCAGTAAGATTTTTATGCATACAAACCCGAAAGCCTTCTAGCATGGTGAGGTCCCTGACTTCTTGCTCGGAGAGCTGAATCTTCGAATCTCGCTTAGCTTCAAGCTCAGAGATGAGTAATGCAATTACATCAAAAAGACGTTCCATCATCATGCATATCGTAAGTCCAAATCCATAAAAGGGATCAAATTCACAATGAGCTAAAAAATTCAAAAGCTCGGTGAGGCCCTTTTACAGCCAACAACCGTAAGGTCGTACGGCCAACCTGCTTTGAGCTGAATGCAAAACAGAAAAATAAAATTCACCCTTCGATTCTAAAAGATTGCGTTTCTGTCTTGAATTCTAGGGGAATTTATAGCATATCGTGTCAGTGGGGTTTAAGATATATTGGCCAAACAAAAAGAGCGCTGAAGTTTCGTATCAAGGAACACGAATCTTATGTCAGAAAAGGCGAAATTAACAAGTCTTCAATAGCGTATCATAGTTGGACTTTTAACCATAATTTTGATTTTGGGTCTGCAAAAATCATCCAAAAGGCTTCTTCCATAAGTGAATTGGATTTTCTTGAGGCTTTTCACATTCACAAAGATTTAGCAAGTTTAGTTAATGATTTGAAGTCCAATCCAGTCCTTCCTAATGCCTTTAAAATTCTACTATCTTAATTCAGTTATTTTTGCCGATAGATGGCGATACCTTCTCGCATTTGGTACTACCAGAGGGTATAAAAATCCGTTCAGTTGTTGCTTTCCATTATTTGAAGTTCAGATTTTGAGCGTGAAGGTGCATTTGCCCCTCGCTCCCTATTTTTAACTTCGCTAATTTTTCTTGTCCTTTATGCTTTATCAGATAGCCTGGCTCAGTAAAAGTAGGCGGCCAGTGCAACTCTGATTAAAAATCCAGTTATAACCACGTGCAGTGCTGATAAGGACCACGTGTTTCTGAGACTCCTTCCCCTTTATTTCTTTCTAGGTATTTCTTTCTTCTGATGAGGAGAGACCTTTAGCTGCCCTCGAAATCGATTGAGTATTTCAATATATTTACGCTAAATACAAGGTTGTTTTTACGATTTTGATTCTGATGAACTGTTTATTACGTTTTTGTCCATCTCCATGCATTTAAAAATGCTCGGTTTAATCCTAGTATACTGTACACTCGAGATTTGGTAATATTGACATTACAAATGCTAGCCCGATAAATATTTTTTTTTTTTTTTTTTTTTTTTTGTAAATATAATCTTGTGAACATTGTTCGTAATTCAATTCAGTTGAAATAGTTCTTCTATGCCATTTAAAAAAGATTCTACGAGTATTAAATTATCAGAAGAACCGTCGAAAGGTTTAATGCCATCGTATAAACCGCTGAAAGTTTAGACTGAACTTCTGTTCGAGAGATTGACATTCCATGTACATAATATTTGCTGAATGATTATATAAACGAACATCTGAGGTCGAGGCTTGCGCGCTTTGGCTAGCTGCCAAATTCGAAAAAGTCAGTTAACGGCGCAATAATTTCAAACTCCATTTTATTTTCAGAAATATTTTCTGTACGGTTTTGTAATTCACCGTTGGAATTAAATACTGGAGATCTTCAATACAGCAAGAGAACGATGGAAAAGAATATAATAATGGCAGTTTATTTTCAATTGAGGAGAAAGAATGGTGGTAATGCGGAATTTCTGCTTATTTTGTTTGTGAATATCTGCTCTACAATGCAATGTGCTACGTCCTACACTGAAATTGTGTTCTGTTGTGGTGTTTTATGACTTTCCGGTGATTAAAATCATATTGTGGTTTTCCAATCTTCAGTGGCTCCAGCGGTGCAATATTTGGATACACGGATTATCGTTATATTTGGATACATGGTTTCGGTTATAAAGTCCTAAGTGCTATATCGTATATCATTCTTATTAATAGATTATTGTGTTCATGATACAGGTTGGTGCTCAGACTTTGCGCATATGATCGAAAAAATAGTGTTAAGGAAACATTAGGATTAGTATGAAATATTGTAATCTATACTTATGCGATATTTAAGTGCGTAATATTATTAAATTCTAAATATTTTTTTTATTGATTGCAAATTGCAGTTTTATTACTTGTCGTTTAGTAGCTTTCTTCCAAACACTGTGCAATTCGCGTTTTTTTTTAAATATTGTTGTTATGTATGTCTATTAGATTATCTCAATAAATGAATGCTGGAAATTAGGTTTTATTCTTTATTAAATTTAAGTATATTTTATTTTCTTCGCTTACATTTTATGTGCATATGATAACAAAGGAATTCATAATAAAACAAAAAGTTTCATCCTGTGCTATTTAACGAAGAGCTTTAACGTACTTAGCTTACTATCATATACTATATTATTTAAATTACTTCTGTACAGTATCAAAAGAACAGTTATTGATTATAAAAAGTCCATGAAATGATCATTGTAATCTACCACTATTCTAAAATGTAGAACCTAATAGTAAGTAAATACATACATATGATCGAAAGAAATGGTGTTAAGAAATATCAGCATTACTAGTAGTAAATACTGCAATCCATAATTATTGCACTTTTAATTGCTTACTATTTAAAAAACAAATATTTTTTGATTAATTGGAAATTTTAGTTCTGTTACCTTCCTTCTGCTATTTATACTTTCAAACACTACTAGTTCATGTTTTTTCTTAAATAGTGCTGTCATGTATGTTGTTTTTAGGTTATTATTTCATTTTAGATATGAATATGGGAAGTTATTAGATTTATGTATATTTTTATCACATTTATTAACTACTTTATACTGTCTTTCATTTGCATGGCTTGGAGATATAGAAGTTAATGGTTATATTTTTTACTGTGAAATGCGAATAAATTTATACTTGACTTCCCGTAAAATACTGATTATGTTACCTTAAGAACCGCTTCCTAATTTATCAGAGGCCCACCAGCGGCCGAGCGGTAAAGTCGCTGAACTGGTCCGAGGTTCGAATCCTGCGAACAGCCTGGCTGCATGGGCGTTTTCCTGGTTTTCCCCGTGCGTAACGTGTATACGAGCCACTTTCCCTTAGAAAGTCCGCCACGAAGGCATCTCTTCCCTTAGGCAGATAGCCCTCGAGGCTTTGCCGTAATCACACACGCACACCTAATTTATCATGACAGGTACAATTTCCAATGCCTCTGAGATTTAACAGAAATAAATGTGATAATGCTGTAATCAGAAACGCTCTTTTTTTACCCTAATATGTATCTTTTCTTTTATGTATGTCTAATTGAGTTTTATTTCCTTAAAACCTACTATTAATGTTATATATTTATAATAACCACTTTCATAATTACTCTCACTTAGGGGAAAAAATGATGAAATCTTAAATAATCGTAACTTAGAATTTAAGTTATTTAAAAAACTATAGTTTAAAGTACTGAAAATAATTAAGGCTATGATTAATTATGCATATTTAGTCTAAAGAGAAAAAAAATGTATTATCTTCTGGCTTTCAGGAAATGATGAAATATTTAAACTTTAGATAAATACAAGGAATACAAAATTATAAAAAAGAAGAAAAATATATTAATTATTAAGCTTATTTTTCTGCATAAATCAATATGTAACACAAGAACATGATAACGACATTTTCACAACTGTTGCAAAAAGGTGGAATATGGCGAACATTTAGACGTCTTTAAGACGTCGTGATACGATGCTTTCACAACCAAAATATCACCTGCGAGAGACGCAATAACGACGTCTGTTGCATCAGGTTCTTCTATTTACAATAAAATTAATGTAAAATTCCTTACCTGCTGCATCTTCAGTGTTCTCGACGCCAGGCTTCTAATAATCACGTTTTCCAGTAAGAGTTTCTATTACAATTAGCAGGCCATCTTGTCTTTTAATTATTTATTGAAATAAAAAGCTAATATACACTATTTACAAGGTAGGTGATAATTATTTTAAAACAGTACATTTTTAGTTCTGAGTCTTTACGCTCCTCAGAGCGGTTCCAATCTCGACTGCTTCTCGGAACTTAATTACAGCAAAAGTAAAGGAAGAGATGCCCGCCACCTAGTGGCAAGAATGTGACATCCTCCCACCTTTTGATTTTACCTCGATAAAATGGGAAAATCAAAACAAAATTTATCAATAATCAAACAAAAATTCAAGTACAACTTTGACAAATATGAAAAGTAACTAATGCTCTAAAATTAATACTTACAAAGAAGGATTACACATCTAAACATTTTCTGCATTACATTCATACCATATCCAGATAACATGTTCCAATTGACTACTGTTAGGACAATTAAATTTCTAAAATACTGAAAAGAAACAAAAATTAGTATAGCAATTTAAAAATATGTAACAGGGTTTACAGTTTTACGTCCATATCTAGTTTGATAGTTCATATCACTGTCACACTTATCCGCAGAGTTTTTTATGTTCATGGTGAAGTCACTAAACAAGTTAGGTCTATCAAGTTCGAGAGGATAAATACGTTTCACAGGTCTTAGGAGTTCACCCGTTGCAGTTTTCACTTTGACAACACGTACTTCGTTGTCTTTCCCAGGATATAGTTCTACAACACGACCTATTGGCCAATCTATTCTCTTCTTGTTGTCGCTGCCGACAAACACCAAGTCATTTTTGTTGATAGTCCGAGTAGATCGTTTAGATGGTTTTTGCACTAGGATAGCTAAATATTCATCACGAAATCTTTTGCGGAAATGTTCTCTTAAGTTCTGCAAGAACTTGTATCTTTTTGTCAGATTAATGGTATCCAGGTAGTCTAAGTCAGGCACTCCGACGTCGTGCACATCTTGTAGAAACATTGAAGGAGTTAGTGCCGTAAGATCATTTGGATCTTCTGAAAGGTACGTAAGGGGTCTTGAGTTGATTACTGATTCGATATCACAAAGTATAGTCAACATTTCCTCGTAAGAGACACAGGACTTGCCGAGAACATTTCTCAACATCTTCTTCACTGTTTGTACCAACCTCTCCCACCAACCGCCCCACCATGAAGCAGTTGGGGGATTAAACTTCCACTGTATTCTCATACTAGTTGAATTACATTCTATTTCTTTCCAATCTATCCATCTTAAAAGATTTTCAGTTCCAACGAAATTAGTGCCATTGTCGCTGTAAATAATACTTGGATGACCTCTTCTGGCAATAAATCTCCTTAATCCCAAGATGAACGCATTTGTTGATAAACTTTCTATCAGTTCAAGATGTATCGCGCGATAGACCGCGCAAGTAAAGAGCAAGATCCATGCCTTTTTTCCTTTTCTTAAATAAAGAGGACCGGCTACATCGACTCCGGTCACTTCAAACACCAGAGCATCTCGAACTCGATCTTCAGGAAGAGGTGCTGGAACAGTCTCTATATTCTTTGCGCTATATCTTCTACAGCGAACACACTTCATAAGAACTTTACGTACTGTTTTTCTTCCTCTCAGGACCCAGAATTTCTGTCGAATATTGGCTAGTACGAATTGCACACCAGCGTGGGATAGTCGCAAATGGTAATCTAAAATTAACCTATGAACTAAGTCATGATTTGAGGGCAATACAATTGGACAGAGAAAATTTTCTTCTTCCTCTCTTCTAGTAATCTTGGTCTTTAACCGAATAAGGCCATCTGAGTCAAGAAAGGTACAAAGGTTGATAACTTTAAGTTCTTTCCCAAATGCTTCTATTTGTATTATCTTGCATATTTTCTTTTCTACAGTTTCTATTTCCGGGACCGTGAATTCTCCTGATTGTTTAGAATCTGGTCTTTTGCAGTTGTTGATAAATCTGCATATCCAAGCAGTTATTCTTAACATTTTATGGTAAGATGAATATTTCTCAAAAAAATGTTCTACCCTTTGCGTATTTAGTGCAGAAATGACTGATTTCCTTTTTTCTGAATTCACTATTTCCATGTCCGGTATTTCCCTTTGTCTTGGCCATTCTTCCTGATTTTTCTTCAGCCAGTCGGGGCCCTCCCACCATCTAACTACTAAAAGTTGTTTGGCGGTGCAACCTCTTGATGGGAGATCAGCTGGATTTTTTGTTCCAGCAATATGTTTCCACGTTTTTGGATCCGTCAGTTTCCTAATCTCCCTGACTCTGTTTTCCACAAAGACAGCCCAGACAATCTCTTCCCTTTGAATCCATGTCAAAACTGTTGTAGAATCCGTCCAAAAATGCGTTTCCACATTTTGCCATTGTAAACCATTTAAAACAGAAGAGCATAGTCTGGCACCTATCGTGGCAGCTATCAATTCCAGACGAGGGATCGTAATAGATTTTACGGGAGCTACTCTAGACTTCGATGCCAACAGATGAACTTCAACTCCAGAATTCGTCACAGTTCTCAAGAAAACTGCAGCAGCATACGCATTACTACTGGCATCACAGAATGTGTGAATGCTGCAGAACTTCCTATTGTCCTTGCTGGAATGTATCCAACGTAGGAGGGATATTTCTTTTAAGAGAAAAAGGCTTTTATACCAATTCACAAAATTTTGTTTTGTACTCTCGTCAACTTCAGTCTCCCAAGAAATTCCTGTTTTCCATAGGTTCTGCAACAATATTTTAGGATACAAGAGAACAGGACTCACAATACCAATAGGATCAAATATTTTGTGTGTTACAGCGAGAATTGTTCTCTTCGTTATTATACCCATTTCAAAATCTTCTAGCCAATTCAGATTCAAAGTTAAATTATCTTTCTGACAGTTCCATAACAGACCCAATACGGGTGAAATAATTTCCTGTTTCAGGTTATCTTCATTATGTAACCAACCTCGAAGATTAAACTTTCCTTCATTCATTATTTCTCGAGATTTTTCGATGAACTGAATCATCTCGGATTCTTTGTCAAAACTGGCAACAACGTTATCTACGTAGAAGCTACGCAAGAGTTTAGCTATTATCTCCGTATCATATGAAGAATTTTTCATGTACTTTTGTAGATGGAATTCTATAACAGCTGCCAAAAGGAAAGGACTACTCTTAACCCCAAATACTACCCTACTATGACGAAATATTTTCGTTTTCCTTTCTTCCACATCATTCCACCAGAAAAACCGAAGCCAGTCTCTATCTTGAGGCCTTACACTGATCTGTAAAAAAGCCTTTTCAATGTCTGCTATAGCAGCAAACTTGCCTTCCCGAAATCTCAACAAAAGAGATGGAATTAGTTCTATCAAATTTGGTCCACACTCCAAACACTGATTTAGAGAAGGAGACGATTGTTTCCTCGCAGACGCATCAAACACCGGTCGAATTGGTGTTGAGCTATTTTCTTTGATCACCGGTCTATGCGGTAAATAATGTCCATAGTCAACCGCAATATTTTCTTTAACTTCTTCGATCACTCCTAAGTTACACCAGTCATTAAAAACTGCATTGTATGAAGAAAATAAATTTTGAGATAAAAGTTTCTGGGTGGTAGATTGTAGACGTTTCAAAGCTAAATCCTTGTGGGTGGAAAGTGGTACATGATTCTCCGCCCATGGAAGTGCGACTTCATAACGCCCCTCTTCGTTTAGAGATACAGAATTTTCGAATTGCAATTTTGATTGCAAATCCCTTTCCTCTCTAGCCTTCTTTGTAACTGGATCTGTTATTCCGATAACATCAAGCCTCCACAGTTCTAACAACGTGGCATCAGAAATATGTAAAGATAACGAAAGCGTGGAAAAGGAATTTTCTATTTCATAATTGTCAGTGTTCGCTTTCCCCATGACTGTCCACCCAAGTCTTGTACTTACAGCAACTAATCTTCCCCAAGGAAGAACTTCGATTTTACCTGTAAATAAATTTGCAGCAACATCTGCCCCTAACAACAAATGAATCTCTTGGGGGTTCTCCTGAAATAATCTGCAATTTTCAAAAACATCACTGACGTAAATTCCTCTTCTTCTAAGTTCCCTAATCCAGTGTATATTTTTGATTTTAGGGACCGAAGAACATATTTTTCTTTCATCCAATACATTGATTTCGCAATTATACCGTTTATCTACGCTACCCAATTTTATTCTATAACGTTTATGTTTTTCCGAAACTTCTATGCCACCGAAAAGTCCGTGGGTTACACTTTGTTCACCTAAGCTTCTTAATTGTAACCTTTCTGCTGCATACCTGCTTATGTATGAGTTTTGACTTCCGGTGTCAATTATCGCTCGAACAAATTGGTTATTCCCTCTTCCATATATGCGAACAATTAAAGTTTGCAAATATACTTCTGAACATCCTGCTTGATTTGAAAGTACTTTATTTTCTATCTGTTTGTCTTTTTTAATTTCCGAAACCTCGACAGAAGGATTTTGTTTATTACACATAATAGTTGCATGTTGTTTTTTACAAATAGAACAAGTTATTTTTGTTCTGAAGTTTTGAGCCAAATGGTGTAATTTTAGGCATTTATAGCAAGCACATTTTCTTTTTAAAATGTCCCTTTTTTCTTGTAATGATAAGCCGGAAACGAAACTACAGTCATAAGTCTTGTGAAACTGATTACAGAAGACGCAGTTCATATTTTCCTCTCTGCATTCGGATTTTGTAAACAAATCTGTAGCGGTCGGAATCTTTGGTTTATTATGTCTATTTGAGAAACCATATGCGCTTTTCGTTCCAGGGGTGGAAGAAGACTGTCGCCGATCGGATACTTTTTGCTGTTGCGAAACCGTTGACCTCGTGCGTTCACGGGATGAAAGTTCTGCGTGTAAAAATGACATTAAATCTTTTATGTTATAATCGGTGCCAACATTTTGTGTTCTATGAAATTCAAGCGTTAATTCTGAAGGCAATAACTTCAAAATCATCGGACACAGCAAAGCGCTGTAAGATTCCGATACAACATCTAACGCTTCGAGACATCTAATCTGTGTTTGTACTTTATCATACAAATTACGAAATGTTTTTATGTCATTCGCATTTTTTAATGATTCAATATTCAGCAAATTATTCATGTGCGCATTAATAAGAATGTCTCTCCTTCCAAAACGGTCGTGTAAGATTTGAATTGCTGAATCATAATGTTTCGGCGATAACGGAAGTCCTTGAACGCAATTAGCAGCTGTTCCTCCTAAATACGCTTTCAGGTAATTAAATTTGTCTACTTTGTTCAATGATTCGTTATTATGTATTGAGGACTCAAAACTATTCCAAAAAGTAAGCCATTGACTACTGTTCCCATAAAATACGGGAATCGAAAGTTTTGGTAATTTAACATTAGGTGTATCTTTTATATTTTGCTGTGTGTTCGGTGCATTTAAGTCATGAATAAGTTCCTTAATCCGTTTCTTAAGCCTGAATTTCCATAACGTTATCTTCTCGCGATATTGTTCTGCAATTTCGAATTCATCTACACTCAGAATTGGTTCAACTTCCACATCGGCATTAGATAGCGTTTCGGTTTTAGCATTAAGCTGCTAACAATTCTTCAAGCTCATTAATACTACATTCAGATTTATTTAATTCACTTTCGATTTTCTTAAATAGTTTTGTAACGGCAGTTCTTAAGATACTTCTTTTCTTTTTTAATTTATCTACTTCAGCCATTATCTTTCTTAGATTCAAACATTTACACAAAAAATATACGTCTCATGAAAAACAAATATTTAACTCTTACTTAGAAAACAAAATTATTCTTTTGCTGAATACTTCAAGAACAAGTATTAAAATCTTCAATTTTAATATTCAGCTTTTGAATTCACTTTATTAGAACTTTTCAAAAAACCTGGCGTCCCTGTTCGGGCGCCATAAAAATGTTGCATCAGGTTCTTCTATTTACAATAAAATTAATGTAAAATTCCTTACCTGCTGCATCTTCAGTGTTCTCGACGCCAGGCTTCTAATAATCACGTTTTCCAGTAAGAGTTTCTATTACAATTAGCAGGCCATCTTGTCTTTTAATTATTTATTGAAATAAAAAGCTAATATACACTATTTACAAGGTAGGTGATAATTATTTTAAAACAGTACATTTTTAGTTCTGAGTCTTTACGCTCCTCAGAGCGGTTCCAATCTCGACTGCTTCTCGGAACTTAATTACAGCAAAAGTAAAGGAAGAGATGCCCGCCACCTAGTGGCAAGAATGTGACAACGTCTGTGCGATAAAAATCGCATCTGCAAAGACGTAATAAAGACGTCTTTGCAACGGTTGCAAAACAGTGGATGTTCGCGGCCACCTGGACACGAAGACGACATATTGCAACGTTTTTGCAACGACATTCGCGACGAGTTTGCAACGTCGTTACGACGTTGCTGTGCTACTTGGGTCGTAAATGAACCGGGTATGAAAAAGATCCACGGTATAGAAAACCTATCTTTCTTCAAGGTATCTGTCAAGCCACACAACTTTAAAGGCGGAGTAGCCCAGTGCCACAACTGCCAGCATTTCTATTATTCCTCGGGCGAGTGTAAACTTGTTCCGGCGTGCATAAAATGTGCTCTTCCACACAAAAGTTCGGTTTATCACGCAAAATGGATAAAAACTGACCTACTGCAACTGTGGCAACGAACATACTGCAAGAGTTTCCAAGCAGGTGTCTAAAGAATCCAATGAATATACGTAAACATTCTGAGAAAATTATTGACTACAGCTAAAACAACTCTGGAGCAAGTGACGCAGAGCAACGATTTAATGAACAGGTATGAGAACCTATCGCCGAAGAAATTGTTCCTCGTGCAGATAAATCTGGACTAAAGGAAAGCAGAAATACTAATAATAATAGATTATTAGCTGTTAAAACTTCTATGCTTAAAGTTTACAATGAAATGAAGGCAATTATTTCCAAATTTTGAGTTTTTGATGTAATCGAAATTATCACTAGTAGACTTAATGAAATAAGGAAAGCCCCCTACTTCTATTGACAAGATGTTTGTATTATTTAATATAATTGAAGAAATCTTCATTGGGGAAACTTTGGGAAGTTTCTTTTAAAATATTCTTCCCTCAATATGGTTACTTCACGTGTGCTGAAATTGTCAGTAGTTGGTTGGTTTTGTATGCAACTGGTAATTCGTTAGTATATATATATATATATATGATTTGTTAGTGGTTTGCATATGGTACCTAGATTACCTGTTTTGCCTTTTGAATCCGTTTATGATTTTGTATTTTTTTAAAAAATTGCTATGATTCCTTTAAGACTTGCACTGCTTTTTCATGTTTAACTTTATTTTTGTTTTCATGCTCACCAGTTCGACAGCTCGCCTTACATTTTCGTTTGTAAGAGAAGTGCTATGTGACTGCAGTATTTTTATGCTTAACACTTTTTCCATTTTAGTGACATATCCTCAGCATTTAAAAGCATCTTTGTTACTTTGAAGTAAATTCGAAAATAACTATTTACTCGATGGAGGCAGGTCGCCACAGGCCAGGTACTCAAGAATCAAGGAAGGGTGCAATTACGAGGCTCATAGGCTCAATGCCTTTATCCCCACATCATCAATGATTAAACAATTATCATCAGAAAAAGGGTTCAGCAAAGAGGTGAAATTTAGTGTCGAATTGGCAAAATAAGAAAAGATAAACTGCCTTTCGCAGTGAGGGGAAAAAATAATTTTGAGATTTCCAATAAATAATCTGGCAAATAAAGGGCCAGAATCAATTTTGAGGGTTACAACATGAATTTTGAAAAGATTCAATACTTCCTTGATCAATGATCTTGTGGTGTTAACAACACGAGAAAGGAACTACTCTCAAAAGGACATTCACGTCGCAAGTGATTTGGGTCTGATGGGGAAAGGGGGCGGGGAACTCGTTAGGCGAGTTAGTTTTAAAGAGACATGGTTAGAAATGCCTCTGAGGAGAAATATGCGGTAAATAAATTAGTAGCTTTAAGTGTTATAATATAATAGTGATAAATTAAAGGAATTCCCTTTAAGGGGTTACATGGGTTTCACGGGTTCAAAAAATCGATTTTTTTGGCTTATTAAAATATAAACCATCTCTCGAATATTGTCCGAAAATTTCAAGTTGATCCGAGTAATAGTTTCGGAGATACAGCCTTTTGAAGTGGCGCGCTCAAGGCTACCTGGGCTCCGCTTACCGCAGGTATAAAAGAGCAGCTGCTCGCCTATTGTTCATTTGTAAGAAAGCTATCACCAACGCGGAGGTAAATTATTCTGACAATTTTAAGTACGAGCTCCTAGAAATTGACATCAATTTAAGGCCCTATGCAACCCACATTTATCGGAATCCCCCATAAATAATCCTAACTTCTGCCAGCCAATTTTTGAAGTTTCTAAGTTTGATTTCTTCATTTACACTGGCCTGGGCCACATCTACACAATCTTCCTGCAGTCCCTTATTAAGGTATTCTTGCGAAGCACTGTATGCTATGTCTCCCCTAACCGGGGTTATTTGAGGTGCCTGTAATAGCGGGATATAATTCCTGCTGAAACAGGCATATCTAAAGTATCAAAGTATTGTTCATTTGTAACGTGGCGAGTCCGGTCCGAGCAGATGCACGTGAAGGTTCTCTTAGCACGGCTCTCGGTTTTACCAAGTCGATTTGATTTTTCTGCCACTATCAGTCATTAGCACTTAAAAAAGGTTGCTCACAGGTCTTAAGTGACCAAAGAGTGGTAAAAAAGGCCTTAGTGCGATATTACTGATTCTCTTTTTTCAGACGCAGTTACGTATGCCGTCTGATCGTTACGCTGAAATTATTTGTGCATTTATTTATCTTGGTAAATTATCCTCATTGTGATACCTACTTGTAAGATGGCTACCTTCATCCAGCAACTGGTCACTGAGTACGGCAGATTATCTGATCTCGTAAAAAGAAACGAGACTCTTACCCCTGCCGATGAATTTGCCTACCGTATCCTAACCAAAATGATGAATTTCATATCCAAGGAAACATCCACCCTGAACCCAAGAGATTTTCCCTCCTCTTACGGAGGAAACATCAAAAACTGAGGCGATGGATTCTACTGACTTCACCCAAACGAGATTTAAGAGACCACGCAGTCCCAATAATGAAAATCTGGAACCTACTGAAAACCTGTATCACAACAAATTCTCCGCATTAGAGGAATATGTGGAAGACTCCAACTGCCCCACGACAACCGACCTTTCTGCCAAAAAGGGTAAAAAGAAAAACAACAAATCCAAGCCTAAAACACCAAAATTATCTGAAAGTGCTACTAAAGTTCTTTCCATCGGAGCCATGCAACCACCTAAATCTCAGGAAACCATCTCTGGAACGCCTAAACTACAGGAATCCACACAACAAACCCCCAGGCAGCAGCCAATGAAACTGCTACCCCAACCAACAGCGTACTTCCGACCAATGAGGAATCACAGGAAAAACTGCTCAGCGGTTCCGCAAACACGGAGAGTTTCCAATATCCCAGGAGAAACACGAAAATTCCTCCGATTATGGTTCAGGACACTAACATCACCTGGAAAAAGCTGAATGATCTCCTTGAAAAGGAAAAAATGGACTTTAAAGCAAAAATGAAAAGTGACTATGACTTTGAAATCAAAGTTTTCAGTAGTGATATGCATAGGCAGATCACCGCCTTACTGGATAAAAAAGAAATTAAATATTACACACTTATGCTGCCGGATGAGAAAATGCTAAAGGTTGTTATCCGTAGCATTCCTTCATATACTCCTCCAACAGAGGTTGGTGAAGCCCTTGTGAACCTAGGGTACACAATTAATAAGGTTGTTCAACTTACCAGAAAGCGTGGCACAGAAATTCAAAAGATGCCTCTATATCTCGTCATCCTGCCTAAAAGCGACAAAGCCAGAACCATTCATGAACTAGAATACCTGATGAGACTTCGTGTCACAGTCGAGACCTACAGGGGCAGACGAGGCCCCACTCAATGTTACCGCTGCCAAAACTTTCAACATGCTCAAGCGCAGTGTCACCTCCCTCCGCGGTGTGTAAAGTGCGGACAGGGGCACGAATCCAAAACTTGCACCAAACCATCAGATGAGCCAGCCACCTGCGCGAACTGTGGTTTAAATCACACTGCATCATTTCATGTATATAGCTACTTCCCCAAGCCCCGGCAATATTCACAAGGGAAAATGTTGTACTCGGACAGAGTCGTCATGAATCGTGCTCAGCCACCCCAAAACAGGCAAGCACCTGAAACTGCCGAGCTCTCAGCAAAGCTAGAAGAGGCCAAATCATTGATAGCAACCCTTACGGCTGCTATCTCTATCCTGAAGGACACAACTACACAGCTCAACGCTGCTGCAGCGCAAAACTCAGTCATGCCTCCCCAGAAAAATCATGACTAATTCTCATGACAGTTTTTCTCCGCTTACGATTACTCTGTGGAATGCGCAGAACATCACACAAAAAATACCTGAATTCCAGGACTTTTTAATTCGATATGAAGTGGATATCTGCCTTGTCACTGAAACACATGCAAACTCGAAGCACAACATCAATATTGCAAATTACAACACCTATCGATGCGACAGAATTAGACACCGTGGTGGAGGTGTCGCCATCTATGTGAAAAGAACTCTTTGCTCAGGTTTATTATCCGCGGATAATACAAAAGCATTTGAAATCGTCTGTGTTAATGTGGTACTACCCAAAATCGGGCATACTAAAATTTGTGCACTCTATAACCCACCGGATAACAGAATCTCAGCGCATGATTTACATTTTTACCTACAAGAGTCAGCTCCCACAATCATTGGAGGAGACTTTAATTCAAAACATGTGGACTGGGCTGCAATCATAGCAACGCAAATGGTCATACCATCAGAGACTATGTAGAAAATTATCCCATCTTTCTATACACACCCGAAGAGTCTACGTACCGCCCAAATACTCCTCACAAAAGACCTGATATTCTCGATTTTTATCTCACAAATTTTAACATACCCCTTGCAATAGAAGTAACTCAAGAGCTGTCCTCAGATCATGTCCCCGTAATGGCAAGTTTGGGATACAACAAGCCGGAAGATACTAAGAAAAAGAAAATTGTGGACTGGAAAGTAATTCACAACCTCGCAATTACATCTCCCATAAGCCTGGGTCCTCTAAAAACCACTACTGATATCGAGAAGGCTGCAAAAATCTTTACGAACTCTCTTCATGATTTCCTTGCACTAGCAACTACAGAAAAGATGCATTCCTATCATTACGGCTCCCTACCCATGCATATCCGTGAATTAATCAAGCAATGGAACAGAACCCGCAAACTTTACAATCATACCTGGGATCCTACCTTAAAACCACTAATTAATAGACTCACCAGAAAAATTAAATCTAGTATCCAGCAGCATCGAAATGAATCTTGGAATTTAAAAATAGAAAACTTAAATATTGAAGTCGGCTCATTCTGGAAGTACATCCGTAAACGAAAAAACCCAGCGATCAACACTCCTCCTATCAGAACTCAATCTGACATTGCCTACACCAATGAAGAAAAAGCAGCAGCTTTTGCTGACCACCTGACTCAGCAATTCACATCCAACGACTTCCCTGCGGACCAAACCAGCATTGCCGCCATTACTGACCACGTCAAAAACTGGCTTAGCGCGCCATTGGAACATACCGCTATTAAACTCACTACCCCAGGTGAAGTTAAAAATATTATTAAGAATTCAAGTAATAGAAAAGCTCCTGGACCTGATCAAATTTCAAATAAACTCCTAAAGCAGCTCCCGCACGGTGTCAACTGCAAACTAACATCCATCTACAACGCCTGCCTCACGAACTCTTATTTTCCGAATGTCTGGAAACACGCCTCGATCTTCCTATTTCCAAAACCCAAAAAAACCACCTGATAAACTTACTAGCTACCGGCCTATATGTCTCCTGTCTACGCTGGGAAAGATTTTTGAGCGAATTATTTACAACCGACTGCAAAATCACCTTGACTTCATCCCAAAAGAACAACATGGGTTCAGGAAAGGACTTTCTACCACCCATCAACTGGTTCGTATCTCAGAATTCATAGGATCGGCTCTCAGAAATAAACATAGTATTGCTTTCCTCATGCTAGACGTGGCCAAAGCTTTTGACCGTGTCTGGCATGAAGGCCTCATCTATAAGCTCATACAGCTGCATATCCCGAGAGAACTCGTCCTCATCCTGAAGTCATTCCTCGAAAATCGTACTTTCTCAGTTAGACAAGGCGATTAGCTTACTAATCCATATCCTATCCTGGGAGGGGTCGCCCAGGGTAGTATCTTAGGACCCATTATCTACATTATTTATGTTTATGATTTTCCTACCTTCCCAGAAGATTACAACTTTCAACTAGCTTGTTACGCAGATGACACCGCACTTATACAAAAGTCCAGAAAGCCTAACAACGCTCTCGTCCAACTCCAAAATAAAATGAATCAGTTGGAGGAATGGTGCAAGAAATGGAGAGTGAACATTAATGCGGACAAATCCCAAATTCTACTCATCCGGCGCTACAAGAAACTGGATAATATCTCCGCTACTGTAACTCTATTTGGAAAACCAATCCCGCTTGTAACCCAAGCTAAATATCTTGGAATCACCTTTAATCGAACTTTCACCTGGTCAACGCACATAAATATTACAAGGGGAAAAATCTTCGGAATCATGTGCAAGCTTTTTCACCTCCTAGCTGAATCTTCAGGTCTTAGCCTAAATAGGAAGAAAAGAATTTACACGGCGATCATACGACCCATTATAACTTACGCATCTCCTGTCTGAGCAAATGCCAAACCGAACGATTTTAAAAAGCTGCAAGTTATCCAGAACAAGTTTCTCAGGATTATCACAGGAGCTCCGTATTATATCAGAAATAAAAACCTGCACCGTGACTTAAAAATTGAATATGTGAAAACTTACGTCAACAAGCTCAACGAAAATTTCTACAGAAAAGCAAATCAAAATAGCATAGCGGACTTTTCTAATATTTTGAATTATGAAATCATAGAGGATGATTATTACAATAGGCCCTTTACTGCCCACACCATTAATATGTTGAATTTGGACACCTAACTTAAGCAGCATCGACTAGCGTCATTTTCCGAGAGGGTGACCAGCCTGAACATCTCAAAGTGCCTTGCTTCTATCCACCAACGCTGCCTCCTGATTCGCCAGCTCCTGATCCCGGCTTTCCACCTCCGGACTTTGAATTTCCTTTAGCCCCCATCACCGCCACCAGAGGGCGACACACCTGACTGCTGTTTATTTTCTTCTTTATCCTCCCGCTCACTGCTCCCTCCATGGGATGTATTCTGGCATTTTTCATTTGTGGAATTACATCAGGTTTACAGGGAAGTACTGCGAATGCAGTAGACCCCCTGTATAATTACTTCTGTATCCAAAGTATCAAAAGTATTGTTCATTTGTCCTTCATGGCTACTTTTCTCTTTTTCTAAGTACAACTAGTTGAATACTTCATTTGGTGATCACTTGTTGAACCATGAGGTTTATTTTGGGGTTATAAGTACCCAAAGTAAATTATATTTAAAAATGCCCAAAGTTTCAAGATCTCAATTAGTGGACGGTGCTCGTAGAAAAGATCGACCCAAGAAACGGAGACAGTCGTTCAATCCTAAAAGTCCTGAGCAGCAAAACTTTAAAACGCGTTTTTCTCAAAACTATGTTCTTAAAGTCGGTTGTCAAGATTTCTCGATCTCGATTAAATTTTAAGTAGGTCTTCAAGATACAATTTACAAGGACTTAGACGAAGGATTTTTTTTCAATTACAACTTTTTTTTTTTTTTTCAAAATGTTACGAAATTTTTATCGAATTTTGCATTTTTATGTAAAAAGCGCTGTCAAACATTTAATTTTCATTTTTTTTTTCTTCGTCCAATTTCTAGTTCGAAGACTTAACTAAAACACGGATTTTTTTTTTTTTTTTCATTTCAGATGATCCTGTTAGGAGTTCTGCTGTCAACGCGAGTGCACCTTTTTTCCGAGGGCTCGTCGGTAATGACGTCACAGTGGAGGAGTTTTAAATATCGTTTTTTCAAAAATTTCAGAAATTGCTTATTAAATATGTACCTTTAAGATAATAAAAAAATTGAATTAAATATTTCATTTATTATATGAAAAAAAATCTTGAAAATACACCGTTTTTACTCGGATGAAACCCATGTAACCCCTTAAGAGATTGAGTTTAAATAAAATATCTGGGCACAAGAACCCTTTTAGCAGGGACCAAAGAGTTGCTTACTCTTAAGTTAACCACTTACGGTTGAAAGAAATAATAATTGCCCGATTACGGGACAAAGAGAGTGACCCTGAGCGAAGCTGAAAGAATAGCGAATTTACTCAGGCGGGAGCGGGGAGTCAGTGAACGAGTTGAGTGATAACTTCGAGGCGCCTCGTCTCCATAGCAGCGGCTCTTAGGAAATGGTAACGCATTATATGCACTTTCCCACAGTGGCTCTGGGTCTTTTTCTAGATGACGCAGTTCCTGGATGATAAATGGCAGGTTTACCGATTGTAATACCCATAGCCCGAGAAGGAGAAGGGAAAGCCTAGCTAGCGGAATAATTAGTTCGCGAAGCCATCCCTGGCGAGCGTCGGGTGGTTTTTGAACGGAAGTAATAAAAAGCAAGGGAAAAAGGAGAGAAAAGAGGAAAAGGGGACTTTTGACCCTGGATGTCGGTCAGATTTTTTATGGCTGGAGGATGGTCGCCATTTTCTTGTTATGCAGAGATTGTTTTCTCATCCAGCGGAGACAATGCCGGACTTACCTATCCATGATTGTACCTATACAAGAATTGTTTATTTATTAAAGTTCTTGAATAAATTTAGTTAAATTTAGTCTTCAATAAATTAGTTAGAATTACCAATTCAGAAGTCAAACAACAAAAATCAGCATTATACCTACAAAATTTTCACAGGACTAGTTTCGATGGTTTTACCGAACCATCATCTTCAGCTGCAAAACCGCATGCGGAAACTAGTCCTGTGAAAATTTTGTAGGTATAACGCTGATTTTTGTTGTTTGACTTCTGAATTGGTATTTGTTCGGCGTGTTATTGTGTCTTAATTAGTTAGAATTAGTCCTTGAATAGTACTTTAATAAGTAATTGTTTACTTATTAAAGTTCAAAAATAAAAAGGTGTTATCTATGCGTCAATCGACAGTGACATGTGTGAAGACAATGAACCCCACGCTACAGATGTACAATAATTCTTATTTCCATCCGTACGACTACGGCAGTCAACTACACCGATCGAAAGAATCTTTTTGAAAACGTTAACCGAAAGTCGCTGTATAAAGCGATTTAAGGGAATAATTTTGGCTGCATTATGAATGTCCTCGTTCGTAACAAACCAAGGAGTTTGTAGATTTGCCGAAGCATAATAGTTTGGAAAATTTGGATATGTTTCCTATTAGTAATTGCTGCTGCACCTAACACGGGACTTACGTAAGTCAGAATAGGCCTTGTCATTGATTTATAGAACAAGATCTTGTTCTTCGTGGACAGGTCTCTTTTTATAGCTATAAAAATCAGTAATCGGGATTTGACAACCTTCGCATTGGAAATTGTTTTTCGAATGTGAGGTTGCGAAGTTAATTTTGAATCAAGTATCACTCCTAGATGCTTATAAGTAGGAACCCAGGTAATTGGTTCTCCGAAGAATTGCAAGTTAGGTAAATTGGGGTGAGTTCTTCGGATAAATAAATTGGCGGCACATTTTGCGACATTAATTTTGATCTTCCATAGTCCGAGCCAGAGCTCTAGCCTTGAAAGATAATTCTGTAGTGCAGAGATTACCGTGGGGGTGCTGGAATGTTGAGAGATGATGGCTGTTTCGTCTGCATATAAAGCTAGATCGGATAAGGTGATTTAGGAATATCATTTGCAAATATGTTGAATGTTTGAGGTGAAAGTAAACTTCCCTGAGGGACGCCAGCATAGATTGGGCGGGAAGATGAGTATTCATGGCTAACTCGCACTCGAAAGGATCTACCTGTCAAGTACGAGTTAAGAATTTTAATGAGTTGTGCCGAAAAACCAAGCCGATTGAACTTGTAAATAAGCCCGTCGTGCCAAGTTCTGTCAAAAGCTTTGACAATGTCAAGACAGACAATTCCAGTTTTCTCTCGTTTACGAAAGCCCTCGTGAATGAATTTTACTACACGGTGTAACTGATGTACTGTGGAGTGTTCAGGGCGGAAGCCAACTTGTTCCGGGATTACTAAATTTCGATCACGGCAGAATTCATTCAGGCGTTTAAGTAAAACAAATTCAGAAATTTTTGGAAGAGATGATAATAGGCTAATTGGCCTGTAGTTGAAGGGGAGACTTAAATTTTGACCCGGTTTTGGATTAGGAATGACTGCGGCAATTTTCCAACAGTCAGGAAAGCAACACCTTTTAAGCATTAGATTAATCAGGACCGTAATCCACACTATAAACATTACGGGGAAGTTTTTGATCATGCGATTCGAAATTGAATCTATGCTTGGTGCCTTCTTGGGTTTCATTTTTTCAATGAATTCTGGCACCTCAATTGGGTCAGTAGGTCTGAGATCAGACGTGATAGGTTGTGTTAAAAATGTTCAATACGTGAGTGTATGCGCCCCTGTGTAACCGGGCGGTTGCAGTAGGAGTCGTTATTTGGACTGAATTGTGTAGCAAGACTGTCAGCGATAGCTTCAGCCTTTCCAGTGTCTGTAAAAGCCATCGGATCAGCATTGGCCGTTTCAAGGGGCGGAGTTTGTTTAAATTGTTTGCGTAATCGGCCGGCAGCGCGCCAAACCGTTCCGACATCAGTCTTTAAGGACTCGATATAGTGTTTCCACTCCGCTTGTTTTTGCAAGCGAGTTTCAGACCTAATCTCTTTCTGTAGTCTGCAAAATTGAACACGTATACTGGGTCACGTGTTCTTTGCCAAAGTTTTCGTAGGTAGTTTCGCTGCTTAATTTTAGATTTAGTCTCAGGCGGGAGCCTAGCACCCAGGTGTGTGATAGGTTTTGAAGCCGCAGCTCTCGCTTTTAGTGAAGATTCCAAATTTTTGATACACCTGTCAAAATCCGCATTGCTGGAAATTTTGATAGGAGATGTAGCTGTGCATTCTAAAATAAGCCAGCTGAAAATCGTCCCAATTTGTAGAGACTTGCTCCTTCAATTTTAAGTATCGATTTTGAATATCTAGGGTAATCAAAACAGGGTAGTGATCAGAAGCTAAGTGTTGAATCACTTTAATTTCATGCCGAAAATAAACATTATAAAAAGCAGCCAGATCAAGAACTGCGGAGGACCCTCTAGCAGGGTGATAAGTCGGGACAGTAGGAGCTATGATCTGCACACGGGAGATCTTAGCCCATGAATTTAGTTTAATACCAAACCTGTTTCTATTAGGACAAAAGCGTGCGGTATGGCGTGAATTTAGATCACCAACAATGACTAGTGAATTAAAATTGCTAAAAGTTTATCAAAATCACTGACAGGAAAGCATCCCTCCCACGAGCAGCTCCTTGTGGAAGAAGGTATGTTGAAACAATAGTAGCCAGCCGAAAATCGTCCCAATTTGTAGAGACTTGCTCCTGCAATTTTATCGTTTTTGAATATCTAGGGTAATCAAAACAGGGTAGTGATCAGAAGCTAAGTCTTGAATCACTTTAATTTCATTTTGTATAAAAATTTGGATAACAGTCGATTCCAAATGCTCGAAACCCGGGGTCGGTATCATGTGATGCTTAATCGAATTTTCCCATAGATACAGGTGCCACCACTTGCTTGTCTGCCATATGACACCCTGTCAGTCGAGTAAATGTCATAATTCCCAATTCTTGGAGTTCGCCCTGGGATAAAGTCAGTCTCTTGGACTAAAAAAAAAAGTCAAGATCGTGCTCTGCTATAAAATCCCGTACTTCATGGATTTTATTGTACAAGCCATTTTCATTCCATGTACAAATGGATAAAGCTCTCTTGGCAATATAACTTTTTTCACTTTGTGAGTTGCATTTTAGGCTGCTGATGGTAGGTTATGCGATGATAACAGGAGACACAGGCCGAAAGATTAGCCGAATTAGTCTGAAAGCTGAATATAGCTGTCTTAAATGAAAAAAGCTCTCATTAAGCATCTGCTTCCCTAACCTTAGGCATAGCCTTTTTGAAAGCTAGTAGCAGAATATGCTTGTCTACCGCAGGGTCGCGGGAGATGTCAATCAAGCACTTTAGAGTGGAGGAGAAAATATTTTCCGAGTCGGCACTGTCTGCTAAGGTGACTGCTGGGGTTACATTTTTTGTTTTTGTTCTAACCAGTAGTGTTGGATGTCTGGAATCACATTTAAACTCCTTAGTTTCATTCCCTACCGCTGCTGCATAACTCAGCAGGTTAACACCATTGGGGCGAGCATGTGTGGGATGTCTTTAAACGCGTTTGCCGAGGGAGTCAAAGCGCCCTGAGTTGGAATTGCTGTTGCAGCGGCACTATCCTTAGATGTGGCTTTCTTGCCACGAGTCCGTTTATTTCCCGAGAAACGAGGACAAGATTTATAGTTGGCTGGATGATCGCTTCCGCAGTTGCAGCAAGTAGCAGGAATATCCATAGGCCTGGTACATTCCAAGGCCCAGGGTTGTCCAGAGCATCTCACACAACGGATTGATAAAGTGCAGACTTCCGATGAGTGGAAGAAACCCTGAAACCGAAAGCATTGAGTAGGACCCTTACGGCCGGGATAACGCTCAATGCTGACCTCTGTGGTCCACATGTTATGGACAGCAAACATATGGTCGATGAAGGGGTGAGGGAGTACTTGTAAATATACAAGACGCATTGGATGTTTGGAGCATGGCTGAGTCAGCCGAACGCACCGGTGCACTTTAAAGCCCACCGATTCGACTTCATCTTTAACGACCTCGATTTCAGTTTCAACCGGGAGGCCTCTAATTCCAATTTTGATTGGCCGGTCCTGCTGTAGGTCTAAAGTCTTATACTGGATGCCAGCCTTTTTCATCCAGCGGGTAACCTCCCGGAACTCAAGTTCGTTTGAACGAACAATTTTGGATAGGGACCAGTGAGTCTGTTCTTAATATTCGCGGCAATTTCACGTAAAAGACATTTGCGTCTTCCTCTGCTTGCTTGATTTCACGTGAATAGTGGGAATATTATTTGGTTGCTGCGGAGGGGGGATACGCTCCAGACATGCTCGCTAGAATCATTACTCGTTTCTCCTCTGTTTACGTCTTGGTTGCCAGGGGAAACCGAAACCTCAGCGTTGGAATTTGGCTCTTTGTCAGAGTTCAACAAAGACTCTTTTATTGCCTCGAAATTGTTTCTACTTGGTTTCACCTTTGATTTTTGGCCAGTAGCAGGATTCACCTTTGACCTTTTGAAGGAGTAGATTTAGCGGCCATATATTGGATACATGTACATTACTAACATTTGAAGTTACATTTTCACAATCATTTACAATTTCAATATTTTACTTAGGTCAATCAGGGAATTATCAGAGATTTACCTTGCTTCCTCGAAGCTGGGATAATAAATCCCTCGTTATCAATTTGCTGGCCTTTGCGCTTTCGCTCGGAATTAGGCTTACCAACAGAAATACTCTGTTTAAGTCTCTCAAGTTTCGCTGCTTCTTTCTCTTTTAACTGAGACCAGGTACTCCGGTGTATGCAGCACTGGTGTAGAACAAGACTTCTGTCTACTTTGTCTGTCTGTCAGCAGCAATCATTGAAGTTCGGCTCTTGCAGTACTTGAGCCGCAGATACTATGTTAATAACTGTGACCGTAAAGCATGCTTTTAAATATTTTTGTTGTTTTGAAAATGTGTGTGAACTCTTCATTTCACTCAGTAAGGCATTATCGGTGATGAAGCGCAAATATTTCAATTTAAAATTTGCTGATGTGTGGTATGAACGTAACAAAATCCCCATATTATGAGGAACACGCAAAGAAATGGCATACGTCAATGTTGCTGAGTGGTCTCCAGAACATGTTGCCGAATGGCTAAGAGGTAAGAAATCTGTAATACATTCATCAAAACTTATGTCACTCGATCACTCTTCCACTGATATGGGATATATTTCTGTATTAGTGTGTGGTATGGAGAGTTGACAAAAATAATCACTTGAACATATTTTAAAAAACTTTGGGACTTTCTTTGTGGAAGGAGTGCGGAGTATAAACGCTTCGCGAGTCTCTTTAATGTTAATCAGAATAAGTTCGTCGCACTTCTCGTATCGTTCAGTGAAATGAATTATCATTATGCAAGTATTTTTACAAGATATTAATGTA
Source organism: Stegodyphus dumicola (assembly GCF_044657685.1). Taxonomy (NCBI): domain Eukaryota; kingdom Metazoa; phylum Arthropoda; class Arachnida; order Araneae; family Eresidae; genus Stegodyphus; species Stegodyphus dumicola. The sequence continues at coordinate 155,053,581 of NC_140780.1, read as the reverse complement.
CATTGTAGGAGAGACGGCGAATTAAACTTTTAATGATTCCAAAAATGTAATTTTGATGAAGATTGTAAATTATCTTTTGTGCTATATTGCTTTAATTGAAATATAAAAGTTTGCTTAAATTTTTAATGCAACTTGTAAACAGTTCGTACTGAATTTAATTTGCAAGTTATGTGCTAATAATAGCATATATCTTATTCTTGGAAAGTTTTTCTGTAATTAAAAGAAATTTTATGTTTCTGGTTAATCTCAGGTCTTTAATTTTTAATTTCCACTTTAATGTTACTCGTTCTTATTCCCTTTACACTATACGTCATAAAAATTTGTACCATTTAGTTAATTCACGCATTATTGGTTAAATTTTATAAGGATACCAAATTCTATGAATAATTGAAACTAGCACATCAGTTTCCTCATTCATATAATCTCATAGTTCATTTAATCTAGTTGGAAATTTAAGAGTAAAGCAAATGTGTAGATCATAGTATTATATAAGCCATTCTTTGGAATTTTCGAACACTTTGAACTTTATTTTTAAGTAGCATTTTGCCTTCTTAATTATGATTCCTCTAAAAATACTGTTTGCCAAATGTAGTTTCTATTTTTTCTTAAACAAATGAAAGATTCTTGAAGAAAAGAACTGAAACTCATTTTAATCTCTTTTTCATTCCTGAAATTTAGATGCCGATAAAAATTTTCATATGTTTCAGTGCATATTGAAAGTTGTTGTAATGTCCTTTGGTATTCAAACACCCATTGTGTAAGCTGTTACACAGCATGGGATATTTTAATTTTAGTATTGAAACTGTATCTAATATGTTAGTATCAAAAGGTATCTTAATGAAGTTACCTATCTATATGAAAGAAAAATCAGTTTTCTGTAGTGGTGAGGGGCATTAGCTTGTTTGATCTGCCCGAGAAATGCTGAACACATTTGTACACTTCATTATCTTGTATCCTAGAACATTGCCTAACGTGTATAAGGAGTAAAGCAGTATTATACTTGCAAGAGGAAAGAGGCAATTGTATAAATGACCATGCTTTACATGAGATTATGGCTTGGGCCTGTCAATGTTGAATAAGCCTTTGAGCATACCTTCGGAACAGTTGAGACAGTATTAATCATGCTATTAAAAAATGTAAAAAGGTAACTAATTTGCAAAAAAATTGTTTTGAATATTTTTTCTATTTTGTGATTTATATTTAATTTAAAAACTGTGTAACGTTATTTATTCATAAGCAGATTACTTACAGTTAACCTTTTGATCAGATGTTGCACCATTGTTTCAGAAATTAAAAAATACTTTTCATTTACATAGGCTTGGAGTACTCTTTGTTGCCATATGTTCACTTCTTTCTGAATAATGAAATAGACGGGTATCATCTTTTAAATTTAACTGCTGATGATTTGGAAGACCTTCATATATTTAAAGTTGGGCATCAGCAGTTAATATTGGAAGCTGTGGAACTCTTAAGGCAGTTGGTAAGTTAGGTGTAAAATCTGATTAAGTTGTTAATAATTTTGCATAGATTATGTGATAATCCCTGTGATGTGATATGTTGGTTTCATCAGAGAAATTTCTCAAAAATTTTCACAAGTGAAAGTTTGCATTCTATTTAAGAATATCTGTATGCAGAATTATTTGTTCAAAATCCAACAAATCAGTCTGATGGAATTTGCATAATTAAAATATGCAGACTAGAAAATTTTTAATTTTGCTTTGTCGTACTTTTTGCATCTGGGGGGGGCGGGTGTCACATGGTAACACAAAAGCATGTAAGAAGGGAATTAACATTACAGTACAAAGTCCTTAATCCGGACTCTTTGGGACTTCGGCGATTCCGGATTAAGGGTTTTTCCAGATTATAGATCATCAATTTAAATCTGGCAGTATGGCATGCAGTAATTATACAATTAAAATATGAAACTGTAATTTATGAAATAAAGAGCAATTATGATCTAAAGAGTATCAAAATTTACAAAAAAAAAGCTTAATATTTATTTGTTTACTTTATTAAACATTTCTTTCAATGTAAGTTGTTTAAGTTGCTTCATTTTTTGTGCTAAAGGCGCATGCGTAAACATTAAACATGCATGTGTAAAGCATAAAAAAAAAAAAAAAGTTTGTGCCTTTGAGGTCCGGATTATAGATCATTCCGGATAATGGACGTCCAGATTACAGACTTTGTACTACTAATGAATTGTGGGCTAATCTTTGGAATATGGTAACAGGTAGTTTGGCAACATTTTGGTAAGGTGATAAAGGTTACTAGCTAGGACTTTAGCAGTGTACATGAATAAAGTTAAGAGTGTGCGCAATGCCATTTTTGTGCAATTCTGGAATGATTTTTTTTAAGTGAAAATATGTCGACGTGTATATGAATGATACTGTGTATGTGCAGTTCCTAAAAATGCGGCAAGCAGTTTGCGATTCTGCACTATCTCCCAATTTCACACATAATCTTCGTCATGATTAAGCACTTTTTGTTTCATAAAAGTTCTAGCATAAGCGTAATTCGGCTAGCAGATTGTTGGGAAAAAAATGCCTTTACTTCGTGAAAAAAAAATGACGTCCAAACAAAAACTAGCAGGTTGCTGTAGCAGGGTTGGTCGCCAAAGTTTCGCCAAAAAAGCGCCAAGTTACCATAATCCAAAGATTAACCGAATTGTGTTTATTATAAATTCTGGGTATGAAAGGATAAGGGAACTACTCTGATATACGCCCTCAAGTCGCCAAATTTCTCGCCAAATATTTTTGGCGAGAAACTTTACGCTGCCATATTACTATCTAAATTTTTTGTCTACATTTCGAACTTTAAGCCTAAAATGTTTCCAAAAACACGGTTTTCGCACATGCAAAAACTACGTTTTGAACACACGATTTAAGCTAAAAATCCGAAACAAAAACAAAAAATTTAGATAGCAAAAACGTAAAGTTTCTAACCAAAAATATTTTACAAGAATCCATGTACACAGCGACATGTTTTAACTTAAAAAAAACATCTACGAATGGCACACTGTAGGCAACGAACGAATCTACGAACTACGCACAACTCGCTTTAATAAATTAACATAACAATAAATTTCAAAGAATACCATGTACACAGCGTTCTGTTTCAACTTTAAAAAACATATACGAATTGCACAATCTACACTAAAACCAAATCAAGAAAATAAACTAAAATAAATTTCAGACAATTCAAAAAACAACAATAAAAACCGAAATTCATACAAAAAACAATGAATATAACATTCTACAAAATAAAAACAATAAAATAAAATGCATTTACCATAATGAAAGCTGCTTTTAAAAGCAGAAATATCTTTCCCCCTATCTTCTCAGATACAGAGCATACAAAGTCCAAAATATATTCGTTAATAAAATTTTGCCAGTCACACAACATCTGTGAAGAAAACTTCCACGATTTTGCTATATCACATGCCTTCCTACGATTCAAAATTTCGAAAGTAACAATAAAAACTTCCTCCAACGTTAACTTGCTACACGAAAACCAAGATCCAAACCTTAAACTATTATGTATGTGGGTGTCAGTTAAACCTTAAACTGACACCCACATACTTTATTAGCAACAATTTTACTGCAACCCACACAAGTCTATCAGAAACACCATTTTTCGTCCGAGTTCTCATATCAGCTCCGCATTTCGGACACGTCAAACTCCGTTTTAAAAGTCCCGACTCCCACAGAAATTCCAAAAATACACTACGATCCCCATAAATACAATCGCGCCAAAAATAATATTGCCACATTTGGTGAAATTAGGGCGTTTATCAGAGTTGTACCAGGATAAGTTTAAAAATATTAAATTTTTTTCACATCCATTTCCAGCTGTGGTCCAGGTATAAATAAAATTTTAGATCTTTTACTATTCCAGGTTTCAGAAAATCATTATGTATGCATAATCTTCGTAAATACAATGTTTGAAACTAAATACGATGTTTGGAACTGTATATGCCTCGTAATCATGTGTATGAACAGATTTAAATAATTTTAATTGATACGAAGACTTAAAAAATTATTAGAAATTCTAGAAAGATTAATCCATTAGAAAAGGAATTTAAATATATTTTGAAACAGGTATATATATATATATTGCTGATTGTATGCAAAATTAGCAATCTCTAAAGTACTCTGTCTTCATTAAAGATAATTGATAAGTCTTGTCCAGCATAGTGAAGTAGCGGTAAAAGCATATTTACGGGTACCCCTTGGCGAAAATTGCCGATTTTTGGCGGTACATAGACACAGAGTTTGTGCAATTCTTTGACTTCTTATTTTGGCCTGTCACCGCTACACAAAGCCAAAGTAACAAGACGAAAAATTGCTCAAACTTGGTATCCATGTACACATCACCCTATTTTCACTTAAAAAAAAAAAAAAAAATCAGAGAATTGTACAAACTAGGCATTGCGTACTCCCTTGACTTTGTCCATGTACACATCGAACTATTTTCACTTAAGTCAAAGGTGCAGCCAACAGAAAAATACATAATCTCAATAAACTGCATATTAAATCAAACAATGAAGTAACATAAAAAAAGGAAGTTCATCTTTGCACTACACAAGGAAATATCCACTTATCTTATTTATGAATTAACATGTCTTCAGTCAAAAAAAAATTCCTTAGCAGCATCCAAAAACTTCCTAAAATTGTCTGAACTAGAACATGTATACTGGCGTCACTACATAAATTCACAAAATAAGAGTAAAAAATAATCATTCGCAGCGCGTTATCGTCCGATGTTTGACCATACACATTTCCTTCCTACAAACAGGAAACTTAATAATGGCTACAAAGTAAACCTTCATTTACACACCAGTCAAGTAATGCACTTTCCCCCTTTCTACCCAAATTGTACAGAAACTTTAAATTAATCTTACCACATTCAGCCATTTTACTGTCTAAACCACAAAACAAGCAGTCTGCTTCCTAACCAACACACACCACAAGCCCTTATAAATTAACTGCAATCATGGAGCCGATTACATCATAATAGGGTTTCCATAACATTCAACTACTCAGGCTACCATAAATGAAACAACAACTTGGCGATAAATGAAACAACAACTTCGTGATGATACAAGGGGTACCATTCTGTCTACTCTAACCAAAGTAACTATTTACATTGCTGTGATGAAAATAGAGATGCTTTATTAACTGTCATTTCAAAAGATAAAAAAAATTCCTTTAAGAATTAGAAGTCGTAAACTATGAAACAGATAGTCAGTTATCTTTTAAAGAAGCAAAAAATAGTGATACTGTAAACTTTTGAACTGAAGTATTCAGACTAAAAGCTTGCTTAATTCTGTTTTAGCTTGTTTCTATGGGCTCACTGTTGAAAGTGCATTAAACTGTATGGATGTGTATGACAAAATGTAGATCATCCTTGATTTTTGATAGTAAGATGCTGTGTAGCCAGGAAAGTCTGTGTAGCCATATACATATGGCATTTGAGATCAGATATTTCCTCTCAAGACTGTGTTGGTAAAAAAATTTTTTTTATTGGTAAATCATTTAGTGAAAACTTACTAAATAGCTGGACAGCTTACCAAAATTTTTGACAATCCATGAACCTTTATAATCTTGTTAGCAGTTTCTCATCTCCAACATCTGCTAACATGCACATTTCAGATTCTAACCTAATACTTGAAAGGGCTAAATAGAAAGCCATTGTCTACCCCCAAAATGTCTTGCTGAACATATTGAACTTTTAATTGTTAGCAAGGAAAATATATAAAAAGCAATTCTTAGAATTTAGCCACCTTTATAAAAAGCAAACTAATTAAAAAAATAGTTGAGAAACCAAAAAAGTAACTTACTTTGTGAAACAATGTGATGAAATATAAATTAATATTTTGTGTTTATTATGTGAAGTGAGTGTAGTTGTTTATTTTAAGCATTTTATTACTATCATTGTATATTATTTTCATCATTGTATTTTATGCTATTCTTGTGGTTTTTATCTTGTTTGTTTGTTTGTTTTTATGTCTATTTATGTTTAAGAGTATTTGACACATATTTTGGTGCATATAACCTTTAAGATTTTGTGCCAGGAAACTCACTACTATAAATTAATATTCAATAAGTGAAAAAGGTAACATCTCTTCTCTTTGCTAGTGAAATTGTTTTAAAATATACGTGGGTATGTATGTGCATGACCTTTATATTCTGAATTATTTGAAATTGTGTATAATAGAGATTTTTACTCTCTAATTTAGTTTTCAGGATATTTTAAACAGGACTGCAATCAGCTCTGCATATTTCTGAGACAGTGAAGGGAAAAATGATGTTATAGACAGAAGGATTGGAAGAAAATTGGAGGAAGATCTCTCAATCAGCAAAATTCCTGTGGAACTTGGGGTCATGTGATGTGTTATGGCTTTGGGCTGCATTTCAAATGTCTGTAGTGTGTTCCAGTGCTTGAAGTTGTTCTCATTCTCTGACAATATATGAAGACTATTACTTTGGGTTGAAGAACTAAATGCAATTGATGGTATACAATTAGCTTACCAAACTGTGGTTCGATGCTTGAATTATTTAAGATTATAAGCTTGAAATCTAATTATGCTGGGGTTTTGTCTGGAAAGCAGTGTAAAATGTTTTTGAAATAGTGTTAGATTTCCTAAGCTTGTACAGTGTGGTAGTGGGCTGTTGTCTTGTTCTCCAGTGAGAGTCTGTTCAGTCTATTGTGAGATTCTAGACATCATTTGGTATGAAAGCTGTAAGGCAAGCCAGCAAGAAAGTATAGTTGTGTTGGGATGAGACTGTGCAAGTTGGCATCATGACTGATGGTCATCATGCCCTACAGGCACTGGATAGTGACAGAGTGATAGGCAGCTTCTAAGGTAAAGAAGTTATTGAATGGTATGTTCACCTTTTCCATGATATTATTGGCAAAATAATTTTTTGGTACTTTCTGACTATCCACAGCATCCTAGAAATGTCTGCAACTCGTTGCCAATAATTTTTTTTGCCAAGCTAATATGCAACAAAATGCACAAGCAATTGTGAAAATAGTGGTACACCAAGAATTTAATGAAAGCCTAATGATTAAAAAAAAATAAATAAAAAATCAAGACAGCTGTAAAAAAGCATGATTTTTAAGAAATCCTTATATAGCTTTTTTTTTTTTTTGGTTGTTGTTCCCTCCATGTACATAGTAATCTGTTTTTGCTTAAAAAAAATCTGAGAATTTGCACAAATTCTACATCGCTTCCAAAAATTTAATTTGGACCGAAGATGCACAGAATGCTTTTACTAATATCAAAAGTGCATTGTATAAGTTATCATTGTTAGTCTACCCTAATCAAGCATCACAGATGCATTCTGATTCTGCCATATGTGCCATGATCCGTCAACTACATAATTTAAAAACAACTGCTAAGCTTTTTTCTCTTAATCCCTATCATTAATGCAGAGAAAGTACAGTGCTTATGATTGAGAATTACTAGCAATTTATCTAGCCATAAAGCATTTTAAACTCATTCTGGAAGTATGATCATTTACTATCTTCATTGATCATAAACCTTTGCCTTCCAGTAGAATTTAGACAAAGCTTCTCCATGACAAGTCTAGCACTTGAACCACATTGCTGAATTCACTGCAAACATATTATACATTTCTGTAAAAGAGAACTTAGCAAACACACTGAGAATTAAAACTATCACTAAGCCAGCTCCAGTTGATTACAGTTATTGCAGATTGCCAGGAGGCTGAAGACCTCAAGATTCTTAAAAATCAAATTCCAGTTTTAAATAGTACCATGTCATATCCTGAATAACACTAAGAAAATTTAATATAATACCTCTGCATATTTTAACTGGCCATACATTCCTAAAGTATTTTGCAAAATAATATTATTCTCTACACATAACTTATCCCATCCTGGAATTCGTGCAATAATGAAGCTGGTGGCAAAAAGATTAATTTGGCTGGGCATAAATAAAGTCTTAAACTGTGTACTAGAGCCTGTTTGGCAAGCCAAAGTTCGGAAACATATCCATGCTCCAGCTGTTGAATTCAAAATTCCAACTTAACGTTTCAGGCACCTTAACATTGATATTCTTGGCCATTTACCACTTTGCAAAGGTTTTAGGTATCTGCTTATTAGCATTGATAGATTTACTCAATAGATCGAAACTGTCCTTTTGGAAGACCAAACTGCTGATTCCATCGCAAATGACATTGTCACAATTTGGATTTCCAGCTTTGCAATACCAGAGAAGATAACATCGGACGAGGATCGACAGTTTGAAAGCCAACTCTTTCACTCCTTGAGCAAGTGTCTGTGTTTGAAAACTAACACCAGTAAAGCTTTTCACCACCCATGGTCTAATGGTTTAATTGAACACCAAGTTTGAACTTTGAAAAGCAGCCTGAAATCCCACCTTCAAATGTCAAATTCTCAGATGATGGTCTGTCTTTAATTCTTCTTGCCATTTGATCCACCATTAAACAGATTTGCATTATTCTGTTGGATATGTGTACAGCACACCAACCTGTTTACGTGGGAAATTTTTCAGTAAATCTCCAACTGCCACGCATTCAGATTTTATGCAAAAATTGCAAAGCTACATCCAAAATCTAAAACCAAGTCCAACAACCAACCAGCCATGGGGGGGGGAATACAGTTTTCTTAAGACAAGGACTTAGCAAATAGTTCACATGTATTCGTCTTTAACCTATCTTGGACCATATTTAGTTAACCCGCGAGCACACGCACTGGGTTGAATTGACTTGCTCGATTAAAGAAACCTTTCTGAAAATGCCCCTATTTTTCTAAAGTGGTTGTGGTTCATTATAGTTTCCTCCAAGCCATCCTCTTTATGTTTCCTTTTATTATCTAATCAATCTGCTAGGAACAAACTGCAGCACTATCACATTATCCATCCGGCTGTTCTGCAAAATCAATTTTTGGTAACTAATTTTGGTACTTTTCCGTTTCGCCGGCGCAAATCTCGCCAAGCAGACTTTATTAGTGACAACACACATTATACACATAAAAAATGTAGACAAATGAAATTCCAAGAAATTTTAATTTTTTTTAATGTTGCTTAAAATTTTGTAAAAAAGCCAATAAATAAAGGCCATAAATTTTAAAAAGGACAATTTATAAATTTTCTATGCTTTCATGGTAAAACATCCTGATTCGCCGGTTCATATCACGTGACCCCAAGTGATCTTATCTCACATAAACCACGCTACAAAAATCTAATTTTCTCAGTAATTATCTATATTAATTTCAAGTTAAATCATAATTTGGAATACAAGTTTAAATGCAAGAATTATTTCAATTCTTAATAGCTTACTCAGAAATTATATAAAAACACAGTGCTTTACTTCGCTAGTGCATTTTCATTAGAATTGATGAATTTAACCCTTGACTTTGCCTTTTCTATATTTTTGCCATCAGGTGAGCAGTGTGATTGCATCCTAATTAACTTAATTACTCCCTGTGAATGGCCTTGGGGCATAAAATTGAACTATCTAGTAAAAATTCTTTGTAACCGTATGCCAGTATTGAAAGAAACAATCAATCTAATAAGAAATGGCTGCGACTTGCTTTGAAAATAAGACGTAAAAGGTTACCAGCGAAGATATTCCGTTCAGCATTGGTTGTACCATTATTGGCAACTTTATCGCCTGCGCCAGCAAAACAGAAAAGTACCCTAATTTTTCCCAGCCTAGCATGTGAAACTAGTAGCCATTTTAAAAAACTGTGGCACACTGAAAATTACGTAAAAGAGCAATGACTTAACGAAATTAAAAATGCAAGAAACATACATAATTAACTAGTAGATATTACATAAAGGAAATGTACACAACAAAACACTCAGAATTTTATAAAACTGTTACATTTTAAATTTTAAATATAATTTAAAAATTCAACAAGCATCCATCATAATAATAATAAAAAAATACTTTCTTGTACATCTGTATGTGTCCACAGCTGCTTTTTTTTTTTTTTTTTTTTTTTAAAGTTAAAACAATCAGATTCAAAAATTCAACAAGCATCCATCATAATAATAATAAAAAAATACTTTCTTGTACATCTGTATGTGTCCACAGCTGCTTTTTTTTTTTTTTTTTAAAGTTAAAACAATCAGAGAATTGCAGACTTCTTAGGAGTGCACAGCTAACTGGTACTGCCCTCCATGTACACATCGACTTGTTTTAACTTAAAAAACAAAAATCGGAGACTTGCGCTTAATTGGAGAAAACTATCATCACAGTCATGGTTCATAGACTATTTTTGAGCTGAAAGATTTTTTATAATAATGTAACATAAGAGGTAAATAAAAGCTAACCAAATGCATTACTGTATATGCATTTTATTATTTTAACAGTAATAATGATTAACAACCCTGATAATATGTTTTTACAACCCGTGGGTACTTTTTAGCTATCTGTTTTAAAATCTCTTCAAAACAGTCTTGCTTTCCTTCCAGACATTTTCTTCGAATGAATTTCACAAGATAACTTGGACAATTCAATCATTTATAAAATAGAACTTCACAGAATGTGCATTTCTATAACTACTACTAAGCAAAATCCCATATTTCTGAAAAAAATGCATCAGTTTTTGTTTTATTAGCAAGTAAACTCCACATTTGCATTATGATTTATTAGAAGGAGGGAAAAAAAGCCATAAACTAATCACAAGCAGAAACCACAACATAACCCATGGAATTCCAGAATTTCGTGCAGTTATTGGGTTGCCAGATAAAATACATTAAAAAAAATTCTGGGTTGTCTACTTCAGCAACATAGCGCTTTGCCTGGGGATTTTTGTTATGGTTGGGCAGATAATGTGATAGTATCCAAACTGATTTTAGAAATTCACTTTTTTAAAATAAAATTTGTAAACATAATATTTCATACTTATTTGAAATGCTAGTTTGAGAAAAATTAAAAGAATAACTGGCATTTATAGCATAAATGTCTAATTAAATAATGACAATTAAAACGACGTGCTTAAAGTTATTTTAGTTTATATAGTTGTACCAAAGCTTGCACAATTAGTCTGCCTCGTTTTTCAGCTAGAACATAAATGGTTGTTGTTTTACGTATACAAGAAAAGACTGAGGTAGTGTGAAACTGTATGTCATTCGATTTTCAGATGATGAAGAGGGGAAGCTATCTGCTTGAGTTCTTATAGAATTATATATAAATTATCATAGTTTAAAGTGTTTGATTATAATCTTCATTATACATTTATTTAGAAGATAATTTATTTTATTGAGATCTGTAATTACTTGTGTGGACACTTAAAATTTTTTTTTACAGTTCAACTGTAAAAAAATATTTCTATTAACTTATGCCAGCCTTTGCTCTGTAGGCCCACCAGCGGCCGAGCGGTGAAGTCGCCGAACACTGGTAGTTCGGTCCGAGGTTCGAATCTCGCGAATGGGCTGGATGCATGGGCGTTTTCGTGGTTTTGCCCATGTGTAATGTGTATATGAGCCAGTTTCCCTTAGAAAGTCCTCCACGAAGGCATCCCTCTCCTTAGCCAGATAGCCCTAGTGTGCTTTGCCATAATCTCAATAAACCAAACCAATCTTTGCTCTGTAACAGCCTAATTTATTACTGAATTTTTTTTTTATCATGATCAAAGCTGGCTTTATTTGCTTTCTTTTGAAAATTTGTTTTCTCAGCATATAGTGTACATCACATTATGTTGAGTATTTGAAATATGCTTTGCACACATGAAATGATATCAGAATTTTAATCCTTATTTGCTGCTGTCTGCATCATCTTATTTTTTTATATTATATAGTAAATATTTTTTTTTTCTTTCATAGCATTACAGCCTTAATTCTGAAACATTACAGTCATTAGCTGTAAAACTTGGTTGTAAATCTCGGAGTTTGTATAATGACCTGAAGCTGAATGGCCCTCAAGATCATGTAGAAAGCATTAGACAGGAACGAGTTTCCATAAATGTGTTATCTGCTGTTTCTGAAGTTCTGACATCTGTCAAAGCTTTAGTATCCTGGTTGGACAGGTAAGTTAACAAAAAAAAAAACTTTCTCTTTTTTTTTTAAAGCAACTAATAAGCTTCTGATCGAAAGCAGATATGATGTATTCAAATTATGTGATATTTTTGTATTTGTAAAATTGTATTTTTTTGGTAATTTGCTGTTATGTGCCTACCACGCTGTTTGGCAGTTGTTTTTTTTTTTTTAATTGTGAACAGTTTATAGATGCAAATGCACACCTCCTGGCAAATGATGGAAATTAGATCATCACTTGCCTTGTGCCAAAATGTTTGTCAGGTATGTAACAGGAAAAGTACCTTACTTTTATTAGATATCTGTACTACTTATCAAAGTTAATGGTGCTTATGTATTAATGCAATCACCGTAGTACAAGTAAAAAAATTTTCAGAATGTGTAAAACTCCGGCAGCCATGCTCATGAGAATCCTACAGTCAAGCAGTGCCACCATTTTCATATGCGTTCTTTGTTGTATTCCAAGTTCCAACTTGTGATATTTTTTGCCTTAAACTTAGTTTTAAAATATGAGTATGTGAAATTTGCGAGCAGTGAAAGAAGTTGCAATAAAATTTCTGCAGGAATAAAGAATTTTGCTGAAAATTATCTAACGTGAACGACAACAAGTAAGTGCGTTCCCTAGCTAGTCGCTGTTGCTGAGGTTTGCACAAAGCTGAGTCTCTGCAATTCTCTGATGTTCTGTTTAGAGAAAACAGATCACTGCATACTTCAGAAGAAGAATAGCAAAAAACATAATTACAGAATGATTAGAGAAGAGTGTAAGCATTTTATTTTTTAATATATCTTGTATTGTTTGTTATTTAATAACTCAAATTTGTATTTTAAATTGCTAAGGTATGTTTTCTTTTCATATGTTAATAAATGTTTACCGACTGATGATAAATATCAATAATTTCGTAATCTTTCTTAAAAAAAGGCACAAAAAACACCATCTTGCATCTGATAAAGTAACTTTTTGCTGTGTAAAAGATCACCATGTTGCGCCAAGGTCGTTGCACTACTATTGTAAGTACCAAACTCACTTTACAAGTAACCAAGAATTTGGTTTCAAAATCCTAAACTTTCTAAAAGGTCTATGAGTATATTGTTTTTCTGGATTATAACTGCAAAACAACTCTCCTTCTTTGTATCTTGACTCTTTTTCTTCCAAGAAACTATCTAATTATCTAAGTTAAATATCTGGACATATTTCATGATCCATGCCTGTATGATCAAATGTGTCATGGCAGTGAAAGTATTTATACAACTTTGATCACTTCAAAGATTGAAAAAATTGCTTTCAACTGGTAACTGCTGGTATTCAGTGATGTAATTATCTACACTGCTGGCCATTAAAATTGAAACACCATGAAGAAAAGCAAATACAAAAAAGATATTTATTCCACATAAACAGCATGGCATGAAGACAAAATGATTAAATTTGTAAGCGTTTTGGAGGTTTATAGGGGTACAAAATTAGTAGAAACTGCTGCCATCCCTCGTAGCTAAAGCAGCCCTTACCCCATTAGGCATGGCATCAAACTTGGCTTGGATGGCAGAACTATGCAACTCATTCCATGCTGCTTCAAGTCTGTGCTACACTTCATCAACTGCATTATCTGGAGAGGGGTAGTGGGCTAGTCTCTCAGCAACCCATGATCAGATATTTTCAATGTGTGACATATCTAGAGACCGTGCTTGCCATGGCAGCAGTCAAATACCCTGTGTATCGAGGAAAGTGAGAACATGACGTGCAATATGTGGTCTTGCATTATCTTGTTGGAACATGATGTTTGAGGGCCTCGAAGATTAGGCACAACCACTGGACTTAAGATGTCAGAAATGTACCCATCTGCATTTAAATTACAGTCTTTCTGAACTAGAGATGTATGTGTTATGTACCCAGTGGCAGCCCAAATCATCACACCATGTGCTAGGCCCATATAGCAGTATTGAATACAGGCAGGTGCAGTGCGGTCTCCTTGGACACTCTAAACACATATACGACCATCAGAATACTGCATGTAGAACCATGACTCATTTGAAAAGGTGACATCGTGCCATTCCTGTACCCAGCTTTGTCATTTGGTGCACCAGAGTTGCCGTCTCTCTCTATGCTGCATTGTCGAGGGAAGCCAAAGTAATGGTCACCCTGCCGATAGTCCACGCTCATGAGCGGATACTGGGCGTGTTGCAAACATGCCCATTTCCTGATTAATGGTCTGTGGTATGGTCGTTCGGTTTTGCAGGGCTAACCTTGCAATATGTCTGTCCTCTTTATCGTTAGTCATGGTAGGGGGTTGAGGTGCTGCATGCCATTCAGTATTACCCTCAGCAATCCATTGATTCCATATTCGCATGACAGTGGTTGGATGTCGGCACTATCCTGGAATGATAATCCACACTCTCTATAGGCAATGATCCTTTCTCTATCAAATGCCGACACTTGCTGGTAAGCATTTTTTCTTCTTATTTGAGGCATAACACAATAGTTTGAGCAAACCACTACCTTACAAAGCGGTTTCTGAATGAGAAATCAACTACACATTTTTTCATTCATAGGTTAGAGTAGATTGAAGGGTGCCCCTTGTATTATCATGAATTTGTTTCATTTGTCGCCAAGTTGTTGTTTCATTCAACCGGAATAGTTGAATGTTATGGAAACCTTATTATGATGTAATCGATTTCGTGATTGCCGTAAAGTTTGAATGACGGGAAATAGATTTGAAGGGCTCGTGGTGTGTGTTGGTTAGGAAGTATACTGCGCAAAAAAAAGGGGGGGGACATTTCTATATCTCCCGTTTTAATGGGCCGATTGATGAACTTCAGCTTGCAATTTTCATGTCTCGAAGTGCGACTTAGGATATGTATTAGATTTGTATATATAGCATCGTTCTAATATAGGTATTTTGTCACAAAATCAGTGTTTTTCTGAAATAACATACCAATTTTTTTCCATATTTCGATTCTATGACGCAAATTATGCCACTACCAAGTTTTATAAAAATTGCATGAGTAGTTTTTAAAAAATTAGCTCTCAAAATTTTAGCTCCTCAATGTTAATTGAGTTTGGTTTATATTTAATAAACTTTCTTTTTTCTTATTAAACTTATTTGATTCTTCCTTTCACATTTCAAAATTCAGGTTCATTTCAAATAAAATACACCCACTTTTTTATGATTTATTTTTAAAATTTGTATTTTAAAGTAATTTTCATATATTTTTCAAAAAAGGTTTTGAATTATAATCAATAAAAATTTTACCATCATCTTAAAGGAGACGTATTTCTAAGCATATCTGCAAATAATTACAGTTTTTTTATTCAAAATTTCCGAAGATATACGTGAATTCAAAATATTGGCCCATTTTGAAATTTGGGATATTTGTTGAAAGAGATAAAACATCAAATGTGGAATTAATTATTTGGAAGTAGAAACGATGTGACTTTTTTTCCGCTCATGCGCAATGTAAAAAGGTAGGAATGAGGTGCCTTTTTTTTCGCTCTGGCATAATGGAAGGGAAAGAAAAATTTGTTGCCATGTATTAAGAAGTTTGCCAAGTGAATTATACTTGGCCAAACTGAAAAAATTTCGCCAAGATACATTTTTGAATTCCTCCGTAAAGTTTGCACCAAATTTTACAAAATTTAATATCTAGGCATAATTTCCGTTGTAGAATCAAAATACGGAAAAAAATTGGCATGTTATTTCAGAAAAAGTCCGATTTTGTGTCAAAGTACTTATGTTAGAACAATGCTACATATAAATCTAATATATATCCTAAGTCTCGCTTTCGAGACATGAAAAACTTGTCAATCGCCCCTGTGGAATGGGAGACATAGAACTGTCCCATTTTATTTTTGCCCAGTGTACATTGCTTGTATTGTGGTTTAGACAGTAGAATGGCTGAATGTTGTAAGATTAATTTGAATTTCTGTATGATTTGGAACAAAAAGGGCAAAAGTGCATTAACTGACTGGTGTGTAAATGAAGGTTTACTTAGTAGCCATTATAAGTGTCCTGTGTGTAGTAAGGAAATGCGTATGGTTGAACATCAGAGGATATTTTTTACTCTTATTTTTGTGAATTTATGTGGCGATGCTGATATGCGGATTCTAGTTCAGATAATTATAGGAAGTTATTGGATGCTGTTAAGGAATTTTGTGTGCCACAGACTGAAGAACTCGGAACTTTCTAAATAAGGTAAGTGGATATTTGCTTTGTGTAGTGCTTAGGTGCATAAGATGAATTTCCTTTTTTATGTTATTTTATTGTTTGATATAAAATGTAGTTTATTGAGATTATGTATTTTTTGTTTGGTTCTGCTGTAGAATTGGATGCTTCTTTGACTTCTTAAGTGAAAATAGATTGATGTGCACATGGGCAAAGTCAAGGGAGTGCACAATGCCAAGTTTGTGCAATTCTCTGATTTTTTTTAACGTGAAAATAGGTCGATGTGTAATGGATAAAGTCAAGGGAGTGCGCATTGCCAAGTTTGCAATTTTCTGATTTTTCAAAAGTAAAAATAGGTCGATGTGCACATGGATACCGAATTTGTGCAATTCTTTGACTTGTTATTTTGTCTTTGTGTAGCAGTGATTTGTGGCACAAGAATCGCTTCTACACAAAGCCAAAATAAAAATTCAAAGAACTGCACAAACTCAGTATCCATGTATCGCCAATTTTCACCTAGGGGCAGACATAAATATTTTTTTACCTTTTTTTGCTGGGCTTCAGATGTCGTTTCTGTCTTTTGTGTCATCTAAATGCGCTGAAATACTAATCATTCACATACCCCAACCTGTTCATCCTTTCATGTGATTTTGACGTTCATCAGATTATTCCTTCCTGGTGTTACAATTTTAATGGCTAGCAGTGTATGTTAATTTTCTGCAATTGAATCCAAAAGTGAACTTCTGCATATAGGTTAATGCAGGAAATATTCAAATGCTGGGCTATAGACACATGTTGGAATTCAGGTGTGTAGTGTTGTTTAAAGTTAATATGGTTTCTTAGAGTAATCAACATTCACTAGTTATAACTTAAGGCATTATTTAAGTGAAGCGCAAAATTGGCAGTTATTTGGTAGACTTGACTGGGGGGGGGGCAAACTTGAATGGAAGTCACAGAAGATTAGATTATACCTTAATCAGTTAACTTTGGCGCCCTCGTTTAAGAGTGTGCACCATCTTGTATCACCAGAATGGAGCCATGATGAGTAGTATATTCGTCAATCACAGAGTAAGCTGCGCTGGTAAGATATTAGATGAGAAAGATGGGTTTATTTTATAAAATTGAAAATTTTATTACTAATATTTACTTATTTGGTTAACTTAAGCATATATTACATACATATTAAACTAAAAATGCAATAAATTAAATTAAATATTATATGAGGGCTATCCAGAAAGTAGATTACGTTTTGGAATAAAAAAATAAACAAAGTATAGGAAACAAATTTTATTATATACAGATGAAAGCCACACTCAAATACTACTTTTCTACATAGTCACCATACAAATTAAGGCATTTATCGTAGCGATGTACGAGCTTGGAAATTCCTTCGTCGAAAAATTCGGCCGCCTGCGCCTTCAACCACTTCGTTACCTCTTCTTGCAGCTGTGCGTCGTCATCAAAACGCTGCATAGCCAGCCACTTCTTCATTGCTGGGAATAGGTGGAAGTCGCTCGGTGCCAGGTCGGGACTGTACAGCGGATGAGGAAACAACTCCCACTTAAAAGATTCAAGAACTTTACGAGTGACATTTGCCGTGTGGGGCCGGGCGTTGTCGTGAATCAACAAGATCTTAGAGCTCAACATTCCTCTGCGCTTGTTTTGAATTGCTCTTCTGAGTTTTTGGAGAGTTTGGCAATACCTTTGAGAGTTTATTGTAGTGCCTCTTTCCAGGAAGTCCACCAAAATTACACCTTTTCTGTCCCAAAAAACAGTCGCCATCATCTTCCTTGCCGACATTGTTTGCATGCATTTCTTGGGTTTTTGGGGAGAACTTGTGTGCCCCCACTGCATTGATTGCAATTTCGTTTCACAGTTCACATGTTTCACCCATGTTTCGTCACCAGTAACGATGCGATCGAGTAAAGAGTCACCATCCTTATGGTAAGCGTCCAAAAAGTTCAACGCTGCAGCCATTCGCTGATTTTTGTGGTCCTCTGTCAAGATTTTTGGAATCCATCTTGCACAAAACTTGTGGTAACCAAGCTTTTCGCTGATGATTTCGTGCAACAAACTTCGCGAAATTTGTGGAAAACTCAAAGAAAGTTCCGTTATTGTGAAATTTCGATTTTCACGGACTTTAGCATCGACTTTTTCGAGAAGTTCGGCGGTCACTATGCTGGGTCTCCCACTTCGATCTTCGTCGTGAACATTGGTTCGGCCATTTTGAAATCTTATGACCCACTGACGCACTCCACCTTCAGTGATAATGTTGTCCCCATACACTTCACGAAGCTGCCGATAGATTTCTATCGGTTTACAGTTTTTTGCAGTCAGAAACCTTATTACTGAGCGCACCTCGCAGCTCGCGGGATTTTCAATTAACGCAGACATTTCAAACCGTCACAGTATCTGAACGTAGCACAGCGCGAACCTCTCACTAGCACGACTAGATGCAGACTGAGCTGCGCAACGCTCTGACCCCAAGATGGCCGCGCTAGCCCCGCCCCTAGCGGACACAGACGGAAACGTAATCTACTTCCTGGATGGCCCTCGTACATATAAAAGTAAGAATTTAAATTCCTGCCGTGGAGTGATATTCAGCGAAACAGGATACTATACACAATGGGACATTGCAAATCAAACACCAGTAACGCCATTCCTTCCTGATCTTACGTTTGTAGCAATGCGAACACCTTCGCATAGGGTTGTTTTTTTTATGTTCCAAGTACATAATCCAGAACATGATTCCCGCCTAATTGGCTTTAGGTCTTAAATGGCTGAGTTTGTGTAGATCTATTTTTCTCAATTGGATACGTCGCAAAAGTGTCTTCAATAAGTTTGAGCAAAAAGTTGATATGCGATAATGTTCCATAACTTTTGTTTATAATATAAATGCATTCAGACACATAATGTCTAAGAAATGGAGAAATATCTTTTTGTAGTACTTTTTGAGTCGTTTTCGTTTTCTTGCTGTGGAGTACGCTATGATAATTCCATCGCTCATATCCACGTCACCCATTTTTTTATTATAATCAATTACTAGCTCCAGTTGCTTTGTTATTATTTTTCTTTTCTCTGTTTCTATTACATTGCTTTATACGCGCGTTGCTTACACTGCTTTATATGCGTGGCGAGTATACTCGTCAATACAGAAAATCTTGCCGCTTCTGCATGACGAGTACTCGTCAATCACAGTTAACTGGTTAAAGCATCATATCAGAATATTTGAACTACATTTTCAGCATTGAATCAGTTAGTAGATGGTCTGGTCAGAGGTGGCCAAGCACCATGACTACAGCTGAAGGCTGTTTCCTGGTATTGAAACTGAAGCAACTGCTATATAGCTGGTTTTAAACCTTCAGGCTACCCTATTTCATATCAGCTTTTCTACTGCTGCACGAGAGAGCCTTTTGTTCTAGAAAGTCAGTGGTTTGTATCCCACTCACTTCATCTTCTAAAGGGACCTAAGAACTGGTGTCATCATCATATTTATTGGAGCCAAGAGATGTGGGACTGTTTTCTGATGAATATAGATATAGTCTGAACTGTAATTCTAAGCATAGTTTGATCTGGAAAGAGCAAGAAACATGCAACATGCCTTATTTTATCTTTTACTAATTATTTTTATTATTTTACTAGTTACTTTTGTTATTACAGGGTTACTATGCTACCTGGAAAACATGAAAAACCGGAAAAAGTTGGGGAATTCAAATATTTTAATAAAAATCTGCAAAAGTCAGGGATTTCCTGCGGCAATCCCCCAAAAAAGTTATTTTTACTTCAACATTGGAAGCGATTACTTTCTTGGTGAATTATGTATTGCGTGAGCATCATTAAGGCAGCTGTTGTAGAGCCAATTTATGCAGTTCCAGTCAGATTGTCTTTTAGAAAGACAAAGTAAGTTTCCAGAAACTTTGGTTTTCATTAACCTCGAGAATCAAGAGATTCACATGCACATGCAATGTTGCCAGAAATTTTTCAGCCAAATTAGGATAAGGACTCAAAAAGTCGCAAACGACATCTTAGATACGTGATTTTGTGATGTCATGGTTATGCATGTACACATGACCTTTGACGTCATGACAAATTTACTATCTATTGGCTTCTGTAAGTTACAAACTGTATTCCATTCTTAGTTGCTGTAATTATGTATTGTAGCTTTAAAGAAAATTTTAAAACTATATTGCTCATTTTCAGTTGTTTAATCTCCATTTTTTAAATATTAATTCTCATTTAAATCAGGTTCTATTTTTAAATTGAGCATATTCATTCTTAAGATTTCTCACATTTAGATTGTTGGTGCTTTTGTAGTATTTTTTTTGAGTTGGCAGTTAGTTGTTTTAATTCACTGTTTTTTTTTTTTTTCCTTAATTGTGAACATTTTAATTGAGGAATGTTTTCCAGTGAGTTTTCCGTTCTGCCTGGTGGCCTTATTTAAGATTCTGATTACTTAAGAAAGCTTTGTTCTTTTACTGTTAAATTTGTTTGTGTTGTTATTTAGAAAAATACTGCTGCTTTGATTTTTAAGTCATTTCCGTTGCTAAGTTCTTAGCAATATTATAATCAGGGGAATGAATTTCATTTTTTTCTCTGTTTGAGTACCCAATATATGGAACCCAAGCTGCAAGTTCGTTTGTTCAATTCATTATCACCATAGAATTGGGGGAGTGAACTGACTTAAAAACGAAACACACGGGGGACAAGGTGTTAAGGTGAGAGGTCCCGAAACAGTTTTTTTCTTTCTTTCCCACTTTCCCCCTTTCGTCCTCATTATACTGGCATCAGGCTGTATAGCCTTGAAAGCCCATATGTAAACAGGATTGCCAGATGCCAACTTTTGTTTAATCTTAAATAAACTGTTTTTTTTTAATATAATTTTTTTTATTGATAAAATTTTTTAACATGTAAACATTTTATGTTATATTAAAAAAATCTTTGAAGTCGCAAAATGTAGCATAAGGAAATGATGGAAGTTGCAAAATCGCAAATACTAAAATATTAGTAGCACAAGTTTGTCAAAAGTTGCAAATTTGCAAAAAATCTTATGATCTGGCAATACTGTGCACATATGTAGTGGACGTTGAATGAAAGAAAATACCTTCCCATTCTCGTATAAAACAAAATTGCTTTAATCCTAGTATTGGTTTAATCTTAGTACACATGAGATTTGGCAATATTATGATGGCATGTAAACCAGACATTTATGATGGTTATTATGGTGTTGGCAACAATTTTCAGAATTGTGCCAAAGCCCGTACCGTATTCTAGGATTTTACCATAAGATCTTTTAAACCTTTTTTTTCCTTTTAATAAATGCCTTACTTGTCATTTTGCAGTAAAGTCAAAAATATTACTCGGTCATCTAGGCTAACCATTTAATACATTGGTGAAATAAATTAAGAGAATTTGCATATTTTATCAAATTGCATGAAAGGAACTGAACTGAAGGAAACACCACTGCTTCTAGACAAAAATGCAAATCTTGTATGGCAAATACCTAAGCGTACATGTGTGTGTAGGCTGAGCCGGCAGGAGAAAAGGCTTTATAAGCGCGTGAAGGGTAAGACGAATTGCGTTCGTTAGCACACCTCAGTGAATTTTTTGGTGTTATCTTGCAGCAGTCAATTAAATTCACATTAGAACAGTAAAAATGAGTAACCACTAATGTTTAAATGATGAAATAAGGTGGCGAATTGTGGGGAGGCTAGAGGCAGGCAAATCGCAAGTCCAGATATGCAGACTTTAATTTAACGCCCAGCGTCATGTGTAACCTATGGAAACAGTTCCAGGATACTGGATCCATCGAGAGAAAGCCTGGGCAAGGTCATCCAAGAACCACGAAAGCGAGAGAAGATCGCTGTGTGTCCATTTTAGCGAGGCGTAACAGAGGAGCTACAGCTTCTCCGCTCTCTTGGGACCTGTATGCAGCCACAGGAAAACAAGGGTTACTGTTTCCAAAAGACTGAATGAGAGAGGTTTGTTTGCCAGAAGACCGGCTGTTTGTGTCTTGCTCACGTCTACGGACAGGAGAGTCCGATTAGCATGGTGCAGGCAGCATAGTGATTGGAGTAATGAGCAATAGGCGACCGTTCTGTTCATCGAAGAGTCTCGTTTTAGCCTAAACACCGATTCTTGCCATACTTTCATATGGAAAGAGCCAAGGACCCGCTATCTACCCTCCAATGTCGGCAAAATCAGCAATTATAGCGGTGACAGTGTAATGGTCTGGGCAGGCATCATGTTGGATGGCCGCACACCTTTCCACATTTTTGACAGAGGCTCTGTGACTGGTGTGAGGTATAGAGATGTGGTCTTGGAGCCCTGTGTTCGTCTTTTCCGGGGTGCAGTGGGCCATGAGTTCATCTTCCAGGATGATAACGCGAGGCCATATAAAGCTCTTCTTGTTGACGAATTTCTCGAGAGTGAGGATACTCGCCGGATGGATTGGCTAGCCAGGTCTCCAGACCTCAATCCTATAGAGCATGTCTGGGACACTCTGGGGAGGGCAATTGCAACTTGCAACCTCCCTCCGAGAACCATCCAGGAACTGAAAACAGCGTTGCTGAATGAGTGGGATCAGTTGCCACAGGTGCTGATAAACTGCCTTATTTCCAGTATGACATCATGCTGCGAGGCCTGTATAGCTGTAAGAGGGGACCATACCCCCTATTACCCATTTCTTTTGTGTCTTCTGTAACCGCTGTTTCAAACCTTCAGACTCCCATGAGTGTTACACACGAACATGTGTGTCTATTATAACTGTTAAACGTTTATTGTGTTTGTATTATATCAACCTATTTTCACACCAAATTTTATTATCTGTCTGTTTTATTTATCTGTCCAGTAGTTCTGGAGATCGTAGATCAAATATGAAAATTGTCTTAATTTATTTTGCCATTGTATAATTATATTCTCCAAAATATCATTGATTATTGTAATTAAGTTTTTAATTAATTTTATTTTAATGTTACTTGTATCATTAAATTTGACATCTTCCTTCTGAATTTATTTATTATTTGTTAATAATACTTTCAAATTTCAGGCAGTTTTCTCTGGCATACTTCTGAAATGAATTCTAGCTGTATGATGACATACCATCATGAAATTTAATGTACATATTTTTTGCTTAAATATGTTGCTAAATAAATATAAAATACCTGAATTTCTTTTAACTATCATTAAATAAATATCTTTCTTTTGTTTAGCTGCAAAATGTCTGCAAAAAAAGACATTTTTAAATCCAGATTGGGCAGATTCTAATCTCAATCTTCAGTGGAGAAAACAACTCGTATTATAGTTATGATAGTAATGCTTTGGGTATAAATCATATGTAATTGACAAATTTTTGTGTTTTCAAGTGCTACCATAATTAATTTACCTCTCAGTGCAGCCAATGTGCGCTATGCAGATGGACTGGAATTTTCTTAAAACACACCTGGAAAACCTGGAAAAGTCAGAGAATTTCATTTTCCTGCTTGAGTGGCAACCCTGTTATTATTGCCTTCATCATGAAAGGTCTCATTCCCACAGAAGCAGTTTCATGGTTTGATCAGAGATCATCAAATATGGTCACACTAAACTGCATATCATTAATGGAAGTTCTGTAACCAGTCATAGATATGGTACAAGTTCTTGGAATGCCATGTAAAGTCTGTTTAGTAGTGCTTTTGGCTCAGATATTTTTGGTAATGGTTACAGTGCTTGTACACATTGAGCATCTCTGCTATCAAGACTACTTGGAAGCAGAAGATATTGCTCGTATGAACTGGCCTGCTTACTTACCAGACTAGATCATGATTGAGTATTGTGGCATGCCTTAAGTTGCCAAACTGCAGACCATCAGGGATCTGAGAAGTGCATGTTCTGAAGGAAGGATGGTGTGCAAATCCATGAGACTTGAACAATGAAGTAAATTTTATGAAATCAAGCTCCAAGGTTTGCATTTCTGTCAGAGGTGACTATATACAGGGTTTGTTGCAAAATGGGCAAGGTTATTTTCCCATCATTTTAAAATTTCTATAAATTTGGCTTTCAATCCTGAGATTGATCAATTTGCAAACATGAAAATTTTTATTAAGTAATGCTTCTGAATAAGTTGTCTTTAATCCTTTTGAGTAAGTAACGGATCAGATTTATTTCTGTCAATGACCTGAATTTTAACAAGCAGTATATATCTAAATACACAACCACTAGATTGAAAGTAATCTTTGGAATAGGTGTAGTAATGAAATTTTTAAGTTTTATTGGCTTAGTATTAACTATTTCATAATCTGATTTTTTTTAACCTGACAAACAAATCCTCTCTTAACACTTTCTGTGCTGTAAGTACACAAAGAAAAGTGTTCTTTACAAGTAAGAATCGGTGATATGTACTGAAAAAGCATGACAGTTTCTTAAAGTTGCGATAATTTATATTATTAGTTTTAGATTGTAAAAATGGTGTGAAGTAAAAAATCAGTATTATTTTAAGGAATTAAAAAGCCTCCTCTCTCAGTTTTGACTTCTGTAAACTTATTAATGGCTGTCTCATAAGAGCATTTTCAAAGTATCCTTTTCTATGTAATTTTTGTAATTATGTTAATTGGTGCACATAGTCCAACTCATAGTAGTATAACTGTATCATAGTATAACTGTGTAACATAGTCTAACCGATTAGTGAAAACTGAAGTCTTGATGATGAATGGTAAACTATATAAACGTGGTAAAATGTGATGGCAAAATAAACCCACTCTTTAGTAGTAGAATATTAGAATATTCCAATATCTTACTCTGCCACTGCTCATAGAAAAGATTATGTAGTGTTTGAATTAATTCTTTCAGATTGTTTGAGAAAACCTTTAGTCACTCAGATACAGAAGCAAAACATGTTTAGGGCGAAAATTGGTTGGATTTAGATGTAATCCATCTATATGCATGTATTAAATAGACAATGAACAAGGTGAAGTACATTTCAGCAAGAATCTGTTTGGCACATGGTGTAACATAATGTACTTCATTATTGAACCTTTCTTCTTTAATAACATTTTTGGTATTGTCTTTTTCTCTTGACTTCTGTGAACAATATTTTTGGTTTCATATAAAAATAGTTTTCCCTCCCATTACTATTCTTATTTATAATACAATGAATTCTACAATTCTTTCTTAATTAAATGAAACACATTTTGCTGTATAATGTAGCATGGTAAATAATGAAGAATGCTTTACTGGGAAATAATCGGAATGCAAAAATTGTGAAAATCATTAAAATCTTATTCTCATTTCTCATGTCTTAATTTAGAATTTTGAGTGGGATGGATCTTGAGAGAAATATGCTATATGATATAAACTTTCTGCCATTTAATTTATTAAGGTGTTTTTATCACATTTCGGTATGTTCCGTGGTTTTACATTTTGTGCATGTATATTTCTCCCATTAGTTAATGTAGGTTTTGTTTCAGATTCTGTGATAGTATATGATTAAGCATAAGCAAATATCGTATATTATTACTGACTTTTTAAAATTACAAGCCGTATTATCAAATGTTTAAAAATTATTAATAAAATTTTTATTAATTTTATTAAAAAAGTAAATTTACTTTTTTCCCTCTGTTGATATAGTTCATAATCAAATTTATCTATGCTTCTGTGATTCTAATAGATGCAGTTTAGTATTTTAATATAAACATTGTGTTTTGCTAAATAATTAAGTAATTTGATGAAAGTTAAAATGTAACAAATTATTAGATTTGAGCTGTTCGTATGTGAAAATGTCTGGGGTAATTTTATGTAATTTAGTATGTGTGTAGACATTAAGTTAATTCGAAGCATGAGAGATGAAAAATGAGCAATGCCTCGCCGGGATTTGAACTTCGGATTTCTCGAATACGTGCCAAGCTTGCTGACCATTTCACCACAAAGGCATGCTAAGGAGGTGTGAGAAATACCTTATATACTTCCCCTTTTAAAGGGCGACTGGGGATTAGGGGACCCGGTCGCGAAATCCTAGTGGTCAAAAATCATTATCCACCACCTTTTTTAGTTCGGGTGCCTCTGTAGAGTTTTTAAGTTATTTTGATGTCAGGAAACTGATCAAATGAGCAATGCCCCCACCAGGGCTCGAATTTCGCACCTCTCTAATATGCACTGAGCATGCTGACCATTACACCATGAAGGCATGCTAAGAAGGCGAGAGAAATATCTCATATGTGGTATGTTATTTTTATGAATGTTTTTGCATATGTAGATATATATACTGTAATTTCCGGAAGAAAGGCTGCGGCGTTTACTTGTTTAAAACTTAAATTTTCAGCGGGTGCGGTGTTTCTACCCATGCGGCGCTTAGGTGCACTAAAAATAAAATATTTTCTATGATGGTCATTGTACATAGTTTGGATGGCCTTGTCATTGTGCATAGACTGGTGCTGTTCCCACACAAAAGACCACTCAGTTGCTTTTTGTGAACGTTATTTTGTTTACATTCTTTCCCTTGAACGGACCTACATGCCTTATTCACCCTAAATGAGATCTCAGAACAATAACATTCTTCCCCCTTTCAAATCAACATTCTCATCAGTTTGAATAGTCTCTCTCCTCTTCCAGGACCCATCCTCTCCCCACCCCTGCCTTTTCTGCAATTTTTTTCAAAGGCGGACACGACTCCACCTGCCTCGCAATAACGAACTCTGACGTATTTCCCCTTCAGCATGAATGGATTTTTCTTGGCATTCTGCCAAATACAGATCCCATCAGTTTGGGTACAAGTACTTGTTGGATAGTTTTAAGTAAGAAGGGAGCGGAAAATTTTTGAAAATGTCTCTAAACGGCATAGAAGCTATACATTTCTTACCTTTAATTTATTTTTGAGTTATGGTTTCATTTCATGCATTTTTCTTAACTGCTATGTCATATATTAGGACTTAGGTTGAGTTTTTGCATCTATACGGCCCATGACGATGTCACGCGCAATTTAATCTATTGCGGCGTTTACGCTGATGCGGCCTTTCTTCCGGAAATTACGGTAAATTTCTTATTATGAAAAACCTCACTGAGTGTATTGAAATTTTTATTTTTCAGATTACCATTTCAACATGATCCTTTATGCCTTAAACTGAAGAAGACAGTTTTGAAACTTAGCATTGAGTTAGCATCTACCACCCAGAGGGATCAATTTGCCGAACGTCCTCATGCTCTCATTAAAAGAAATGTAAGTTTACCTCATTATCTCCTATAATTTAGGTTAAATTAACACTCTGAATAATGTTTATTAGAGAAGTTAAGCAGCAAGAATTAGCATAATGTTGGTAAATTCTGCAGGACTAGTTTCATTGATTTAAATACAGAACCATCCTCTTCGGCTGCCTAAGTGCAAATGCCAAGGCAGCTAAAGAAGGTGGTTCTGCATTCAAACTATCAAAACTAGTCCTGCAAAATTTACAAATATTACGCTGAATCTTATTGCTGAACTTCTCCAGTTATCAGTGCCTCCTGTTAATCATTTTTCACATCAAATTAAAAAATTACCAATGTGTTATTGAATGTGCAGTTTCTTCATGAGTTATCAAGAAAGATAGTGTGTTTTTCTCTTTTAACAACATTATTAGACTGTAGTTTAACTTTTTATTAGTTTTTAAATGAAATTGTAAGAGGTGGAATGCCCTATTGTAGTAGCTTTTATTGCTCAAATATTGCTGACTGATCTTTCATATTTTAACAAATTAAAAGTGGTAACACCTGTAATATTCCATTGTATTAACATTCTAATTTTGTTTCATTGTGGGTGGAGATATTTTCATAGTTTCTGTTTTGTAAATTTTGTTTTTTCTTTTTTTAGTCACTTCATCTTGCTGAATTATGCGATAAATTTGTCCAGGGATCTAAAGATTCTTTAATACTACAGCCTGCTTCTTTAGATATTGCCATGATAAAGAAAAAGCCAGATGAAGAGTTGGTAAGTTTTAATTTATAAGTTGAACTTTCAAAAGCTGGTTTGAAACTTTCATATTTTAAAAGAGCATGATGAGGTCAATTTTCGACCCACAAGTTTCGATCAGTTACATAAGTATTTAATACATATTTTTTAAGGCTATCCTTTTTCTACAGTGTTTGACTTCCTTTCATTGTTTTGTAAATACATACTTAATAATTTAATATGGTGAATTTGAATTTATGTAATACTTGTTAGGAGATAGTTTCTGTAATATATTATTTTTTTATAAAAATAAGCAATAAACTCAATTGTAATGAACATTACATAAGTAGATGTTAACCTTTTCGCGACGGCGCACCTTTGTTTAAGACGCTCGTGCGGGACGGAAGAGAATCGAAGGCAGTCACCGTACAGGACGGAGGTTTTGCATCGCTAAGCCTAATTTTATAACAAAAATCAGAAAAACAAAAGTTTCGCTTCTAGCATTGTAATTTTTGGTATCATATTAGATTATTACTTGAGCTTTTATATATGTTAAAATTAGCCCTTAAAGCATTTTTTCTTTTATTTTACATAAAAATATACTTAAAAAATTGATTATCTTCTAAAATAATTTTCGGAAGGGATATTCAAATTATTCCAAAGTTTTAATTGATAAAATCCATCAATAAAGTTTAAAATTAATAAAAAGAACACAATAAAGACTATTTACAGTAAGAAGTAACAAAATTTAAAATGAAAACGAGTGTGTAAATCTCGAAGCAGAAGTATCACTTTGTAACTCTTAGAAAAAGTATCACTTTCTAACTCTTTAGAAAGTGAATCACTATTCTCATTTGCATTAGTTAATGGTTTACTAACCATACGAGGGTATTCTTCCTCTGATAAATAGCGCCTTCCGGCCATAATAGACTGGAAGTGAGGCTTTCCTAAATAAAAAAGAAGGAACGGAAATATATCTGAAGGCAATGCAAAATGTAAAAAAACTCCGCACAGTAACCCTAAAAGACCGTACATAGTAGAGGGAAAAAATAGAATAAAAAAAAGGATTGGATATAAATCAGATACGAGCATGTTTTCATTAGCACGCAGCGATTTAAAGAGCCTTCCTCTGTTTACTCTTTCCCTCCGCCTCCACCCTCAAACAGCTGATGAGTAAAATACCAAAGTCAAGCAGAATATATCAAACTCAAGGTCGGGAACCTAAAACTGTGTTCATTTCAAAAGTAATGGACAGGATGCCATCTAGTGGCCTTCAGAAAAATGTTCTACCTTAAAATGCATATACGCATAACCCTTCCTCTGAATGCAATCTTTACTGATGCGTGGATGGGACGCCCGGCTGTAAGAGATGTTGTTAGGGAATGCGTATATGGGACGCCCGTCCTGAAAGGGTTAAAAATAAGAATATAACAGCATTACTCTTCATTTTGCTTTTTTTTTAAACAACTGCTTATTTCATGTGCTTTTAAACACTTTTGATACATAGCGAAAATCGCTATTTGAGTATATTAGGTTTCTCATATTGTAATCTCTGTGGCAGTTTTTTGTTCTATTTCTTGGCCAGAGAAATATCTCTCTTGCATTTACTTAAAATTTCCCCCTTTTTTATTTTCTTTTTATCCAAATTTCACTTTAATGGAAACTGCAAGCCAATGTGATCATATATATATTTCTTAAATAAGCATGCCCTTATAAAGTCAGGGAAAGTAGGTTATTTGTCTTGCTGGAAAGGCTGTGACCATTAAGACCATTAATGGTCATATGTACTGTAAACTGTTATTTGTAAATGATAATTTTAGACTTGAATTTTATCACTGAGCATATTTATCTCGGGGAAGAGAGATATAACTGCTCTCGTTATGTATTTCTCTTCAGTGTCATGTGCTACACGGTATTTATTCAGCAACTGATTTGCTACTTCTGAGTAAAAAATATTAATATGTGTATGAGCAGTTGATGGTCTTTAAAGTGATCAGATTTTCTGAAGTCTGTTTAGAACAAGAGGGCAAGCAGTTATTATTTCAGGCAATTGTCATAAAAATAAATATTTCTCTGCCATTTGGTTGAATTCTCATAGTACCAGAATTTTAAATTTCATGATGATTACAAATTTGAGAAAGTTAGCATTAAGTTTGATTTTTTTTTCAGCTGTGGACATATATTATTGAAATATATGCACTGTTACTGCATTTAGTCCTAATTAATACAATGTGATAATTAATGATAGAGATTTGTAGGAAACACAGTTTCTCTAAGAATGGGCAAGCTATTTTTTTTCATAATTTAAAAACGTTTAGCAGAAAAGTAGTCCATATATATATTTTTTAATGTTTAAATCCAAAATCTATGAATATACTGATAAAGCAGACCTTGAGTAAGTATCAGAAATCTAGATTCATTAGTAATATTTTGTTTTCCTCATTGGTAATATTAAATCTAGACTCGTTAGCAATATTTTGTTTTGTTCTGTCATTATCCCTTTTGTTTGGAGTTTTAGTAAGTTTTTTTTTTTTTTTTTTAAATTAGGGTATACATATAAAATCTACGTATTCAGGAGTTCACATCATTGGTGGCATAAAAGATCAGGTATGTATTCTATCTTTTTTTCTTGTATTGCTGTAATCTGCATAAACATCTTACTTTGGTTTTTCTGGAATTTTTATGATATGAATTAAGTGTGCAGAATCTTTTATATATGTACCAGATTGGAATGTAAATCGTGTAGATAAGTAATTCAAGAAATATATTCATTCCAGAGCCCTGCAAAACGATGCAATAAGGTAGAGAAAGGGGATGAAATCGTGCAAGTAAATTATCAAACAGTTGTGAGTAATATTTGAAGCATTTGTACTTTTTTTGTACTGTATAATTTTTTTCCCTTCTCTGTGAGTATTCATTAAAAGAGTGGTGCACAATTTTTGTGTCTTGTAAACGTTTTATGGCATATTTCAATTCTGACAAATCTTGTGGATTTGATGGGTATGCCATAGATTTCAGTTAACCGCAGAACTAGGAGATGGAGTCATCTCGAGTAAATTTGCAGTTTCATGGTAACCGCTATCCCCCAACCTCACTCCATTAGATTTCTGCTTCTGGTGTTATCAAAGGTGTTCACATCAAATTCATGAGATTTGTTAGAATTGAAAGATAACATAAAATGTTAAGTTATAGAGATTCCTCCTGCTCTTTGTTCATTATTGTTGTCAACAATCTTCTGTATGCAATGCCTAGTTGTTCGTGACAGTGGGCCCGTTGAAAATATGTAATTGCGATAAAAGTTTTTTTTCTCTGTCCTCTTTTTGTGTTATTCGTCCCTTACAATGATCTTTTTGCAAATGTTTTATGCCAGCAATGTGTACGAGGTGTGAAAAAAAAATGTCTGGCCAATAAGCATTGTTCTTAGAGAATGAATTCTCCATGGCATTATCATGTTCAAAGTAATCCCCTTCAGCATTCACACAGCTCTGCATTCGGCGCTGCCGTTGCTGGTAATATTTTGTAACAAGGTTTTTAGAAGGCCACTCAGGAGATTCTCCGTTTTTACCTGAACCTCTTCAACTGAGGTAAAATAGCTTTCTTTTAAGGAAGATTTAACTTTAGGAAATAAAAAAATTCACATGGAACCAAATCAGGTGAATAAAGAGGATGCCTCATCACAGTAATGTTTTTGCTGGTCAGAAACTGCTTGACAGATAGGGCTGTGTGAGCAGGTACATTGCCCTGGTGCAAAGCCATCCATCACTCCACAACTGTGGCCCTTTTACCCCTAATTTTTTCACAAAGTCACTTCCATGTAGTTGTGTTGATTAACAGTCTGATCACTGAGAACCCAATCAATCATTACAATTCCAATAATATCAAAGAAGACAATTAACATTGCCATGAATTTTGATTTTTGACATGCGTGTTTTGTCTATTTTCCCTGAAAACTGCTCATGCCATTCAAACACATGGGCACGAGACAAAAGTTTCATCTCCATAAGCCTCAGTTAACATTTGAAACGTTTCCGTGGCTGATTTCTTAAGTTTCACAAGAAACTTGATGTTGATTCTCTGTTCGGTTTTTACATTAGGCATTTTTTCCCCAGCAGAATGCAGTTGCATATGTTCAGTCAATGACGCAGTACTCCCAATTGGTGTGATCGGATAAGTCGAGACTGGCAGCACAGATAAAGGAGGTGTGTGGGATGACATCACCAACACAGTTGTTGCCAGCCCTACTCTATTTTCAAGCTACACACTTAGTCTCGTTTTTTGGTGTCACACCTCGTATATTGCTCAAACTTTATGGTTTTTCAGTGCACTGATCAATTTGTGCATGAAAAAAGTTTCTGTTGTCAATTGAAAATTTCAAAATATTTTCACTGTAACCATAACCATAACCATGAGAGCTAAATTATTTTAAATAATCACAATCTCGAGAACATACCTTCAAATAAGAATATTTGAAATTTCAGTTTAGTTGGTTTTGCGCATAGGCTGTTAGAGCTTCATATATTCAGAAAGATTTTTTATGACCACCATATATATATATATATACTGAATTAAATCTAACATGCTGAACTTTTTGAAAATCAAAATTTTGTTTGCTTACATATAGATGGAATGTAAGCTTACAGATATTCATGGATTATTGGAATTCTGTATATAGTTTTATTGATAATTTTTTTTTTAGATTTTATTTTTAATGTTTTGTAACTGTGTGTTACCAGTTTTTAATTATTTCTAGCTGTAATGTAATTAAATGCTTAACATTTTCTATATTTAATTGTTATTTTTTATAAGCAGCAATAATTAATATAGTAATATTTTTCATTTTATTTTGAAGGAGATGTATCATGCATAATCTAAATCTGTCCTTTTAAAAATTAGTTTTCATCAATTCAAATTTTATATGTAAATAAATTAAATATTACAATTGTTGCTGCCTAGGCTGACATCAAAATTTGCTTAAAGCTTATTAGTAGCTTTGAATTTTTATGTAAATTTTTGTTTTAATGTATGTGCCAATTATGCATAAGCTATATGCGATATATATGCATAAGATATATGCTGTATGTGATATATGTGCATAAGATGTATGCTATATGTGATATCAAAACTGATAAATGTAAACTAGTAGTAAAAATATTTTCATATATTCAGCTGCTCATATAATAGTTTTTAGAGTGAATATGACCAATATTATTCAAACTTTTGTGAACAGAACTCCTTAACAAATTCTACAAAATGAACTCCCTTACAAATGTAATAAACACATCATTTTAGTCGAGTTATTTTACACATCACTTTAGTCGATGTGATTAATTTTGTAATTATAATAAATGTACTTTAAATAAAATGAAATTATATTTTTATGGCATTTGTTTATGCTGTGTTTTTTAAAATGGTTAAAGGTAATGGTAATGGTAAATTCATTCATTGAATTTCGTATATTGAATTATGATAGTTTATCTGATTTCAGCTGGTGTAATCCATCTAATTAAAAACAAACATACATTTACTGATACTTTTATTTAAAAAATAAAAATAGGTTATCAGTGGCATTAATTTGTTTGTAACATTTTTAGATTGGATGGCAACAAAAGAAACTTGTGACTGCTATGACTGAACATTATACTGAGCTACATTTAACATTAAAAAAGAGACCTCGTCACATAAATTTATTAGGAGAGGTATGCATATCCCCTTTGTTGTGTAATTTAAGCAACATTTACTTTTCTGGATGAAACTATTTAAAAGGCTGTTTAATACATTATACCATTCAGTAATTCCTTGCTCTTTTCTAAGTCAAATTTTCTTGCTCCTTATCTAAGTCGTTTTTTCAGGATTTAAAAATATTCTTTTATTTCTCTTACCAGGTCATGATTCTCAGACCATATCGTATTCCTTCAAAGAAAACGGCTAATAAATGCCATAAGTGGTCTGATGATAACCATGTTAGAGGCCAAGATACTTGTTCTACATCTAATGAAAGTGAATGTATTAGGTATGTTTAATACTATAAGTTGATTTTGAAAGCTTCA
Source organism: Stegodyphus dumicola (assembly GCF_044657685.1). NCBI lineage: Eukaryota > Metazoa > Arthropoda > Arachnida > Araneae > Eresidae > Stegodyphus > Stegodyphus dumicola. Next base: position 155,019,459 of record NC_140780.1, on the reverse strand, counting down.
TGAAACTCCATCATTTTAATTATTTTAAATCTGCATATTTAAACCTTATTAATCACTGATTAATCTATTGAGTTGAACTTAAAAGTGCAAAATTCTTTCAGTTTTCATATTTACGGTCTTTTCTTTGTTTCATAGTCTTTTTAATTTTTTGAAAGAATGTTTGATACAAGGTAATAAATGCTCTTCACTGTATATATTGAAATATGCTTCTAAACAAATAGCTATGAATAACTTTTTAAAACTGATTTCAAATTTTGTGTTTTGAATTTGAGTAATATACCATATATACCCGCATGCATATAAGTCGAGATATTTTGGACAAAAAAAGACTTCAAAGTGGGGGGGGGGGCGGGTCGGCTTATACGCGGGACTATAAAAAATTAAAAGAATCGGAAGTTCAAAAATTTCTTTATATAATGCAGTTGTTTTCTTCCCACTCTCAAATTGGACGACTTATCAAATAAGTCACTTACTTGAAGTAATTTCATGACTTAAATTATGTGACGAACTAATCACAGAGTTTCATACTTTAACTAGAGTAAGTTTTGATTAAACCAAAGAATTTTCGTCCCCCGAACAATCGATCAATATCAAGCAATAAAAAAGTTTTGCCAACACGCCAAGAAAAGAGAAATGCAGATAGTTTTTACGTACGTATAAGTCTTTATAATAGTTATTGTTCATTCATGAAATACTTTTGTTAACAGGCGGACACGTCAAAATTTCAAAAAATAGTCCACGCAATAACTGAACAGTTTTGAATATTTCTTTTAACTTTTAAAAAGGGAAAATGCAGACTGTTTGTCTGACGGCAGTAAGCTTCGTCCGTTGATCATTTTTAAAAAACTTTACTGAAAAACGTTGTGTTTCCATCAGGTGTGCTGGTTCGCGCCCATGAAAAGGGATGGATGGATGCTGACGTAACAGTCGATTGGCTTAAAAATGTGTGGGATAGAAGACCGGGAGCAGCTTTCAAAAAACCTTCTCTTTTAGTATACGATTCTTTTCGTGGACACTTTTCTGAAGAACTGACAAAAGTGACAAAACACCTAAAAACGACTGTGGCCGTAATTCCGGGAGGATTGACATCCGTCATTCAACCCCTAGATGTCTGCCTCAATCAGCCCTTCAAAGTAAATGTTAGAAAATATTGGGCAGAGTGGATTAAAATCATTTAAAAAATGTTGTATTAGCAACGAACTAGACGTCACGGAAGATGATGCTGTTTTTGAAAGGTGAAAATGACAACGAAGGCTCTAGTAGTGATTGTAATAATACAGAGTTCGAGACTGAAAATATGTATGACGAGCCAATGACGACAGAAGAGTTCTATGAAATGTTTGGCGAATCTGACGTTGAAGGATTTTGTTTATTTACCAAGGTATTTTTTATCGTATATTTACTTTTTTTCTCAGATGATTTTGAATAAATGTAGTACTTAAAAAATATTTTTCGAAGTTTCTCCATCGATTTCGGAAGTGGGTCGACTTATACGTGGGTTTCTTACTTTCTACGAATTTTTTATGTCGAAGTGGGGTGGGGGTGGGGGGTCGACACGCCGTATCGACTTATACGCGGGTATATACGGTAATATTTAGGACTTTCCTCCTCTGTTTAGTTGCAGTTATGGTTTATTATGTTTCAAAACACATTCATACTTTTAAATGTGGTAGAGAACTGCGATATGAATCATGTGCATTCAGGAAAGCATGATTGGGTATGCCACCTACGGCATAAGAGACACTATAAAATTACAATATTGAAAGCAGTGTGTAAAGAGCTCTATTGGGTGAAACAAAATTTAAACAACTTGTAGCCAAATGATGTGGTTTCACAAGAGGTATTTAAAGTTCTGACTATTTGCAGTGACACACACCATACTAATGCCATATTATTGCCAAACATTTTCAAAGATACTTAGAATTTGACAGATGTTAGCACTAGCAGTGGCAATAATTGCCATGATGTCAGAAGCAGTGGCTGTTTCATATACAATGGCTATGAAGATCCCCACAAAAAGAAATCAGTGCTGACTAAATCACATGGTGGTCAAATGATGGTTCCACCATACCCAATTCCTTTGATACCAAAAGGTCTGGTTCAAGTACTCATGTTCATGAATGGCATAATGGGCTGGGAGCAACAGTTGATGATGCATGTTCATGGAAACATCTTTTAATGAATCAAGCAAGAAATTTCTCCAGAAAAATCTGATAATTCTGAATATCCAATTGGAATAATAACATGTATGGGCAGACTGAGCAAACATCCGTGGTACCTGCTTACATATTAAGGGCAAACCAATGTTTCGCATCTAGTGAGTCTTTTGAGTGCGGATCCTCTTAGTCCCATATGCACATTTTTGTGGGTGTTGAAAACTTCTTCAAAGGATATTTCATCATTAAACAAAACAAAATTTTGTAATTCCTGCTCACCTGCCCTTTGCTGATGAAACCACTGCACAGATGTCGCATGTTGTGAATAATTTTTTTATCTAATGAATGTGAGGCTGTGGTATACAAAATGCACTATATGCAGGCATCAGATGTTTGAATCGCAGCAGCAACCATATGTGTATTTTTGCCTTGATTATTATCTGCAACATTCAACATGAAAGTGGATTATCTGGTCCGCACCTCTTAAGCAGAGGTATCACCAGAGCCATAGGCTAAGAAAATTTTCACTTTTAAAGCAAAAGCTCAAAGAATTAATAATGCCAATAAAGTAAATTTAGAAAACCTAGTATGAATTTTGAGGTCTTCTGACTAGATGTGTTGGCCTCGCCAACTTCTTTATTAAAAATTACATTACAGTATATTTAATAAGAATACAATGATATGAATTTGAACAATAATAATATTATTAAGTACAATCGAATATAAGCAATAATTGAACGTTACAAAAACATAATTGGTATAGTAGATACAATAGATATAAGTACAGAGAAGATTCATAGGAAGATACAATTTATAAGTACAATTCGGATTCATTATGATAAATATATTCCATAAAGTTTGCTAACAAAGAACAACACTTATCGTTCTTTATTAATCGTTTTAAAGTTTCTAAAGTCACAACTTGATTGAAGATTTCTCGTCGTTTTGTAGATACACTGGGGCATTCAATTATCATGTGGAGTGCGTCTGCAGATTCTTGTCCACATTGACACTTGCATGTCGTATCTTTGAGCTTGACTCTTTTTATATAAATCGGAAAGGCTCCATGATTCGTAATAATTTGATTTAGGAAGAAATCACTTCGGTGGCGTTTTTCCGATATGTTTGGTAAGAGCATCAAAGTATGACGTCCGGTTTCCTCATTATTCCAGTTTCTTTGCCATATATTGGAAACTTTAATCTTAGTCATCTTAATGATGTAGCTCATGGGAATCTTGCATTCTAGGTGCGTGTTTGAGTATATCCCTTGTTTGGCTAATTCATCAGCCTTTTCATTGCCGATAGAGCCTTGGTGTCCTCGAATCCAATGAAGTTTTGCTTTTGTATATGCTAGTAATTTCTTTATTGCAATAATATTCTGATTACAAATATCATACTTGTTTATAGATTTTAAAACGGCCTGACTATCCGAGTATATATGCACAGGTCCGTAGTGTGATTTTAACCATAACAATGCCGATTTTAGGGCCTGAGTTTCGGCTTGGTACACTGTGCAAGTCGTATCTAATTGAAACATGAATTGTTCTTGGCAATCGCCATTAGGAGGATTAAAGGAGCAAAAGCCTGCTCCAGTACCATCTTCATTCTTTGATCCATCTGTGTAAATTTCTAATCCTTGATTAGTGGGAGGCTTATTGTCCCAACCGAAGATTTGGATATGAGCAGGGTGAGAATGCCATTTATTGACTGGGAATTCTATTTGTTCCCTTGAAAACTCTAAGTCATCAAAGTTGAAGTCAGTCCATCCTCGTTTTGATCGTTGGATAATGCTTTCCATGTCCAGAAGAGCTGCAGTGGAAGTAGTCTTATAACATTTTGTCATTGCTAGAAGGGCAATGCGTTGAATAGCGTTTGCTTTATTTCTCATTTTTACCATGGGTGGATACCACCATGCTGGACACGCATATGTTATGGTACGTTCTATTGCTCGTTTATAGAGTTCTTTCAGAACGGGTTTGGGCAGTCCAGGTAATCTCAACAGATTATTCATTATTTTGCAGACTTTGGATTTGATATAGTCTAAATGTGGAAGCCAAGTAAGACATTCATCTATAACTATTCCAGGATATTGAATAGATTTTTGTCTCTTTATTGTGTAATCATTCATCTTTATTGTCAGTGCTGAATATGCTGCACCGCGTTTTTTGATTGCTATAAACATGGACTTTGACTTTTCGGGCGAAAATTGAAGTTTACACTGGAGTGCCCATTCTGATAATTTCTGTAGCGCATAGAAAACTTCAGCTATAATTTCTTTTGGTATATTATCCATTCCAGGTGCTTTGCCTGGATTTAGGGATTTGATAGCGTGCTCCACTTCTTGTACCGTGAAAGGTACGTCATTCATAGAGTTATATTGATTCTTCAGGTTATCGCGTATTTGTTTATGAAACTCTGTGTCTTCGTTTATTGTATCTTTAGGAAAGTGATAATCCATTAATAAATGGATAGTTTCTTCTATTGTTGAAGTCTTAGTCTGATCAGGTTTGAGTAACGCTTTTAGTTGAAAAGGAGATTGCATGTTCCCTTTAGCTATATCATAATATACCCCAAAGGGAGTACTGGGACTTAGTCGCTCCAGATATCTCCTCCAAGTCATTCTTTTGGCTTGCATGAGCTTTCTTTTATAAAGAGTGAGATCTTTTTTGTAAGCTTGTTTGTAGTGAGCCCTCAGCTCGTCATCATGAATGCATTTTTGGTATCGCTTTCGTAAAGTGAGAACTCGTTTTCTTAATATTGAGAGTTCTGGAGTCCACCAGGGAACTCCTTTATGTTGAGTTCGGACGTGTTTTCCGTTGGCTTGGATTGCCAAGTCACAGTATTCTTGTATTTTCTGTGTCCAATTGAGGATAAGTTGATTAAGATCAACCCTATCTTTAAGTAATTGAGGTTCCATAGAACCAAAAAAGTGTCCAAATTTTGCCTTGAGTAAAAGCCAATCCATTTGTGTTAATTTATATTTAACTCTTGGATTATGACTATAATTTTGAAACATAATTTCAAAATATATGTAACAGTGATCACTTAAAGTGATACTGTCCAAAACTTTCCAATTGTGGATAAAGGGCATGGAAGAGACTGATCTAGAGGCAGTAATATCATTCCAGCTTTTTCCCCTTGAACAGTTGTAGGTAGGGGGACCGTCCGGATCATTTTCTATGACAAGTCGTTGGGTTGTCAAGAATTCTCTGAGTGTGCATCCTCTGGGATCCTCAAATGGGGAGCCCCAGAGCTCGCTCTTCGCATTTAAGTCACCAAGAATTAGGAGATCATGACGATCATCGAAATTACGTTCCACTAAGTTGAGTAAAGTTATTAAGTCTGTTAAGTCCGTAATAGGCTGACTATAACAGTTAAAAATAATCATTGTCCTTTGTTCAATCTTCAGAGTAATGATAATTAAGGTTGAAGATGCATAGGTGTTTAGAACCGTAATAACCACCACTGTTGCCGTTTTGGGATGTTCATTTATAGAATAGATGACTTTAGTTTGAGTCGGATTACCGACCGGCTTATCAGTTATGCAATACGGTTCCTGAACAAAAATAAGATCATATTCAAAGATACAAGACTTAAGTTGTGCTGTTGCTACGTGTGACCTCGCAAGGTTGATCTGCAACGCTTTAATATTTTGTACAAGATCACTAGCCATAATTAATTTTCTTTCGAAGATCTTCAATCTCTAGCAATCGGCTAGGACAATCTTTTGAAAAATTGAAATGCTGCTCATTTAATTGCTTGTCTCTATTCGCATTTCTTTCTGCACAATTAATGCATCTTTGGTAATTACTTTCACAGTTTTTGTAGGAATGTCCCACTTCTCCACAATGTCCGCATGCCTCCTCTGTTTGGCATTGTTTAGAAATGTGTCGATATTGACAGCATTTAAAGCACTGGGTTGGTCTTAGGTATTCTCTTAGATTAAATCTTTCCCAGTTGATACACAATTTACGTAGTTTTGTTAGATGTTTGAACACCTCTGGTGAGGTTTCACAAATCCAATGATTTCCATTTTTGTGTTTAATAGAGAACTTGACCATGAAGCCATCACCATCGATGCCTTTGTTTTGAGCTAATATTGCTTCCTTGAACTCTTCTTTAGTCAGATCTTTAGGAACATCATACACTATGATTTTGGGAAGCCTTCGTGTAGGACGAACAATTTGTAAGTCCTTTTTAAGTTCTGGTAAAGTATTGATCTCGTTTTCTAAAGTTTCCAAATCTTCTGCCTTGTTAGTCTCGATTAAGAGACTGCCTTTTGCCACATTTTTTAATCTTTTAACTCCGATATGGAGCTTTGTTGGATCAATAGTTTTTAGAAGTTTCTTTCTAATGTTATCGGGTTTATCCCCTTCATTTGCGGGGTATGGAATAGTGACATGTTGTTTTTCAGGTCGTCTCCGTGTTTTTGATCGATCTCTAGCTGGACGCTTAAGTACGTCCGCGTAAGAGTCTTTAGTAGCTGTAGTTTGTTGGTGGATTTGTCCTTCCAAGTGTGCCATCTCGACACACTGTTCTGTTAGGAAATTAAACATCAATTGAAATTGATGTCGAATGTCAGCTGCTACTAATTTATTTACGCCAGAGGCTTTGTTTGTTAGAATTGTCTCTAAGTTGGCAATGTATGCCTGTCCCTCCTTTAGAATGTCCTTAGAGCTCATTTTTGAGCAATGTACTGTTATTTAGTCTCTTAACGTAAGTGTTGTACACTAGGTCTGTAGACCGACCTGGTACCCTGGGGTTCACACCAAGTCAGTAAGTAGTAGGCACTTTTTGCTCAGGCTTTCGACCCTCCCTGGAGAGGGAGCCCCCTGACCATACCAAGGTACCCGAGCACTGGGAAAGCACAAATTAGAAACTGAATAAATAAAATTCAAAATAATATCAGAATCGCACGATAAAATCGCATACAAGTCATATTTCCAAATCGTTTTCCCCGGGGGTCTGCAACATTCAACACTTTTCTTCCATAATAAGAGTTCAAATCAGTTATGGCCACCTGGTATGCCTCGTCGTAATCCTGTAGGATCAGTGATACAAATATGCAAACAATTCTTGCTATGGTGCACATCTCGTAAGTTGCTTTTCCTGATACATTCCTGCTGCAATTTGTCCATTGATTTATCAAATGAACCCATGATAAATCAACATTAAAAAAGCTGCATGTTTTCCATTTGATATTACAAATTTTAATGAGGAAGCCCAGGCTTGGAATGCTGGCACATAGCACCACCTATTTGTTTTCAATCTTAATTTTTGTATGTGAATATGGTTTCCCCTTAATGTTTGTATGCGGAGTTTTGAAAGTCATACTATAGCTTCTGTTTAAGTTTATGTTAATACAGTAGTGCAGTTAAAGACTTTTTTACTGTACACCTATCCCTCGATTTACATGGAAGTTTAGGCCAATTTAGTTTGGGCTTTATAGTTTGGGCCAATTTAGTGATCTGAGAATATTCATGCTCTAATGGCTATCTATCATTCTCATCTTGAACAGCATCCACCCATATTGCTTTCCAGCATGTGTTGAGCATTGATTGTTTAATCTGAGTATATGTCAGTGCAACATGCTTAACACATTCTAAGATTGTAAATTTTTTCCAAGTATCCATAAGAGTAAGAGATTCATCATTCTCCATTTGTTCTAAAATATACTTAAAGGTTTGATTGGTATTCAATGCCTTAAAAGTCAAAATTATGACTGTAATAAGGAAGCTGTATTCTTTGGTAAAAAGACAACTTTTACATTTTCGTGTTGTAAATCTTGAGGATGACCAGGTGCATTATCAATTAACAGAAGATCCTTAAAAGGCAATCCCTTTTTACTTAAATAATTTTTGATATCTGGGACAAGCACATTATGAAACCATTCATTGAAAGCTATGGCAGTGACCCATGCTTTCTTATTAGCCATCAAATAAACGGGAAGGTTATTGATGTTCCTTCCTTTAAATGAGCAGGGTGTTTTTGATGAAGTGCCTGAAGATGATGGTTTTCGCCTGAAGTGTTGCAACCGAAAAGAATTGTTATACAACTTTTCGATACCTTATGACCACTAGCTGAATTGCAAGCTTTAGCTAAATAGGTTCTTTCAGGCATTTTTTTTTTTTCCCAGAACAACCTGGACTCGTCAGCATTGAAGATCTGATCAGAAGTGTAGGAGTTGGCGGCAATAATTTCAGCAAATTTTGCTGAATATTGTTATGCTGCATCCGAATCAGCAGATGCACTCTCTCCTTTCAATCGTGGATTATGTAAAGAATGTCTTTGTTTAAATCACTCAAACCAACCCTGACTTGCAGAAAGACACTTTTTTTTCATCTGAGGAAGTCGACGGTGACTGAATCTTAAGTGAAATCTTTAAAGCCTATAATAGCATTAGTATCAATTGGAATCTATTTTTGATTTTGGTTTCTATCCATATCACTAATGCCTTTTCTATATTTTCCATTGTATCATCTCTTACGTATGAAACTGTAAGAGTTGCTACAAGTTCCAGCTACTACACTTTTTCTAATAGAGACTTCATTTTTTCTAATTGTCTTTATTGTGGCTTCATTCATGAAGTAAAATTTAGCAACATCTGTTACTCTTCTCTATTACGTAGGCGATCTAATATTTGAATGTTTATTTCTAAAGAAATAACTTCTTTTTATTTGATTTTTTTCAAATCTTTTGGCTTTATAAAACCTTAAAAAATTATGTAAATTATAAAAATGCCACAAAAAATATAAATGTTGAAAAACTTACCAGTAAACATTCAAATATGTAGATAAAAATGATGTAAGCTCTTCTGCTAAAATACTGATACGGCACTAGTTCTCATGAACCAAATAGCTTTACTGTTGTGAAAATACATATATATACTACGGGGATTCCCCATCTTTGTTGTTGCCACCAGTGTTACCAGAGGAATGAGATTAAAAAATGACTTCAGATATATGTATTTGCATATATACAGCCGAATATACATTTTTACCAAGTTTTTGAAATCTGTGAATTTTTAAACTGTGTAAAACTGAAATCGTGTAAAACGAGTACCGTATAAATCGAGGGATAGGTATAGTAAGCACTTTTTTACCTTTTTCTTTCACCTTGCTCTATCTAGTAGTGATACACAGTTGTCTCTTGTATTATGCAGGATAGGCTTCAGCATAAAGCAAGTTTGCAAATTTACAATCTGTAATTTTTGCTATCCTCTAAAGTCTTGGGTCCACCAGTTTTACTGATGACCTAACAATTAGATTAACGCTTATTTTTCATGATACATACAGTTTTTGTAATGTATTCATGCCATAAAACAAGCTAGAAAAAAGAAAAGCATTTAATAAGATCAGCAAAAATGAAAGATCTTAAACCTGTCACATTTGTATTTTCATATAGGGTGAAAACACTAAGCTGTTATGTGTATCAAAAATTTGAAAAAAAAAAAAAAAGTTATGCAGGGAAAAGGAATATTTATTTACCGATTGAAAAATTTGATAAAAAGCTCAGCAGTAATATGATTGCTACACATTTTATACATTCGTAATATACCTTTAATTTTTTTTTTATTTGTAAGCTGTATAATTTGTCTTCTACCCTTCCAAATTGCTCCAGATCTCTCCCAAATTTTTCTAATATGTTTATTGACTAAAACTCCAGATATAAGGAGACTTACCAATTCAAACCTGCATAATTCAAGGATCATTGTAATTTGTTATACTAAATTTGGTTTTTATGAAGAATTATCTTTTTTTAGAGATGATTTTAATGATGATGAAGATGATTCAGCATTTTTACCAGCTTCTGTAAATCATCTTATTTTGGCTAAAGAAGCTTCTTCCCACCATCGATTATTTCCTGGCACAACACCATTTGCTGTACAGAGGAGAGCTACTGTGAGTGGTGCATCTCCTACTATATTGAAACCACCTGTAAATATAGAAGATTTAGTAAATGGTGTGCCTCGTATGAAAGGAAATGACAACTTTGGACGCAGTATATCTCATGATCCTTCATGTCCTAAATTAAATACTGAAGATGTCTTAAAAAATCCAAAATCAAGTAGTCATCATGAAGAAGAAAACAAGGAATTAGTTCTTGATTCTGATAAATCTTCTGAAATATTAGATGATAAACCTGCAGCAAATACAAAATCACTGTCAAATACACTGTCAAGTCCACTTGATTCCACTTGCGGAGAAATTTGTAAAAGAGATCGAAGTCCTGTTCCTCTTATGGATGCTTTACCTGTTCAAGAAGAAGGAACCGTTCTGGAAAACAAGAGCTTGAGTAAAGAAGTAGATTCCTTTGTCACGGAAACTAAGTTTCCTAGCTCGTGTGTTAAAAATGTCAGAAACTGTGCTGTAGCTTCAGCAAAAGCTGACGAAAACAGTCATTCATCAGGTAATTATGATGCATTATGATTAACTAAATTACAATTTTTTAAAAGTTGGATTTTAAATTAAAGTAACTAATTTTAAACTCTGATTGAAGTACTAATTAAAAAAGAGCCAATTTTGTGAGTGTAAATAAAGAGAAGGCCAAAACTTAAATTGTTTTCTATTTTTAATTTTAGAAATAATTTTAATGTTTTTAAAATTAGAAAACTCTTATAGAGGAACTGTTGTCAACTCGTGTTCTTTATCTAGAAAATAGTAAATAATTGAATAAAATAATAATAATAGTAAATGACATTTCTAATTTTCGGGATGAGCAAAATTATATTTCTTTATTTCAATTGCTGTTAAACTATTCTAGATTTTTTAAGGTATTTTAATGTTGTAATTTGTTTTCCATTTAAAAACTGAAAATTTGCATTTCTTTGTGGGAGGCTAAGAGAGGGAGCTTTGGAGATAGTTTCTTTTTTATATCATTTTGTTCTTCAGAAGAACTGCACATCTATGTTGTGTCATTTTTTGTTGCACAATTATTCTCCTGTGGAAAGTTTCTGGAACAACATTTGTTTATCTTGTATTAATTTTTACTGGATTTTGTTATAGAGTTACCAGGTTTAATAAAAAATGAAATAGGAAATAGTTCATTATTTCCAGCCAAATGACATTTTGCCAAAAAATCATGAGTATTTGAAATCTCAGGTAATGCAAGCATTCATGATGCATGATACATACCTGTAAAATTAACAGACAAATTAAAAGACCAAATAATAAAGTAAAAACGTGAAAGAATAAATGTGTGTTTAGAAAGAGTGACATCTCTTTTAAATCCAGTTTAACCTGGTTCTTTTATTGTTTATCTATCTAAACGGCAGAGTCATTTTTCTTGTACTGAGAAGACGTATAAAAAATTGCTTATACAAAAAAATTTGCTTTTAGATGAAATGTTATAACATTAAATTTTGTTACAAATTAGGTAAATCTGCTACCGAAACATTAGAGGTGATTTCAACAGTATATGATGATGCATTATTATCAAGAACACAAGTGTATGCATAGTACAACTGCTTTAAAGGTGGGCAAAAAAGCATTGAAAATGAGCTATAGTGTGCCGTTCTATTTTAAATAATGAAGAAAATGTAGATAAAAATCTTTCTTTGATAAAAACTGATAGACATGTAAGCAACTTTCAGACATGCTTGGGATAAGCAAAGAAAGCTGTATGTTAATTTTAATTGAAAATCTGAAAATGAGGAAACTTTGCTCAATTTGTGCTGTGTATTTTGACAGCATAAAGAAGACAGAAAAGCATGCTCAAAAGCTTTGCTGACTGCTGTGGCACAGAACAACAGTTTTTTAGTTTATCTTAGTGGGAGATGAAACATGGTGTCTACAATACAACCTAAAAATAGAAAGACAAAATGCAGAATGGAAAGGATCATCTCCCATATGAAAAAAAGCACACTTGTTGAAACAAAGACTAAAATAATGCTGATTGCATTTTTTTTTATTACAAAGAATTTAGCATGAATTTGCCCCTAAAAATCAATTAATTAATCAGTATTTTGAAAGAAAGTGCTTTTTCAATTGTAAAACAGGCTAAGGTGACTTCGTAAGAAACTTTCTGATTGTGGAGAATGGTTTCTTTTACACAGTAATGCTACTCTGCATACAGCATTGTCTGTACAGCAAAATCTTGCTAAGCATTCAAGTATAGTGATAAATCACCCGCTATATTCCCCCGACTTATTGCCAACTAATTTTTTCCTTTTTTGAAGCTTAAGATAGCCATGAAAGGACAGTACTTTGAAAATATATTGGCTGTTAAATAAAAAGTTACATGTTAGGTGAACTTTCAGCTCCAGTGTCTATAAACAGTGTTTTGATGACCTGAAGATAAGTTGGAAAAATTGTGTAGACTCTTGTCATTATCAGTATCTTTTTTTTTTTTTATTTATGAGAAATTTTACGGTTACTTTATGGGCAAAACTTGTGTGTTGGAAATACAGTGTTGCTAATGCTGACAAAGTGTTAAAAGTGGAAATTAGTTTGAGGAAAGTTGCTTCATACTTATTTAGCTGCATTCAAGTGAATGTAGTAACATGCTTGGGGGATAACCATATTTGATGTGATTCCAAGCAATACCCACTGCAGATTAAAAAACATTTTAAATTAATCTGTATATGTTGTAAATATATTTCATTACCAAAAGGGCTGGATAGAGTTTTGGTAGTGTAGTGACAGATATCGTCTAATAACAGAAGATTGCTGATTAATTTCCCATTTAATGTGTATTGCAAACTGTAGTAGCTTGTGATAACAGTTAGCTCATTAGACCAATTGAGAACATATACATTGCTTTTAAAAGTGCATATCCAAAAATTGCATACATATATATATATATATATATTAAATAATCAATATATGTATATATATTGATTATATCATATATATACATATAAATTTTAACAAACATGTATATAAGTAAAAAAGCAAATTTAAAGTTAAAATAATGTGCATACATATAAATGCATATCCAAAAATTGCATACATATATATATATATTAAATAATCAATATATGTATATATATTGATTATATCATATATATACATATAAATTTTAACAAACATGTATATAAGTAAAAAAGCAAATTTAAAGTTAAAATAATGTGCATACATATAAAAGATTTAATTTTCGAACTTATCTACAATATCATTTAAATTCAGATAGCATAAGTAAATCAAGTGCAAAACTAAAACATGAAAATAAATTCACCAATTTAGCAAATTAAAATTAATCTAAAAATTTTTTTAAAAATGCATAAGTGAATGACTGTTGAGCAGGCAGGAGACAGACTTATCGAGGGAAGTTGCCTCCAAACCTAACTCTTCAATCATTCAATTCGTGTTTTGTCATTCATGCAAGCAAGGGTAAAAGTCAAAACCAAAAGTAGTGAAGAATGTCCAAAAAGAAATACCAACTGAGTGGTACCTTGAGTAATTAGCAATTAAAAATTAAAGGTCTAAAGGAAAATACCAATAATGAAATATTTTGAGAAATAAGCAATGTAAAGTTTAGTATTAAATTAAACCTTTTTAAAAAATAAAAAATTTTCCAGAAAAATTAAATTAATTTAGAAACCAATGCATTTTAGAAACCCTTGTCTACAGAAACCTCCCCAACACGAATATGCATATTAATCAAAAAGAAACTAAAAAAAGAACTAGACAAATTAATATAAACCAATAAGAAACTAAAAAGAACTAATTCATAATTTATAAAAAACAAATATATACTTAAAAAATATAATTACATATCTAGAAAATACTTAAATACTACATAAAAAATACTTAAAAGCAAGTAAATTTTTGACATTTTATGTCTTAAAAAATTCCCCAAATTTTTTCAAGTAAAATTTAAATTTTGAAAAGAAATCCTTAAATTTTTTTTTTTTTTCAATTTAAAGAAAGAAAAAGTAAGTTAAAAAAAAAATTCCCAGAAATGTCCTAGAAATTTCCCAAAAATTCCTAAGAAATGTTTATTAAAAGCTAAATTTAAAGAAAGAAAATATTGAAAGTTTTAATAAACTTGATTCCAACTGGTATATCAAAACTTTACTAAATACTGGCTAAAGTATGGTTATTCAATTTATTCTTTTGAAACAATATGTATACATATATTAAATAATGAATATATTTAATATGTGTATATATATTGTTTCATATATATGTATATTTGCATATATATGTATATATTAAATAATGAATATATTTTAGACCAATTACAATTTTCTAATTCTGCTGTGGACAAGCAAAATTGCTTGTTTTGGGAAGGTGCAGACGTTCAGTTCTCTGGTCGCCGCCCAAGTGCGCATGACATATCTAATGAAATTGCTGGAAGTAAGCTTACAGACATCAATCCTATGTTCTTAAGAAAATTTTCGAAGATTGACACTTCTCCATTATGTCATGTAAGTCAGCTGAATTTGATTGCTTTATTAAAATATACTTTTCATGTATATTTATTAACACTAATTTCAAAGTATATTTTTATTATGATGCATTAGTTGTATTAAGTGATTTTTTGCTAAATTTTGGATTATTTATTTCACAGGGAAGTACTGATATGAAAGGAAATTCTAACAATGAAAGCGCTGAGATGAGCAGGTATTGAAATTTTAAACATTCAGTCTTGGAAAATCTTGTATATTGCAGTGTGTTCATGCTGAGAAATTTTATCAAGATACAGAGAATTAAGCATATTAATGCTTTAAATTTTGAATAAAGGTCATTTATGTTATGAGTTTTTCATCTGCTATCTTGTGAAATAACTGCGGGCCAATTTTCCTTTTGGTCAAATGCGGAATGGATCAAATCATTAAATATCATTATTTCTTCCAAGTGTTAGTTCCTGACAGGTGTGCAGGCTGCATGAGGTTTTCATGGTTCTTCTCATGTCATTGAGAATGGAAGCTAATTTCTGTTAAAAAGATCTCAAAACCATCCTTCTTAAGGCAGATTGCCATTGTGTGCTCTATCATAACTGAATAACCAGCCAACCATAAAAGTTTTGCAGTAGTACATATTTACATTACTTTCATATGAAATTAGTTTGAAAAAACAGTCAAATTAGTTAGTGTCAGATACACACATTCATAATAATTTTCAAAGTCATGAAATTGCTTTTGCTACTTACTGTGTGTGTATTTTCACATATTCTCGGTGATAATATTTTGGCACTAAGAATGTTTTTGCTGGCAATTATATCCAGGGACATCTTGATAACCTTATCTACTGTTGTATTGAATACTTTTTCTGACAGTCAGCAAATATTATTGTTGTGTTGAGTAGGTTATCCCTTCTGTTTCCATTAAAATTTTTGCATTTCTGTTTTGAACTATTTAAAAAAAAATACGTTTTCTATGACAAGAGCAATCAATAATACATTGCTCAGGTTGTCTAGCATGGTTTTCCAGTTTTGTACCACTACATGCAACAGCAAAAATATAAATTCTATGGTAATTTTTTATTGTTTTTATTTTGTATAGCATGTAATTCTTTGAAGTAAGTTTGAGTTTTCTGAATTATGTGTTTGATTTTTTGTTGTTGCTTATTTTCACCTCTGATACTTTTGATGTTTTGTGTCCTAGTGGTGTATCTTAACCCTTTAACTGTCAAGTTATTTTGATGATTTGGATACATAAATTGTCAATTCTTTTATTGCAAAAATCAAATATTTAGTACAAAATAAAATATACTTGGTCATTAAAAATTGATATTTTGAATTACATGCATAAAAATTTTAAGGTCTTGTAGCCACTGTATAATTCGCTTGAAGGGCCTGCCACTTAGCATGGCAGTGGTAAAATTTTGTTCTAGTGGAGCATTATTTTCTAAAAAATTAAAAAATAAAAATAAATAAATATTTTCTAAAAAATAAATAAATAAAAATGAATATTTATTAGCAGTTTAGTATTTCAGTTTTGTGTGATATAACTGGAAACACTTTTCTAGGCATATACTAACTCCACAATCAGTACACCAGAATTGTGTTTCCTACCTTATCTTTTTCCCATTTTTTTTTTCTTTTTTGAACAACAAACTTCGCACTGTCTTGTAGGCTCACGTTTTACAGGAGTAGGAGGAACATGGGATGGAGAATCTAAATCATCTATATAACATTTCAAAGAACTGTATGCCATTTTGCAACAAAAAAGTGCCGTGCACTTTGAACATAAACCTTTATCCTTTGAAACCTTCAGTAAAGTGCTGCCATCTATTGCATTGAAGCCAGAATAAACTTCCCACTATATATATTTGGGTATAACAATTCAATGCACTCAAAAAAATCACCCCAAGTAATACATTTTTTTTTCCAGTGGCAAATTGTGAACAATTACAAATGTAACTCAGTCCATTAATCCATACAAGCCCGAATGTGGTGGCCTCATTGTTATGGAGGCACCTAATAGGTGGGCCATCTTCGTCCATACAAGCCCGAATGTGGTGGTCTCATTATTATGGAGGCACCTAATAGGTGAGCCATCTTTGTCTTTCCTATGAAGGGATGGACAGTTACAACCATGCTTTCTCCAGGATTCAAACCCAGGCCCTCTGGCATCGCAGTCAGCTTCCCTGACCTCTATACTGACTGGGCAGCCCCCTGAGTAATACTCAGGCGTTACATTTTGGAATGCCAGTGGACAGTTAAAAGGTTAAGAGATTTACTTGTATGGTGCAGCTCATGTTATTACAAAACCAAATATGTAACCCATTGCTGCATATTTAATTCCTTGGAAAAAAATGACTATAAAACTTTTACCTTGAGTTGTTTTCGGGAAATTCCTGCCTGAAACGAAAGTGAGTATCCGATAACTGAAAAGCTCTTCGCGTAGGCTCTTAGTTTTAGTGCTTTATTTTTCCACAGCCATTATCACCAACTTGTCATGTTGGCATCATACATTAATTTTACAAGACTCTTTATTTAAAAAAAAAATACTCTTTCACATAAATGTGTACAACTCCATGACCATTTTCCATAGTCTCATCCCCAGTCCACACTTGCTTGGAGCATGCCAGTTCTGTGTTCGATTACAATAAAGTTCTGTGATCTTGATACACCGTGCAGTGTAACTTAAATAGAAGATAGAAAAGTGCATTTTGAGGCATTCTTCTACAAGTGAAAGTAAGATTGTACATGCAGTATGGCTACAATAAAACATCAGGATGAGCTTGGAAAGACTTCTAAATGACAAGTATAGTTCTAATAGTTGGTGATGTTCGGCCAAGGAAAACAATGGTGACTGATGACTGATATGTCATCCTGCAGGCGAAAAGAAATCAAAACCAGACAGTGGGCAACATTTCTCAACAGTTTCATCCAGCAAGCGGATGACAGGTGTCTCAATTTATTGTGGCCAGATGACTTCATGAAGGTGGCCTGTTTGCCTGCTGTCCTGAACACTTCATACCATTGACAGCAGCCCTTTGGCGACATTGTGGTGTAGAGAACCCAAAAACACCACCTCATCAGTGGAGTCATTTCCTCTTTACTGATGAGAGTCTTCTCAGTCATGAAAATAAGTTGACATCGAGTTAGTCTCATGCTTTAATCCTGCTAACATCAAGGAGAGAGATTACTGGGGTGGTTCTGGTGTTTGTATGGGGAAGCATTATAATGAATGAATGGATGGAGCTCCAGGTTTTCGACAGAGATCCACTTACCAGAGGTCATTGCTGTGATGAAATTATCTTCTGCTGCTTGCATCTTTTCCCGGGTGCCATTGGTCCTGATTATTTTTATGGGTGACGATGCGCAGCCGTACAGGACTTATTTTGTGGAAGAGCTCCTGGAAAGAGTAGATATTCACAAAATGGATTGGTCAGCACTCTTTCCTGATTTAAATCACATTGAACATATGTGAAATACTTTAGAGAGATCACTTGCAGCACAGTCTTACCCTCTAGAGAACATCAGCCAACTTTAAACAGATGCTCCTTAAAATATGGGAACTCTTACCCCAAGAACTGTTAGATAATCTGGTGTGGAATATCTACAGACTATGTAATGCAACCCTTGCAGTTACAGGAGGTCATATCTCTTAGAAATGCTCTTTGGTTTGTTATTTTTCCTCTTGGAAAGATAGTTTTTTGTACCAACACCATTCTGTCAGTATAGCCTTTTTCTGCTCATTCCATACATACTATACACATCTTATTCATTTTTTTTTTTGGCTACTATACTTTCATTATCCTTCAAGTACTACGTTGTGCCTCTGTAGTATGAATTTCATGTATCTCAGTTGAATTTTTGCAGAATTATGGGCAAATCAGAAAAGTTGCTAATGATTTACATACTAGTGTATTTTAGTATAGTCTTGAGGAAGATAAATTTCTTAAATTTTTTGTCATTTCATACTGACACTTGAATGTTATCATTTGAGAATGTCGACTCATTTGTGCATTTTAGCAGGTGATACCATAGGGAAACCCTTGTTAAGATCGCCCTGGCTTGCAAGGCTCTGCAATAATACATAATGTATTTTGGCTGCTATCAGTGAAGAAGATTTGAGTAAATTGGTTAAGGTTGCTGATAAGATTACTGAGTTCGCTATGTGAATATGGCTATCATAAACCCTGAACCAAGTAAATGTTACTTCTCGTTTGAAACTTCAGGTAGAGCAACTGGCAAAGCAAGTTGGTTTGTTAATCTATGCCTTGGGACATTATTCTCACAGTCCTAAGCACAATTTCAGTATTCAATTCAGCACAGTAAGTCATGCGAATACACTAATCACTATAAATAGTGAAAAGATGATCATGTAAATTTTGATGGCTGTGCAAGGAAATGTCAGTCATGTTCCTTATGTAAAATGGAAAATGTCAAATCGTTTGTTGGCCAAGGTGATGGTTGCCAGGCAAATCGCATACTTTTGGCCAACCTCTTGTCAAAATTAAAACATTTAGTTGATGCAGGGGCATATGTGTAGGTGTTACCAAAAATGTATGCCCTGTTTTTTAGGCCTTCTCAAGATTATTTTGTGGGTCATGAATGGAACTAAGATTTTCCACATATGGCAACAGCCATTTTACTTTGGATTTAAATTTGTGTTGCACCTTTACGTAGTTTATTTGTCATTGTGGATGTAAATCAGCCAATTCTGACTGCTGATTTCCTTAAAAAATATGGATTACTTGCTCACATTGCTAATAATTACCTTAATAATTCCAGAACTAATAATTGCCTTAATGATTCTAAGACTAGTTTGTCAACGCATGGCAAATTGTGTAAGAGTTTTTTTGATTTAGACATATATATTTCTTGGCGACTTTAAATTTGATAAATTACTAGTTGAGTATCTGAGCGCACTATTCCTTCTTATATAACCAATAATGATCAGACTTCTACAATTTTCCATTTTAGACTAAAGATCCCCCATGTTTTTTAAACTTTGTTGTTTGTTGCCAGACCAGGTGCCATGACAAGAGTTTGAGTACCTCATGTCACAGGGAATCATTTGGTTATCCAAAAGTGCTTGGGCCAGCCTCTTCACACGGTAATGCTTTAAGGCTGATGGTGACTATTGCTGATTTAATACTGTGACTCTTCCTGCTGGAATACTGTGACTCTTCCTGACTGGTAACCTATACTGCATATTCAATACCATACACAGATTAAAAAAAAAAAAAGAAAAAAAAGAAAATTCTACGCTTGATTTGTCTAGGGTTTACCATCAAATCCCAGTTAACCAAGAGGACTTGCTTAAAACAGCTGTGGATACCACTTTTGGCTTATTTGAGTTTCTTAAAACCATGTTTGATTTGTGAAATGCAGGCCAAACATTCCAAAGATTTATTCTTCAAGAGCTTTCTGTCTTAGACTTTTTGTTTTTTGAACTGAACAGCTTAATGCCATTGGGGCTTTGTTATATCTTTGTATGCCAGGCTATATGACTGGGATAAGGTGTATAGCGGAAATCTTCATTGTAGTTAGTGGCAGCTTTGATGATTTGCTTGTGGCTTCAGCAAATGAAGACGAGCATGAGAGCCACCTCCATTTGATTTTTGATAGATAGTGAAATTACAGGTTAAAATGTAATCCTTATGTATATATATATATACTGGGAAAGTCACCTTTCACCATTTCTTGGCTGTTTAATTACCCCTTCAGGTGTTTGGCATCTTCCTAAAAAAAGTGCAATAATTTCTAACTGCCCTAAACCTGTAGTAATGTCTGAATTAATAAAGTTATGGTCAATGTTTAATTTTTATCGATTTTTGTCTAGAGGAGCTACTGCCCAAACTTTGCTTCATTCTGTTTTAAAAGAATCTCAGAAGAATGATAAACATCCGATTCTTTGGACAGCAGAAACAGCCTTTGAAAAATATGAAAACTGATCTAACAAATTCAGTGACACTTGACCACCATGCATCAGGTTAGGCGTCATCATAACAATTGATGATCAATGCAGTAGATGTAGCTATTGGAGCTGTTTTTCACTCACAACATGGTAATGCCCTTCAACCACTGGCTTTTTTCTCCCGAAAATTGACTCTAGCTGAAACTAAGTACAGCACATATGATAGAGAATGATGCACTATCTACTGTGCATTAAGGCATTATCAGCCTAATCTTGAGGGACAAGTGTTTACAATACATACAGATCATCGCCCCCTAATATTTTTTTTTGTGTGTAGAAGAAAAAATAAGATTCTGCATCAGCCAAGCAAATTAGACTTATGAATTATGGTATTTTTTGGTAGATGCTGATTAGAAAAAGTGAAATTACACCACATTGAAATGAACTGTAATTGTTTTATTTCTGCTAGAAGACTAGGTTACACAGGGTTTCTTCCTTGATCTTTACATTCCTCATAACAGATACTTATCACAGTGGCATTTGCAGATCACTCAGTTTTCCAAACAGGCAGTATATTTGGTGACCTCTCACTCACTCTCCTTCAATGCAATCTTTGCCTACCACATACACCTCTGTGCTTCTTTGTAGCCTTATATAATAGGAACTCTCCTGACACCACTGTTGTGATGTGACAAATTGTATTGCCCAATTCAGTATTGACATACAATATATTTCTGGACCAGAAAATATTATGAGAGATGGATATATCGTCATGAATTACTGCTATTAATAAACTGGATGTGATAAGTTTTGCACAAATTGCTGAATTTTAACATAATGATTCCAAACTGAATCATATGTTGTCCACTCAAAGTAGCTCGTTAAAACTACAAAAGATGGAATCGGCTCCTGGGCTAATATGTAATGGGACATAAGTGGTGACAAGATACATCTTTTTGTTCCCGGCCACTTTTGGAGAGCAGTATTTAATTCACTCCATGGACTTTCTTATTCAGATCTACAGTCAACAACAACAACCAAAAAAAAAAAAAAAAAAAAAAAAAAAAAAAAAAGATTTCTTCTCAGTTCGCATTCTGTGTCAAAGGATCAAAGGATTGCTTTGCCTGGTCTCATGCTTGCATGGATTGCCAAAAGTCCAAAATTATAGGTTATACTCATAGTACATAGCAGTCCTTTTCTGTTAACGTTTTGAGCATGTGCATTTGGATGTAGTCAGGCCCCTGCCACTTACCTTTTATCCCTCATCAACCAATTCTCATGACGGCCAGAAGCAATATCAGTGAAAGGTATTTTGCTGAAACTGTCGCTTGAACATTTTTTACACATTGGATTGCTAGGTTTGGAGTTCCTATCACCATAAGTGCCGACAATTTAGTACTGCATGTTCACTACTGTTAGTAAATTTCTTGGTGTTCACCAGACTCGGACTACCCCATACCATACCACCCTGTAGTGAATGTATTACTTGAGAGATTCCACCACTCACTAAAACAGGCATTTTTGTGTTATAATGACATCCAGTGGATGGTGAGACTTGAAATTTTACTTCTTGATCTTTGATCAACTTACTAGGAAGATCTGAGCGGAACCTGCTTGGAGATGGTCTATGGAACTACTCTTCACCTTCCCACAAAGTTTTTTAACCCACTCAAGTTTCTAATTCTGTTGATCCCATTTCATTTGTACCAAAATGTCTCCGGTACGTACGTTAGCTCATGTTAACAATAAGGCCCACCAGCGGCCGAGCGGTAAAGTCGCTGAACACTGGTAGTTCGGTTCGAGGTTCGAATCCCGCGAACGGGCTGGCTGCATGGGTGTTTTTGTGGTTTTCCCCATGTGTAACGTGTATACGAGCCAGTTTCCCTTAGAAAGTCCTCCACGAAGGCATCCCTTCCCTTAGGCAGATAGCCCTAGTGTGTTTTGCCATAATTAAATGCACCAGCCCCAACACCATGTTAACAATAGGTATTTTATGCACCCATCTTTAAAGTCACACACTTACGTGTTTGTGAGGCGCGATGCACTGAAACCACCATTGACTTGCCTGTATGATGGCTTATAGAAATTTTGCTCTTCTCATTAAAGGAAAGAAATCAGCGATTGGCATCGATCGCCTAAAACCAGCATTTTTTGTTTCATATACTCAGCATCGGTTCTGTTCCTGAGCAGACTCTTGCACTAAATCCATCGAGTACCATGGCTGAAACAGCTATACCAGCCAACCAAACCCTACCAGCTTATACTACTCATTCTAGCAGAAGAGTCAAATTTAATCTGAGGTATCTCTAATCTGTTGTGCCACTGGCACTTGGAGAGGGGTGTACTATGACAGAAATCCTCATTGCAGTCAGTAGCAACGTTCATCTTTGCTGCACGATATACATATGTGCTCCGCATAGCACAAGAATAAAAACTTGAAAACGATTTTGCTGAGATTTACTACTGACTATTTGCTTCTCACATTTATTGCCTGTTCATTGCTGATGTCTGGCGTCGTCTGATGTGTGTTAATGTTAAGTGTTTAATCTCTTGCAAGACATACTTTCCTCTTTTTAAAATATTAAATAGAGTTAATTTTAACTGTTAGCTGAAGTTTGTGCCTTTTTACCAACCTTCTGATGGAGTCCCATCTCCAGAAGCAAAGAATCTCTAAGGAGAAGAATGAAAGCTTCCATAGACGCAATGTAAACCTGTTTCGCCTCTGCACCGCTGTACTGAAGAGCCACGGCTATGCAGTGAAACACCAGCGCAGGGTGAAATTTAAACCACGCAGTTCGAGGAGATAGTAAATTTTTTAATTTGAAATAACTCAAAATGTTTTA
The DNA here is from genome assembly GCF_044657685.1 of Stegodyphus dumicola. NCBI lineage: Eukaryota > Metazoa > Arthropoda > Arachnida > Araneae > Eresidae > Stegodyphus > Stegodyphus dumicola. The sequence continues at coordinate 154,996,201 of NC_140780.1, read as the reverse complement.
TTTTCATACATTTCTGGAGTTTTATGAGCAAAATATGTTAGTTGGAATTTTGGGGCGAATTATAGAAATCCTGTCCAATTTTTACTTTCAATTTAAACAGCGAGCCGTACGAAGACAAAATTTAAATGAAATAAATTTCTTAATTCTTTTCTTCTGTAAACTTAAAAAGGGGAAAAACACATGCCATACAAAACGTAATAAATTTTTATGGATCCATAGTTAAAATTTCACAGTGAAATTTTAAAAGCAAAATTTGCAATAACTAACCGAAACAGAAAAAAATATTTAAAGACAATTAAAGGCACCCCTAAATAAATTGAAAACACTGAAATACATTATAATTATCCGACAACAACTTTAAAAACAAATTACCATGAAAACGTTTAGACAATTATTTGGAATGACCATTGTGAAAACCAAGAGCAAAGTTTTCACCCAATAGCCAAAACCATTTCACTTACAGCATTACATTTAAAAAGTCTTTAACATAGCTAAAACCATGTACCTCTGACTACAACAACAAAGAACGTTTTCGAACAACGTGGTAAAAGATTGCTAACATGGCCGACGACATGCTGCATTCTTTGATGCTGCTTTGTTGCCTCCTGATGTTATTTTGCACATGCGCAGTGAGGTACGGAGGGTGGATAGCTTTGGAATGGTTTCCCCTTTAAAGTAAGCTTCAGGGATATACATAATGTTTCTCTTTGGTCTGACGGAGCCACATTTGCCCCGGGGAACCTTTACTTCTTCTCCTTAGAGATTCTTTGTCCAGAAGTCTGAGAACTTCGTGCATTGGCATGCTTGTCTTAACCCATGTGCCCATTGGGCACTTGCCTGGGTGCAAAGATCTAATCTGTGTTTGTCAGTTGATTTGTCTGCAATAAGAATAAATTGATATTTAAATTAACTGTATGTAATATAAAATCAGTATTATATTTTCTTTATTTCAGTTGTTCTGGTTGGTTTACCTAGTTTCTGTATTTCTGCCACAAACTATGCATTAATGATGTGCTCTATAGTTGCTAGCAAAGGATATACAATAAAAATATATTTAATACAATTCGAGCCTCTTTGCCACGACCGTGAACTCAAACATGTATGCACCATTTGGACAGATTTCTCAAAATAAAGTGGATGAAATCATGTCATAGTGATTTTTTTCTGTTCTTATTTTTTCCTTGTTTATTTCCACGCCATTCAAAGGGCACAGACATGACAAAATTACTTATAAGTAATCTAAGCTGATACATTGGATTGTCATCTATTATCAGCTGTTTTATTACATTGTGTTTAATTTTGAGCATTTATTTATTTATACAGAGTGTTTCATAGATCATGGGACAAACTTGGAGGGGTGGTGGAGTGTGCTAAAACATGCATTTTTTGTATAGGAATGTAGGGTCTAAATTGACGGGTTAAGGCAGGAATGCAAAAAAATAACACAAGAGGAAAATGTGTTTATGTACAAAATCAACGCAAAGTGCTTCTTTGCAACAGTACAGTATTCAGAATAAATGCTCAAAAAAGGGAACACTAACAGTAATAGGAACTACAGCTGTGATTGGCTGGCAATGCAGTGGTAGAGGGCGGTAGTGAGCTAGACATACCACGATCCGATGCATCAGAGGATCATTCGCAACTCTGATGTCGAGTGTGATGTGCGAGTTTACGCACAGGGAAAAAGCTGACTTGCATCTCATGTATGGTGCTGCTGATGGGGAATGGCAGAGCAGTGCTTCGGTTGTACCAGGAGCGGTTTCCGAACAGGTGTATGCCGAAGCACACAATGTTTGAGAGGCTGCATCGGTCTCTGTGAAAACAGGTCGTTTGAAGCCACCTCTGACACTAGGTGTGGTCGCAGTTTTGAACATTTATTTGTGAATACTGTATTGCTACAAAGAAGCACTTTACATTGATTTTGTACATTTTCCTCTAGTGTTGTTTTTTGCATTCCTGCCTTAACCCGTCACTTTAGACCTACATTCTTATAAAAAAATGCATGTTTTAGTATGCACCACCACCCCTCCAAGTTTCTCCCGTGATCTATGAAACACCCTGTATAGTCATAAAAATACAAGTGTTTTCGAATTTAGTTTTGCTATATCCACTTTATTTTATAATAAAACATAATTTTATTATATTTGTAATTATAATTATTCAATTATTATATTGTATGCTTTTCATTATTATATTATTATTACAATGAATTCCAATATTTTAATTATTATAATTAATTATGATAACTATACAACAATAAATGATTATCATAATTACATTATAATTGATACTTATTTTACCTGTTTTTAGCTTTGAGCTAAAATCTATGTGTATTATTACACACTGATAAATATTTTTATTAATTAATTATAATGATTATACAGTGGTAAAGAATTCTTATAGTTACTTGAGTAATTATAATAGCCATAATATAATAAATAATTACCATATCACTTTGAATTTGCTCTAAAAGCTGTATGCAGTATTATACATTCTGAGGAGGAAAAATTAAATTTCTTACTTTCGTACGTATTATTCTGTATCTCAGTCACTATACATATACAAGTTGTCATCCTCCTCATCAGAAGAAAAAATTAGATTCCCATAAATATTGCATTAAACCAGCTCTTTTCCAGTAGTCATTTTGTACATTGCTGCAGTACTTTTTTCAGTTGTCTGTCATTACAGTTTCAAGAGCTTCTGTAATTTTTAATATTTTATCCATGGCCATGTCTCCAGTTGTGCTGCAGTTACGTACAAATTGCTTTGTTTCACCCTCAACTGCATTTATTTCACAGTGGTTCATTGACTGGCATCCAACCGTAAAACTATGTTCTTCGAGCATTGAATCAAATTTATATGCCTTTCTTTAGGAGCATTTTGTTTCATGAGCTCCATTAACTCTGCTTTCTATAAAATTAAAGAGAACTGAGCATTTTGTTAAATAGTTGCTGTATAATTAGTTGGACAGTGTGATAGAGACTTTGTCTAAAATCACTGCAGCATTTAGTGGAAGATTCAGAATGAGTTTTTTTTAGAAGTCCACTATTCAAAAACAGAAGAATTTGTTTGCCTGTGGTAGTCTTCGATGTGATATCTGCTTTATATACTGGAGATGTACGAGGTAAAAATCCCATATGCATTTAGCGCATAAAACAGTAATTCTTTTAGAAGCATTGCCACTTTGCATAACGACAAAAACTGTTTTCTGATTGCCAACATTTTGAGAATGTTATGTTACTGTTCCCTCAGGTTTCTTCCAAGTAAATGAGAGGTCTTCTTTCGTGATGAAATTGCCTCACTTTTCTAAGATTCTTTGATCTTCTATGTTCAATTAAAACTTTTCTTTTTCTCCATTCATTCAAATGCAATACTATACATTTCATAATGTTTCTTGTTTATGTTTAAAATTTTGCTTTTCTTGCAATATACTATGTAATTTTTTCTCCTTAAAATAAAATTCATGAATAGTTCTTTGAATTATAATCTATTTTTTGAGGGGGGGGATGGAAACCTGGCTCTTCCTTTCTTTCTGCCTCTTTTATCGTCATCAGCAATGTTCCTGCAATATTGTTGGTTCTTTTCATAGGCTGTGAGATGAGAATGCTAAATTTTTCATTCTCAGCTTCAGTGTCACGAAGTAAAATGACATTATGTTGAAATTTCTTAGTACTACTGTGAAATCCTTGTTTTTGCCAACTGAATTCATATATTAATAAAAAGAAGCTATCCCTAACACTTATACAAAAGACCACAATATGGGCAAACGTTATGTTAAAATCAACTACAATCTATGTAAATCCTGCATAAATGCGGTAAAAACACATTGACTGTTTTCCTTTTTTTATTACAAAAAGAGTACTTCCACTAAAGAATATAGTTTTATGCTTTTTAGTGACCTTATCTTTAAAAGTAAACAATGAATTATGCATTGTTCATATAAAATTCATCAATTATAAAATAAATTCAACATTCTTGGTTTCTGGGTTGCAAACCAATGCGAATCGTAGCTTTTATTTCTGCAAATATTGAGAAAAAAAGGAAGCCATGAATTGAACGATTCTATGTATTTTGGCAGAATACATAGAAAGCTTGAGTTTAAGATGGTCGAACTGTATTATTGGCCATTTACAGTTCATTTCTGTAAGTGCTTGTCATAGTGCCCTCAGCATACTAGTTTGCATAAGGGCAGATAATGCTGTTGCAACAGCACTGCATGTAAGTACAAAAAGCAAATTTAACTAGCCAACAGTTGGTGGTGCTTCAGTATTCTAGTGTTTTTTCCTGTAATAGTTGGTACTTCTGATATGTACTTTTCATGTGTCGGTCACTAGTGTCATCCACACAGTTATAGTGATTAGTGATCCTGAATGTTGCACTGAAGGGCCTGGGTTTGAATCCTGGAGAAGGCATGGATGTTTGTAAGCAAGGAGCACTCAAAATACATGGTGAGCCAAAATCCTCTCGAGAAGATGGTGGTAGAGGATGAAGAGTAGATCTTAATATACCTCTTGGAATTCCATTCAGGCTGGAAGCTTAGCAGTTAAAAAGGCCCGGTGATTTGTAACATGCCTTGATAGATGTACAGGAATTGACCTTATTTTAACCTGTACCTGCACATCACTAGTTGCTTAGCTGGTTGCAAGGCTGCAGTTCATGTTACTACATGGATAGAAACTAGCATATGACATATGAATCCAGTTTTTTTGTGCTTTTTATGTAATTTACTGAGAGAATTATAAATTTCTGCGGGTATCAACTTTCGCATTTTAGACAGAAAATATATATAAATTTGAATTTCTGTTTGCATTATTATGATCAGTACTTTTTATAAATGTTTACTGGGGATAATGTAAAAATTAGTTAAAAATTTTATTTTATCAGAAGACATTTTTTATTTTGTTCAGAAAAATTTTCATTTTGTCAAAGAAATTAGGCTTATCATCTTTCAGATTGTAGATTTGACCCACATGCAGTTTGAGGCCACTGATCTATGTGATACAGAGCCATAATTGCAGTGTGAAACATATAATCATCTTTTTTAGTGGTATGCTACTTGACAAACCAGTATTATAAGATAATGTTTTTATGGTAAGAGTAATGATGATGCCGAAGATGCTTTTTGATGAAATCACACATCCTATTTCACATCCTAGTGGCAAAATTGTTTCCTACCCAATTTGCTGCTTCCTTTATTTGATTGCTTCTTGAAGTTCTGTTTTTGAGATTAGATGTTACTGTATTATGTCTGAGTATCCAAACATGAGTGTGCACATATTTATATCTGAATACATAGCTAATTTTAAGGAAGCATAATTTTTGTTACATGTGACGAAAAAAGTAAAAAGGACAGGAGCGCATCTGTATCTGCATTTGTGTCAAAAGTCGGTGTCCTATAATTAATTTTTAAGCAATCAGTCAGTACGTCATTGCAGTATAATGTGTTTCTTGATGCCCATTCATTATAATTAGGCAAAATGCTGTGTAACTTAGTAATTGGCAACTTTTTTCCTATCTGATGCTACAGTCCTATCCTCTTCTTGCTTCATAAATTTTCTACTAATGTCACTACTACTTTCATCTGATTGAGCATGTCCACTTCAAAAGAGCTGAAAATATCAAGTGTGTAGTCTGGAACAATTCATTCCAAAATAAGTATCAGGTTTTCCTTTGTTTGCTATGTAGGATGCTATTTATTATGTATAAATGAGAATGGTAAGGCAGTGAAAAATTGTTTTTGTTTTATCAGCTGTTTTTTTTTTCTTTCTTTCTTTTTCATTTTGATATGTGCATTAAGTTGTGCATCATATTGATCATCATCATTAATCTTTCACAGTAATTTCATGATATCATGATTAATCAGTCAGAGTAATTAATTGGTAATTTTTATTCTTTTTATATTTATAAAAGTTATTTTTTTCCCCCTTCCCCGGAATGTTCTAATATCAGTATTTTAAAGTACTATATAAAGCAGAAAATTTTGATGCATTTTTGCTCATTCATTTTAAATTTTCTAATGAGCATGTTTGTGATTATCCTCTTCTAGTTATCAAGTTGTGATTGTTGGTGGTGTTCCACAAAAGTGCATTAATGCTTCTAAAGATAGTAAAGAAAAAGGAAAAGGCTTGGAATTTAATGTAAGTTATATTTGAAATTCTAGAGGCCAAATTTAGTTAAAATAAAACCCTTTTTTTTTTTTTTTTTTTTTTCATTTTTGCAATAATCTGTCTACTATTGTTATATATTTCAGATTTACTCACATAAGAAAATGGAATCTGTCAGAAGACTTGGTAAGTCTATTTTTCTTTACAAGTTAAAAAAGAATATAACTGACAGTAATGAATGTAATAAATACTGAGAGGGGTGGTATTGCATATAAAAATCTCAAAAGGTGCTTCTTAACATCAGTTGCTTTTCTGCTTCATCTGCATATCACCCAGCTACATAATTCATGGTAAATATTATGTATATTCAAGTATTCAACGTGTACTCAGGTTATAGGTTTGTGATACATTGAATGTGCTTTAATACTGGCGGGGATATACTTATAAGCTTTCAGTAAAATGAGTGCAAGGATTTTAATAAGAAGCTTAAATTGTTTTAAGCATTGCTAATGATAAATTTCTATTGCTTATAGAGCGTTATCAACTTTATGAGATGTTTATGCAAATAAAATGCATTAATAGAATGGGAAATGGGAATGAAAAATGGGAAAAACTGAGTAAGTGTAAATAAACTTAACAAAAATGGTAAAATGTCATTTTTAAGATGTACAACCAGAGAGAGAAGTCCTTATTAACCAGAGTAATAATTGGAATGATTTTCTCATTAAATCTGACAGCAGTAAAAGAAAAAACAAAGGAAAGAAGAATAATTTATATTATAACCAATGAAAAGTACTATTATCAATTTACCTGCATTTTTAAACAGTTTAATATGAGAATAAGTTCATTTGGTTATGTATATTAAATCAGCATTCAAATCAAGATCACTTCAAAATGTGTAAACTAAAGCACTTTTTCTTTTTACTTTTGTATTTCGGTGTTTTATATCTTGTATTTTAGTGGGAAATTAGAAAATTAGTAGCTGTGTAATTTATTTTTGTGATTGAGCTGTTTTATTTTTAATAGACAATTAATGTAATTTTTTAGATCATATACAATTAAATTATGTATTGTTGTGGATAAAAGAATTCCTAAATCCTGGGATATTTTCTGCTGTTATCTTATACATTTTTCCCTTCTTACATTTTCTTCTATCACACTTGCTATAGAAGTTTTGCTTTATTCTAGTGGTTTGTGAACATAATTTTTCCATTGTTCCTCAATAGACAAACGAACTATTTTTAGACAAGGCCTGATGAGTTGGGTTATTTAAACTGTTTTAGAATCTCATGCTGTAAAATAAGGTATATATAAAATATGCAAAATCTAATGTTCAACAGAAAATTGCAGATTATGTAATTTATTAAATTTAGTTGGATCATGAAGCCACTGTTTTAAAGTCATAATTTGTAAAGAGAAATTATATCCTCTGTTATGTTGAAAATAACTCATATTCGTGTAATCTGAATTTTAATTCTCATATTCACCATCTCATGTTGAAAAACAGTTTTTCTGTGTTTGATCAACATTATTGTAAATAACAGACATTCTTGTTGAGCTTGTGGTGTTGTGAGTGATTATATCTCTTATTAGGTATGGTGACTGGTTAGTTTAGATTTGTAGAAAATTGTTTTCTTTAAAAGTTTTCTTGAAAGTACATCTTATTTGATATTTAATGGACCAGCTTTTGTTGGAATTAGCCCTATTTTCTCATGTGAAACAACAAAAATTGCGCTAACTTGCAAAATTTTTTCTGCAAAAATTTTATCATTTAACAAATAATAATGTGGTTTTGATTGCTGTAATGTTTGGAACAAATCCAAGTGTTTTTAAATGAATTATTTTTTTCAGATGTTTCCTTAATTTATGAAAAGTAATGTATTCAGTTTCAAGAAATTTATTTTGACTGCTTGGGAAATGTGTAAAGCTGCCAATTAATAATTTTATGTGAGCATATATGTATTGGTGCTCTGGTTTGCCGTAGCTCTCTTTTATGGCAGATCTTGCACTATCCAGCTATGTCACAAATGCTATATTTGTACATTATGTAGGCTTTGATTCTGTATTTTTTGTGTATCTTTTCCTTCAGTTTTGGACAATCATAATTTTTTTCAGTCATTTTCAACCGTTTATAATTTTATTTGGTGCAAAAAATCCATATCCCTTTAACCCCCCCTCCCGTCTGGTAAGAAGTTTTTTGTTGCTTTACTGATTAATTTAGTTTGCTTGATCTAAATCTCTTAGTGATTTTTCATTACTTAGTGTGTCTGTTAATATATCTCTTTTGCCCTTCGTATAATTTATACTGATTATATTAACTTTGTAAAAATGTGTGAACTTAAAAACAGTCTTTTTAAAAGTAAAAAAATTAGCAAGTGTGCAAATCTAAGCAAAATAAACATTTCTCAAGTTTAATAAAATTGAAATAAGTTTTTTTTGGAGGAATTTGTTGAGCATTTTAAGTTAATATGTGCGTAGATAACAAAGTGAATGGGTATGTGCATTTCTGATGAAACATTAGTTTCATAAGCTTTACAATCATAGGTAAGTGTAATTACTTTTTTCAAATTGTGCTTATTAGAAATATGTGTCCACCTGTTGAAATATAGCTCTTTTAGCCATGTGTTGTAATATAGCTGTCATATGAAAAGTCTTGTTACTTCTGTCAGTATGTTTTTGTCATGTAGTTTAAGTACTTTTACTTGCAATTTTTGGTTTTTTAGGGGGAAAAAATGCATTTAATTCTTTATGTCATAAATTGACAAGATTGTCTTCAGACTTTTAAAATTACTAATTTTTAGGGAGCAGACATATTTCTTGTAAGGACTTAGGTAAAGGAGATTGTGAAGGATGGCTTTACAAACAAAAAGAAAAGAAGAGTTTTTTTCCATCTGCTCATCAGTGGACAAAGCGATGGATGGTTCTGAAAAAGCATCTTTTATATTGTTACAGAGACAAAAATGTAATGCCTTAAATTATTATTGATGATTTTCATAATGATAATTGTTATTATAGTTTTATTTTAAATGTGTATTTCAATTATGTTATGTAAATTTCTTTTACGTAAAATGTATTGTATTTCAATCACTTTTACCTAAAGTATTTAACAAGTAACTAATAAAACAGAACAAGCTGTAAGGAACTATACCAACAATCATAATTCTTTTTTCTATTAGTATACTTTTAGAGCTTATAAATTAATTTTATTGTAAGATGTTAAATATGAAGTCAATTTTATTTGACTTCCTATTTTAAGATGTGAAATAGGAAGTTGTGTAAATTTTGTTTTACACAAATCATAATACTCTGTATTTGTGATGTAATAAAATATTCAGATTGTAATGATAGTCACCAGTAATCTTCTCTTAAATTGAATTCAAAAATACTGTGGCTACTAACAAAACCCAGAACAAGTATAATTACATATTTTCCATTTATATTAAAACTTAAATCTAAACTGAAGCATTTTCTTAGCATTGATAATTTCATGTCTTTTATTAATCACTTTGTTCTAAAGGAGGGAAGGTATGTAAGTGTGCTACATAATATAGAATAATAAATAGCAAAAATGATATCAAATTGGTTTCAAATTTCTGTTGTAATAATTATTTTACAGTACTATAATTTATAATATAAAGAACCTGGCTGAATCAACCTTATGTTCATCCATTTGCTTTTAATTTATCATTCAACCTAGGTTAAAACTGCTTATTGGTCTGTATATAGAAACTTTAATTAGATTACTTTCTTTGAAATGGGTTTAAAATAATTTTTTATTCATTTATGGTTTCTTTAGGAGTGTTTAAAAAATATTCAATATGTACCTTCATCTATATGCATATAAAAAGTTCCACATGACGTCACTGAGAAAAACAGAAGACTGGCCTTGTTAAAACAAAAATATGTTTCACATTTGGCACATTTAACTTTAGCAAATATTTCTTTAGGGCATATGTAGCATCTTTGCCATATGGAATTATTACACTGGCCAGTGATGCACACAATCAGTTCTTTGATCCTAAAAGTAATAAATAATTGAAAAACAAATATTTAAATTTACAATATTTATATTTACAGCTGTGATATATGCATTCATTACAGATGCTACAGAATAATCAATGGATTCTCTGACTTCTTTTTTTAATTCCTTCTCATTCTTTAATATACATTTCTTTAGCCTGTTTTCTCTCAAAGTCCCAACAAATCCTATATTTTTCTTGGATAATTCACATACTAATGGGATTCCAGAGAAAAAGTTATCCGCAAAGATAGTTTTTGTTGGGTTATTTAGAGTACTTCATAACTGCATCACAGCACCTGCTCCTAGACCTAATGCATAGGCAGTTTGATCTCAATAATAACCTTCAGATTTTCCAGTGTAAACATCAAAATCGTAACAAATGCCTGATTGTCCACATTGGACCCACATTTTTAAACCCCATTTGCTATGAGGTTTTTTAGGCTTGTATTGTTTGATATAGATTGTCCCATGAAATGGAATCATTGTTTCATCTATAGACTGCTTGGTCTCACCTGGAACAGATAGCATGTGTTCTCTAAGTCAAGACAACCATGGTCACACTTTCCAGCATTTGTCACCTCTAACATCATTATCAATTTGTGAATTATTCGCAATATACAAGTCTTAAGATTTTTTCAAATCTGTTTCTAGACATAACTTCTGCAATTGGTTCATACTTTATTCCCTCTTTTCAGTTATTTTTCAATTTAAATCTCAAAATGAATTTTCCTAGAGACTTTTTCACAGGAAAATATATATCTTAAAATATTTTTTAAATTGAAAAATATCAAAATTTAAACAAATAAAATTTAAATCCATAAATCATATTTAAGGATATATTATCTGTAAAATCACAAAGATTAAAGATCATGAACTAATTTCAACTCAGAAACATTTTCTTCAGAAAACTACTAGGCTTAGATACATGAATGTCCATGGTAGCAGATTTGCTACCATGATTTTATAAATACATTTCAGTATTAAAAACGATAATTTTGTAAAAGCTATTTTATACTCTGTGATTCACTAACTCTTTTACTTTATATAAATAGAATTATTCATTTTGTTAATAAAATGTTTGTAAAATAAACAAACAACTTACATCTGAAAAGGTGCTTGCATTGTTTGCTGCATCCATGCTTCTTCTAATTTTCCCTCCTTATGCTGGTGCTGAAATTTCTATCTCTAAGCTATGCCTAAAATTTGCTAATAATACATGAGAAAGGTTTAGTCTGTAAATTTATGACATAAAATTTGCATTTCATGGCATTTAATATATGGTAGCAAATATGCTACCATATATTCATTTTCATTCAAAGTTTATTTTTGTGGGTAATGCTGTAAAACATAAAAGTGGTATTCATTTTCTGAACGTGTAGTGTTAGTGTCTGCCTTATAGGTGCATAGACACTGATATAAGCACGAGGAAAATAATAGTTCTGAAGCAGTTTAAGTTACCAGTTAGAGATTCCTGTTGTATAGTGGAGTAGGCATACATTCACAGTTGCCCAGCTGTTCTGTGTATTATTGTGCAAGGCATTCATATAGCCATCCGCTGAGAGGGAAGAAAAATAAGGAAATTTTAGCAGCTTTGATCTAGTGGATATCGGCGAAGAATTTTGTCTATTATCAACTACTTATGAATAACGATTATTTTATATATGTTTTCTTTATTTGTTGCTCATACATCATTGTTTAATTATTACTCATATTCAAGTCATAACAAGATTCTCTTCAGACTTTTAAAATATAATTTCTCTTATTATTTTAGAAATAAGAAGTTTTTGTGAGTAAGAAAAGTAATGCAAAATTTTGCCATATTCATTTACTTATTTTGTCACATTCCAGGATATCAAAGCAGAATGCCTGATTTCTTTACCAGGTTCAAAAGTTTCTCCAGCATTAGAATGCAAAACAAAGAAATAGTAAGTATAATTGTTATGTTACTCATATCTCCAAAATTATCTTTTGCATACACAGAACCCTGTTCTCAGAAACTGTTAGAAATTTTCATGTTCTCAAAAACTCTTGGAAATATTCAGTGAATTTATTTGAGGTCAACACTATAAAACTTAATGAGCCGAAAAATCAAATGTAAAGATATGTTATAAAACTAACCAGTATGAAGTAATATATGATAACCTAATAAAAAAATTGAATGCTTTGAAATGGAATTAATAGGGATTGTGATCTTTCTTAATTTGTACATGTTTATTGCTTTTACAGTGTTATTATGTACTGTTATTCCATGCACTCAATAATATGCATAATTAGCATTGTTTCTCTTCTCCAGCATTATGATCTTCAAGGCCTTGTGGTATCTAGCTAGAGCATTGACTCTGGCTCTAGCTAGAGCTGTGATTTGCCTCGCCTGTCTGTTTGTGTCTGTTGTGTTTTTGGTTTTAAGCAATTTATTAACCAGGTTTTTCTCGATATCATGCACAGAAGAAAGTTAGATATTTATGAACTGGTAAAAAGCTTTAGGTAGGATTGTAATACTTATTTAAAACTGGTAAAAAAATCAATCTTAGTTTGGATAGATTTTAGATAAAATTGTTGATTTTTGACTGCAGTCAGACTCAGATCCCAGTTCCCAAGAAACAATAATAAATTGACAAAATTTGGATGAATGATAAACATATTATCTAGAAATTGGTGGGTGGAGGAAGCAAAGTGAAAATGACTGTAATGGCATCTGTCTAGGAAAATGGTTATAAAACATGAAAAAGCTAAGCTATTAGAATTCTGAACATGTTGGTAAGAACTGATTTCAAATTAGTGTTATTAATTTAAAAAGGTAAATTTTTGTGATTGCAAAAAATGCTTCAAAGAAAAATCCAGTTTGTCATTTAAAGAAGCTTTGGGGTTAAATTTTGCAGAACGAAAGTCAAAATTGTGGGTGTGCCCAATTACGATTAGTTATCAAGGATTTGTTTATTTCTCCTTTTCTTACACATGATTCATGTTCCTTGACATAAATTATTAATGTTCTTATATTTTGGCTGATTTATTTCAAACCACGTGGGCAAGATATTGTTTAAATTTCTTTTAAGACTTAAAAGAAGGCGGGCTCCTAAAGAACTGAGCAATGAAATTTACTCGCAAGTAATGAGAAAATGACTTGAAAGTTGAGGTTGTTAAGAAGCTGAGCAATTTTTTAACTGATAGAAGTATGAAATGGGATGATGAAAACGTTGAAACATGTAAAGAAATGATTATTTCTTTAGTGGAATTTCTTCTATGATGCTAAGGCTTCTCTGATGCAGAAACCATGGGAGAAAATCATTTGTCAATAGCAACAGACATTGATGTTCAGTTTGGAGGAAAGAATAATACAGATAAATTATCTTTCACTAAAACTTTAAGTGAACTATGAGCCTAACAGTTATCTACGATTAGGACAATTTTTGCGTCATCAGGTAAACCAACCAAATTCAAATGTTGCTGAACCTCGGATATGAAATGATTTTCAAACCAATCATTCATTAATGCTTGTATCATCCATGTTCTTCTATTTGCACATTGTATAACCAGAGCCATATTTAGACTTGATAAGGCCGTAAGCTATTTGAGGTATGGGGCCCTTTATAAGTCTGTTATACTATATTTTAATATTATATTTATACTATATTTTAATTTTGTGTTGGGGGCCGCCAAGAAAGTGAGAGCCCTAAGCTATAACTTGTGTCGCTTATACGTAAATCCTGCATTGTGTATAATGGGGAAAATCTTTACTCCTTTAAATGCTCGAGGTTGTGTATTTTTTTGGATTACCAAACGTTTACATTTGTGCTTTCCGGCAATATTTTCACTTGCTAAAATTGTTAGTCTTTCTTTGGAATCTTTGACACTATTTTGAATCTTTCCTGTAGAGGTTGCCAAGGTATTTCTCGGTATATATTGCCAGAAAAGACCAGTTTCATCAGCATTGTAAATTTATTCTGGAGATAACTTTCACTATTAATGAGTTCAATGAATTCATCTGCAAATGGAAGTTATAATTGCCTTATATACCATTGCGATTTTTAAAGTTGGTTAACCAACCTGTCGAATATGTGCACTCAGTTTTCAAGTTCATTTCTTTGTGAAATATTTTGGCTCGAGCCATAAACACTGTATCTGTCAATGGCATGCCCTTGCTGCGAAGCTGTCTGACCCATTCAATCATATTTCTGTCATGATCGAAAATTCTAGCATAACAACTAATTTTTCTGTTATTCATTGCTAGTGGAGTGTCGGAATCACCAAAAATTCAAAAAATTCCCTTTTCTTGTTTTCTTATGTAATACACAGTTAATGTCATACTCCTCGCATAATTTTGAGACAGATGTACCTTTATCTATTTCTTGCAGCCATTTCACATTTTGTTTAATGGACATCGAAACATGCCAGCGCTTTGCAGATCCTGTTGCAGCTCCAGAGTTGAAAACCCTTTTCATCATAATTGAAAGTTCAAACTTTAATTTACATAAAATTGCTGTAACAACAGCCAGAAAAAAATAATAAGCTGGATCAAATCAGAGTTAAAGAACAGCACAATTTCCTATATTAAACTGAAATTCTTTGGAATTTGTATAGCCTAGCATAATAGCATCTGTTATACATTACTGGCTATGTATTATGAGATTGGTATTGGTGACAAAAGACAAGTTGTTCCGCAAAATTTGTCTTGCTTCTGTTGCACACTGTGGTAATTGAGCCTGAATTGTATTAGTTATTTATTGTACTTACATCTTTTTCTTGCACTTATCTGAGGCCTGAATAAATAAATTCCCATGTATACTTATATTTCCCATGTATAAATATTAATATAATCCCATGTATACGGCTTATCACAGGCCAGTGCTAGATTTCTTGCCACATGATGCAGTCTCTGCAGGACCTTAATTCTGTGCTACCAAGCACCTTCCTAAGTTCTAAATTTTGGGTCCCACTACTTTTCCTAAATTCGAAAAATTTTGTCATCCCCTAATTTTGTAGCTTGGTGCTTCTCTAAATTCCAAAAATTTTCCTCTCTAAATTCTGCCGTTGTGGTCGTGGCGCTGGTTCTGGGTTTATGTGAATAAAAAATCAGTTCGTTATTCTTAATTCAAATAGCACTAAATGTAATCTCTTGGTCTATGTGTATCGTTAAAAAAATCTGCATATCATATGGAAAGAAATTTTTGTTAAATTTTTCCTCATCAACATTTCTGTTTTGAATCATTCAGCCATTGTGCCACTTTGATTCCTCGCCTTCTAATGAGCTGACAGATTTCTACTTCAAACATTCTTCTAAGTGATTCTGTGGCATTATACTGAAGCTATTTTGACTCTTCAAAAATTGAAATCAAACCCTGAAGCTCACAACGAAATGTGAAATTGTGGGAGCATTTTTTAATTTTTTAAACGATTTGATCGAACTTTTTAGATAAATGGTAATTAAGTTTTTATCTTTCTCATTCCAGTAAAGCTGTTTGAAAAACCTTTTTTTCTGGCTTGGAAAGATAATTCTGGAGAGAAGTGTGCTGTAAAAAATTATAAATTACATGAAAGATAAATGCTAAAATATTAAAATTTTTTGCAGTGCTTTCAAAGTTTGTCAACAGAAAACAACATTTTACTTTGCCACTGACTCTCAGAAAGAATTAGCTAAGTAAGTATATTTATTACTTTTCTCTTGTTTTCAGATATGTAAACAACAGAAATTGAGCTATAAAAGAATAAGTAAATATAAAAAATGTAAATAAAGAAATTGTTATTAAACGGAAGACTAAATTATGTTTTATTTTTATGAAATTATCATTTACATATATTCCTGTGAATTGACAATATGCTTGAACTGGATGAATTTGTGATCCTTACTCATTAATTAGACAGTATTTCACCTAGGAATCCCTTCCCATGGGCAAATAAATCTAGTGTGCTTTGCCCTGTTGAAATAACCAATCCAGTCGACTTTTCAGGAGTTTTTTTGAGTGCATATTAAGTATTATTAATAGTTAAGTGCCCACATTATTGATGATAAGAATAATATTAAGACATGCAGAAGAAACATTTGCATAGCTTCATTTTTTAAATTTATTAATATCTTAATGCATATTTTTGTCTCATTAAAATACTATCAGTACTTTTTCTAGAAATATGTATATGTTTTAATTTCTTTTTTTTTAATATGCTGTTAGATCTAGATATAAGGAATTATAAGAGAAATAAATGTTCCGTTTATTCCTAATATCAGATGATAATGGATAAAATTTCGAGTATAGTTTATTTGATGAATTGTAGCAAGATGCAGCTACCTCAGTATTGAGGATCTTTCATTTTTTTGCTTGTCTGTCTACTACATTGCATGCACCTAGAAAGCAATATTATGAAATTTCTGTCTGAAATGAAAACTAAAGTGTTAAAAATGACATTCAGTAAGAGAAATGTAATTAAAGAATTTTTTTCCTTGTTGTGATTGGTTTTTGATGCACATACTAGTGTTTTGTATTAGAAAGTCCATTTGGAAAGAACTAGAAACAATAGATGTACTCAGAGTCACTGTAAGCAAATTTTTCATTAGCTTCATTATTCTATTGCTGGTTAGAGGAGATACCGAATAATGAAAAGCCCTCTTTTATATTGGGATGGGAAGGGAATCTTTTTCTGTTCTGAATATTTTGGTGAAGGAGAAAAACGAGTTCATTTATTGCTTTTAGGAGACTTGAAACTATCAGTTAGTGAATGAATATAAACACAGTTTTGGAGACAAATGAGGCCTTTCTTCCAGAATTTGAGATTTCTTATTTTCTTACGCACAGAATTGCTGATCAAAAGTGTTTCTTTCTTATAACAAAATGTATTTTACACAAGCATTTCTTATAATGAAAGTGTATTGTATGTGGGTTTATACCATACTTTATTTGCTGGCATACATTTTTGGATTGAGATTCATAAATTAAAAAAATTAATAGCCTTTGTAGTTTCTTATGGGTTGTACCTATTTAATCTGTTGCTCAGTGAACTTCCATCATCTAGCGTACTGTGAAAGCTGTTTCTTTTGCTTGTTGATCTATAATCATGGCAGTCTCATTTGTGCAATTTTGAATTCAGTATCACTGCATCCATGTTTTTGCTCTGCAGTCCTATTAATTTCTTAAATTCAAATATATTGTAGAACTTCAATATGCCACTTAAAGGGTAGTTCCCACTGGCGTTTATCTGAGCTAACGGGAACATCTAACGTAGCCGACCCATCTCCAAAACCAGTTTTCCCCCCTTAGGGCAGCAAGTTGAAAAATCTGAACTTCAGGCATAGCGAAGCTAGTTGATACATGGAACTGACTCCGTTAGCTCAGATAAACCCCAGTGGGAACAGCCCTTTAGAGACTACAAGGGGCAGAAAATTGGGCTAGTAATTCTTCAGATGTAAAATTTATGATTTAACTTCGTACAACTACCAGCACAGCTTTCCAGTACATAAAGATTCATCTGTGGACACATCAGATGTTCAACAGTGTCTAATTCAGAAAGACAGAAAGGGGAACTGTAAAGTTTGTTGCAAAAAGGAAGGACACAACAGTTTAAAGCTGCTGAAAGCTTTTGAGAGTCACTGAGAGAATAGGGTGATATAGTTCACGTATATATTTTAAGCTTTGATGTAATGAAAATGTAACAATTTTTGTTAATGCTGCAGAAGTTCCAGTTCAGGCCAAAGCTTTTTTTATGCAGAAATGAAATCTAAACTGTGTCAGTGAATATTATGTATTATTTTCTGTTTTATTTTTCATATCACAGCAATGTATTTATGGGGTAAGTTGGCTTACATTGTGCTTAGATGTACGATTTTTAATACAGGGATTCTGTTATTGCCAATTTTTTTTAACCAGTTTCTGTGCTTTGCATCTCCTAGGTTTGCTGGATTTAAACTGTATAACCTGATTTATTATTATTTAAAGAACACTGTGTATATTGCATTTTTAAATACAATTTTGCTAATTACGCTACTGGAGCAAATTTGTTTCTAACATTAATTTTTAATATCCTGATATTATTTCAGTTGGATGAATAAAATGATATTTTTTAATATCCTGATATTATTTCAGTTGGATGAATAAAATGGGTTTAGCAGCAATAGCATACCACACATCATCAGATGTTGCAAGTGGATATCTTAAGCCTGAACTAATTTTAGGTATGTTATTGTTTGTGTTAAATACATGCATGCTTCTAGCATATGAAAAAGATAATTGAATTCTTAGTGATACATTGAGAATATGCAGACATGCATAGTGCTTTGTCAAGAGTTATTCTCTTTCTTATGATAATATTTTTATTACAGTGAATGAAATAAGGCATGCACTGAAATAAAAAAGTCACTGTATATCCTACTAAGCTTTCCTAGAGCGATTGTTACATAATTAGTGGGAGGGTGACTCTCATTTTGCTTTTAATGAGTTAATGCTTGAATTCTTTTCTTCTTCTTGATATAAAAAGGTGGATACTCAAGATTCAGGCACAAGGGCGTGGCTTGATTGAAACAAAGATTTCAAAATAATTTCATTTTTACGAATGAACAATTCATAAAATATTAAATTAAAACAATTTTTATGTTTTTGGGGTATGAGTTTTAGTATGCGGTGCGAAATTTAACAACTTATCCACATTTTGGCAGTGTGCAGGAGATTTGCAAGGCAGGTGGCAAGATCAGTTTGCATACAAATTTTTTTTATTCAGATATTTGTGAATCTTTCAATTTTTCTTGCAAACATAATTAACACTGATAAAAATAATAAAAGAAAGATAATATATTAAAATTATATTTAAGAAATATTATTAAAACATTTTTGCTTTCTCCTGCTATATTTTAAAGTGACATTACTTTATCCATTTTAGTGTCTTGGGAATATTTTGATTTTGAAAGCTAAACAAGGTAATGAATGCTACAAAGCAGTTCCTGAAACAATTTTTTTTTTTTAAAAAAAAGCAGTAGTAATTATTTAAAAATTCATTTCATTTGGCTACTTTTGTATTTTTTTTAATGATGAGTTTTTTCTATGTAATTGTTTTATCATATTTAAATGTGTAAGAAAGTTTTCTCATGAAAAATTCACTTTACACTTTTCTTTTCTGAATCCCCCCCCAAAAAAATATGGCTTTTTGCTCTTACAGAGTTGAGTGAAATAATTTTTCTTTTGGAATTTAGGCCTTGCACCTAGGAATGTTTAATAAGAAATTTAAGGCAGGATTTCCAGAAAAATTATTTCAAGAAAGTTTTCTTATAATTTCCAAAAACATGTGATGAAATGAAAAGTGTCTTCATAGTATTAACACATAATGGATGTGTTTTATAGGGAATTTATGATGAATTTCGTATCTTTTGGAAAATTTTTGGAAGAACATTGAAAAAACAAATTATTTGAATTTTTTCAGTTTCATCCCAGAAGTCTTTCTCTTAACATCCAAAAGAAAATATTCCCTTTGTTTTCTTATCTATCCAATAGACACTAGCATTGAAGCAAGCAAAGAAATAAAATACCAGCATTTTATTAAAAGAGTCATCTTATATGTCTCAGTGCACCATACATGCCTCATTGACTGCCCTAAACTATAAAAATTTTGCCAGTCCTTTGTTTCATTACTCAGTGCTTCAGTAAATTCTAATAATTCTGCTACTCTAGCACCAGCCGTGACTTTATATAATTTCATATTTATTCTGAATACTCATATTATTAAAGAAATAAAATTAGTTTCTTTTTCACATTCTGAGTACAAAATGTTCCTTTGAATAAGATAAATCTTTAATTAAATTGGAAAATCTAAAAAAGAAACTCATCAAAGAAGAAATTTATAAGAGAGAGACAATATTATTCTTCATAGTTAATTGTTAAAACCTTAACAAATTAAGAGATTCAGAAGTCAAACAACAAAAATCAGCGTTAATTTACAAAATTTTCACAGGACTAGTTTCGATGGTTTTACCGAACCATCATCTTCAGCTGCAAAACCGCAAATGAACAAGATAGGAAATAATGCTTAGATAAGATAAGAAAGCCTGGACAAGAATAAGCAAGTGGCTTCACCAATGTCCCAGTGGAGGGTGCATTAAGATGTCTAGAAACCAGACTTCGCGAATTTCATTTCTCTTGCATCGAAATTGATGAGCTAATTTCTCTCACTCAACTCTGTTTGAAACAAACACATTTTGTTTTCCAAAATAAATATTACAAGCAAACTGAGGGATTAGCCATGGGAAGCCCCCTCAGTCCCATCCTGGCTGATATCTACATGCATTATTATGAATCAAAATTGTTTGAAACTTTAAACTTCCCGGCATGGTTCCGCTACGTAGACGATACTTTTACCCTGTTTGAAGGTAATAAAGATGATTTAAATAGAGTTCTTTCAACAATGAATTCTATTGATCCTGCTATTCAGTTCACTTTTGAACTTGAGACTTGCAATTCTCTTCCGTTTCTCGACATTCTGGTCACACGTAACACATCCAACTTCAGTACTACAGTTTACCGTAAACCTTCATCGGTTTGCCTTCCACCACACTTTAAATCATGTCATCCGACTAAACAAAAGTTAGCTTCATTTTATTCCTATGTTTTCCGTGCTCTTCAAGTTTGCTCCTCCAAACTAGCCCTTGATGAAGAACTAAATTATTTAAAAGCAATAGCTATTGACAGGGGCTTTTCACCCAACATTATTAATCAAGCAGTTAAAAAATTCTCATCTCAACACACTAAAAGCCACACTCTTATTTTAGGATATTATAAAAATTCTGTTGTCATTCCCTTCTTTCCATCAATTAGCTATAAAGTTGCACATATTTTGCAGAAATTTAACTTTCGGGTTGTTTACTCTCCCATCAATAAAATTCCAACTTCTATACTCAAGGACCCCATTCCGGATATGAATTCCTGGGGTATTTATAGGATTCCTTGCCAGTGCGGTTTAATTTACATTGGCCAAACTAAGAGAGCCTTAAAATTTCGCGTCAAAGAACATGAGGCATATGTTAGAAAAAAGGAAACACAGAAGTCATCTGTTGCTCAACATTGTTGGTGCGAAAATCACAATTTCAATTTTTCTGCTGCCAAAATTATTCAAAAAACTTCTTCCATTGGAGAACTGGATTTTCTAGAGGCATTTCACATTCATAAAAATCTTTCTGTTCTAATTAACGATCCTAACTCCAATCCAAATTTGCCTTCGGCCTTTAAAGAAATTATGTTTTAGTTCTGGTTTCGCCAACAGATGGCGCCACTTGCTTATTCTTGTCCAGGCTTTCTTATCTTATCTAAGCATTATTTCCTATCTTGTTCATTTGCGGTTTTGCAGCTGAAGATGATGGTTCGGTAAAACCATCGAAACTAGTCCTGTGAAAATTTTGTAAATTAACGCTGATTTTTGTTGTTTGACTTCTGAATTAGTATTTATTCGGTGTGTTATTGTGTCTTAAATTAAGAGATGACGCAGAAAATAGTGGGAACATTTATTTGTTTATTGAAACTAAGAAGAAATGCTAAATAGAAGGAAACTGAGATAAATTAGCAAAAAATATATGGAAAATTTTCAAGTTAAAAAGGTGTGTGAGCATTTTGTTGTTTGTTATTACTATAAAAGATAAATATTATGTAGCTTTTAATATATAATTATACTAATATCGTTTTAGAATCAGTATCAGAAATTATAAGTGCTGTAAAAGGATCTTAACTCTTTTTTAATAGATTTTTCCCCCAATAAAATAAAATTATAACTATATATAAATATATTAAGACTAAAGGTATCTAACTATATAATTTAATAATTTGTAACTAACTGCTCACCCTTAAAAGTTATCTCTACATGTTAAGGGAAGTAATCATTTTCCCTTAATCCTTATTGTGGATATACCACTTGACATACAGGACTGACTGAGTATGTGACATCTGGATTGAGTGAATACATGATAAAATGAGACATAAAATAAAGAATCAATATAGAGGTAATTGTTAGTAAAATTTAAATAAAAAATCAGTAATTTTCTTTAAAATATGTGGGACTATTTTAAGTGTAAAATTTAAATATTTTAAAAAATTTATAATTTAATGCTAATTACATGAAAAACTTTATGAAGTTAATTTTATTCTTGAGTGTGTTTGTAATTAAGTTAAATATCAGATTACATTTAATAACCATGTGTTCTACTTTTTGCAGAAAATTTTTGCAGAAATTTAGATTTATTTTATTTAGATTTATTATTAAAAAGATTTATTTTATTCTTACAAATTATGGAAATGAAGTTCACATGTAGGGATGATTGCATTAGTTTATTCAGTTCCTATTTGCTTGATAGGTCCGTAACTTTTTCCATTAACCTTCTAAAACCGGGCTGAAATTCTCATAATATTATAGCCTTCAGACCGGTGTGATCCGAAACAGTTTTGCCCCCTCTTTGACATTTTCCGAATGAGAAAAGTCGTTAGTCCCCCTCCATGGATGCAGTAAAATTTACACGTTTGTCGGACGCTGTCCCATAGTAGATGGGTTGCTAGATTTGTGATTTTTTTCGATGATTATTTTGCTTTCATTTAAATGAAGTTCTGAATAAGTAGTGCATAAATAAATATGCAGTACTGGATACATATCCAGTGTACTATTTATTTAGAAAAAAAATGTATGCAATGTTTATATTTCACTCACTATTTCTGAATCAATTTCGTAAATAATTTGTGAATTTTTAAACTTTGTTTTCACTCTTCATTTATATTCGTGTATTTTCGTATTAGAAATTAGAAAACAAGAACAAAATTTTACAAAATATAATAAATACGAACTAGCTTTGTAAGTCTGCAGGCTGGAATGCGATTTTTAATAACATATTTTCATTAACAAAATAATGGTAATGACTAATTTGATGAAATAATAATAGTAATATTTATTACCATTAGACGATTAGAATGAGATTCAATACAATTAGATTTTGAGATGAACTTACAGCAATAATAAAGCTTTACATAACAATAACAGAGCTTTAAATCTGCTTTTTTCGATAATTTTGTTATTATAACATAAAAAAGAAAATCCGAGATACATTGGTTGCGTTTCATCATTTAACTTTAACAAATATTACATTGGACTATCAGGCAAAGGAGGTATGTCTTTAACGAGAATTTTTCTTTGTAAAATTGGCTTTTGTTTATGTTAGCAGAGGGAAAAAAATCTGTGTCCTATACATGCAATCATCAGAAGTATTTTTTAGAACAGTTTTAAATGTTCATGAAGAATTAATTATACGTCAATTTCTTTTCATAGGTAGAAATTTTGCCTAAAACCATCGTTATATCCAAAGGTTGAAGTCTATTTCATTTTCAACGAATATTCTATTTGCGCATAATATATTTTCTAATTTATTTTAGAAAGAGTAATCTTTCACGTTTTCAAAAGAATAAGGACATACTGGGTGTTGACACTTACAATGTAGTAAATATGTTTTTCATATTTCTTCCAGTAATGAAAACGATTACCCTGGAATATTTTCAAAGCAACATTAAGAAAACCGTTTACGCCAAATTTTGCATAAAGTATCTTTTCTTGTATTTTTTTATTTAAAGTGTGAAATTTTCTCTTTGAAAATATAAAAAATTGTGAACGGAGCAAAATTAATTCATGAGAAATAACTTTGACATGCAATAATCCCATCGTAATATGAAATAGTGGAGAAAAGTGCAATACAGTTTATTTATTCACAAGTAATCCCCTCATATGCGTAATTTATGTACTGTCGATTGAGAAATATAAGTTAGTTAATTAAACCGGTTATTTCAATACTTTTTCTTTATCAATTTTTTTACGGGCCCTTCAGTAGAGCGGTAAAGGTGGCTGAACACTTGTAGCTCACTCGGGTTTGAATCCCGCCTAAAGGGTTGTTATTCATGGTTTTTGTGTAACGTAAATGCAAGCCAGCTTCCCTTAGAAAGTCCTCTGCGAAGGCATCCTTACCCTTAAACAGGTAATTGTTGTGTGCTTTGATGTAATTCAGTAAGTGAACAAAATTAATCCAATCAAACCCGAAGAACAGGTTGATTACATGTGACGTTTTCCACCAGGAATGTAAATGCGAGCAATTTTCTCTTAAAAAGGCTTACACGAAAGCATCCATCCACTTAAGCAGATAGCGTTCGCGTGCTTTTCCGTAATCCAATCCTAATTCTCGTACATTTAATAGTAAGTTGACATACACCTTATTACGGACAAAATAACAACCTTTTTTAAAGATATTTTTTTCATTAACTTGTCTGAATTCCCTTTATCTCTTGAGGAGTATAAGAATTTCAGCAAATAAAACTGCCCTAAATTTTATACAATGTAACTGATGTTTTGATTCAATTTAGAAGTAAGGTGAGCTTTATCGATATTTAAATACTTTTTGACAGATCTTATCGTAAAAGAGGGTCTAAAGATAAATTGATTTTACTTAATTTACAATCAATGAAAATCATTGAATGAATGAAAATCACAAAAACGATTATGCATACAATTGTCTCTTATTTGTCTTCTGATAAATCAGACAAAATTTCCTACATAATAGAAGCACTTTGAAAGAGTTAACAATTCTTAAGGGTTTTATGCACTCCAAAAAAATGTCAAAATAAAATCGTATTATTCATAAATATAAAAAGGAAGTAAATGATAAAAGCAGTTTTAACTATTTTCTAGAAGGGCATTAAATATAAAAAATTAATCTATTCTTATTTGCTATGATTAAAAAGCATTAAATCTGGTAAGCTTAAACAGCATGCAAAATTGCTGATGTTTTAATCATAGCAAAAGTCAGTACTAAAAAGATTAGAGATGGCCTCTATTTCATTTTCAAGTATATTGACGCGAGACGAAACCTGCAGTTTTTGCCAAAATGTAGCCAAACTGATAAGAAGAGGGAAATAATGCATAGCCAGCGGCTATTCTGAGCAGCGACAATGGACCACCCAGAGATCTGCAGATAGGTGATTCTCTAAAATAGGGAGGGAATGGCTGGTATGACAGTTGTGCTACAGCCGGAGTTAAAGAAAATTATTTTCCTGGTACAACTGCTGTACAGCTTCAGAAAGTTAATGGTCTTCAAACATCTTTAAGAGTGCTTGATTTCCACATGCAGAAATATGTACAAACCTGTAAGGTAAATTCTATTCTTGCACACTCTAAACCAGACTTTTTTTAATACAAAAAATGTATTAAAAACAAAATATTTTAAATATTGTGATGTTATAAATGTAAATGAACAGATACGTATATACAATTAGAAAGCGTTAACCTTAATGAAAAATGTAGCTTTCTTACCTACATTAAAAAAAAAAAAAAAAAAAAAAAAAAAAAAAACAGTATTACACAGTATTACAAGGGTGAATATGAAATGAAATAATTGCTAACTATTAAAATCTGTCTGCCTCTGTTTGTGTGTTTGTAACCTCAACTCCTCCGGAACGGCTGGGTGCAGAGCTTAGCGAAGCATACTGTTGGATTCAGAATGTCCGTGGCTAGCCATTTTGGCTATTTGTATCTTTGTGCGACTTTAATTAGCCAAGATGCTAATTAGGCCGAAAATTGCAGAAAAAATCGGTAACTCGGGAACTTACCCGCCGATTTCTTTGAAATTTTGAATTTTAAATCCGTGAGATGATGAAACGACCGATGGCTATGATTCCGCACTGATTTGCGAATTAGAAGCTGAATTAACAGGGTAATTAAAAACGCCCTAAAACTCCTTTTTCTTTCCTTCCCATATCTTTGTGGACAGGCTGGTTTTCGAAGAAAACGAGTTTTGAGGGGTTGCAGCTGTATCCGGTCTCCGGTTGGAATCGTCAAGGAGATTCGTGAAGGACCAAATTAACGTAGTGGAGCATTTTTAATCATTATGCTAATTGATCATCTAATTTGCCAATCCATCTAAAATAAAGGGCATCCCTCATTTGACTATCTATGAGTTATAAATTTCTAAATTTGGAGCCGATCGCACTATTGGTTCCCAAGATATGAATTTTTCTTAATTAGAGAAATTGAGCCCAAAAAAATGCACAAAAAATCGGTAACTCGGGAACTTACCGGCCGATTTCTTTGAAATTTTGAATTTTAAAGCCGCGAGAGGATAAAACGACTCATGGCGTTGATTCCACGCTGATTTGGGAATTAGGAGCCTAATTAGCAGGGTAATTAAAAATGCCCTAATACTCCTTTTTCTTTCCTTCCCATATCTTTGGGGACAGGTTGGGAATCGAAGGTTTTGAGGGGGGAAAGCTGGTTTCTGTTCGGTCGTGGGAATCGTCAAGGCCATTTGCCAGGGATGAAATTAACGTAGTGGAGCTTGCGAATTCCGATGAACAGGCTGGCTCCATGGGTGTTTTTGTGATTTTACACATGTGTATCCTGTATGCAGAATCTTCTAGACGCCTACGTGAGTAAAGCGGGCGCAGCCCGAGCAAAAGCGCTGAACTCTGGTAGTTCAGTCTGACTTTCGAATACCCGCAAAAGGGCTGGCTGCATGGGTGTTTTGTTATTTTAGGCATGTGTATCGTGTATGCAGTATCTAATGGACGGATACGTAAATAAAGCGGGTGCAGCCCACTCAAATCCGCTGAACACTGGTAGTTCGGTCTATCTTTCGAATCCGAGCGAGCGGGCTGGCTGTATGGGTGATTTCGTGATTTTCTGCATGTGTATTGTCTATGCAGTATCTTCTGGGTGCAGACGAGAATAAAGTGGGCGAAGCCTGTGCAAAACCGCTGAACACTGGTAGTTCGGTCCAACTTTCGAATCCCGGCGAGCGGGCTGGCTGCATGGGTGTTTTCGTGATTTTCCGCATGTGTAATGTGTGTGATGTATCTTCTGGATGAATAGGGGAATAAAGCGGGTGCAGCCCGCGCAAAGCTGCTCAAAACTGGTAGTTCGGTGCAACTTTCGAATCCCGGGGAACGGGCTTGCTGAATGGGTGTTTTCATGACTTTCCGCATGTGTAACGTGTATGCAGTATTTTCTGGATGCATACAGGAATAAGCCGGTTAAAATTGCCGGAAATTTAACATGGGAAGTCTTATACACTCAAACAATTAAAAGCGGGCTTCAGCCCGCTAGTTGCTAATAAAAAGCATTTTTAGTGTACAATGGTCTTATTGTAAATTGTACAGATTAATCAATAAATGTGCAGGTATTTAAAAAATGTGTTAGTTACACCAAGGAGTGGAAATCATGCAGTGCTGTCAAATGAACTTGTAGAGTTTATGAAGCTTTAGTGAGGTAGGGTTAAATACTTGAACTACACTGCTTGACAGTTACTAAGGTATAATTGAATATTGCCCTTTCTTGCTGTCCCTCAAATACAGTAAAAGTAATGAGCAAATTGATGCTATGAAAATTTTATCCGTATCATCACTAGGTCATGTATCATCACTAAGTCATCAAGAGAGGTCAGTGGTGATATACTTACGTGAATCCCAGTTCACTCTTGAGAGTGATTTTAGACATTGAGTGGTTGCTAACAGGGAGCTCATTGCCACCAATGGTGTATTTTAGAAGTTAGTTTATTATGCTTATGTGTAAGCAAAGATTATGCAAAATGTCAGATACCTTTGCAAAAGAGCCAATCATGACGAAAAGAAGTGCAGAAATACTTCTAGGTCACATTAATCTTTTGTATGGAGCAATCGGCCCCAGCTGTCCAAATGTAAATATCTGTGCTCATTTACAGAGAACAGATAGTATGACTGAGATATTGGAGAAGATATTATCTGCATCATATTGCGTATTTTTCAGACCTCAATTCTGTTGAACATGCTTGGGACTGTCCCTGTAAAACACGGGACCAGTTGACCAAACAGATCCCAGAACTGGGCTGGCTGGGTCAGTTGTGCAGCTTCTAGTTCTTGATATATTTTCTCCCACTCTGAGGCTGCCATAGCCAATTGGGAAAGCTCGATGGACTTAAAAGTGGTCAGTGACTTGGCATCATTTGTGTTGTCAGTCAGCCTGTTTGTGCCTTGTCTCTCTACAGGTTTTCAGGTCCGAATGGACCCATTTTTGTCTGCTTCCTCTAGCTGCCAGTGCATTTCAAAGGCGTGCATTATCACTGGCAAATTTGAGTTGCATATAGCTTGAACAAGGAAAGGACTTGCTTATCAGAAAGACCTACATAAATTAATGTGATAGATTAGAGCAGTGTTGTTTTTCATTGTGGTGAACGAACACTTAGTGTCCTTTAATTAATAGTGAAGTGTCCATGAGTAAAAAAATTTGATTCATTATTTATTTTTCGTAAGAAAAATATAGTAAAAAATCCAAGCAGTCGTATATACAATCAAGTTATCGTATACACAATCAAGTTACTAAATGTAAGGTGTGAATTTTAAATTATATCAATTAGATGCATTTCTAGAAAGTAAAACAACTCAAGATGTGCAGGAAACATGTAGAGGCTTTTCAGAAAGAATTGAAAAATATCCTGACAGCTTTTAAAATAGTCTCCTAGAAAGCATCCAAACTAATGCAGAGTTTGTATTGGAATTTAAGGAGCGCATAGTATGTGATATTGCGAACTTTTTCCTGTCTTATGCAAAGTTGCATTTGCTTTAGTAGTAACATGATGTTTTGTGGAACCTCTTCTTCACATTATCTCATTGTTTTCCCTGATCCAAATCCAAAATCTGTTCTATTTCAGTTCAATAAAAATGTAATAATTTGATATGTTTTGTTTTGAGTTATATGCTCATTAGTTATGTTATAAAATCTCACTATTTCTTAGCAGTTGGCAAGCAGTAAGAAAATACTGCTTTTGATGTTCAAGTATTAAATGAACTGTATTAAAAATAATTTGAGATTTAAAAGTTTAAATCAAGGTTATTTTGATAGCATTTCTGCTAGATCTGTTGTACGCTTGAAAATTAAGTAGAATGCAAAATTAATGCTGAGGTAATTTTTAATAATATAATATTTTGCCAGACAATTAAAAATGCTTTTTTTGTACCCATTTAGATAAATTTTAC
Organism: Stegodyphus dumicola; assembly: GCF_044657685.1. Lineage (NCBI taxonomy): Eukaryota > Metazoa > Arthropoda > Arachnida > Araneae > Eresidae > Stegodyphus > Stegodyphus dumicola. The sequence goes on along the minus strand of NC_140780.1, from coordinate 154,967,090 downwards.
AGTGAGACTGAAGACAGTGAAAGTGGTAGTCCAACAGTAATGCGACGTTCTGAGGATACCAATGAATGGTCTTCTGTTTCATCAGCCTCAGATCATTCATTTGATTTTGCTCAGAAATCTCAAAAGAAAGAAAAAAATTTCCATTCAGTTGATAATAAAAAGTCATCACATTCAGCATTTCCTAAAGTTATAAAACGTAATGCAAGTAACAAAACTCTCATGCATTGGATTAATCAGAATGCTGTAAGTAATTTGGAAATGAAAGAAGGTATGCCGTCAAATACTAGTTCTCTTTACACACCTGTAGCTGATTCATATACTAAGTCTGTTAGTAGATGTGTAGAGTCCCATAGTCACAAAATTTTTTATAATAGGTCTTTCAGCTGTACTGAGTCTTACACTCATTTAAAGGACAATCATAGTAATTTGACTGGAAAAGCAAGCCATGAAACTTGTCTTGGCGATAACTCTGTCCCTTCTATATATAATCAGACAAACATTTTAAAGAAAGCAAGTCATGGTCATCAAATGTGGAATTCTATCGATGAAGAGTATGACATACTGACATCATCGCTTGGAAGGCAGCAGAGAGCACTTGCTAAAGAAATTACTCCAGGGCTTGTAGCAAGAATGGCTGTCTCATACAGCAATCTAAGTCAAAAGAATTCTGTGACTTCAAGCTTAAGCAAAAAATTCAGTCTACAGAAAGGAGTTCCAGCACCTGGATATGTGGCAAAAATTTCTGATTCATTTGATTATTTAGCTAAAGTAGGAACATCTAATAATGCCAGTGCTGATAATAAAGGCAAAAAATGTCAAGCCATGTCAGATGATACTAAGAAGCCTGCAACACATCAACATCCTAACTGCAAAAGGAGTGCGTCTGAAAGTCAGGTATCTAAGAAACTTTCAAACATTGCTCATAATACAGAACCATTGACATACAGCTCTTCATTGTCTTCTGGTTCTCCATATTATTGTCATGGAGAAATTTCATCTCCACCAGAGAAGTTTGTTAGTTTACTTGATAAAGAATACAACAAAGTATTTGAAGGAAAGAAAGTGTCTCAACAACAACTAAAATCTTCATGTCAAGCTAATTTTAATAAGCATGAGTCTGGAAGAAGAGAAATGAGATTTTTCCCAAGTGGAGATCTTATAGACTCAGCATGCTCAATGTCTGTACAGAATAAAAATTCTGTTGCAAATAAAGGTGCTTTAGAATTTCCATTACAAAACTCAAAAATTATATCTCCTGGAGGCATTCCTGGAAATTCTGAAAATTATTTTCCCTGTACTGTTGATATGTATGCATCAGAAAATAGATATATGCAGCAGTTTGAAAGAGGTAGTTCAAATAGAAGTACTATTTCAAATTCCAGCCATTATAGTGGGTCGAATTTTTATGACTCATCTGAAGGAATTGAAAACATGGGATTTGGGTATACAGATCAGCCATGTCAAGCAAATGTTGGTAGTATCAATGCAAATAACTCTGATTCTTACATAGACATTACTTTTGATAAACAGAGTCAGATTTTGCCAGATTCAGCAAATTCTCATCCTAGTCATCATGATGGTAATTTTACATTGGATGCTGTTTCATCTGATGCTAATTCTCCCAAGAACACAAGTTTCAAATTTTTCAATTCCCCCAAATTTATGAAGAAACTAACTTCTCCAAAACTTGACAAAAAGAATATTTTTAAAAGTAAAAAGCAGGCAAAAGAAGCGAAGAGGGCAGAGCAAAAGGAAATATCATCTACACAAAGTGATAGCAAAAAGCAAGCAAAAGAAGCAAAGAAGGCAGAGCAAAAAGAAATATCATCTACACAAAGTGAAAGAAAGTTTTTTGGATCCCCACGGTTAGTCAGGGCTATTTTTGGTTCACCTAAAGCTCAAAAGAAAGTCATTACTGTATCTTCAGGTGTACAAACTGATAATCTTCCTACTGCGTTACCCATTCTAGATTATAAGAAGCCTTGCCATGATTTAAATCAAAATGAAAATTTTGTCACTTCCTTGGATTTGCCAACTAGCAAATCAAGCATACATGGTGAATCTCATGAACAAGGAAATATTTCCTCAAAGAGTAGCAGTAATAGCAGTTTGAACAGTAATGCTTCCAATAGTCTTTCTCCATATACTAGTTCTCTGTATTATGTTGAAGCTAGAATAAAGCCTCAAATTACTATTAGCCTTCCTCTTGTTGCTGATAAAAGTTCTGAAAAGTCACCCCCAGAAACGCCACGCACACCTCTAAAACCTACTATGGGTGTGGCCATGTTGAGTAAGAAACGTCTTCCAAGCATAAGTGGTGAAAGCTCTGTATCCATTTCCTCAAAGAGTTCACATGATGGATCAACAAAAGAAATTGTACAGCAACATTCAGAGGTCTCCATGGATGTTAATGGTAGGTTCCTTTTGTATTTATTGTAGTAATAACAGTTGAATCAATTGTTTTACCTATTTGTTGCAGTATGTATATGACTTTTTTTAGCCAATGTATTTATTTGAATAGATAATTACTGTTTTACAATTTAAACTTTTTAAGCATTGTACTATTATGTGAAAGTTGGTTTTCTCATTCTGAAACTAATAAGCGACTTTGTTTTTCTGACATATCATCTTAATAATTTTTTTCTTTACCTGTATGGTTTCTTACTTTATAGTAGATGTTATATGTTTAATGGCATGTTAAGTTTTGCTATAGAGTACTGCAGATTTTCATGTCAGATTAATGAAACATAGCCTTTCTTGTAAAGAATTACTTCGTGAAGGAACATTTTCATACAAATGAAAAATTACTTAACCCTTTTAGGGGCAGTATATAAAATAATTTAAATTGTGGTAAAATTTGGCACGAATTATAACTTATGGACCATAAGATCGCAAAGTTGACACTTAAAAAAAAATCTAGAGCAAAATCCTGAACTTTGAGAGCTGGTATATATTTTATACCGGTGCCCCTCTAAGACATTTTCTTCCAGGTAGATGCCAACTGTTAATTTTTGTTGTTTAAATTAATTTTGTGTACTTTTGATGTGCGTTTATAGATGTGGCTGCTTGAACATAGTGTATGTCTGAAGGCAAAAACTGGAAATTTCGCTAGAAATTTAAAATTTAAAAATAAAATGAATGTTTTTATATACTATGATGATGGAACCCTGCTGAACATACTTATGTAAAATATGTGTAAAAAGCTTTTTAACTTGCTTTAAATTCAATATTATTATTTTATAAAAAAATTAGTAAATTTAACACTGCATGCATAAACCATATCTTTCTGTAACTGAACTAGTATAATGCTACAAGGAGATGTAACTCAGCCGAAAAATTAAAAAAAAAAAAAATGAAAAATGAAACACTACGACTCGGCTGAAAAAGTATGTTGCATTTTTTAACTTATATATTATGATTTAGATGGTATATAAAAAAGATTGTGCTTTGTGCTATGATAACAAGATCCCCCCTGCACACACACTTAAGGTTATTGAGGACTATAAGGGCCCCTTTTTACTTCCTTGTATGAAGTAAAAGGAAGTATTGTAATCGTGAAAAGTTTCAGGCATCATATTTCAATGCAAATATCCATTTTCACCACTATCGAATGAATTTAAGGATGTTTTTGTGTGACATTTGTCCATAAAGACTGGATAAAAGACTCTTTTCCCCCCAAAAAAAATTGTAAAAATAATTTAAAATGAATTCTGAAGGAAATTTTTTGTGGCGTCTCTGCGTGTGTACCTTGCATAACTCAAAAACGAGTAGCCTTAGAACGTTAAAATTTTGTATATAGGACTGCTATAACGTGTAAATGTGCACCTCGTATTTTGGTTGCAATTAGCTGCACCAAAAGTATATAAATATATCCAATCTGTTACTCGGCTGAGTGATCTCAGTTTCTTTATTCTTATATGTTTGTAAATTGTGCATTTTTTGCTTTAAAAATGATTGAATTATGTTGTTCTTATCTTCCGGTCAAGGTTTTTATGTCTTTAGTATATCTGCCTGCAATATTTTTAGAATTATCAACAATTTAAAAGTTGTTTAAGTGCCGCTAAGCGTAATAGTTTTTTCCATGGCGGCACTGCTTGTTTGCATTTGAAAGAGCAGAATAGTAGATTTGTTGCCAATCTAGAGAAAGTAAGCTTCGCAATAACAAAGATAACATCTTCTTTTATTATTACGAATCAAATCATGCTTAATCCATTCTGTAATTTATTCGAGGAAATAAGTGTTTAAGATTTACTTCATAATTTTCAACACGGACATTTTGAGTTTTAATGTATTTTTGCTTTGTCATGAAGTGAGAACTGAAATAATTGAATGAGAAATACTGAATCGGCTGAGAAAACTGTTTCTTTTTTGTTTTGTTTGCTTAATTTCTTTTGTACATCGTTTTAGATTTATTATAGTATTTGAATAAAGCGTATTGGCAACAATTAGATAATTCTTCAAATGATATAAATTTTGTTCATTGAGTTATAATATGGATGAAATATAATGCTGTTAAGTGTACCTAGCGCCAGAGTGTCGCTATGGTAAAGACATATAGTGAATTTTAAAGAGTGCATTTATTCTATTGTGGTTTATGCGATATCGCCGAAGTAGGTTTAATTCAATCCAATAAGTTTAAATGAAATGCAAGAAAAAATGGGTATAATTTAATATTCCGTACAAGGAAGTCATGTGGTGCACTCATCATATTTTTTATTTTTTGTAAATATAGGTTGTTCAGGAAGAAACACCGTTAAACGATTTTATTTTTTGATACACCTTAAAGCTCTTATTTTGATTTTCAATCCCTTTGGCCACCTAGATGCCCCTTTTCAACTCTTTTGGTTAAATTTTGGTCTGCATCTGAAATTGGCCTTAAAAATATTTTCCCTCCTTTCACCAACTGTGAAAATTTATTTCGAAAACCACCTATTTGTATTCTAACCCAGAGAGAAAATTTCTCTTGGGTTCTCTAGTCTCTCATCTGAAATTAACAAAGACAATACCCTAAAGAATAAAAGCATGCTTTCAAAACAGAAGTTTTTCCATTACACTAAGAGATGGATCTAAAGTGCATAAGACCACACAAAGGGAAAGAAGGCATTTACACAAAGGGCGATTGACAAATTAGTTGTCAATTGTCTTTTTTCATATTCGCTGCATTCCAGGATTTTGGAAAGCATGAAGCAATGGGCATCTTTTGGGGCTAACATGCCACATTTAACCCCTAGAATTGTGTGATATTTTGACATAAGGCGACAATATTGAAATCAATGAGTCTTTCTCCTGGGAAAAGGTGAAGGGCTGAAATTAAATTTTTAGCTAAACAGAGATGAATGAAACTCGAATGGAGTAAACAAAGAATAAAAGGAAACTAATATATTTGTATTTACTCCTATCGCAGGGTTTGTAATTCTCCATCTCCCATAAACATAACATTGAATCCTAAACAACTTGTAAATTAATCATAAAAATGATTACATCATAAACTGTTATAATATCGAGAAATTCTGCCGTCTCGCAGCGTAGAAAAGAAGACTGGTACCCTCAGTATGGGCATCAGTATATATTATATACCGGTCTTAAAATCATATAAATTGGTTTTCTGTTAATTATTACTTCTGATTGAAATGAAGTAGTAAATATATAAGATTCAGCATGTGTATGTCCTATATTTGCAGATTTTGAATGTTTTCTTCCCCTCCACTAGAATTTAAGAATCTTGAAACATGATACCTTGGAATGAGGTATGTTAATTTCATAACTTCAAAATATTGAGCATTCATAGGATAGTGCTGCCATTTAGAATCAAAAGGAAACACTAGAAAAAAACTTATGATTACAGCTTTTGTTGTAGAAAAACTAGCATCTTTTAGGAGGTTAAAAAATTGGCAATGTACCAGTGCCCTTTAAAGGGTTGAAGGGTAAATGTGCTTGAATAAAGTTGTGTTAGATTAACATAATCTTGACAGAGCGGCATTCAAAATGAAAACAGCCAAATTCCTTGTGTTACACTAACAAATGTATCACACTCAGTTACACAGGTATTAGACATAATGTTAGATTGTAATTTTGTTTTTGTATGAAATTATTAAGTTGGAAAAATATTTTTATGTAATTTGACAACTAAGGTAGAGTAGCACATCGTGTCCCCTAAACTTGAATTAATTAAGATTAAGAATGGCTGGAAATTTGAGTGAAAAAATAATAAAAGTAACTAATGGCTGTATACCTTAGTAATCTACCAATGGTCAGATCCATGACCGTTGAACACCTATTGCTGTGTAATATTTTTGCTTAATTCCAGTAAATATGGCTATGCATGTTTTCATTCTTTTCCCATATTGCATAGAACAGTGAACCTTTTTCACATGGAAATTTGTGTATGAAGGTAGTTTTGGAAAATTTAAGCAGAAGACCTTATATTATTGTGGGAGGCAATAAGCAGTTGCTTGATATCCTGTATGATATACTATAGCCTGAAACCAAGGGTATGGGCTTGATTTCCCTGCCTGTGAAAATTGGGTTCTCGTCTTGACCCAGCAGTGAAGGTATTAAGTATATTGCACTTGTTGTATTCTTATTTTTTGTGTATGTTCTTTTTATTTATGTTCCAATTCATGTTCTAGCCTAGTGTGTGCACTTTCTAAACAATGACATTGCCACATAGGCCTTCATATTCAGCATCGTTGCTAATTATGCATCAAGGTGTCATTTATTATATTTCTAGTTGCAGAACTTTCCTTGTATTTTCAGCATGATGTGATTGATTTATAATTTACTTTTGATACCCAGAGTAATGACAAATTTTCTCTTATAGCTATCTGAATTTGTAGGTCTCATAATGGCATTTCATCCTGGGTCTACTAGAAATTTATACATACCAACAACTGTTTATGCTTTTGCCAAAACTAATGTAAATGCATTAGTAAAGATGTAAGTGGTGTACATCTGGGCAAATAATATAATCCATGAGTATATTTTAGCAGAAAACATTTTGCATGTAGAAATAGTTTCAAAAATGTTAATTTGTGAAAACAGAGAATAAATAGATCATTTAATATTATGCTTTTTTGTTTTATTATGTTTCTTTGTATTTCAGCATTAAAACAATCAACAAATGAACTTATTTTTTTTTTGTTTTCCAAGTAGGCAGCTTATTGCTAATGCAAATTTTCAAATTTTTGGTAAGAATTTAGAACCTAATCTTTGGAAATTTTTATCAACAAAATCTATTTCTATCTAGATATTTAATTTTATTTTATTAATTCTTTCAGAACTGAAACAGAATGTTAAAAGGGAAGATGTAATATGGCAGGGGGTTGCATGCATTTGATTTCCTGCTACATATAGTGGAAAGAAAAAAAGAAGCAATTTTTTTATCCTAATGGCAAGCACTAGCTTTTTATAGGTATTGGCCGCTCTAAGGCTGGAAGCAGTGGTCTCTTTATTATGCAGGCACTGAATAGGTAGGCCACCATTGCCTCCTGTGAAGGGACAGACAAATTATATCCATGTCTTCTTGGGGATTCGAACCCAGGCCCTACAGTATGGCACTCAGAGTCACTAACCACTTTCTGGTATGGGTAGAAAGAGGCTATTGTAAAATCAGGAAAATAATGAATTGGACATTTTACATTGAAATGAAATGCCAGTTTCTAAAACAATACTTACTGCAAAGAGCTGCATGAATAAAATACAAGAGAAAATGAGTTACTACAGCTTTCCTCAGATTAACTTTGCCTACCTCCTACAAAACTAACATAGGCTGTAGAAAACCATGGTTCAAGAGTAACTTTACATTGTGCATTTGTTTCACATCATTCTAATTGGCATAATGGTTAGCAGAAGCTGACTGCTGAAACTAAGGATATGTTTTTTTTTTTTTTTTTTTCCAGTATAAACTGGCTGCAGGTTTATGTCTGATAAAACTGCTCCATGTGTGTATAATATCATTTTACTCCTTGTAATACAGTATACGAGGTAGGATTCAAAAGTTCCCAGACTGAGTCTATAACATAAAAAATATTATGAATTAAATTGCAGAAACACATCCTCCTTCAAAATAAGACCCTTGTGCAACATTATACTTTTGCCAGCACCTGTAAAGTTCATCGAAACGTATCTGGAATCCATTTTTGGCCATGTCCTTTAATTCAGCTTGTGATGCATATTAACTTCATCTGAAGATTGAAATCGACGACTCTGCAAGTGTCTTGCCAGTTCAGAAATTAGGAAGAAATCACAGGGTGCGAGATCAGGTGAATAAGAAGGATGATTCAAAACTTGTTTTCATTTTCGCAAGAAAATCATTAACGAGTGGGATCAGTGAGCAAGAGGGTTGTAATGCAACAGCACCCATAACTTGCTCAGCCCACATTTTTGGTCTCTTCTTCCAGATCAGCTCACTCAAATAACGCAGGATTTCGATGTAGAGTTCTTTGTTCACAGTGCGTCCTTCAGGCATGAATTCCAGATGCACAATGCCCTAGATATCGAAGAATACCTCTAGCATGACCTTTCTTTTAGAGCGATCTTGGCAGAATTTCTGCGCTTCTGTGGAGATTGTGGTGATTTCCATGTTGGCAGAGGTCTCTTGGTTTGCGGGTCCTACCCCACCAAAAAAACACCATTTCTTGTCTCCAGTAACAATTCTGCCAAGTAGGGAAGGATCTTTGCCAACAGCCGAGACAAAGTCTCCCATTTCCATTCGAATTCCCTTTTGGTCTATGTTTTAACATGCAGGGAACAATGTGTTGACATACGCTATGCATATTAAGATCCTTGGTAAGTAACTGCTGACCTGTGGCCTGCCATGATATCCTAATGTATTCTGCTATTTAGCAAATTGTTTGCTGCCTGTTTGTGCGCACTGCCGCAGACACCTTTTTGGTGTTTTCATCCGTGCGTGAAGTCAAGGGGCCGGCCACACCATTCTTCGTCTTCGGCACTTTCCCTGCCTTTTCTGAAACGACGATGCCACTCAAAAACTTGCATTCTTGACAACATTTCATTTCTGTACACATGCTTCAACATTTCGAAAGTCTCTGTAACACTCTTTCTCGAGTGAACACAAAACTTGATATTGATTCTCTGCTCAACTGATACCATATATCGCCATTTACTAAATGCACCTGCTTACAAAAAGGCACTGTAGCCGTGAGCATTCGACCACATGATTTGGGATAAACAACTTTTAAGGATGAGAATGTAGTAACACAAAAACGTCCTCGTAGTCGCACTGCTGCAAAAACTTTTTACGTTATAGACTCGGTCCAGGAACTTTTGAATCCTACAACGTAGGTAGTGTTCTTTGTTGTGAGATGGTTTAAAGACTGATGGATTCAGTCATTTCCAATGAGTGCTTTCAAGCAAGTGCCTAGCCATTGAAAAAGTTTTGCTCCATTCTTCGTTTCTTAACTGCATATCAAACATGCATTCAGGGGCAACAGATATCCTAATTATTTCATTACTCATAGATACAGGCCTAATTCAGCAGGTTTTGATGTTCCTACATTTTTTTGGGGGCAAGTCTAATAGAACTTGTATTCCAACTGTCAGTCAAGATTATGTGTGTGTTTTGATGCTCTTATAAGATTATATCCATGTTTTGATGCTCTTATAGAGATCATATACTGTAAAGCTATGATCTAATTTATATCATCTTCTCTAACATGTTAAATCCATGGGCCTAGTTGAGAAAGTATTAGGACAAGTAACTGGAATACATGGATAAACAGTGAGTAGTTACATGGGTCAGATAAAAAGGTCTAAGAAATTAGGCATATATAATTCATGCTAGGCTACTTTTAGGAAATGTGATTTCCACTTCATAGCTCCTTGAGCATACTGGAAATGATTATTATATTCCAGATTAGGAGAATATTCCATAGGCTTCCTATAAAGTCTTATTTTCTTTTTTTTTATTTTTGCTAGTCAGAAAAAAAAATGCGTATAAGTATGCATGGTGCTGCTGCTAGTACAGTCAAAAGTCTTTGATCCGGAATGATCTATAATCCGAACATCAAAGCTACAAACTTCCTGCGCATGCGTAAACGCATGCGCATAATACCTTTATGCATGCACATATGCATTTACGCATGTGTATAATAAGTTTACGCTTGCGTGTTTAACCCTTTAACGCGTGCAATATTATTTTTATAATTTTTTAACTAAAAACTCTAGAAATTGAATATTATGATCCTAGAGACAAATAATATATGAATTAAAAAAAATCTACTCTTGCCTATTGTTCTGTGGGTGGTGGTCGTGCTGTGAAACCACCGCGCATCTAGGACTTTGAAACTTACTGATGTAGTAGGGAGAAAAAACTTGCCATTTTCCGCGCGCATTTCTAATAAATGACGAAATTTACGGATTTTAAAAAAATGTATGTAAGAATTGCATTATATATAATTTTTTTGCATTATTTTACAAAGTAAATCATCAGAAAAAATTTAAAAATAAGCATTTATGTAATTTTTTTATAGCAGTGAAAATATAAGTACCTACATAATAACTACATTTGGATAAATGGATTAAAAACTCAATAAAATAAGGATAAAAAAGAACTCAGTGGTTTTTTATTTAATTTCAAAGAACAAATTTTTTTTGTGACACTGTTCAAAGCATGTTTGTCTCTTTGGTACATGCATAGACCCACACTGCACGTTTCACACATACATCTTGTTCTATGAGGTTTCTTCATTGTGCTACAAAATGTACACTGCCTGGATTTAAATTTCACTGATAAATGTCCAGCGTTATTTAGTTTCTTTTCATCTGGCACATGAAATTTGTGGTTTTTTATGTTAATGGGTGGGGGGCTTGGTCTTTTTGGCTTTGTACGGATCGTTCGTTTCCCATTCATACTTATTTTGTTCGTATTTTGTCCCAAAATATTCAGAAAATGTTTTTCATTTAAATAAAACTTTTATGCAATTTCTATTTTTAATTATAGCAAAGTATATTTAGTACATTAAATTTAAACCACAGGAAATAATTTATAAAATCACAATACTAGCTTGGGGAGCAAGTGTGTTGATGTCAGAGAAAAGTATTTGGAAAATAAAGACCTTTATACTGGGCAGGTGCATGTATTGTTTAGTAATAAAATAACTCTGTGGTTTCAAAGCCCTTTTTATCTATATCCGGGCAAAAATAAACATTCCTATTTGAAAAGCAAGCGAACGCCATTGAGAAGCAAACGCCAGTGGTTTCAATGCGCGACCACCGAGCCTCTAGAGGATTGTAAGCATTGTGACACAATGCTCTAGTTGCGCAGTGGTCGCGCCCTGAAACCACATAGCAAATGCCATACATATAGAGGTTTTTTTTTTATATATGCAGTTTAATTACTGCAATTTTTTATTGTTTATGATAGAAATCATGATGTGCGATGACTAACTTTTGAAATTTAAAGTTGTTTATATTAATAAAAGGAAGTGATTTTGTCTCATCGAAAACAAATTTTAAAAGGCATCCGAACTGAAGTATTAATACCTAAAACATATATGATTCTAAGGTCATTTTGTGTTATTTAGATGTAAAAGATCAGTAATCAATTCATTTTCACTCAAAAATTTCGGAAAAAAGAGGAGGGGAAAAATTCGGAAAATGATGGTTTCAGGGCATGACCACCGCGCGTCAAAGGGTTAATGTATAACGGGCGGCATAAGCTAAGCTAAAATTATCTAATTATCTATTTCAGTTAATGTTGCTTATTTAAAAAAAAGTCCGATTTTGTGTCAAAATACCTATGTTTGAACAATGCTTGATATAAATCTAATATATATCCTAAGTCACACTTTTGAGACATGAAAAACTCAATTTGAAATTTGTCAATAGGCCCAGTAGAACAGGAGATATAGAATACCCCCGTTTTTTGCGCTGAGTACATGCATGTGGTTTGTTATAGCAGTGTGCTGCACTCCCTAGTGTGATGGCCATTTCAAAACTTGATATTCTGGGATCAGTTTCTTTCTTAGCTGCCATATGGTCATTCTTTGCCTCTTTTGGTCTGATAGATATCAGATGATCTCTGAGGTCATAATTAGTTGAACTGAAATCTTCAATCCAGTAATGTTCATTATGGTTGTAAATGATGTCACTATTAACATCTTAGGTGTTTCTTCTAGTTTGTGTAGCAGTACTACTGCATTCAAATGTACACAGTAAGTAGTGTTTTGTACCTTATTGTGTTCCATTTTGAAAAGAAACATGAAAAATCTTATTTTAATCAACAATCAGTTATTTTGTAAAAGATTAATAATCATACTAATGATAGGTACTTTCAAACTTTGACTGAGGGCATATCTTTTCAAACTCTGAATAACATAAAATGTTTATTACTTTCTCTATAACAATATATCTAAAAGATTTATGATGATGCTTTATTAATGTACAATGTAATGCTCTTGGCATGGTTTTAATTTCTTTTAAAGGTAAAACAACACTTATAATGGTGTGAAATTCAATTTATTATCGAGCTATGTCTAAAATTTTTATAGATGTGAGTTGGAAATTTTTATACCAATAGTTTCACTTGAAATGATTGAAACTTCAAAATGAAGATGTTTTTGTTTAATATTCTGCATTATATAAATCAGTTTTCTCCCCGTCTGAAGAGCTGCATAAAATAACTTCTTTATTTTATCATGTACAAGATTTTTTATCAATTATTTAAATAATAATATTAAATTAGAAAATGTTAAATTAGAAAATGGTTACAATACTTCTTGTGATTAAATGTTTTTCCTCAACAAACTACTAATCAAAATAAATGTTTTGACTGCATGCTCAAGAGAATTATGAAGCTGTGCATTCTGGAATATGATTTGTATATTTTTGTTCATGTAAATATAATATAGTTATCTTTTTATAATTCATTTTCATTTTATATGTGTAGGAGATGAAGAAATGCTTCAGGTAATGGAAACTCTACAAAGGGTTGATGTCTCATTTGATGGGACAGAAATGAAGTCTAAAGACATGAATTGTGAGCCATCTTCTTGATAGACTTCTCTAGTTGAACTTTTCTGTGCCTTAAAGGTAAATGAGAAGAAAAATTTAAAGCTCTTAATATATTAAATTATATTTTATATAGAAAAGTTTTTAAGAAATTTGTGTGAATTACTGTATTTAACATATACAAACTGTTTTATAGAGTAAATCTTATTCAAAGATGCATTTTTATAAGATACATATTGCATTCTATTACCAAATCTATTTTTATGAACATATATTAAATATTTTGTTTTAATTTAGCTGTTTGGACATTTCTGTATTCATTAAAACTATCTAGTATCCTATTTATGTTATGTTAATGCTACCAGTTTAATATAAAACTGAGGCAGAATAGGTATGGTGTCTCTGACCCTGTGAGTTAAATAAATTTCTATATAAAAATACCTACAATACACAGTCCAAGATCCTGACTTATCACGACTTCAGCAATCCTGGATTTGGGATTTTTACAGGTATTATATTGTCAGTTAAAATCTAGTAAGGTGATGTGGAAATTTAAAAATTAAAAATATGAAATAGCGGTTTATGAAATAATGAAACATGACCTGAAGTGAATCAAACTTAACAAAACCCCCTCAGTATTTGTTTGTTTGTCCTATTAAACTTTTCTTTCAATGTAAGTAGTTTAATTAGCTTCAATTTTTATGCTTATACTTTCTGTTTAATTCTATAGATAGATGTAATTTCTCGTTCAGTTGCAAAGTTCCATTGTTCAAGTCCTCTAATTGCCACATCAAGAATTCCCACTAAATTATCAGTCAAAACATTTTTGTTATCAACAACTTCTCTGTCACTTTTTTCAATATTGCTAGCGAAATTTTCTGGATTTAGAACCATGCTACAGATTTCATCGTCCATTAGTTGATTGATTGAGCATTGTTATCACAATGAAAATCTGCTGTTATATTGTCTTCATTTTATACCTCACTGCATGAGTCATTTCTCAAGCCACAGTGTGTGATAATTAAGCAGTGATGAATGAAAAAATAATAAATAATGTTTTGCCAGGTTGGCATCAGTGCTGAATTGAAATTATGAATAGGTACTTTCCACAAGTTTTATAATAAAAAATGTTGAATGCCCAAGCTTTCACTTGCATGGAAAAGAGGTTGCTAGTAATCTTGGAGTCTGTATTTTAAAGCATTCCAGATATTGGATGTCGGGATTTCGGACATTGTACTGTATTAATAAGGCAGCAAAATTTTGATATACTTATAACATTTTTTTTAAATATAACTTTTATAAACTTATGTATCAGTATAATATATGAATAAAGTAATTTTCTGTTTAAAATGCTTCCTATTCTATTTGGAAAAAAAACTAGCTGCCTTTTACTTGTAAATGTTACTGATATGTATTGAATTGAGGCATTGTTGAATTCAATACCTGTCGGTGTTAGTGTATCATGTATAAAAATGTGAAATTTCACAATTTATTTTGTATATAAATTTTATAGATGCTTACTGTACAAAAATATACATTGTGAAGAGCTTACATTGGCAAATGTATTCGAAAAATAATGAATTTATATTTTGATATTATTTAAATATCAATTATATTAATTTGTGTTTGTTTATTTAAAATTATATATTTTTTTATTTGCTTTTGCTGGCAAGAGATTTTTCTTCAGTTGAATATTGCTGTTTTTGTTGCTTTGCACTTTCATGTTAGAATTTTTTTTTAAATGTCAAACAAAATGTTTATCATCACTTTTTTCTTCTTACATCAGGGAATCAACTTTAATTGTCTAAAATATTTATTGAGGATAAAATTTGTTGTGTAAACTGTAGTTTTTTAATATTTCATCTGTTCTGTAATATATGCTCATTTAATGTAATAATAATTTTTTTCCTTCTTGTTAAAGAAATTTAAATGGATTCTTACATATTAGGCATGATTATCAAAGTCATCAGTTGATCTTAAGTTCTTGACTTGTTTTGAAAATTAATGTTATTAAATAATTATTTTTCCTGTTATTTTAATAAGATGCATATATTATTTTCTCATAATGAAACTTAGCTCCCTTAGCTTTAAGCTTAGATTGATGTATAATGTTTTAAAATTAAATTCAGATCTGTTTCGAAAAAAGAAATATTTTAATACGAGAAACCAGAAATTGTAAAAAAACTTAACTATCTGTTTTAAGATTATGTTTCATGTCATCAGTATTTCAAAATGTAATATTCTAAAATTCTTGGGCAATATTTGACCAGAAGATCTAAGAATTCAGTGTAAATTTTTAGAAGTTTGTGTGGTCATATATTGTATTATGTGTTTCTTCAAATATCTGGTAAGTTTCTGTTGGATGTTAGGAAAAGTTTTTGTGTTTATATTCTGGTTATATATCGGACCTTAGAAATTTTTTTCTGTGCTCATTAGTTAGTGGCTGGGCAGTATGGGATTGTTTTATATTTTGCGCTAAATATTGTTTTTAAATGAAAAGTCTGTGACAAAATATTTGAAGATCCAAAAGAAGCATATCAGATAGTCTTTTGTGTGAATATGATGTAGGAAGCAATAAGGCATAATCATATCAAAAGATATTTATCCAACTGATACTACCTCTTTTGGTCATTATACAGTTTTCTCCAGGAACAACAGTATGACAATGTGGAAAATACTTTTGCTGATTATGAAAGCTTTCCACAGTGAAGGAGGGAGAAAGGAAGTTACTTCGTCCCAAATTATCTGATATAAACAGTAATGGGGAAAATATTGTAGACTGAGAGCCAGTTAATGCATTCTGTTGCAAATATAAGAGAATTCTTTCATTAAAAAATACGAAAACTTTTGTGTACACCCAGTATGTAAGTTGTTATGGATTCTGTCATGAAAGTGAACCTTATGTTATGTAAAATCCAAAATTTTTAATTATTTAGAAGATAAAGAAGTTTTAATATTGCTTTTTTTTTTATTATGAGTTAAAATTAAATGCTTTGAGCTTTCAGTATTTTGTGTTTTAAAACTACAGTTAAATTCTTAGAATCCCTTAAATTTATCAAGACTAGAAAAGGCCTTTGTAATTGTTATTGACTGTCAGGAAGATCTTCACCTCTGCTTTCACCATCTGAATCACTGAAATTTTTATTTTCCAATATGTGGGATGCAATTTCAGCATCAGAAAGAATTTAATTTTTTTATCAGCTGTCTATATTGTGCAGAAATTTTCGGAGGTTTGAAAGATCTGAACAAGAGTAGTGGCTGCTATTGTTGTTCAGATCCAGAATAGAAATCCTTGAAGGATATTGGGTACAGTTCATGACTTGCAATTAAATAGCAACCTACTAAATTTAACGAGTCCAACAACTGCAGGGACTAAGACCGAAGCTTATGGGAAGCATCCTCTGTAAAAAAAAATTCAGAAATTTGTTAAAATTGGAATATCAGATGATACTTTTGAAAGATGCAGAAAGAAATAATGAAGGGATAAAAAACAATGATGATCTTATGATGATCTGTGGAATATTTTGAATCAAGGAGATGGAAATATATGTCTTCTGTTTTCATAACACATGAATATACAGTCAAAAGTCTTTAATCCAGACTCGTCGGGACTTCGGCGATTCCGGATTATTGGTTTTTCCGGATTATAGATCATCAGTTTAAATCTGGTAAGATGGCATGCAGAAATTATAAAATTAAAAATATGAAACCGTAATTTATGAAATAAAAAGCAATTATAATCTAAAGGGTATCAAAATTTACAAAAAAAAAAGGCTTAATATTTATTTGTTTACTTTATTAAACATTTCTTTCAACGTGCGCATATGTAAAGCATACATTACGCAGAGTCAAAATTAGAAAATTGCAACCAGAAAACTATTTGATGTGTACTCGTGATATTTATGATGACGAGGAATTTGATTTAAATCATATCAAAGACGGAGTATATCGAGATGAAATACTACATTTAGTAAGGAATTATAAGCTGTATAAAATAAAAACAACTGCCCTGAAGATAAGGATAGTGTTGACAGATCAACTTCCAGTTCATTGTGCGCCCCAACGTCCTTCTTCCCCGCAGAGCAGCGTGAAATTGATAAACAGATTTCAGAATGGTTAGAGAAACAAAGGATATGCCTTTATCCATTTTTTGCAGCAATTCCACTTTTTGTTTGATGGACATCGAAACGTGCTTTCGCTTTGTAGATCCTTTGGCAGCTCCAGAATCGGAAATTCTTTTTAACATAATTGAAAATTCATGCTTACTTTTATAAAATTGCTCTAACAGTCTGCAAAAAATAATAAGCCAGATCCAATTAGAAGATTAAGGAACAACACAATCTGCAACATTAACTGAAATAGATAATTTTAGCTTAGCTTATACCGTCCATTATACATTAAACGTGCATGCGTAAACGTATTATGCGCATGCATAAAGGTTATGTGCATGTGTAATTGCATCATGCGTTCATGCATGCGCAGAAAGTTTGTAGCTCTGAGGTCCGTATTATAGATCATTCCAGATTATGGACATCCAGATTAAAGACTTTTGACTGTAATTACTTAAGGCGTAGCGCAGAAAGTTTGTAGCTCTGAGGTCCGTATTATAGATCATTCCAGATTATGGACATCCAGATTAAAGACTTTTGACTGTAATTACTTAAGGCATAATTAAGCTAGAAACTTTATGATTAAAAATCTTTAAAAAATTTAAAATATAAAACAAAATGAATGGAATTTTTCTCCAAGCTGAACCAAAACTAGAATAAACTAATGACAATAACAAAAATATTATAAACTAATAACAAAATTAGTGTAAACAAAATCTCAGTTGAAAGAGATACTTATATTTCTACATTGATTGAAAAAGTAAACAGGGAAAGAAAGACATTGAGTGACAGAAAATGAATATCTTTCAGTTTTAAAAAAAGGATTTTAATAAAAATAATTTTAATGTGCAGTATTTATATGGATTAAATAAATTTTGTGCTATAGTTAGTGAACCAAAGATTGAATAATTTGAATTAAAATCAGCAATAAATGAGTGCTGAAAGTGAGCAGGGAGAGAAAGTGAGATTATAGGAAAAGTATTTCACTTGAAAAAGTAACTTAATTTCAGAAGTGAATCTTACATAAATAAAATATATTTTGAATGTAATAAATGCACAAAACATTAATGATTTGAATGAAAGTGGTAAATGGGTGCTGAAATCTTCACCAGAAAGTAATAAACAAAGAAAAGAAAGTAATAAACTTATAAGGAAACTTCAAAGAAAGTAATAAAGTTATAGGAAAACTTCAAAGAAAGTAATAAAGTTACAGGAAAACTTCAAAGAAAGTAATAAACTTATAGGAAAAGAACATTTCAACTAAACAATAAAAACTCTAGATGTATGATCTTACATAAATAAAATACATTTTAGCTGTAATAAATCTGCAAAGGTTGATATAGCAGGCCACAAAAATTATGGACTGGTTTTCAGTCTGTCAGACCTCCTTTGCATGCCTGCAGACTGAACCTCAGAGCCATTATGCACAAAAAGAGACAGGTACTGAATGCACACAGAATAATATATTTTGTGACCAACTAGAACTTGGGATAATTCGGAAATTCATGGAATAATAAAATAATAAAAACAGGTGAAAAAGATATAACAAATTTGTGAAATTAAATTTAGCAGCAAATGTGGCTGTCTAGTTTTGTTTACGATGTTAAAATTAATGCAACCATTTTAAAATATGAAGTATTCAGGATAATGTCTTAATGTTTTGATGGTCATAAATGGGCTCAGCTCACATTCCAATTATGCATTGCAGTGGGCACAAATGAGCACAGCTTCCATTACATATTTACAACTGACAGATATCAGATGTATTTGGGAAGAAAATATTGCTTAATCTCACAACTGCCATAGGGTCAAAGTATATTCTACAGATATGTAATATAATTGAATAAAATAAAATAAAAAAATTGTAAATGCAGCATTTAGTACTTGATTTGTGCATCGAATATTCATGTAAACTATTACTCAAAGCAGTAAATTGCACTTTTTAAAAATATAATCTACAAAAATATTCAGAAGCTTTTAAAAAATGTCCTCTTTCAAATAAATTTCAGAAAGTTAGCCTTCTGAATGGCATGTCTTTTCAGGTCTGCACATAAAGATCTGTATTTAAATGCTAAATTTGTATAATTACTTATTTTATTATTTGTTTTCATAAGCTTCTAATTATTAAGAAATTGTTTCTTAAGTTGTGGGCTGTACTGTCAAATGGGGGTTGCAAAGCGAAATATTAAGATGGCAAAAATTTTGTTCAGGTGCATGAATTTAGAAAAACGTTAGTTGCAGTCGCTTCTTCAACTTTAATTTAAAGTATTGCATTTTCTGTATATTGCAAATAGTGGCCAAATTGAGCTATGAAATAATTTACATATATAAAAAGGTCAATAAGTGGATAAAAATTGCAGTGTTGCATTGCAATATCAGTATATAACTTAATTTCAAATATCTAAATAGGCTACAGATGCAGTGTGTAATATTCTGTGTCAAGCAGACATGCCGAGAATAAGATCAGTGCTCTTGGCAACTAGTGTAAAAGTGATAACACTTTTCCAGCATAGTTCATTGCACAAAGTGTGTAACTTGAAAGAAAGATGCAGTATTTTATTGTTTTACTCAGGTAAGGTTGGCACTTATTTGAATAATTATTATAAGAGATATTTTATTAACCAATGGATGAATGTGCAAACTTGAGTAACAAAGCTAATGATCAGAATATAAATGCTCTTAAATGTCTTCAAAGAGGATCTAGTAGTCAGAAAGCAACATGTAAGATGAAGAAAAGAAAATATTTAAAGATTTCTATAATTTAGCTTCACTTTCAACAACTGTGATGGTAATGAACAACTTCATTTAATTTGCAAGAACATTTTAGCTGTGGAGAGTATGTAACTATCAAAATTATACAGGGATCTTGAATCTAAGCATCTGTCAGATGTAATAAACCCAAAGAGTATTATTTTGGACAACTCTTCAAATTTTCAAACAAAGCAAATAATATTTTGAGAAATTTATGATTGTTTGCAAAAAATATTATGTCATACAAAGTTTCATATCTGATTGTAAAAAATAAAAGAAATCATTCCACAGTGGACATGATTACCTGCTGCTACTAAAATGGTGATCATATTCAGGAAATTCCCTTGTCTGATGACACTGTCAGCAATAGAGCTTCCGAAATTAGCAATTAGGGATTTGAGCAACTTATTGCTAGCTTTTAAGAAAACCCAAACTTTGCAATAACAAATGATAGTTCAAACACATTATTAGTATATAGCGGAAACATTTATAAAATAAAATTTTAATTTTGTCATTCTTTGGAACACCATACAAGAGTTGAAGACACATATAATAAAGCTGATGACTTTTTGAAAACTGATGGTTTAAAATAGAAAACTACTCTAGAGTTTCCACAGATGGTGCAAAATCAATGATAATAATGATCATGTAACTTTACAAATTAGCTGATTCATCAAAAGACCCTTGCAGGAAAAAAATTAGCAATGAATTAAATATTTTGCTTAGGATGCTGTTAAAATTACGAACTTTTTTGAAAGCCAGGCCTTAGCAGCCATTTATTTTCAAATGCTTTGTAAAGACATGGGCCCTGTATATAAAAATTTACTACAAGTAGAAGTAAAATGAATGTCAAGAGGGTGAAGTTTAAAGAGATTATTGTTATTAAATGACAAAATTGTTTTATTTTTAACTGAGCAAAAATCTGATCTTGCTGCTCTTTTTTTTTTAATGACGTATGGCTATCAAGGCTGTGCTATGTATCATCTGATAATTTTGGGAAATTAACTGATTTCAACTTGTCTCTTCTATGAAAAAATTCACAGTATATTTACTTCAAATGATAAAATTCAAGGTTTCATTAAAATGATCAATTTTGGAAGAATAAGCTGGAAAATGATTCATTTGAAATTTGATTATGACTGTTAACAGTTTCATAACTGGAAAAAATATTTAATAAAATTTAATCACAGAAATCATTACAGATCACTTCAACCCATAGAAACACAGTTTTGCAAATACTTTATATCAACTCTTTAAGTTTCTATTTTCATTTTCCATCATTTTTTTTTTATCAAAAATTGAAAATGTCAAAGGAAGTTTACATTCAGTGGTTATTATTTTTTAAAGGGTAAATTAGTTAATTTAAGGTATGCATATTTTTGTATTACTATTTAACCATTGTAGAGCAGCAATAGCTTTTAATTTCAAATAGATGCTGTGTGACACTGAACTCTTTAAGTTTCTATTTTCATTTTCCATAATTTTTTTTATCAAAAATTGAAAATGTTAAAGGAAGTGTACATTCAGTAGTTATTATTTTTTAAAGGGTAAATTTATTAATTTAAGGTGGCAGAATTTGGGCTCATAATAAGCCATATATATTTTTTATTACTATTTAACCATTGTAGAGCAGCAGTAGCTTTTAATTTCAAATAGACGCTGTGTGACACTGAAAACAGTAACAAATGTTTAGTTGGGAGTGAATAGTCATGTTTCTTCTTGTTAATAATAGGTTTTGATTTCAAATATGTTCGTTCTATATTATCTTTTCCAACAAAGGTTATCAAAATTTTATTTATTAACTGCAGACTACCTGATGCATGTATATTTTCTTACATATTCTCAGAATATACTGTAGACATTACAGTCTTAAATATTCACATTCTAAAGAAACAGGCACTAACTTTTAAAACCTGGTGTTATGATATAAGTAACTCTAACTGAATTCTCTTGCTTGGTGAATAAAGAATCCGTATTAGAAAACAAGTAATGTATGAGTATGTTTTTGAGTCTTAAACACCATAAAAATGTAAAGAAGCAACTGATCTTCTAGATTTTTTTTGAATTATTCTAGATTATATTGTTAAATAAATGCAGTACAAAGTTTGAGATCTGGATATACAATGTCCGGAATGACTTAAAATCGGGACCTCAAAGCCACCAACAACCTTTTTCTTTTTTAAGGAATCTTTTTGTAAGCTTTACCCATGTGCATTTGGTTTCTTCTTCCCATAATAAAGCATGTGGAGAGCCCGATTCTTAGCTTCCTTTAAGCACTAAATAAAATACCTCATTATTGAAGAAACAGTCATTTTAGCATAAATTTATGTGATCAGTAATTTGGCACCATAGCTGCGTATCTGCTTGGCATATATCTGAAACCGAAACATTCTACGTAGAAACAGTTGATTTTACATCTACTAGTATTTTATATCCCTTTTGCCAACTTGGCAAATTATTATTTATTATGCTCTGCTTTTGCCCCCACATATTTATCTTCAGAAGGCAACTTGAGTAATGAAGCGATGCCTAATTGAATAACAAAGAGTATGGTAACCTTTTATGTTGACATTATGCTTGGCAATGATTACCAATTCCAGTTCAATATATGCAAGTATTGAGTAATAAAAGAACACGTGAATAATGACTTTCAATCCAGGCAAGCAGAGGAAATTAAAGAACAGTATTGGAGGTATTCTCTTTTAAAAATACCTACTGCCCCAAGACGAATCGTTGTTGCAACCTTTCGGTTAGAGACTGAACATGACTACCTTGTGAGTCATTTATTTAGATCTGGCATCTTTTCGTCCCCTAACTTTGCAACTAAGTCACATTATGTAGGAGAGACACTGTTATGGATGCTTCTTATCGTAAGAAATGCCCTTAAGAGACTGGACATCTATGTGACAGATATTGACAGGCAAGAAAGAAGTTTCAAGATCTTCAGACTGTTTGACTTTTTCTAGCTGATCAAATTATGTTCCAAATTTTAAACTTTGTTCTTTTTCATGTATTTGTCTTGGGTGTGCTTGTCACACTCTAGACAGTGAATTGTATGTACTAAAAATAATAATAATAATAATAAAATGATTATAGATTTAAGTTAAATTCACTAAGAAATGTTGATGAGGAATAATATAGCAAAATTTTCTACATTTAGTGCTTTTTGAATTAAGAATAACATTTATTATTCACATTAACCCAGAACCGACACCAGAGCTCATATGGCCAGGCGGCAGAATTTAGAGAAGACGAAATTTTTGGAATTTATAGAAGCACCGAGCAACAAAATTAAGGGATGACAAAACTTTTAGAATTTAGGGAAAGTACTGAGACACAAAATTTAGAGGCGTGAAAAATTTAGAACTTAGGGACTTGGTAGCAGAATTTAGGTCATGCAGAGACTGCATCAAGGGGCAAGAAATCTAGCACCGGCCTGTGATAAGCTTAAGTATGTATACATGGGAATTTATTTATTCAGGTCTCAGATAAGCCTTAAGCATGTGCAAGAAAAAAACGTAAGTACAATAAATAACTAATACAATTCAGGCTTAATTATCACAGTGCGCGACAAAAGCAAGACAAATTTTGCGGAACAACTTGTCTTTAGTCATCAATCTCATAATACATAGCCAGCAATGTATAGCGGATGCTATTAAGCTAGGCTATAGAAATTCCGAGGAATTTCAGTTTAATATAGCAGATTGTGCTGTTCTTTAACTTTCTGATTTGATCCAGCTTATTATTTCTTTGCTGGCTTTTGTTACAGGAATTTTATGTAAATTAAAGTTTGAACTTTCGATTATGTTGAAAAGAGTTTCTAACTCTGGAGCTGCAACATGATCTACAAAGCATAGGCATGTTTCATTGTCCATTAAACAAAAAGTGGAATTTCTGCAAGAAATTGATAAAGGTATATAATATCTGCCTCAAAATTATTGAAAAGACATTAGCTAAATGGATGAGGACTTTTTTTTGCATGTAGAGAATAGCCTTGTGTGCTTTACATTTAATCAGTTAATTAGCCAACCTATGTAAAAGAGATGCCTTCCCAGAAGGTTTGCTAAAAACTAAATCATGTTTAAGCTGTATGACATAAAATTCTAAAATTACTACACAATTAGCTTATTTTGCTGCTGGGATGCGAACTGTGAATGGAAATTTCAGTTTTCAGTGGTTTTACCCACTAGTTATTAGCAGATTGATAAGGAAATATATAAAAAGCTAACAATTATTCATGTACCTGATAATTTAGTTTTGGAACTTTCCTAATCACACTTTTTACAATAATTATTTTTCATTTGGAAAATAAAGGAGTATTTAGTCTTTGTTCATTCTGCTATTCTCTTCCAATTAACACATGGATTATTATGTTTCATTAAGTCTCTCTCTTTTTTTAAGAAGTCAACTTTTAAAGTGGAGCTGAATCTCTTACAGTCTTGTAATACAAAGCAATCATTTGTTAATAACTTATGATTATTTTAACTATGGATATCTGAGCTATGAAATGTTTAATTGCAGAATTCAGTTTGTTACAAAATTACTGATGTTATAAACATGATCTAGCAAAATCCACAATGCTTGAAACTTACATGCAGTCTTTAACTTTTAATTAGATAAACTCAGTAATTTTTTAGATACTTTTTCTGTAATTATATTAAATGCTTAGCTTAGTTTCATAATAAGTTCAGTATTTGAGGTATCTTGTATTTCAGCCATGTACTGTCAGACAAATAGTTTGTGTCAGATTTTAGGCTTTAATCAGTGGCATCCATCTAGCAGAGGTGGAATTCTTCTTAGTCTTTTTCTGTTAAAAATGCCATACCTGCAACTGTCGTCTGTAACAAATTGCTACTACTACTGATTTTTAAACTACTAATTTTGTAAACTCAAGTGAGATAGCATGAATTCTTATCAGGATATTCATCTGCAATTTCAGATTTTAAAACTTGGATTTGAATATTATATTCCTAATGCTTGTAATACTTTGTAATCAGAAAAATGTACAGGTAGATATATAAGTGTATACCTGATTATTATTTTACTTTGATTTTATGTATATTTTTGCGGTATTAAGTTTCATGTACTAAGTCTTGGTTTTATATACCAAAATGTAACATTTTCTTATTTCCAAATGATTCGCTATTGGTATTTGTGCTTGTCTTGTTACATTTGTTCTTGTCTAGTTAGTTTTTAAAATGTATATATATTTTATGTATAAATTTCATCATCTTGATAATGAAAAATTTCTCTAAAAGTTTGAAATACTTGAAGTATTTAGGGCATTAAAAATGATATGAATTGAGTTTATCTTTAAACATATGCATAATGTCTTTAATCTTGTTAAGCTTCCAGATGTAACATATGTAACTTTTTTCTAAAGTGGCAACACTTTCATTTTACATTCTGACAAATGCTGATAGATTATAGCTTAAGTGGCTAATATATTTTTATTCATATAATGTAAAAATTTATTATTATTTATTAATTTTTTTACAATATATCATATTGTAAAACAATTTATTAGTATATGATGGGTTTTAATTAAGGCTAATAACTGCATGTTTTACAGTTTCAAATGATTTTAAGTTTTAAAAAAATACAGTTTGTTATTCCAGACTCAAGACCAGAATGGTGGTGATATTTTATATTTTATTAGGAATAATTTGAATTTCTGTCTTATTCTAGTTGAAATATTAATGAAGTATCTCTTCAGACATTTTCACCAGAACAAGACACCAGAGATAATTTTTTTTTTTTCATGTTCTTCTTTTCTGAATTCATAGTGTTAATGAACACTGTATTAAGGAAAAAAATTAAGTGCTAATGAACACAAAATTAAGTTTAAAATTTGCACCATATATTATCAGCCAGCCCTGATATAATTAATTATAACTCTAAAAGCTGATCATCAGTATTATTCCTTCTCTAATTTCTATGATAAGAATTTTATTTTGTCCTTACCTTATTATAATTTTAATGGGAACTCAAGTGAGAATGCATAAATTCTTATCAGAATTTGGAAAGTCTATTATATCTTAAGAAATACTGCTGTTGGAGTACTTTAAATGGTAATTAAAAGAACAAGGTTGAGATTCTTGGAAAGGAAGCAGCATTGCTGTAAGAAAGTTCATTTTAAGAGTACTCCTTTTTTTTTTTTTTGGGGGGGGGAATCAGGATGTCTTGTTAACAGTATCTTTTTAAACCTATATGAATCACGCAAGCTTAAAAATATACAATTATATTCATCATACGAAAGCTTGTTCATAATTTGAGATAGAGTACTTATTATTTTCTAATCAGTAGCAATTTCATTTTTTTTTTCATAGTAAGTATAGCATTGCAGATTTGAGATAAAGGGGGATATGTTAATTAATATTATGTATTTCTGCACTGTATAAAGTTTTACAATGGAAAAATCACTATGCTGCATGAAGTACATATTTCATATATTCAACAAGTCCTATTACATTTATTCATTCTTTTTGCTAGCATTTCTGAAAGAACCAGTTCGAACTGGCCTTTTGTCTGAGAATGTATTTAGATGTCTTTTAAATTGCTTGAACGTACTACCACCACCCTTCTGGTATTAAAAATTTTAGTGTCTGGGAAGAATTTATGTGAGAATGAAGATTAAACTTAGTTTGAAAGTACTAATTTTAGATTTGTTTCAAATTTTTCCCCTGCAGTATTAAAATTGCTTCGTTGGAATTTTCTAGATTGTAAACTAACTGTATGGTATTTACTTCTTTGGTGGCTGTACCATATTTGTAAAAATATAAATAAATCTTTTGTTTCAAACTGTTTGTTTTCCACTGTAATTTTTAAGCAAAATTCATTAATAATTTGAAGTAAGTTTAATGAAATTAGGGTTTAGAAATGTGACAGTTTGTACCATCTGCATTAGCTTAATGTTTGGATGGCAATGCAAATATTAAAGCTCAAACAGATCATGCTGATCTTAACTTAGCATTATTGGCTCATTGGAACCTTCCAGTTAATGAGATGTAAGGATCACTGACTCAATGAGTGTAAGAACATATACCACAGTGATTGAAACCTCAAGTTATGGAAAATGTAAAAGCAAAAATCAATCAGGAAAGAACTAAGCAGAAGTCATACTAAAATCGTTATACAAAAACATTACCATCACTACCCCAAAAGATGGTAATAGTAAGGTAGTGGTCTCAAACTCAAATTGCATACAGGTTGAATTCGTGATCTGAAAGTAGCTGACAGGCCAGAACATTTTTTAACAAAATTTAGAAACATTTTTAACAAAAAGGAATTATAATGCAAATTTAATGTTTAATTTCACTTATTTTTATAAGCAATAATAGTATAAAGGAAAAAAATTCAAATTTTTTTTCTATCTGAAGTCTAAAGGTTGGTACCTGCAAGAAATTTCTGTTGATTATGCTTATTAATTTAAACATATTAACAACTATATGTTAAATTTTAGACTGTTTATTTTAGGTAAATCCAATATATTGGATTATACAGTAAACTTACTTTTAACTGGAAATTTCAGAATACTGAGGAATCGTTCACTGTCAGCTAGTAAGTTGAATTTATTCAGAATGAATGTGAGAAAATCTTCTACCTTACCATAATCATGCAACCTGGTGTACAAGCATGCATTGAACATCCCCAACCTATTCATGTGTTTTTCTTTCATTAGCAGTCATACATATAAGTTGAGACTATATATTTGTCTCTAAAACTATAAGCATTGTATTTCCAGCTAATACATAATTGAAAGTGTATTCTTAGGCTGCAAGATTGAAACTACTGTATTAAGGTATATCAACATAATAATTTTAAACCAACAGTTATAGAATTATTAAAGCTCACAAATCAGATGTATTAAGATCAGGATGAGAAGAAATAGAACAGACATTAGAGACACAAAAGGAAACATTTTAGCTTCTGAACAGACTAAGAGATGAGGAAAATGACGAGTTTCCACACAGGAAATGGATGTAAAATTTATGAATTCACATCCAGATCTTCTCAAGAGCAAAGTTTAGATCAATTACCAAGCTCCTCTAGAAACATTAGACCGTGAGCAGAGAACTAGATATGGGAAAGTGATTAAAACCCGGGCAGATATTTATGTGCAGTATTTTTATTTTATTTGCATTGATAGGTCAAGTTTTTATTTAAACCTTTTACACTCATTCACATAATGATTTGCTTTTTTACATTTATGATAAATTTTTCCGTATGCGATGTACTTTCGATACTCATGATGTGTTCCACATTTTGAATAAAATTTTGTCCCTTGTTTTTCATAGCAATTACCTCTAGTTGTATTATGTTTATTAATTCTTTGCACTTACGAGACCTTTTTTTTATAATGCTAATTCTATTTCATGCAATAATCTTGCTCTCACTATGTCATTCCTAATACCACAAACAATTTTATCATCATTAAACTGTCTCTTAATTGTGCAAGCGCACATGATCTGGTTCTGTTTCGAAGTTCAGTTACATAATCATCTGTTGTTTCTGATGTGTTTTGATTGTTGGTAAAGAATAATGTTTTTTATATGTAATACTTTTCTTCAGCATGCATTATTCTATAATTTTTTTCTTAATCTAACTTTACCATCATCTTCATGAAATGTATTATATATTTCAAGACCTTGAGTTCTTGTTACATGAACAAAAGTATTAATTCTTACCTTTTCTTCATTCTCTACATCGTCATCAATTTCATCAGCTCTAGTTATTTAAAATTTTCCATTTTAAAAAAGGAAATACTTCTGACATCTTATAAAATAAAGAGGTTTGATTTTAACCATTAAAACTTTATTTGTATAATTAATGATTTCAGTATGATACAGAACTGCTAAGCTGACTTGAATTCTGAAGTAGATTATTTTTTTACGTATTTTTTAAAATCCGTTACAATTTACAAATAACAAAATTTTAAAATGTTACACTGAGTTTGAAACTGTAGGACTTTCTAAGCTAAAAATGTGAAAAATCAACACTGTGATTTTAACCATGGATTAACCACTTGTTAAGTGGTTGTGTTAATCATCTGCAACTCAAGATCATGCAGGCCCTATTTTACCACTTTGCCATGGGGGTCTACCGATGTAGCAAGAAACTTATCGGTGAAATTAACACCTATGATTCACTTATTGATTGTATGACAACAGCCAGACTAAATTATATTAGGACACATATTATTTTATTAATTTTAGTGGTAGTAATCTGGGTTCCCCAAAATAAAGTAGATTGAAGTATGGCAATCATGTGAACACCCATATGTCTTTTATGATGAATACAGAACTTAACCCTTTCCACTCCTTAATGTGTTTTTTTCTTACTACCCAACAACTAATTAATTTACCAAATAGATAAAAAGGTCTCAATAAAATGTTGTATTGCAACAGTGCAGATTGTGTAACGGATATTTTTTCGATTACATTAAGTAGTAGGATAGTAGATAAATATAAATTTATATATTTAACCAATTTATTTACCTTAATTATTTATAATTTTTCAAAGTATGATATTTTTTAAAACATTCTCCTGGCCGGTTTTTTTGTCTAGGAGCACGGAAGTCTTTGATTAGACTCATCAATATTTTTTCCCTATAATTTAATAGGATAGTCGGGGTTTTTTTTTTCCCCCCGCTAGTATTTTCAGTCGTCTTTGATCTTTTTCTCGGAGGTTGTGAAACAGAAGTTTGTTTTATACTAACATTGTGACCACTCTTGTCTCGCCATGTTACTAACATTTTTCCTTTTCTATAAGCGATTTTATGTCCAACAGCTAATTTTGGTTTTCTTATTTGTTCTGGCAATCCTTTTCGATTGGTCATAATTGTTCCAGTAAGATAGCAATTGGGTTTTAGAACTTCTGCACCTGAAGTGGAGTTTGTATAAAATCTGTCAGTAAAAATATGATACCCTTTACCTTCAGGAATCGAATTTCTTAAATTTTGATAGAATTGCATCACAATTCTGCTAGTGAAATTAAGATTTGGTCCAATTAAGCCATTTGTTGTAAATTTACCATAATATGGAACAGATGTATATAAATAACTTGTCATAGAATCTGAAAAAACATAAACTCAAAAGTCCCCATTTTGTTGGTTTTTTAGGTTTAGCCATAAGAAAGATTATTTTCTCCTTGAACGAGATTGTAGATTCATCACCTGCCAAATTTTCACGAGGTATATAATTTTCCATAAATTTTTGGTTTAGGTAATCCAGAAAGTTGCTCACTCTTTCCATCCTTGTCCCCGTCTTTTGAGTGTTTGGTGAAATTGTTTCCAAATGTAGTGACCAAACTATTTGGAAAAAAAAAAAAAAAAAAGTTTGCGTGAAAAAATATTTCTAAAAAAATGACATCTTCAAATGAAATGCTTGAAACCAGTATGATTCCAAAGCTGGTGAAACCACAAGGCCCATATTTATGATGACACTAATAAATTTCTCATTTCACTCTCAATTACATCTTTCCCATTTTCAAAAAACCAACTCCTCTACGTCTTTTGTAGCTGACTTTAATCAAAACTAATAAATTGACGTCCAGATAATTGACTGCACGCTGTACATGAAAATGTTAACGTCACTTTAAAAATGAACTTAACCAAAACATATAATTTTCACTAAATGACTATCAGATTAACAAACTTGAAAGAAAATAATTTGGCAATTAATTAAACAATTTTGAAAGACGTAATCTCATGCAGTTATAGATCTTCCTTTTTCTAAATTTTTTTTAGAATATATTTTTCATACAAAATCATCAGTAAAACGTTATGAAAAAAATATTTAATTATTTTTTACCTTTATTAGATAACTATGTAAGTTTGAAACTTCTATTAAGTGCCATAAGTTATATTAATTTTCTACTCATTTTCGGCTTTTATATGCTCAGGTCTCCTTCTCACTTTTTCAGCAAAAATGTATTAGTTAATACAAAGTTATGAATTGTAAAAATAAATATATTCCTCTTCCCTTCTTGCGCTCACTAATCATTATGAGAATATGCCTTTACAACTTTTAAAACCTGGAAAACGCATTTCTGCGATGTTATCGTCATTCGATGATTTTTAGTAGCTTTATTTTTTATCACGTTTTTAAACTGCGAAGTTATTGAACCGTTTCATTTTTGACGACGATGTTTTGTATTTAGAACTGCGATCTCTCTTTGCTTTCTTTTCTCGCACGATGTTTTTGCCATGACGTTTTCACCTTGCGTTGTTTGCTTTCTTTTCTCGCACGATGTTTTTGCCATGACGTTTTCACCTTGCGTTGTTTTCTCTGCAACGTTTTCGTCCGCCATGTTTTTGTCTGTATCCATAGAAATGGGAGGACTTTCACAGTAAACAAGAAATTGTTTTCATTTAAAGATAGTGATCATTCTGAAAAACAGACCATCGTCATAACCCGCAAACTGTACCTAGCAGATCTTGGTTTTTTTAAATTTTTTATCATGCGAAAAGGTCTGTATTTCAAGACGGAATTCGATTTTCGTAGCTCGTATCTCCGGTGGTTGGAAATGAACGAAGTCATATGAAACTGACTCCTCCTTTTTTCCTTGTTAGCTTGGCTAATTAATTGCAGCAGAGGTCGGCAAATTTCTTTCGGAAAGAACCAGATCGTAAAAATATTAGGCTCGACGGGCCAAGTAGCAAACTCGAAGTGCAATTCTACTTCTAGAGCGACACCCACAGCAGCAGCAGCAACAACAACAAAAACAAAAGGTTTCACAAATTTTTATTAGGAAGAGGTACATTTATACATATTTTGCTCTAATTTTTACAAAAAAAAAAAAAAAAAAAAAAAAAAAAAATACAGGGGGTGGAAAATAAAATACTTTCATTTATGTATTATAAAACAAGCTAAATTTTGTACCAATACAGTTAATGTAATTGTTTTATTGTTCTGACATATTATTTCATCATACTGGAGTTCAAAGTTAAAAATTTCTATCGTTAAAGTTGTTTTCAAATGGCAATCTGTTAATAATAATCTGTATTCCGATTTTACATGCATCATTATCTAAAAAGCTCTTTGGTAAGTATTCCCAAATTTTAGGTATAAATTCCTTGGGCGTATGGTTTTAATTGATCGTATTTATCTTCCGAAAGATATTTCTAGAACTGCGTTAGATCCATTTATTCAAACATCAGTCTAAGCATATCATCATTTTGCAGACAAATTTATTTCTAATTTAAAGTCCTCGTTTGCATAGTGAAATGAATTTTAAAATATCGGAATGTCTTTTGGACTTGCATCAAGATCCGTTGTATAACTGTAGATTAAATTCGGAAAATATATCCGCCGCGATTGTTAATAGGAATGTTGATTTCGCTAATATTTGATTTTCTTTTACAACATGGAAAATCATCAAACTCATTTAATGTGATCTGTTGCGCAAATTTTTTGGCGATATGATTTTCACGATAGAATACGTTTCACATATGAACACTGTTTTCCCCTGTAATTTTAAGTTAAATTAACCCATGATTTAACTTAAAATTAAGATATATTAAAATATCCCATGCTGTTTTTAACGAATGTTAATTTTCGAAACCATTCGTTGTTCGATGATAATAGTTGTAGGCAGTTTTTCTCTTTTAAAAGAATTTCTATTACTTCCCTGAGTTAAAAAATTCTCAATAAAACCTTCGCATTGCTGAGCAATCGAACTGCTGCATGCTAGAGCAAGTCAGGATATTCGGCTTTTTTTTATCTCTAATGAAAAATCTCGAAACTGAGGAGTTTGAGATCCACAAAGGAATTAAGTTAACCTCTGACACAGGTTTAATAACGCATGACAGATAGAGGTGTTTCCGGAAAAGTTGTTAGTGAATAACTCGAAGATTTACTAGAGTTTTTGAACATTTAACTTCTTCGCAAACCTTAAAAATTGGTCCAACTAATTCTCTACACGCTCCGTACCTATTTTTACCATATCCATTGTGATACATTTTAACTGATTCCATTGCAGATAGTACTGTGCTAACGTATTCTCGACTTCTTTGAATATCTCTTTGCAGTTGTTCCATGCAGACTGACTATTCATACAAGCTAATTCTTCAGCCATCTCTAATTCAGTATTGATATTTCAAACAAAGCAGCAATTGGGAAGTATCAGTAGTGTCTGTCGGGACACCAACAGCCAAAGAAAACCATTTGAAGTTTTTTGCCTTATCTTTTAATTGACTTTTGAAGCGATTCCCGATGGGCTGAACTCTCCTACAAATACTTTTTGTCGAAAGAGTGACAGATTAAACAAATTCATTTTTTCCGGCTGCCACAAGCAAATACGATTTTAATTCATCGGTAAATAGTTTCAATTTTCATGGTTAATAAATGAGCTATTTTTAAGCTGATTTTAGTTTCTGATTCACTATAATTTTTTATTTTTTTTTTATTTTTAAGAATAAATTGCCTTGTGATGAATCGTTCGGTTTTAAGCTTTCTAGTTTTAGCGATCGCTTATTTTCTGTGAGTTTTGAATATTGTATCGCGTGCTTAGTTTGGTAATGATGACTAGCTTGGAATACTGCATTTTTTTCGCTGTTGATTTAAACTGTTGATGGCATTACTTAATAAATATAATACTTTGTTGTTTAGTTCTGTGAAAAAATAATTCACATTCCATTCTGCTTGAAAAGCATGACATTCGAAGTCCAATTTTTTTTTCTTCATACCTGGTCTTGAGAGTCACATGGAAACAGTGGGTAATAAAAAAATAAAATAGAAAGAACAAAATATCGCAGGAAGACGTAATAGACGCACATGTGCTGCTAAAGAAACACTGATAGATCTGACAACACTTGGTTTACGGCAACAGCAGCAAACAGAATGCGAATATGCGGCGCCAGTAGCGCCGTGTGGGGTAATTATTCACATCTTCTCAATTTGGCCCATCAGCGGCCGAGTAGTAAAGTCGCTGAACACTGGTAGTTCGGTCCGAGTTTTGAATCCCGCGAACGGACTAGCTGCAAGGGCGTTTTCGTGGTTTTTCCCATGTGTAATGTGTATACGAGCCAGCTTTCCTTAGAAAGTTCTCCACGAAGACATTCCTCCCCTTAGGCAGATAATACTCGAGGCTTTGACGGAATCAAATAAACCAAACTTCTCAGTTTGACTGCCAAGAGCTTAATTTGATTAATTATAGCGCATAATTTGATTAATTAAAATTTTTCATGGGGAAAAGCAGTATTAACCCCTAGGCTAGATATGGTCGCGGGCCGTCGTTTGCCAGTCTTGAATTACCGCAAAAAGGGAGGAATGCCTTATTGGGGGCAAGATTGAAAGTGAATTAGTATTTGTATTGTGCATAGTAAAATGTTGTCTCATGCGCAACACAAAGAAGTTAGCTTGTTTATCCATTAACAACATGTGTCAGCTTGTTTAACGATTGGCAATAGAAATTTGTAACAAAATACTGGTGCCTCTTAGCTTGTTAGGTAATTTCGTCATACTTTTTTTAATCTATTTTTTAACTGAACGAAGTAGTCTACCTGTTCATAAGGGGACTTGAAGATTTCATTTTCATCAATCTTTCTCACTTTAGGGGTCGTTCATACAAGAAGCCATAGAGGGGCTCTGATCCAAGCTCGAAACTCATGCACGATTATTGTCCCAATTCCGGAGCGAATCTAATAGTGCGATGTAGCGACTCAAGACAACCCGAGACAGACCTGACAGTATCCGTAGAGTCCCTGTCGAGCCTGAGCGGACTATTGAACAGTCGATGGCTCTAGTCCTGCGATGACAAATTTTTTACCCCAGTCTGTCTAAGTACAGATCTTAGCGAGAACGCCGAGTGTTGCCTCCAGTCGACCCCCGGGTCGATCATGCAGTAGTTTTCTAAGTATCAGTTTGAAAGGATTATTTTACTGCTAGTTAACTTCTGTGTTCGCTGTGATGTACTTGCAGTTCACTTGTCACCAAAAAAATTGTTGTAGTTCTCAGGACATCACTTACAAAAACTAACGCTATCAAACTTTACGCATTATATTACTAATTTGCTTTCATTTGTATGGAGAGATGAGCTACAATTTGATCTCGAGATTCTTGCGTAATTTCAAATAATAATTGATTTCCTGGAAATTAATTAACAATCATAGCACTGAAACTACCAATTTGTGATTTGGAATACTATGGGCAAAGAGTCCCATATCTCGAATAGATAATTTAAGATCTCAACACTTATAAATATGTAAATAGGAGGATTCTTAATTATTTCTCATAAAAATTTCTCTCCAATTTTATCAAAACGTTTGAAGTAAAAAAAAAAAAAAAAAAGGTTCAATAACTATCTCAATTTTTTCTCTTTGTTGTTTTTATCCTAACCCATATTCAGCGACTTATTTTTGTCATTTAATTATGATTTAACGTTTATATTTTTACTTTGGTGGTGAGACATTGACTTTCTGCCGTGGATTTCCGTAAATATAATTCCTTTTCCATTGAAACTTAATTAACAAGAGCGGCTAAGTCATATTTACCGGCCAAATCTAATTGTTCGTAATGACAGCGGGCTAAATGCGTTTAGCGAATACTTTTCAAAGTAGCTCGTGGAAGCTTTGCTTCTGAAGTTCTCAGCTTTTATCACTGATAAATAAAGAGGCAAATATAACGATCTTCTCTAAGTTACTGTTTCTTCGGTATTATTTGCTGTAAACAGTTTGCCTTCTTTTCCTTTTTTTTTTTCTAGGTCAAAAATGTTTGCCCAGTATGTGTTATGAGAATTTTGATTTATTTGTAGATTCTTCTCACACCCATCTGCATTGATATTTACAGATCTACTCATCAAATCGACTCGTACATGTGACCTATAGGTTTCCAGCTATTTACTATTCATTAAAGTTAAAATAATGGGAATTTTTTTATATGGGAGATAACTAGCTGTAGAGATATTTGTTTCGCTGCATAGAGTTTTTGTGATTTTTACCCATAAGTTATATAAATACGATCTAGTTTCTCTTATTAAAGTTCTCTATGAAATATATGTCTCCTTAAGCACAAACCCGTCCTCTGCTTTAACTTGACAAATTAACTAACCGATCATATTTGCATTATCTGCTCGTAAGACGGATGCAGTAAGTACATGCATCGATATTTGAAATTAAATCTGTTGCAGATCGTAAAGAGCGGCGCTCCAAAAATTCGTTATTACTCAGGAAACTTCCATTTGCATCCGAGTTTTTAAATGAAGCCCATATAGTCAATATCTACTCTGCGAAATCGTTCAGATAATCCAACGTGGATACATCTGAGCGATTTCTATCATGATTTGGTTATGATTTGATATTGAAGAACTTTGCATCTAATTTCAGATATACATCATTCATTCGTTAACAAAGTAACGAATCACTACTTAATTTAACTTAAAATACATTGCTAAATTCTAGTAAACTGCGCTTCGACACTATAATTGCTGTTTTTTTTTTTATCATCTTTGATGATGAAAATTCACTTGTTCCTTTGGGAAAAAGACCTACCTCCGTAATTTGTTGTGATTCCCTAAAGAATTTTAATTTTTCTTTTGTAATTTTTAAGTACTGTTCATTCACCGCAAATAATGAAAAGTTGGAAAATTTTAGCTATACCTATGCTCGCTTTAGTGAACATTCCTGTTGTTGTTGCTTATGCTCACTTGTCTGACGTAGTCATGCCAAGCCCACGAAATACCTCGGGGCAAATAGCGCTAGATTACGCCTGCCGTTGGCAACAGCTTTAAGCCGTCACCACCGGAAAAACAAGGCGATCGTGATACTGCGATCGTGACGTCACTAGTAGCGGGTAAAGGAACAAACGGGTTAGCAGCTTCTAGGCAGCGCGAATTTTCTTCACAAATTAGAAGTTTCATTGTTTATTCCCCAAAATAAAAAATAATGTAAGTAAATAAAATACGTAAAAAAATTAAATTTAGATGAATTTTCGCTTTATGCATGAACATTTCAAGGGCGTTTAAAGGACTGGCCCATTATGGTTTCCATACATTTTTCACCATGTCAGCCAATAAATTCCTTTTGGTTTTACTGTAAGAATGGCAATATGTATATTATTTTCCACTTGAATGCCAAGGACATCTAATTTCAACTTTGTATTAGCGCCGTAACGAAGTTCGTTTGCTGTATGTTTAAAATATGTGGTTATATCTAAATCTAAACATGCATGTAGATGAAACAAACTCATGTCCTTCGACATAATCATGACAAGAAAAAACTGCAAGCAACAACAGATCATCTAAAGGAAGTGTTACATTATGGTGGTGATGACATGGAAAGCTCATATATTTAATCGGCTATATTTTGACTGACTAAAATTTACCCATTTTTTATATGAAATATTATACAGAATAACAAAAATATATTTTATTGATTTAATTATAAAATTTTTCGTAAATATTAAAACATATTCAAAATGATGCCATAATCAAAATTAGAAGCTGTATAAAATTTAATAAATATAAGTTTTGATATATATTTACAGTAGAGGGAAAATGAGAGTTCTGGCTCGGGAGCACAGGGAGCGAGAGTTGAGGGAGTTCTCGAGAAGGAAAGGTCAGCCGTGGAAGGGAGGCTTATCTGAAAGTGGGGATAGGGAACCTTATCAGGAAGTGGATGCGAGTAGAGTAGTTGCTACGTCACAGAAAAAGGACGTGTGCTTAGATTATTTTCTTTTTTTTTAATTTGGTGATTTAGGCATTTAGTAGTTATATGATAATTTGTAAACTTGCTTATTTATATTGAGTTCTTAAAAACGTATATCAAGTAGGTGTTTTAAGTGACTGATACAGTTATTATCTTGAAACAGATATTAGCATATAATAAAATGTTTCCTTAACAGTTTTTGGAAAATATTAATTTTCTTACTTGTATTTATCCTATGACTGAATATCTGCAAAATTGCTACATGTCATCACAATTTAATAAGAGATTATATTTTACTGATTTATCGGAGGTGATTTCCCTTCGTTAATAAATTTTTAGCCTTTATGTTTTTTCTTCGTATTCCAACTGCTTTACTACGTATATGATGATTATCTCCTAGTTACCCTGAACGAGGATTATTTTCGAATTTAATGATTGAGTGATCCTATACACTCAGAATTTTACCTTATTTCTTAAATCTTCTGTTCATAATATCACATATACTTTCCTTAATCTTCATTACATTACTCATTTTTATTCTTAAATTCATTTTACCCAGAGTTTTTTCAGACTTGTTAGGCAATACTTTTAACTTATTCGTTATATTTTATGAGTGTAATTACTAAAACACGCATTTTCGTGTATTATATTATTCAATGTTAGATGTAATTTTTAACTTTTTTCGTTCTTTTCAACGTTAGCGATCTTCAACATATTCTGTATTTTAACTTATTTCATACATTTTCTAATCATATAGATGACTTGTATTTAATTTTAGATGTAACATTTCTAGCTTGTTTTGTACATTTTAGCCTTCACACTATTTAATATACTCAAATTTTTAACCAGTTTATATTTTCACACTATATACATGACTTTTACTTGATTTCCCTCATACATTTTAACCTCCATGATTTCCAATATAGTCCTAATTTTAACATAATTCCTGCATTTTCATAGCATATACCTGACGTTTATTTAATTTTATGTGTAAATTTTAACTTATTTTCTATTTTTTAACGTTTTTAGTTTCCAACATACTCTGAGTTTTAACTAATTTGCTATATTTTCACACTACGTACATGACTTTTACTTCATTTCTCTCATACATTTTAACCTTCAAAATTTCCAATATAGTCCTAATTTTAACATAATTGCTATATTTTCACATCATGTACCTGACTTTCCTATATTAAATT
Source organism: Stegodyphus dumicola (assembly GCF_044657685.1). NCBI lineage: Eukaryota > Metazoa > Arthropoda > Arachnida > Araneae > Eresidae > Stegodyphus > Stegodyphus dumicola. The sequence continues at coordinate 154,928,418 of NC_140780.1, read as the reverse complement.
CCTATATTAAATTTTATGTGTAAATTTTAACTTCTTTTCTATATTTTAACGTTTTTAGTTTCGAACATACTCTGAATTTTAACTAATTTGCTATATTTTTACACTATGTACATGACTTTCATTTAATTTATAGCTACTTTCATACGTTTTAAACTTCATAATTTCAAATATACTTTACATTTTAGTTTAATTCCTATATTTTCTGACCATATATATGAATTTTGTTTAATTTTAGGTGTAATTTTTAACTTGTTTCGTACATTTTAAACCTTCGTAATTTTTAAAGTACTCTAATTTTGAACTTGCTTATTACATTTTTCTACCATATACCTAACTTATTTAATTCTAAATGTAAATTTTAACTCCTTTTCTGTTTTTTTATTGTTTTTAGTTTCCAACATACTAAGAATTTTAACTAATTTCTTATATTTTCACATGACTTTCATACGTTTTAACACTTCTAATTTCAAACAGGCTCTTAATTTTAGCTTAATTCCTCTATTTTCTTGCCATGTATATGAGCTTTATTCAATTTTAGATATTATTTTTAACATGTTTCGTACATTTTATACCTTCGTAATTTTTAAAGTACTCTAATTTCGAACTTGTTTATTACATTTTCCTACCATACGCATGAACTTTAGTTAATTTTAGATGTAATTTTCATACTTTTCTGGCACTGGGTTTCTTTCTAGTTTCCAACATACTCTAAAGTTTAACTCTGTTTTATAATTTTTGATTGTAATTGCGCTTGTGATTTTACTATTTCAGCTAAATTAACACGCTTAAATTTCTTAAAAATAGAGATCGATTTCAATTAAGCATTTTATTTTACAACCTTTAACTGTTATTCATATCCAATTCGTTGAATAGTCCTTACTTAGTCCATATTTTATAGTACTATTTTAATTTGCCAATTCTACAATTTATCATTCTGTAGTACTCTTACCATGACTTATCCTACTACTATGACTTATCCTACTACTTACTTCATTATTAACTTCATTTGCATTTTCAAACTTTAACATTTCCTGCATATTCTGACATTTCCTTTTAATTCTTAATACCCTTTATATCTGAATATATGTTTTTAAGCTCTTCAGTGTTACCAATGTTCAGTTTTGAATCTTGATTCTCATTAAGCTAGTTTGATAGATTTCGAATTTTTAGAATGAAATCGCAACTTTCATCCATAATTTTAGACCCATATTCATTCTTTCAATTACTCATACAAAATTCTTTCTTATTATTTTGAACGCTCAGTACCTTTTAATTCAGTAATTTGTACTAATTGAATGCATTCTACATCACTTTAAATGTCTCGACTATGTAAATTTTCACTTTATTGCCTTTCCCTACACTAAGTACGGATATTTCTGCCTTCATGAACGGCTTTCATGTGAAATGGACGAAATTTGACGTTACATGTATAAAAGAAATTTCTAAGATAAACATTTCCAGTACTGAATAAGAGATGAATGACCATGGATTTTACCCATTGGTTACAGTTTCATCTCTTGAAAGTTTGTTTTATTGATATGCATTTATTTCTAACGCATAGTGTTAATACAGTTTTTTAAATTAGCCTAGTTCCAACTTAATTCACTAGACAATTTCATATATAGACTATTTTTCAATTTCTTAGACTAAAATGTTCTTTTCGCAAATGTCAGTTTGCATTAATTTATTTACCAATTTATTTTCTTATGAACGAATCTTTTGAAGTACTTTACACAACATATATCATTACTAATATACCTATATTTACAGAAGGAACCAAAGAGTAAGAGACATTTTACCCAAATCTCCACTACAATTTCGAATATTTTAACCTTCTTCATCACAAATACAGAAATTTCTTCGTACAATACTCATCATAGCAGTTAAATATTCCTTACTAATACACATTTAATAAGGAATAACTCATTTTCAATAAAAAAATTACACCCAAATAAGTATTACGTTTTCTTATAATTGTACATATATGTTTGCATTACAGGAACTTTCTATGCATTTTCGAGAACTGTAATTTGCTAAATATTACCTTTTTCTGAGTGAAAAACTCCAAAGACCATCTAAATCATTCATCTTTTCCTGCAGTATTCCCACAGTACACAATAACTATCTTAGAACTATTTTCTTAATATTAAGAACTAAATATGACATAAACATTTTTCACTGTAGAATATTTAAGGTTTTACCCAAATCAGGATATAATCTTTACTGAATTTAAGTTATTTACCCAGAATTCCCAACAAATGTTTAGAAAGTGTGCGATAGAAAGCAATATATTTACCTAAAAATGAGTCTTAATATATTTTTATTGATTTCAGATTTACTATCAGTGGGAAAAACCTGAAGTTCACTTTATATACCCTCGTCAGTATACACAGAAAAGTCATGAACCTTTCTGTAGTACAATTAGCCCTTTACATACATTTAATATTAATCTAAATAATTTTAATTAACTTTCAACTAGGATTTTTAAAAGAAAAGAATATTTGTGCGATGCATTATTAAATTACTCCCACGCGTTGTTAAGGAAAATGCAATTAAATATTCACGTACACACTAAGAAAATTCCACTCGTTAAGAACAGTAAAACCTTACCAATACTTAAACGAAATGTAAAATCGTGTAATGCATTAATATAAAACCTGAGTAACAAATCATTTCTTATAAGCAGTATACGGTTAAAAAGAATTTTCTTATAACTTATCAACTTTTAAGAAGTAAGAATAAGGTAATGAACCAACTTTTTAGAAATGCTCTTTTATTTTCTAAATCTACCCTTTTGTAGTAACAAGAAAATTCAGTGATACCCCTATTTTATTTTTATGTAGCATGCGCATTTCTCCTAACAGATGAAAATCCAGATATCTTCTTTTTCCAAAGATTTAGCTTTAGACTTACTTTCATAGGAAAAGGAAAATAATTTTACTTAAAAAACAGAATATCTTCTACTAAAAGACCTTGAAAAAATCGCGATCACATCTGTATGTAGCACTCAGTGATTTAGTTTCAAACCAAATTTTGATATTGTTTAATCCTGCAAGCAACAATTTTCACCTTCGAGTTAAATTTTATACGACTGCAACAGATTTTTCAATGACTTTCATACTCACATTGTGTAAAAGGACTTCTAGTTTTGACTATTTTAATTTATAATATTGAGAAATACACTGATTATTTTCAGAAAACGCCATTTCAGAATCATATTTTACCACTCTGAAACTTTTGAATAACACTTTCCACCATAATGACAACCAGATACTTCATTATTTTTTACAAAAAAAGGAAATTTTTTATATATTTTTAAAAATTTAGAACAATTTCAGTAAGGCAAATTATCTGCAGAGTTTTCAAACACGGATATATTTCTGAAAGAAACTACCTAACATACCGCTCATTTACTTCTAAACCATTTAAATAAAACCAAACAATTAATAAAATATTTGAATTTTCGATAAAGTTTAGTATATCTATACAGTTATTTAATTCATGAAGTACCAAATTTTGAAAATAATAAGAGTAAAAACATCACTATTTTAGAATTTAGGAAGAGATCTTCAATAATGAGAGTGAGCATATACCGAACTTCATGCAAGATTTTTATCGTTTCATACCAAACATTTCACTATTTCGTAGATTCTAAGAACATAGCCCAATCTTTTTCAAAGAATATATATCATTTCACATTAATTAGAGAGTGCCATACGAGTTTAATTGCAGGTGCTTACTGAATGACGCTAAACCTTTCAAGGAAAAAATCAAATATTTTTCATCTTTCATGAAAATTTGTGAATAACAATGATATTTCATAAGAGCTAGAAGACTTAATGCAATGGAACTGTATCAAAAATAGAAAACTATTTTCCAAAATATGAATTCCCATTGGAAATTTTAGATATTCTTATGTAAAGTTATATCCGAAGTTATATCACTTCAGTCGAACTTGAAGACCAACCAGATTTATTACATGATTTGATACATTTCTCGTATTTTTTCCGAAAATAGAAGTTTATATTTTTCATACGCAAACTATTACAACGAATTACTGACATTTTATTCCCATATTACTTACCATTTTTACTGCACAAAACTATTGTAAGTTCCATGTTCGAAGCTCAGCATCCATAAATTTCACATAATACTACAGTTACACAGTGCAAATTATAAGAAAAGCTGGATAATCTATATTACATACAGAACATAGACTACAATACTCAAGGACCTAATTAAAGAATACATTAAATTGTTAAAAAAATAATCACATTTTATATAATTCTATTCATATTTCATATATTAAGCACATTTCACGTTTTTAGAAATGTAGCATTACGTTTTCCAAGACAATCGCCAATACATCCAACCTTATGAAAATGAATCATCTAAAATAAGAAGGGGTAGTTTTATTATCTTAAACTGGTAAACAAGCGATTAGGGAAGTGAGGCCTTGTTAAACAAGGATATGTACACTGCTCAAAAAAAAAAAAAAAAAAAAAATGGGACAGTGCTATATCTCCCGTTCTACTGGGCCGATTGACAAAATTCAAACTGCGTTTTTCATGTCTCGAAAGCGCGACTTAGGATATATATTAGATTTATATATAGCACTATTCTAACATAGGTATTTTAACACAAAATCGGACTTTTTCTGAAATAACATACCAATTTTTTTCCATATTTCGATTCTACGGCTCAAATTATGCCAGAATACCAAGTTTTGTAAAAATCGTACGAGTAATTTTTAAAATATTAGCTCTCAAAATTTTAGCTCCTCAATGTTAATTGAATTTGGCAAATATTTATTAATATCTCTTTTTTTACTAAACTTTTTTTATTTTTTCTCTCACATTTCGAAATTTAGGTTCATTCCAAATAAAATTTACCCATTTTTTGTGTTTTATTTTTTAAATTTCTATTTTTAAATAATTTTTATAAATTTTTCGAAAAAAATTTTGAATTATAACCTATAAAATTTTTACCATCATCATAAAGTAGGTGTATTTTTAAGCATATCTGCAAAAAATTAGACTTTTTTATTCAAAATTTTCTAAGATATACACGAATTTACATATTTTCGCGTTTTGAAATTTGGCATCTTTTTTTTGAGCGATAATAACGCCAAATGTGGTCTATGGATTTTTGTTACACTGTATTGCCACAGCTATTTTTAACCTTAAATTTCAAGTAAAATTTTACGGAGAATTAATTATATGAATTTTTTCCCACAATAAGGCGTAATAAATATTTATTAATACTATATGAAATTTTTTTTTAAATTATAGATGATATTATTCAAATTTTTAACAATTTTTTTAAATTTCTCTCTTTCTTCCTTTTTTAAAAAAAAATAAGAGTACGTTTTTCTAAGAGTAAATTTTTACCTTCGGCGTTTTATCGTCTGCTACTTTACTTCGTTTAAATCGAATTGTCTAAAACTGAGAATTTTCGTTTAATGTTTATTTGAATTTAATGAAAATATTTTATGACATTAACTGCATAATTTATTTCTAAACAAACTGTTGCTTTTGAAGTGGCCGAAAGAGCGGCAGATACTATCATCCATATTTTTAAAGCACAGTATATTTTTATAGAGATATAAGATTTAGAATAATCATTTTTATAAAAGTCAAATTATGATATAAACATACAACCCTGTAGAGACTGAATTAATGGAAGTTCAATGGTTACGTAGAAATGATCTGCAGCTACTTAATGGCTGGATAAGTCAGCAGATTCTGTGGACAAGCAAGAATAATTATATAAACGACACCCAACATTCTGTATTTTTGTATTTAATGTCAATTTAATCTGTAAAAATGTATTTTTGTGCGTAGCTTATTTTCATTATATCCTTAAAATTCTAATTTAGAATGTAATTGTCAAGAACTGAATCCTAATCATCAGTAATATAATAAGTAATTATTACGGTTATTAATAAATCCTTCTTATAAAGTAATTGCAAATATTTCAAAAAACTTTCTGTCTGAATGCAAATATTTTTCTATGCAAAATTTTTAATTTATATTAATCAAGATTGCACACGATATTATTTATTTGCACTTCAATTTTTACCGTCAGCTCTAGTAGAAGTTACAAATCAATTATATTTAATTAAGGATTGGATTGGATTATTTAATTATGGCAAAGCACACGAGGGCTATCAGCCTAAAGGGAGGGATGCCTTCGTGGAGGACTTTCTAAGGTAAACTGGCTCGTATACACGTTACACAGGGGGAAAACCACTAAAACGCCCATGCAGCCAGCCCGTTCGCGGGATTCGAACTTCCGACCGAACTACCAGTGCTCAGCGTCTTTACCCCTCGGCCGCTGGTGGGCTATTTAATTAAGGAATGACCATCTAAATTTAGAAACAGCGTACCGTAACAGCAATTCAATTATTGGCGCCGTATCTTTCATGTTACTCCCGACTGGCAAGCTACATGATTTTTAATGAGTATTCGGGTTTTGCTAGTAACTTCATTTGGAAATCGCGCTTAAACTAGGTTAGTTGGTTATTTGAACATAGAAAGAATATGGGAGCTATTAAGATGCTTTCATAGAGAACCTTTGTAAAGAGAACCTAGAAAACTACGAAAACCAACCATGCAAAACCCTGGGTTAGACTTCGCAACAAACAATTAGTATTTAACAATCTTCAAATGCTGGTAACTGGTGAGGCTACAATCAAATCTCTAATTTAATATTTTATTTGTAAATATATAAAATATTGTTGTATACTTAGACACAAAAAGCAGAACTACCAAGCCGTAGTGCAAATGAATATTCATTTTCTTTTGCAATAATTGTATTCACTTAATATTCTTGGAATATGAGCTAAAGAAGGAACGTTCTCGGAAGATTAAAGAAGTGTTTAAATCCAGTGATATAAGGTTTGTCTTAGAAGCTCAGGATCAAAACGATTCTGCAATTGCCCCAGTAGTTGACTTGTAAATGGTTGTGAATTAAGCAGATGACTTTTAATCTTACGTTTTCAGTCAGACAACGTATTCCAAATGTTTTGTATTGCATGATAATGCAGCTTTTCATTATTCAATAACCAGTCGGAGAACCGCTTGTGTTCCGAAAATAAGTATGTGTACTCAATCGTCCTGCATGTTTTTCAAATTTGTCTTCTTGTGATTTTTTTTCTTTCCCAAAAACTAAAGTTGCCTCTCAAAGGAAAGTTTTTTGATATTGAAGAGACAAAAGGAGTATGACATCTACTTTTAGAGGCATGTCAAAAACAGATCTCTACAAGCCTTCTCTTCCATTACATGTTGTGCAGTCAGACAAAAGGTTGCATCAGCGTAAATTCTATAATCTATTTTTATTACACTCTGATTACTTTACTAACATACAGTGAATATATACTAAATCTTTTACATCAGCTTAAGTAATTCGGAATTTTTGACGAAATTGTTGTCGGAAATAGGACTTAGAAGATAGGTTATATTGAATATTTCGATAATCCAATAAATTCAAGGTCGAAGTTTCAATATTTTATTTTCGAAGGTAGGGGAATTTTTTTCAGTTTTGTTCCCTTATCCTAAGTATATTTGCTTCGATTCTTTATTGTTTCTATAAAAGCGGAAATCTTACGCATGGTACACATATAACGCATAACTTCAATTAAAATTTAATAATATACAGGGTGTTTATAATTAAAGTTCCACATTGAAACGGTCATAAAACAAAAACTACTGGATCAAATGTTATCAAACCTGGTAATCGTGTAAAGGAGATCATAGGAATTTATTTTCCGCGAAAAAAGGGAAGTTCCAAACCTCACCACCAGGGGGAAAATGGCGCTGTATGCAATATTTTTAAACGAAATATGGGTCGGAATCTAACTTAACCTTTTGTTACACGGGTTTACATGTTGCATACCCTTAAGAAATTTTGAAGTAAGAAAATTACCATTTAAAGGCGTTAAATTCGATAAACGTCGAGTGCGCCATCCGTGTAAGTGAGAAATTCGTCCGTGAAAACCACGAATTAGCGATTAGAAAATGTGAGATCGCAAATCACTCGCACAAGTGCGTACAATCTGGAAATCGTTTTCTTACCGATCGCTAATTTGTAATTTTTGAAGCCTGAATTCGTCCCTAAAACATGAAGATACTGATTCAAAACGCTTTTAATCGATTTGAGGTAAAAAATTCCTCGTGTTATCTATCTAGTTCCATTGCATTCTCCTACTACATTCGATTGCATAGCAGTCATTCCACACCAAACGGTGTGGAATGACAGCTAGTCTTATAACTGAACCATTTTTCTCTGAAGATCAGTCGACAGCTGGACCACTGTGATTGCAGCTCACTTAGAGTCAATGTTAAAATGTTTCGTGATACACGAACTGCAGTAACGTGGCATTTTAGATACTACGATTTTTATGCACGGCTGGGCCCCACCTCACATGTGTCGCACAGTTACTTAGGCAACATTTCACGAATGAACGTCTTATACGCCAACACTTCCCCTCTTCCCACCAGACCTCAACCTCTGTGACTTTTAGCTATGGGTTTTTCTCAAAAGCACTGTTTATGGTGATAATCTAAACAATTTGGCAGAAATGAAAAATGTTAAACACTGACATGTCCGTAACATTCCTCCCGATATGCTAAGAGCTGCTGTTGAGAATGCAGTAACAGGATTTAACTTGCTTTCGGAAAATGCTAGACGCTACATTGAACATGCTTTGTAACACGTTTCGGAAAATATTAAACACATTTTAAGCAGATGTTTTCGTGTCTTATTTCATTTAAGAATCTTGTATACAGCGTCATTTTCCCCCTGGTGATGAGTTTTTTTAACTATTTTTTTCTCGCTGAAAATAAATTCTCATAACCTCCTTTACACGATTCCCAAGTTTGATAACATTTGGTGCGGTAGTTTTCCTTTTATGACCATTTCAGATTTGAACTTTAATTATAACCACCATGTAAATTAAACTTTAAAAATTTGACAGTTTGGTTCAAGTCCCAGCTTTAAAAATATATATATATAAATATAATCTTTTATAGTAATCCTCTTAGAAAGAATGTTTTAAGAAGCTAATTTTTCTCTCGCGTTATAGATTGTACAAAAAAACATGATCTTTAATATGATTTAGATTGTTTCAGCCGATATAAGAATCGGGTCACTCGGTGGTACAGAATTAACCCTGCTGGACTGTTTTATTTCTTTGTCATTTAGCAAAAATCTTTTAATTAAAATATTTATCCTTTGGACTTCGCTTTAAACTTTATTTAGTTAAAATGACTAGAAAATGAAAAGCTATCTTCAGCTGAAACGCAATTCATGTAATTGATATTTTTAAAAAAATGACAAGGATGCAAAATTTATGGAAGTCCAGCAATCGAAAAATCTTAATTTTCTTGTGCGTGCTCTGAAAATAACTGTAGAAGGAAAGAAGAAAATTAGGGAGAAAAGTAAGCAAAAATTTGCAGGGAAATTTGGCTGTCAGACATACCAAGGTGTTTCAAAAAGTTGGACGCTTTTGAAGACACTTTCAGGATACTTCAATGAATTTAGGTGTTCAAAGAAAAAACACTTGGACGTGTACACCAAATACCATCAATTGAGCTTGTGGTTAACAGAAAAGACAATATGGTTTTAGACTATATGGTTGTATAAATTTAAATTACGTTATAGAACATCATATCGTATCATAAATGGAGAATCCCATGATTTTCTCATTCGAATTATTTGAAGATTCAGGAGTTTATCCAGTGATGTATGTGGATGTCACCTAAAGATGTTTTTTTTTCCTCCTGATGAAACAGCGGCCGAGCGATAAAGTCACTGAACGCTGGTAGTTCTGTCCGAGGTCCGAATCCCGCGAACGGGCTGGCTGCTTGGGCATTTTCGTGGTTTTCCCCATGTGTAACGTGTATGCCAGCCAGTTCCCCTTAGAAAGTCCTCCACGAAGGCATCCCTCCCCTTAATCAGATAGCCCTAGTGTGCTTTGTCATAATTAAATAAACCAAAACCTCTTGATGAAACCAGTCTTTCCTTTCATCTCATACCTTCAAAATGTTTAGCCTCTAAAGACTGATAAAGGCTCTGACCAAATATTGATGAAATGGATTGAATTGAATTATTAAGTTACGTCAAAGCAGGGCTATCTGCCTAACAGGAAGGATGCCTTTGTGAAGAACTTTCTAAGGGAAATCAGCTGGCATACACGGTACACATGAGAAAATCCACGGAAACGCCCATGCAACCAGCCTGTTTACCGGGATTCGAACCCCGGAGTGAACTATCAGTGTTCAGCGACTTTACCTCTCGGCCGTTTGTGGGCCTTTATGAAATGGAAGGCGATAACTTTATTAAAAATGATTGTCAGAAATATCAAGATATTTCGAAAATTTGGATGCTTTTTAATATACTTCCGGAATGCCTAAAGAAAAAGAGCAAGAATAAAGTAGAATGCCTGAAGAAAAAGAGAAGAAAAAATACATTTTACGGTAAAATTTAGTATTTGTATTTTTTTTAAATTTAAAACTTTTTAATCTTATGATATTTGATTTTTACGATTTCAAAAATAAAATATTTGACTAAAATATGAATAACATTTAAGAAGCCAAATGTAGGATAAAACTGTGTAAAGCAATGGGCACAATGATAAAACTGTTTAAAGCAGTGTATGCAAGTCATCCTAAGTTAAAATGTCGCAATGCTAAGTTAAATGTCTCTCTTATTTATATATATCTTTTCTGAACGGAACATTAAAAGGCGTGTTAACTGTGCTTTACTGTATTTTCTCTTTTAATATATGCAGTTTTCAAACGCATCGTAGTCTGGGTTACAAAGTAATCCTCCGAAAGAAACGCGATTCAAATAAATAAAATCAAATTCTGGAAAATTTATATTAATAAATATATTTAAAATGCTCAATTCGAAGGAATAAATAGAAAATTTTAAAACAATTATCTGAAGAGACAATGCAACACAAACAATTAAAATAAAAGTTAAGAATTTAAAAATTGCCTAAAATAATAACTATGACAAAAAATATATATAAAGAAAACTATTTGAAAAAAATAAATGCTGCACCTTTATTTACGCAGTTCGAATAGGTAAGTAGAAATTTTTAAAACAGTTATTCGAAAAAAAACCATGCAACTTAAACAATTAAAATGAAATTCGAAAAAGAAAAAAATACTTAAAATAATAAGTTATAATTAAAAATATAATATAAAGAATATTATTTGGAAAAAAGGAACGATGGTGACTTTTTTTCCGCTAACGGGAAAGGAAACTAGGTTGCCATATATTAAGAAGTTCGCCAAGTGAACTATTCTTGGCGCAAACTGACAAAAAAGTGCCAACATAAATTTGTGAATTTCTCCGTAAATTTCGCTCCAAATTTTACAAAATTTCATATTTAGGCGTAATTTGAGTCGTAGAATCGAAATATGTAAAAACATTGGTATGTTATTTCAGAAAAAGTCCGATTTTGTGTCAAAATACCTATGTTAGAATAGTGCTATATATAAATCTAATATATATCCTAAGTCGCGCTTTCGAGACATGAAGAACGCAATTTGAATTTTGTCAATCGGCCCAGTAGATCGGGAGATATAGGACTGTCCCATTTTTTTTTTTTTTTTTTGAGCAGTGTACATATCCTAATAGTGGTAAGTTTAACAGGCTGTCATTTATCTTCTACTATTTACACTTACTTAATATTTTATTGACATTGATATATAGAATAACTAAAGCAACAAGTTTTTAAGCAGTAACATGTGAAATTTAAGTAAAAATAGGTTAGCAATATAATAGAAAGTGATGTATTGTGAATGATGTTTGTGTACAGCATTTCATAATTTTGAAAGCAATTAAACAAAAACTGATTTTAGCAAAAGTAGTGGTATATTATAATTCATGAGGATATCCTAAATTATTTTCTAGCATATAAGTGTAAATTACATTGAGATTAACAATATTTGAAATATGATAGGAGGTGATGTATCTTGCATTATGTTTATTTACATAGCATACCATATAAAATTAATTATATTGAATTCAGAAAGAACTTATAAATAGAATAATAATGTGAAAGCATTTATAAGTTATTGTCTAACATATGAAATGTAAGTAAAGTTAGGTTAGCAGTATATGAAATGTAATGGTAAGTGACATTCATGCATTACATTTGTCTACAGAATGTGACACAACATATAAAATTAATTCTTTTGAAACCAATTGTGCAAAAACAAGAGAACCTAGGAAAAGCTAGTGAATATGTAATGATATACGACAATATAAAAGCATTTATAAGTCAGTTTTCAAGTTATGCAACTAGGAGAAATTCTTTATATTCAGTTTCCATGCATTTATGGTCTTTGAAAATTTTGGGTATTTAAAATGTTCCTTGCATTTCAATTTTTATCAAATTGTTTCCACATTAAATTTATAAGATTCTAATACTGTTCATAAGAGATTTGTCAATGCATTTTATCGTTGATAAACATTTACAGGAATTATTAGGCTTTTCATAAAATAATTTAAAATGGTGAGTAACATTTTCTGCATTGTTCAAGTGTACAGAACATAACATATAAACTGATTTTACTGAAAGCAGTAAAATTGATTGTTTTGAAACCAGCTGAACAGAAATTGAACTGAGAAAAAGCTAATAAATGTATTAATTATATATTCCAATGTAAAAGTATTTTTAAGCTATTTTTTATGCATTTAAGATTTTTGAAAGTTATAGTATTTAAAATGTCTTTGCATTTTAATTTTTATCAGATTGTTTTCACACTAAATTTATATGATTCTTATACTATTTAAGAAGTTTTTCTGATGAATTACTATAAATTTACTTTTAAATTTTAAGTTGCTTTTGAATTATTTGCAGTATTTGTTGGAATACATGGCCTTGATAAACAAATTAATAGCATAGAAAGTATTCTATGTTTCATAAAAAAAAAACTTTTTTACATAGCTTAATCCTTAAATATCTGTTTCCATTCAAGCCTTATTTATTCAAAACATTGCAGGTTTTCAGCATAATAATTAGTAACTAGATATGAGTATAATATAAATAATGCAGTTTTGAACTTTGAATATTAGACTCCAAAACTTACTTATGAAAGTCAAGCAAAAAAATTACAAAATTATTGTTTCAGAATCATATAAAGTACCTTTAATTTATAATCTGCATAGCTTGATATTAAAAAAAACAATACACTAAATTTTCTTTAAAAATATTTTATTTAATGCATTGCAGCTTTTCAGAGCAATGAATATTAATTACACTTTATATACGAGTATATGTAATATAGATCATACAGTTTCCCACAATCATTATTCCTCATAATTTATATGCAAAAAATAATGGCATAAAAGTCTTTCATTTATAAAATGTATAATCTGCATAGCTTGATACTTAAATATTTTAAAAACAATGCATACAATTTCCTTTAATCATTAATTATACAAAATGATATAAATTTTCAGCAAATTGAACAGGAATTTTCTTATGGGATAAAATTTAGGGATTCAGTAGTAATAACACTCCTATTTCTCACCAAACAATAATCATATCATACCTTAGAATGTTTTGATGGGGTGAAATTCTGCCGGTATATAGTATGTAGCCATTTTCTGCACAACAAATCCGATTTGGAAAAAAAAAAAAAAAGAAACTGGATTTTTTCAGTATTTGGATTATATCCTCTGCAGTTAGGAACACAACGGGTATAAACCATTCTTAACAGTTTATTAGCAAATAAAATATTAAAAAATCTTTTATGCAATATACAAATCTCTCGCTAAAACTACAAGTATGCTTGCACGTTACCACCGAAACAAGCCGTGACGGTTTGCTATGCCTACTAGTTCCTTCTCTAGTGACGTAACTCGCAGCAGAAGGAAGGCCTTGTTGTTCCTAACAAGTGACGGTGCGATTTGACTCAGTTCCGCCCCCCAAATTTGATGGACTGGCCCCCGGGGGGACGGGTCCGAGGGTCTCCCACCCTCTCCCCTTCCACCAAATCACACGAGAGGACTAGGCTCGCCGCATATTGGCATGGATATTTGTAAATGTGTAGTGTTTGTGTGGCATGGAGGTACTCTAAATATACGGCGAGTCAAAAGTCTTCTTGAGAAGTAGTTGGTAGGGAAAGAGGGATGGGTGACCTGTCCCTCAGGGGTGCTCTCCAGTGCATGTCATTGTAAATAGCAAACCACATAGGGGTTATGTATCAAAATTGCAGTATAATTTACAAACATCCAAGTGTTCTTCGGAATTCGAACCCGGGCCCTTTGGCACGGCAGTCAGCGACTCAATAAGCTCAATTAAACTAATTTGATAAGTAACTGAATGCAGAAACGATTTGGTAGTGACGACTATAAATTATTATCAATGATAAACTCGCCACCATTTTACTTCTACTTAACTCTTTCAAATTAAGATACAACTTCCAAAAAGAATTAGTCGATGCATTGTATGCAAGACCACTCTACCAGTTGGGCGGCTGAACATTCCTATTATTAGAATGTAGGAAACCTTAATTTTAAAACCTAGAATTAGGCAGAGCAACAACCTTGTGTTTGGCGTAGATTTTAGTCAAGACCCTATTGATTTCGAGGGCAAACAGGTACAGGTACCTCTTTATCAGGAGCAAAGAAATCTGAAATGAAGAGAAAGCAACGGTTGTGTTTGTAACCAAAAGGAGTAAAACGAACGAGAAGGTAGCGTCATCTGTCATCAGAAAGAATAACGAAAATTAAAAAAAATCGAGACACGATTTCTTTTTTGTACCTGCGTCCCATGTAGTAAAGCCTGTCGATGTCCACGGAGGCTGACCTCCAGGCGCTGATGTCGTAGAGGACGTAGTGAGTTTTGAACCGCTACTGAAAGCACGAGCTAAGCTGCCCAACTGGGACAGTGGCTAATGACTCTGACCGCCGTGCTGAATGGCCCGGGTTCGAATCCTGGAGAAGGCATGGATATTTGTAAATGTGTAGTGTTTGTGTGGCATGGAGGTACTCTAAATATACGGCGAGCCGAAAGTCTTCTTGAGAAGTAGGTGGTAGGGGAAGAGGGATGGGTGGCCTGTCCCTCAGGGGTGCTCTCCAGTGCATGTCATTGTAAACAGCAAACCACATAGGGGTTATGTATCAAAATTGCAATATAATTCAATAACTAGAAACACCGAGGTAAAAATCGATTGCTATATTAAAAATCTGAAAGCTCAATTAAACTAATTTAATTTGATAAGCAATTGAATGCAAAAACGATTTGGTAGTGACGATTGTAAATTGTCATCAATGATAACCTCACCACCCTTTTACTTCGATTTAACTCCTTTAAGTTAAGTTACAACTTCCAAAAAGAATTAGTCCATGCATTGTATGCAAGATATCTTATTTTTTCTCTGTAGCTGTGCAGCAAATGACCACTGATTAAGTACACTCATCTGTCGACTCTGCCCCCCTTGGCGGCGGAGGCTGTTGATTGGTAGATTTTCTACCGAGCAGGAATTATTTCGTTCAGTTTTCGCCTTAAATCGGGAGCCGTCTCAGCGGCGTTACGGGCTGCTTTCCATGAAAATTGGGGATGGAACTGAGCAAAGTCGTACTGTCACCTGTATGGTGTCAAGGCTCTTCTGAATGATAGACGCGATCTTTCACTTCTTGCCACGATGAATTTCGTGGGCTTGTTTTGATGTTACTGTCAGACAAGTGAGACAAGTCTCAACAACACACAGGAGATAAGATTTCGTACTTGTGAAATAAAAGAGGGAGCCGTTGCAGGACAGCGTCTCTAAGCGCATTCATATCCGGAATTCGTGAAACTTTCGAAATTCCATAAAGGGAAGGGATATTCCGAAACTATTTAGCCCCAAAGTTACCGAATAAACCAAATTTTCTTTTATGCTTTGGTTGGATGCATATGTAACATAATAAATTTGATTTAATTTATAAGTCCGTAAAATATGGGGTTGTACTTTGATCATTGATACCTTGGTGCCTCGCGACGTTTCGTTTTAGAAGCTTCTATACTGCACCCTTTTGATGAGATTGCGCATTCGATGTATTTTCAACGCCAATAATAATTATGGGATATATGGAAGAAAAATATTAGGATCTCCACTACAGCCAGAAACTTTTCAAAGAAGCATCTACTACGTAACTATTATTTCGTGGAAAAGCTAATGAATGTTTTAGATTCCACGATGAGTTCTGAGTTCTGAGCAGTTAAAGCGTTTTAGTGTGAACTCTGTATGAAATTTTATTTTTATTAGTGCGGCCATGAAGTTCAGATTATTTCCAGTGTATAAATCACGTTTCGAACCATCATTTAAAAACGAAAGCATATTTTGCTGTAAATTTGAATGAGAATAAAACGCTTTAAAATTGTCTATTGTTGAAAAAAAAAAAAAAAAAAAAAAAAAACAGAGTTTCTGAAACTTCTGAGCACTGAGAGCAAATGCTACCCTTTAAAATTACAAAAAGGTATTAAAAGATTCTTTAAGGGATTTGGATTTATGGCATTTTTTACGTTGAGAACTTTACGTTCAGAATTTTTGTAGGAATATTCATCCGGGTAATGCTGAAATCATAACGTGTTTATTTGTTTAATCGAATATGGGAAAGCTCACGAGGGCTATCTACTTGGGAAAGGATGGTCTCATAGAGGGTTTACTATAAGAACATAACTCACATTCTTGTTACACGGAAATGGCCTTGCAGCCAGTCCGTTCATCGGGATTCGAACCCGGGTCAAAGTTAAGCGGTCTTATTCAGTCTGCTACCGCAGTGTGAGGGACTTTTTGAATTCCAGTAGTGTTGTTTCACGGCTACGCTAGTGTCTGGTTTTATTCCCTGATTTCTCCCTTTATTCTGTCGATTTATTTAGTTAATCAAGGCAAAGCTCACGTGATCTACCTTGTGAGAACCAGCAAGTTTACAACGCCCTATATGTTTATCGATGTAAGAACGTGAGTCTTTAAACAGGTAGACAGCGTAAATGCATATTGCATTTACTGATAGTGTCCAATTTGAAGGTTCTAATGTCGTAGGTTTTTGGATCTACCTTAAATATAAATCAGAAAGATATATCGAAAAGAAAGAAAGTGTTAAAGCCATAATAACGAAATGTAAAGATAAGTTTCCCATAGAAAATGTGGACGTGATGTATGTGCATTACTTGTTAAAAAGCATAACTAATTAAGTAATGAACTAAAAGGTATATCTGATCATCTATACTCAGAATAAGATGAGAGCGATATTGAAAATATGTTTTGAGGATCAGTTTAACATTGAAGAAAATATAGGTGAAATAATCCTAAAAATTAAACATGAAATATGAAGTTTGATTAATTCCAAATTAAATTCATTCTTAGTTTACAGAAATAAGTAGTATAAGAGATATATTTCTTATGTTTGTAAAAATTTTACACAAGTCGAATTAAGCTGATGACGAAATTATGCACTGCTTTCTCGCTGGAAGTTGGCGTGGTACTTAGGCGGACTCAAATGTCGTTAACAAGATATTTTTCGTTTTGTCGACGACGCATTATGCCCTCCTTCATTAGAGAACTGAAGCATTTGGTTCAGTAGTTAAAGAAAAGAATATATTTGGAAAGTAAAACAAAAACCGCTTTCATTCATTTAATTTCTCAGAAAGAAACAACTGTTTTAATGAGGCACTTATTCGAAAACAATTGAATTATTAAAGCAGAATATGTAATATACGCACGCAAGATGGGGGGGGGGAAGAAAAACCTACATTAGAGTCTCGCAAACCCGACTGCCGATTACTCGACATTCCATATAACTTGCGGTATTTTCTTTTCAGTCGCTGAATCGTTGGTTATGCAGAACATAATCTTTAAAATAATAAAGTAGTTTATTGATAGCGAGACTGCAATAAATACTTACATCTCGAGTGCCGTACAAATAGTATATTTTAGTTATTGTACCGCTGTAACTTACAGTACATATTTATGCATATAAATGTCCACATGTTTTCCTGCTCTATTCAAAGATTTGTTAAGATATTCTAGTTTTTCAATTTTTGTCACTTCCCCTTTGTGTCATTATTTCATAAAATTTCTATAGCAAATTTGGCGAAAAATTCTTTTTTTTTTTTTTTTTTTCTGTTTCTCTCTTTACAAATTCCAGTCAACCCCGTTGCTCCTTTCAGTAACAAAGTGGCTAATGAATGTCAAAAGTAGCCTCAATAACCACTCACATGCCTTTCTGTTTTTAGCCGTTAGCACGTCTTACGGAAATTGAGGCTGTATTGTAAGTGAAACTAGGGTAAAAAAGAGTAACTGAAAAATCGTATTGTAAGTTAAACCTCCATTTCATTCTGCGTAGAATTCTTAGTTTATATACAAAGTAATGTGTTGTATTGTCAGTACAAGCGAAAATTTCGAGAGAAAAGAAGAGAAAACAAACCAGTATAATAATGGAAGTGAAACTAGATGCCATAAGACACTGGGCAAAGAAGAAGGTTTTTTTTAATAAATTTGCCATGGATTTAGGCGTTGAAAGAAAAATCATAAATTGTGAATAACTTCATCCCTTTTTCCATAAAATTTGAGATTTTCGGTAACTCGGCTCCCTCTGAGTCCATATTAAGTCGAGTATGAAGAAGTCTACTGTACCTTTTTTCAAAATTTATTTCGGAGGAAAATTTTATAATCATTTAAAATTTCTTAAACGTATATCTGTTTCCCTGCTGGAGTCGTAGTAAATTACTTAAACGTTGGTTGTTAGAATTTCGCGAAGAGTGAGTGAGTGAGTGACGGAGGACGTGGGCACTGTTCCTTTACCATAGTGGTTAATCAGTACAGCACCACGTCCACCATTATCGCGAAGAGAATAACGGGAAATGGTTTCGTTGTCAATGATAGCAAATGTAATATTACTTGGAGAATTATTACTTTCTCCGGGTAGTATTCTTGGCGCATATACACTGGTGTGCAAAAATTAAGGACGAGACGGTTTTTTCAATATAACTTTGTACAAAAGCTTTCCAAATCAACACATTTAATACCGTAAGATCCCTAATACGTAAGGACATGAGTAATGTAAGCAACACTTAATAAAAGAGAAATCAGAGGGATAAAAAGCTTTATTGAAAACGTTGTAAGGATCTTAAGTTTTACTAACGTTTATTTTATTTTAAATCTTTACTATCACTTCTTATTTTCTACTTCCGGCCAGAATTATAAGCGTGAAGGATTTTATGCAAAGTTGTCTGGCGAACGCCAAGTATTTAAGTGTGGCCTTTTTGCCAAGCAGGAGAGAGGAAGCAGTGAGTTCGAAGCAGGCCGCTTACCTTAGAAGTTACGCAGTTGCTATTTGCCTTCCAGGCCAGAGGTTTTAATCCTCTTGATAAATTAAACGTATTGTAGTGTTCACAGTCTCTGTGCTACATACGCTTCCTGTTATTATAAGGCCAATCTTATTCTAAAGTTAAATTAGAGTTTATTTTTATTTTTATACCTTTTACGTTAGACCCCGGGTGGAGGGTCATTGTATTCCGAAGTACGGAAGTCATTGTATATAAAGAAAAATAAAGGGTCTTGTATACCCTTCGTCTGTATCCTGTCTACTTACTACAATTAGTGAACATAGCTTTAGTAAGCTCTCTGTTCCTAGTCAGGTCATTGTATGTTTCCGAAGAAGGTTAGAAGAAACATTGAACCTGATAGTGGCGCCCGACGAAGAATAACCATGGCCGAATTTCAAGAAGAACCTGTGCTGCCTGCAGAAACGGCTCAGAATCCAGAAATGCCAGCTGCCGCTCTGGAAGGATTTGGGTACATCGTCCAGACCATGCGCGCTTCGATGAAACCAGAAGCAACGTTTAATGGAAACTCACAGGTAACCAGTTTTTTGGAAAAATTGGGTGACCACTTCATGCTCTACCCCGTGCACGAGTTTCAAAAAGTTACCTTAGCTACCAGCGCTTTGAGGGGCCAAGCGCTTAACTGGTTCAAATGTATCGGCAGAAGTCTCTTGGGTCAAGCAGGAAGTCCCACCTATACTTACGAAAATTTCAAGACTGCCCTACTAAAAGCCTTCCCTGTTGTAAGGGATCGTGCGAAATTAGAAACAGAACTTTTCAGTATATATCAACAAAGAATGGAAAACCTCTCGAGCTTTATTTTAAGAAAAATTCACGTTTTCAAGCTCTTGTATGGAAACCGTCCGGATCCTGAAATAATTCAAGTGATTTTGCCGAGGTTACTACCCCAAGTGCAAGACTTTATTGAATTACGAAATCCGACTACACTGGAAAAGTTATTTGAGCTAGCAATGCAGTTTGAAAGTAGAAGAACGGCGGACGTCGAAAGAAGACGCCAATATCAACAGCGAAACCAATTTGGTACGCCAAGACTACAGCAAACTCAAGCACATGGCTACGGAGAAAAAGCGAATCAGTGGGCAAGGAAACCCGAGCATTCAAAAACAGCCGGCGAACGTCGACAGTTCAATAGCAACCCAGGAAAAAAGTCTCAAGGCCAGTGGAGAAAGAAGGAAAGCACCGAAAGGAAAAATAATTTAAACTAAAACGGATTTCTGCTGACGAGAGGGTGCGGAAATCCGAAGGCCACGAAAACCTCTCTTCCTACAAGTTAAATACAGTAATGGTGAAAAATTTAACTCTTCCGAAGATTGAAGTCTTGGTAAATAATATCCCGACCACCGCACTCCTGGATACCGGCGCGCAGTGTTCCTGTGTGGCAGAAGTCTTTTTTAGAAAGTATTTTCGCAAATACCGCATATATAATGCGGATAATACAACAGTATTAGCGGCGCAAGGAGAACAATGTAAGTGCGTAGGTAAAGTACCTTTGTACATCCGTATCAAGGACGAACAAGTAAAGGTGATGTTTTTTATAGTAAAGAATTTGCAAGCAAATTTAATCCTAGGAATAGACTTTCTTTCAGACGCACAAGCTACACTGGATTTTAATGCAGCGTCCCTTAAGCTGACGATGAAACCAGTGCGTGTAGAAAAGGTTGAACCGCCAAGGTTAAATCTTGACCACCTGCCTAATGACGAGCAAGATAGAATCCGACAAGTGGTAAGTGAATTTGCTTCCTTATTTAGTGTTATTCCAGGATTTACTCAGGTTACTAACCATAGTATTGACACCGGAGATGCATTGCCGGTTCGTCAAAAACCATACCGGTATGATAAGAATAAGGAAAAAATTATAGAATGGCATATTACCGATATGCTACGTAAAAAGATCATAACGCCTATCTCAAGTAGTTATGCTAGTCCGGTGGTTTTATGTAAGAAAAATAATGATTATCCTTTGGAGCATCCAAAAAGGTGGAGATTCGCTATTGATTACCGTAAATTAAATTCCATAACGAAATATCCGGTATATCCGTTACCGATCATAGAAGAAATTTTAAGGAACATAAAATCAACCAAATTTATGACGACTTTAGACTTAACGAATGGTTATTTTCAAATAGGGGTCAGGCCTGAGGACGTGCCTAAGACTGCTTTTATAACCAAGTCTGGCACTTATGCATTTTTGCGTATGCCGTTTGGCCTTTCAGGCGCCCCAGCAACATTTCAGCGATGCATGGACATTGTGTTAAGACCTGTTCTTGGAAAGTCCACATTTATCTATTTAGACGATATCATTATTACTAGTGATAATCTCGACCAACATATACAGGATTTAAGACAGGTGTTTTCTTTATTAAATGAGGCCGGTCGAAAAGTTAATGTCGAAAAGTGCAAATTTGCAGCCCCTGAATTAAAATATTTAGGTTACAAAATATCGCAAAAAGGGATCGAGACAGATGAATCAAAAATAATCGCTGTACAAAAGTATCCGACTCCAAACACGGCAAAGAAGCTCTCTTCTTTTCTAGGACTTTGTTCATATTATAGGTCCTTTATAAAAGATTTTGCGGCTATCGCTGAGCCATTGTTAAAATTAAAAAGGAAAAAGGCAAGATTCTCGTGGACGGCTGAAGCCAATAGTGCTTTCGAAAAATTAAAACAAGCATTAACGCAAGCCCCTGTGTTGAAATTTCCTGAAAAGGATGAAAATTTAGAAATTTCAGCGGATGCTTCGGATTATGCGGTAGGAGCGGTACTTTCGCAAAATCAGCAGCCCGTGGCATTTTTTAGCCGAACTTTAAATCAAACACAAAGAAACTATTCCGCGACCGAGAGAGAGGCACTTGCAGTTCTGTTAGCAGTGCAAAAGTTCCGAGTCTATTTTGGAAAGGCGCCGATAACAGTATATTCTGATCATGCGGCGGTAACTAGATTGTACTCAGGGAAAAATTTATCCCCAAGGTTAATAAGATGGGCACTCAAGCTGCAAGAATATAATCTGGTAATCAAGCATACCCCCGGAAAGGAAAATATCGTAGCAGATGCCCTATCACGAATTAAATTAGACGAACAGGGTAATACCGTAAAAGTTGCAATGCTGACAGCGTGTACAATAAATTCCCGAGAAACTGTAATAACCGAACTGGGTAAGGATCCTGAGTTTGGAAGTATTTATGAGTATTTGAAGGATCCTGAAAATTTTAGCCACCAAGATATTGTGGCGATAAGAAATAGGGCGGCCCATTACGAACTAATAGATGGTCTATTATTCTACACAAAAACTACGAATTCCAACAACGAATTTCGACCTGTTATCCCAGCTAGTCTTAGATTAAATATCCTGCAAGAGCTCCATGACAGCCCTTTAGCTTCTCATGCTGGTATTCGAAAAACTATCCAACGCGTACGCGAGGCAGTCTACTTTCCTGAACTGCAAAAGTTAACAAGGGCGTATGTCCAGTCCTGCCCAACATGTCAAGCCGTTAATTATATTAATTTCCGCCCGGCCGGGTTTCTAAATAGTATTAAATCCGAATTTCCAAATGAAATAATCGGCATCGATTTATTGGGCCCTTTCCCAAAAAGTCAGTTAAACAAAAGTCGCTATCTCCTTGTTATGGTTGATCATTTTAGTAAATGGACCGAAATTGTTCTTTTAAAACGAGCCTCCGCGAAATTAGTTACTGATTCTATTTTAAATAAATATATTTTAAAATACGGGGCGCCCCTAAAAGTTATATCGGATAATGGTCCTCAATTTGTAAGTAATATATTTGAAGACATGTGCCAAAAACTGGGCATACGTCATTTAAAAATGGTCCCGTATCGGCCGCAATCAAATATAGCGGAACGGGTCAACAGAAATATAGTGAAAATTATCCGTAGTTATGTTAAAAATTTTCATAAAAGCTGGGATAACTATGTCAATGAATTTGCTTTCGCCCTTAGGACCGCAAAACATGATACAACGGGCAAAACTCCTGCTGAGTTATTTCTAGGCAGAAAGGTTATAACACCGTTAGATAAACTATTTTATGTGCAACAAAGAGGAGCCCCAGAATTTAAAATGGGTGATATAGAAAAACTAATAAAAGAAGCAAAAAAGAATACGGAAGTAGCACAAAGAAAACAGAAGTTATACTATGATCTGAAACGACGGGGAGTAACTTATAAAGTAGGGGATGAAGTTTTAAAAATCAAGCATTCACTTTCTTCAGCACCAGAAGATAAAACTGCCAAATTTTTTCCACGCTTTGAAGGACCATATGTTATAGAAAAAATAACTCACGCTGTTGTAGTGTTAAAGGCAAGAAATGGTGAAACCTGTTCCGCAAATATTGATCAAATTAAACCCTACTTCGATCGTAATAAAATGAAAATCTTTTCAGATCTTTTGCAGGATCCGGTACGGCAGACACCGCAGGTACAAGTTCCAGAGGTGGGAAAACGACAAGTACAAGGGCAAGCCAATGAGAGACGGAAGCAAGTGAAAAGAAAATTGCCCCGCGGAAAAACTGAAGGTAAAAAGAAAAAGAAGCCGTTCCACCGTCCAGAAAACAGAGTGCACGAACACCCCCAGAATGAAGAAGGGAGAAGGACGACGTATGTGGAAAGGAGCGGGAGAAAGGACGGCAACTATAACCCGGCTGTGAAACGGAAGATTGACACATCCGACAGAACTCTCCGCAGCAAAAGTCGCCGAACTGCGGAAGGGCCATCAGCGGCGGAGGAAAAAGTACAAGAAAAATTTGAACGGCCAACAACGAGGTCCAAGCAGGATCACGACAGAAGTTTCCCGGTTTCACCAAGACCAGCTGCCTTCAAACGGCCAAGACCACAAGCAGAGCACAAAAGGAAGGTGTTCAAGGGTGGCCGTACTGGTGAAAAACGGAAGCTTCCAGAGGAAAGCACTGAAGGGCGAGCCCGTACAAGAAGGAGGATCAACCAAGCTACTATCAGCTATACCTTTAAAGACTGGGCCCAGAAAAGGATGTCTGAATATTACAAAGATAAGTAAAATTTTATGTTACTTTACAAACTTAAGTTAATCTTTCATTCTTACTGCAAGTGGCAGATTTCAAGAAGTTTTACCTCATGCGAGGTAAAATTTATCGCCTTTATCGCCAAAAGGGCGAGAAATGAGTTGTGACCGATTTTCTTATTATGTTTTTCAATTACTCGCGCGTAAAACTAAAGTTGATGTATAATAGCGTTGTGTAAAGACTTAAATATTGTAAAAAGTTATTGTATAAATTTTATTTAAAACATTCTAGCAAGAAAGAAGTTTTAGTCTGAAAGACTTTTTGAAATGTAGTATTATTTCAATGTAGAAAGAATTGGCACTTGCTTTGAAAAGAATAGAAGTTAACAATGTACTACTAATGTATGTTTTCAAATGTGTAAAATTAACGGCATGTTGATATGTTCTTGTATACATGTGAACTGTTATTTTGAATGTTAAGAAATACCGTGATATGGTAAAAGTGAAAGTAATGTTAAAAATTTGTTATTCGTGTGACTGTAAAGTTTAAATCATGGTGAATATGTGTTAAAGGTTGAATGATGTAGTTAGGCTCTCTGACGCTACACTTTAGAGTTAGCCACTTTCAGAATAGTACCTCAGGGTTTAGAGTTGAAAGTAGGGTGTGTTAAGAGGTCTCGTATGTTGAATTTTAACACGTTAGTGTTTTGATTGTAGGAGGAAGTGTGGCACACGTAGACAGAAACACATACGTGTTTGGTGTTCTTTTACAACACATGTCAGAGAGCACGGGGAGAGATAATTAAAATAGTCATGAATGAAATAAGAATGTTAAGAGAAGTATATTCTATATGTTAATTGCAATGTCATTCTGTAACATTTCATTAAACTAGTTTTCCTTCCAGATCTCTGGAAGGAACCAGAATTGAATAAAGCTCCTGTTTAGATGCAGTACAGATGAAAAAAAAAAAAAAAGATTGTTGTATATCCCGGGAGCTACTATTGTAACAAATTTCTTTCTTTTAAATTTTCTAGTTTCTAGCTAAGTTATGATTGTAAAAGGTTGGCCTCGCGTTAGTTTTTAGAGCTAAAAGTTTTCAACAAGGTCGTTTTAGACCTCAGTTTCAAACAAATTAACTCTGGCGGGAAGTATGTAAGGATCTTAAGTTTTACTAACGTTTATTTTATTTTAAATCTTTACTATCACTTCTTATTTTCTACTTCCGGCCAGAATTATAAGCGTGAAGGATTTTATGCAAAGTTGTCTGGCGAACGCCAAGTATTTAAGTGTGGCCTTTTTGCCAAGCAGGAGAGAGGAAGCAGTGAGTTCGAAGCAGGCCGCTTACCTTAGAAGTTACGCAGTTGCTATTTGCCTTCCAGGCCAGAGGTTTTAATCCTCTTGATAAATTAAACGTATTGTAGTGTTCACAGTCTCTGTGCTACATACGCTTCCTGTTATTATAAGGCCAATCTTATTCTAAAGTTAAATTAGAGTTTATTTTTATTTTTATACCTTTTACGTTAGACCCCGGGTGGAGGGTCATTGTATTCCGAAGTACGGAAGTCATTGTATATAAAGAAAAATAAAGGGTCTTGTATACCCTTCGTCTGTATCCTGTCTACTTACTACAATTAGTGAACATAGCTTTAGTAAGCTCTCTGTTCCTAGTCAGGTCATTGTATGTTTCCGAAGAAGGTTAGAAGAAACATTGAACCTGATAAAGTAGCATGGAGCGCAATGCGACTGAAGGCCGAAACATCCCTGTGATGGGTGTCCAGCAAGAAATATCCGGTCTTTAATAGGGGATATGATCTCCCCTGACTGCTAGGCAGGTTTCACAGCGTCTGCCCATGCTGAGAATGAGGGTGTCAATGAGTTGTTGAGGCATTGCTGCCCAATCGTCTTGCAGCGCCAATCGAAGCTCCGGAATCGTTACTGGTGGTAAGGTACGAGCTGCCAAGCGTCTGCCTAGAAAATCCCATACATGCTAGATGGGATTGAGATCCGGAGATCGTGCCGGCCAATCCATACGTTCAATATCCTCACTCTCTAAGAACTGTTCGGCAGCTACTGTGCAATGGCATGGTGCATTGTTGTTCATGAAAAGGAACTGCGGACCCATAGCGCCTCTAAAAAGACGCACATATGGAAGAAGAATCTCGTTACAATAACGGGTCCCGTTGACTGAACCTGCGTCGAAGATGTGAAGGTCTGTACGACTACCAAGCATGATGCCTTCCCAAACGAGAACACCGCCACCTACATACCTGTCCCTTTCAATGATGTTCGAGGGATGATTGCGGCTTCCCCGCTCTCTCCAGATGAGTATGCGATGAGAATTGCTACCAGACTGAATCTGCTCTCATCTGTAAAGAGTACTCGTCCCCATTCATTGTCTCTCCAATTCCGGTGTTCCCGGCACCACAGAGAACGCCTTCTCCGATGGGCAGGCGTTAGAGGTACACACCGTACAGGGCGTCGTGCAAACAGACCACCACCGTGCAGTCTTCTGGCCACGGTAAAACGCGATATCGGTCGTCCAGTCGCCTGTGTCGTGTGTCTAGCGACTTCTCCCGCTGTCTGCCGCCTGTTTCTTCTGGCCTGTAAGGCAATATACCGGTCATCTGCGGGTGTGGTTCCTCGGGGACGACCGCTACTAAACTCCCGAATAGCTGTTCCTGTAGTTTGAAATTGTCTCCAAAGTCGTGAAACGATGCTGTGAGCAATTCCGAACTCTGCAGCCACACTTGTCACACTGCGGCCTTCCTCCAACTTCCCAATGATTCGACCTCGGGTAAAAGCATCCAGATGTCGCCTAACAGATTGATTATTCGCCATTTCTCGCTGAGGCAGCAACTCGGTGTGATTTTTACTGCTATATGGCGTGCAATCTCTTTGCCAGAAATACTGATCTTACACCGACAACATGCTTTATACTACTCAGACACTCCCCCATTACGTCTACCTGCATATCTGCGCATGTGCTACCGTACATCACCTTACTTAATCTCCTGATTGGTCTTTCTGTCCGCTCTGCCTCTTCGTTCAGCTGATATGCTAATTTTTCGACTTCGTCCTTAATTTTTGCACACCAGTGTATCTTTTCTAAAGTAAATTGTTTGACACATCTTGATTTGTAGCGAGAAAGATCCAGACATTTTATTGCTATGATTAATTCATAATTACGAGATAAGTTATATGAAATTATAGTAACATTCAATGCAGATAGCTTGTATAAATATCAATGCAGCTTTAGAAGAAAATTTTTGCCGTAGTCATACATTTCGCAACTTATCAAGTTCAAGACTTTGTATTTCACGAACTTTTCCGAGATTTTTAAATGAAGATGTAAGGCATTTGTGTTTTATTGGATACCACACGACATTCTGGTTTAAAATAAATGGAAACTACAGATTTGCCAAGTCTCCCTTTATTATATGAATATACGTATATCACTGTATAATTAAGTAAATGTACATAAGTTTGTAAATGTACATAAGTACAATGTATTATAAGTTTTTCATTTTCCATTATGGGATGCAAGTATAAGTTGCATTATTAATCACACACTTGTTATTTTCTCAGTAATCTTTGTATCTCTTACTCGGAAGCTATTGGAGAGTGACGGTTTCGGTTTCCATCCCGACTTCTTTATGAAATAGTGTATCAAGTGGGAAATATTTTCCAGACATTCGAAAAGAGCTACCAAAGATACACCTAACCATAGTCCAAGCTGACCTCCAAGTTGGCTAAATAGTTCGGATTCCTGTGGGAAAAATGTACTTAAATTAAACGATATATCGAAAACAGTTTTATATTTACCTAGTTAGTTTATATTTACATTTTAGTTTACTTTCTTCAAAATACTACAAATGACTGAACACATAAATGCCGTTTCATACGTTGATGGAGTACAATCAAATTCCGATTAACAGGGTAGCCTAAACGTTACTGCAGAATGATGGAAAAATTATTGTTACAAATCATCAGCATAACACAGAACTGTCTGCGGAAAATTAAAATAAAGAAAGAAGAAAAGGAAAGGAAAGAAGCAGATAATGCCGTAGTATTTGGAAGTTGTTTTGACCTACAATAGTAAGTAATTTAATAATACGCAGTGTAGTCCGGAATAAAAACAGTTGTACAATGAGACAAAAAGCTTTGAACGACGTATTTATGCCAGTTTGAAGTCAATAATATTGCTAAAATACTCTTGTAAATACGTTCTTCAGTTTATAATTTAATTCCTTCAATTTTTATCCTTCTGTTATTTACATTTTGTTCTTCTTATTTTGAATAGTGATTTAAATTACGTAACGAAATTGCAGTGAACCAAAGAAAAGAAATTCTTATCGTTTTTGAAGAATGACGACCTGATGACGTCAGAAGAAACGAAGTAACTCACGCGTCGGAAAAGCGATGAAGGGTTAATGTAACATTGACCTGCACTAATACAGGTACTTTGCCCCGCACACATAGCAATACGTCCAGTATCGAAGAGAAAATCGAATCAGCTCGTTGGTGGTTGTTTGCTCTATGAATTTAAGGTGGGCCTGTCAGCAGCCGCATTAAGTCGTTGAATATGTCAGCCATTTGGAGATGCAGTGAATGAAAGCAAAGCCAGGTACTGATTCCAGAAGTTCAGGTCAGAATATTTGATGCTTTGTGATGAATCTCACAGTGGGCTGTCACAAATGTTGGATAACGAGGCCTTGAAGGCAGCCGTAGAAGAGGGCAGCAGTCACACGTGGGGTGAACTTGCTTCCATGTATCCGAGGAAACAGTGAGACTTCATCTTGGCGGCATGGGAAAGGTGTGCAAGTTGACCGAGTGAATACCCCACACATTGTCGGGAGCCAACAAGGAACAACGAATGACACATGTTATCCTCCTAATTCTGTGGACAAGCATCTCCATGGGAAATCCTTTGAAAATGAGGTAGACTTGCGACACGCACTCACGGACTTCTTTGCATCCAAGAGCCTCGAGTGTTATCGCCAAGGCATGGCACGCCTTTAGGACTATTGATAAGGGTGCTGGATGCTGATGTAGAATACTTTGAGATCTAACATAGAGTATCATGCGCTGTATAGCTGTCTGTTTCTAACAATCACGAACGGCAACAACTTTTTTGTTGCGTTGGGTAACTTATTTTCCCGATTAAGCTGCTTGGATATGTAGGCAAATTCTTAAAAATGTCTTTCTACGACAGCCTATCTCTTAAGAGTAAATTCATAAGAAGCTGCAGTACTTATTTTATGTATGTATACTATTTATTCTGTATTATTTTACTAATGAAATATCAACTTGTATATAAAATACTTGGATATAAAATATAAAAGTATGAAAATTATCTAAAAGAATATCCATATAAAAGCAAACTGAAATGACATTTTTCAAATTAATAAAGTCTTGTGACATGTAATTTGACTCTGTAAAGGAAGAATCAGCGCTGAAGGTGGATAATTGGGAAGAGAAATGCCGTTCTCTAGAAACTTCTATCCGTCTCAAAATTAAGTCCGATGACAATAGGGCCGTTTCAGTAGTCATCTTCACAATGGTGTGATCGACATCTCGCAAACAGGTTTAGAGTAAAGTCTTTAGTCACAAGCTTTTTGCCATCGCATATAGTCTTATAGCTAGACGTATCGGGATGACATATCCGAAGACGCCTCGGAGACTTTTATCGTTCATTATTGCACTCAGTATCGAAATGTATCCTGAGCTGTTGTTGATATATTTTTCCCTTTTTGCTTAAGTACGAATTATTTTCAACTGTTTTCTAAAGTAATTGCTGATTTTTAGATTTATTACTACTATAATACGGATATACATATATGTAATATGACTTCTCCGTTATTGTAATAAGACTGCATTATTGTATAAAATTACTTGGTAGAGGAAAGTTGCAATTGATTGGCGGAGGTGCTCTGCATCATAACTTGAATACTTTGCTTCGTAGTTAGAACGATGGATGCATAAACCAAAAAACTTGCAGACATGGTATAAATTCCACAAAAAATTTTATTCTTGGATAATGCACATTATCACTGTGGGTGCGCTATGCATCCCCCCAATTTTGTACAGATTACATCTTCTTAAAAGACGAAAATTAGAAACGTAAACTCTACATGGATAGCGGCAAGGCGACACAAGCATCAGGAAGCAGAAGGGAAAGAAGAGAGGGAGCTGCGATGCAATTAACATTTTATACCATTTGAGATCACGTGACAGTTTAATGTTCAGAAAGTCCAGATGTCGTGTTCAGATTTCATAGATAAGTGCGCAATACAAATTAGATGACGGATCTTTTTCGTTTAGTTAGAAAAATTATTGTTGTGTTATTTTTAGAACGAAGGCAGGAGTTAAAGGGATATTATTAATTTATTATTTGAAAGACAGATATTCTATATTTTACATATATACACTGACTACCAATAAGTATTTGGACACCTGTGATAGAAAAGAAAAACTAACTTCATTCAAAATCAATAGTCGGTAGAGCCTCTACGAGAGGTAATTACAGCGTGGTCCCTCCAGGGCATACTTTCCACAAGTCTTTATATGACAGCTAGTGGTATTTTCTTCCACTCGGCTTGGAGAAGACATATAAGTTCCTTCACCGATTTTGCACGGGTAGTGCACCCCTGAATTCGGCGATGCAACTCGTCCCAGAGGTTCTCGATAGGGTTCAGGTCTGGACTCTAGGCAGGCCAGTCCATTCAATGAACTCCATTGGCACAATACCAAGCCTTGGTTAACGTCGAAACATGACAACTGGCATTGTCGTCCTGAAAGTAACAGGGGTCCAACCCGTAAAACTGCCACAACGTAGGAAGCACATTGTCATCCAAAATAAAGCAGTAGGCTTCGGAGTTGAGCTTACCATGAATGGGGACTAAGGGTTCCAGCCCATACCAGGAGAAACACCCGCAGACCATAATTCCACCTCCGCCGAACTTGACTGTTGGCACAATGCATTCTGGCAGGAGACGTTCTCCAAGTAGACGCCAGACCCAGACACAGCCATCCGAACGGTAAAGGGTGAACCTTGATTCGTCACTCCAAAGAACCCGTTTCCACTGATCTAGGGTCCAATTTCGATGTTGCACCACATTAACCACTCAATTTTGCACCACATTAACCGAGCAGCGCGGTTGGACTTTGTGATCAAAGGCTTATGGGCAGCAGCACGACCATGAAAACCAAGCAGATGTGCTTCCTTACGAATGGTATTCATTGAAACAATACTTCCGGATGCCTGTTGAAACTCCTCGTGGATGAGGGCCATCGGTTGGGTGCGATTCTTCCGAATTTCTCTGGACAGCACTCGTCGGTCTCTATCTCCCAGTTTCGTTGGTCTACCGACTCGGGGCACATTCCGACAATCACCGCTCACCTTCCACTTCTTAATCACATAGGCCACTGTCGATTTTGGGTACTTCAAATCGCTAGATATGTCCCTTAAGGATCGGCCACATTTGTGATACCCGATAATTATACCTTTCTCGAAATCAGAGAGCTCGGAACTGCGAGGCATCTTGCATGCGACTAAAGCCGATGCTGTTTCCTACACGATATATAACGGCGGAGTCCATGACGTACCTTAGGACCGCAGATATCGTCATTTGCATAGGTGTCCAAATACTTATTGGTAGTCAGTGTATAATACTTAACGGTAATACTGATAATTCGTATTTCCTGTGTTGTTCTTAGTTGCCCTCGGATTGAGAGTGATTTTGCGTTAATCATAATCATATTATCTGGGAAATACAGAATGCACTATAAAATGAACGGTTACGAATATTTCTTTTAAGTGCTAGCTGGTAGCCTTGCTTTGAAATATTTATCTGTGGCTTTATTTGTATGTCCAAAGACCATTTCTTAAATTTACTTTGGGAAATTTTCCGTAAAACGTCTTGAATACTTTTCATAATCCATCAATTTTCTTTGTCGGACGTATAGAAAGTGCCCTTCTTAACATTGCAGTCCATTAGTGCCATATCAGGAGACTTTTATGGAATATACGAAAAGGGTATACACTTTATTCCGATTTCTTTTTCATTTTTTTCCGAGAAATTTAGTCATAGATGTTGACATATCACTGGTAGCTTTGTCCTAATCGAGTTCAATTTCCTTTACATAGCGTAGATAAAAAAAATGCGTGAATTTTCTTTTAAATATGGGAAGCAAGACATTGTTCAGTTTGTTTTTTGATTTCTTTTGACTTTTCTGAATTATAATTTACTAAACCTACTATGATCGTAAATCCTGTACTGAAGCATTCTTTAGAGTCTTGAAACCCAGATTCCAGGGCTTTCTGTACTCTTTTAAAATTGAAATAAAAAAAAAAGGAGCGCTTTCTATTACAGTAATTTAAATATAGCTATGCTTCATCTAATAATTCAGGCCATGAGTTATTTTTATAAAGCATTGTATATCTGTTCTGTTCCACATGCTTCAGATGAAGACTATAAAAAGTGTATTTTTTCTTTTCTAATTTTACTATTTATTATTTTATTCACGTTAGAACGAGACCTTTTAAAAAGTCTGAGACTGCACTTAAAATCGATGGAAACTCTTTTAGGATCATTGATTTAACTTTTGTAAAGATCTTTGACGTCTATGTCATTTATAGCATTGGATGCTGCATTACGTCATATTCGTAGTTTACAGCAGACAGCAGACAAAGTCCAAAACAAAAATCCAGTGTACGTTTTGAAAGAAAAGTGTCATGATTGATAATATTTTCTTATTTAGAAAGGCGCTTTCTTTCCAGAAAATTCGAGTAGTAAGTTACCGAGCTACCCAAAACATACAGGGTGATTCACTACCACCGCGACAAACTTGCAAAAGGTGTAGAGGAGCACAAAGATGATTTGGAATCATATAGCATTGCAGTGTTCGAAATGCTTTCTACGCGAGTTACGGTTAAAAGAAGCAATGCAGCAACACGTTAGTGTAATAGAAATAATTTTCATTACAAGTCTTACATTGGTGGTGTGCACAAGTTCTACAGAACGTGCTTGAAATTTCGACCAGCAGCAGTCACACAGGCTTCACAGCGGCGCATGGAATTTCTAGCTTCCTGGCATGTATCGCATCTCTCCAGCAGCTACAGGGATGCGAGTGACGAGGTCTTCAACTGAATCAGTGGGGCTCTCATACACCAATGTATTCATCTTAGCCCAGCAGCAGAAGTCAAGGCATAATAGGTCCTGCGATCTAGCAGGCAAATGAACCGGATTACCACGACCTATCCAATGCTGTCCAAATGTAACGTTTAGGTGTTGGCGGACGTCGTTGGTGTAATGTGGGGAAGTTCATCATTCTGGACGGCGCCCATGCAACGACTCAACGACTGAGGAACATGGTCCTTTTTCAATAAGTTCAGGCAGAACTTGCTGTAAGAAGATGAAATTTGCTTCACCATTCAGACTGGAGAGCAGACGGTAAGGTCCAAAGAGGTGGTCTTCAACAATAACGGCCCAAGCATTAATAGGGAACGCCTTTGTGCTGCAGATGTTCGCGTACCATGAGAGCTTTCAAGAGGCCACAAACGGGCGTTATGTTGATTAAAGGCTCCCTTTCTTTTGAAAATTGCCTCATACGTGAACAATACGGACGTAGCAAAATAGTTGTCTGTCGAAATCTGTTGAAGAAACCAATTAGCAAAATTCCTCCAAAGTGGATAACCGCCAGGCTTCAATGACTGGAAGCGTTGCAAATGGTATTAGCGCATTTAGTTTGCTGATAGTATCCTCTATAGAGTGGACTGAGACAAAGTCAATTTCTCGAGTACTCGCACTCGGCTTGTTTTCTACCAGACGTAGGGCATTCTTCTCATTGTCTGTCATCCTCGTGATTCGTTCTCAGTTCATGGTAGTTCTCATGAAACAACCAGGCTGGCATAACCTTCTGTGCACAAATGCAAAGATTGTATGATGAGAAGTACGCCTGCGTGGGAAACGTTCCTGGTGCAAGCGGAAAGCGGCGCGCCATTTATCATCCGCAGATGCATATGTGAGATGCATGCCGGCGAGCTCAAACGTGTGAATATTCGCCCATTCTACTGCCTCGGAGGTTCGCAAAGTTTGACTTCTAGCGGGATTCCTGTTTACGCGACTTCTTGTTCAACGTCCTCTACCAAATGACGAAGGAATTTTGGTCCCTGCTATGCTATGTGATTCTGAATCTTCTTCGTGGCTTCTACACCTTCTGGAAGTTCGTTGCATCGGCAGTGAATCGATATGTGTAATGCCTGTAAATGCTTGGCGAAGGATAGATGTTATTACCAACACATAATGTAATACGCGTTCTACATGAGACAAGATAAATTTACCGAAGGTCTTACTGTTTTTTCATTAATTTTTTATTTATACCTGAAACTCTGAGTTTATTTTAGTACGAGTCATTCTATTTAGAGACTCTTTCTACTCGAAATTCAAAGACGTTTCTGGTACACGGTATAAAATTATTACTCAATCATTTTGGAGAAACATTGCCTCTGTATAAAATCACAATTGATTAATCGATAAAACTGTTTAGAAAAGATGCAATTTGGAGTTCCAAATTTCATATTGATGTTATGAAATTTAATTATTACGTTAGGAAGTTTTCTTCTAAGCAACAAACATTATCCTTGAGGGGAAAAAAGAAATAGTTATATATTATATAAAAGTAATTATTTAAAAGTTTTTCATTGTGCTTTTTCTGTTGATTCAAAATATAAAATTGAAAAATGTATAAAAGACAAATTTTTTCGAAGAAGCATTGTTTATAACGTTATCTCTATTTTTGCAGCTATTGAGTAAAAAAAACGATTCAGGAGCTAATCTATGTATAGATTTGTTGTGATGGTAAAAACTGGAGAATTTTATGGCGACCTGTGTTCAGTTTTATAGCCAACCGAACAGATATCTATAGAAAGAACACAGATCTTTTGTCTTTATGTTTTATTATTGTAGATGGGAAATTCTAGATTAAATTTTAACGCTACAAAGAACACAATCACATGCATTTAGGTTTATGCTGTCACATGTCAGAGGAGTAATAATACATATCTGTATGAAATTAGAAATGTACAACTGTTTGTATACAGTTACGTGTAGCATTTATGAAATAGCTTAACTTCGTTTATAAATAAATTTAATAATTTCAAGTTTTATGCCTCCTACTCGTTGAAGTAATGGTGTGGTATTCTTCTAAACGTTATTTCTATGTCAAAAATTTCAGCAACTCCTATTTAATTATTTTCTAACATGGAACTTACTTGGAACATGGGTTCCTGCTTGTAATATGTCTTCTCCAGAGAACTGTAGAAAACCTTTAATCTTGCTGACTGACGCCTGTAACAGAAAAAAAAAATCAGGTATGTGTTTTATTGAACTGCAGTACCATTTAATGCTCATTTAAATAGCGAACGTTTTATGCTGGTCGTGTAAAACATGAATAACAGAATTCATATATATAGTGCATGCTTTTCACAACGTAGCTTTATTTTCCCAATAATTTAGAATCTTGCTTTTTGTAAATAGTAATTACAGTAATTGCAGTGTTCCACAATTTTTTAAATAGAGTTCAAAATTGAATATTAAGAACTTTCTCGAAATGAAGGTCTATTTATTAACCATTTTATATGAAATATATTATAAGCGCTACGAAATCACATAAGTTCTGAAACAATCTTCACTATGGATTGTGAATTCATATGTGAGTTCTGAAAAATACACTGCTGGCCATTAAAACTGCAACACCATGAAGGAAAGCAAATACAAAAAAGATATTTATT
Source organism: Stegodyphus dumicola (assembly GCF_044657685.1). Taxonomy (NCBI): domain Eukaryota; kingdom Metazoa; phylum Arthropoda; class Arachnida; order Araneae; family Eresidae; genus Stegodyphus; species Stegodyphus dumicola. Next base: position 154,892,288 of record NC_140780.1, on the reverse strand, counting down.
GCACGTAAACAGTATGTCATGAAGACAAAAATGATTAAATTTGTAAGCATTTTGGAGGTATACAGTGGTGCGAAATTAATAGAAACAGCTGCCACCCCTGGCAGCTAAAACGGCCCTTACCCCATTAGGCATGGAGTCAAACTGGGCATGGATGACAGAAATGGGCAACTCATTCCATGCTGCTTCATGTTTATGTAACACTTCATCAACCATATTATCTGGAGAGGGTTTGTGGGCCAGTCTCGTAGCATCCTATGCCCAGATGTTTTCAATGGGGGACAGATCTGGAGACCGTGCTGGCCAGGGCATCAATCGAACGCCCTGTGTATCGCAGGACAGAACACGACGTGCAACATGTGGTCTTGCACTATCTTGTCGGAACAAAGCCTTTGGGGGCATTGAAGATAGTGCACACTTACTGGACGTAATATGTCAGAAATGTACCCATCTGCGTTCAAATTAACGTCGATCCGAACTGGAGATGTGCGTATCGTGTACCCAATAGGCTGCGCAAACCGTCACACCAGGTGCAGGGTCCGTATGCCAATATCGAATGCAAGCAGGCGACGTGCGGTTTCCTCGGAGCCTCGAGACACGTATACGGCCATCGGAATACTGCACGTAGAACCAGAACTCGTTTCAAAAGGCGACCTTGTGCCACTCTGGTACCCAGCTTTGTTGTTCGGGGCATCAGAGTTTCCGCTGTCTCTATGCTGTATTGTCAAGGAAAGCCGAAGTAATGGTCACCCTACTGATAGTCGACGCTGCTGCAAACGTCGACGTACCTTACGAGCTGATACTGGGCGTGTTGCAAATAGGCCTATTTCTGATTAATGGTCCTTGATGTGGTCGTACGGTTTTGCAGGGTTGACATCACAATATCACTGTCTTCTCTGACCTCACAATAAACGGCATGCATGACTGGCGTTATTCATAGCATGCCGTTTAGTATGACCCTCAGCAATCCATTGATTGAATATTCGCATGACAGTAGTTGGATGTCGACCAGGGCGATCAGTGATATCACGGAACGATAATCTACGCTTTCGATAGATGGGCAACGATCCTGCTTCTATAAAATTTCGAAACTTGCTGGTAAGCATTTTTTCTTCTTATTCGAGACATAACACGATATTTTGAGCAAACTTCAACTTTACAAAGCACTTTCCGAATGAAAAATCAAGCACACAACTTTTCTTTTATGTAGTGCTTCAGATGTTGTTTCTCCCTCCTACGTCGTCTAAATGCGCTGAAATACTAATAATTTGCATATCCCGACTTCTTCCTTTCATGCGATTCTGACGTTCGTCAGATCTAACCGTCCTGGTGTTGCAATTTTAATGACCAGCAGTGTACTTAGCTACGAAGAACTATGTCTTCTTTATGGAAACGATATACTCTAGGTAATACACTCATAAATGCAATGAATACTAACAATGTCGGGTGCATATTAAACTTGGCAGCTTAGTTTTCAAATTATTTTAGATTGGATCGATATAATTTGCATCAAAATTTAAAACAGTCCAGAGTATGCTTTGTCCAGACTATGTTGGGCACCTACTGCACGCGCCTAACATCGAACAACTCAGTGTTGCAATTGTTATATGATGGTAAAATTTTATGGGACTACTTTTAAGATCACTTTATTTTAGCTACGAATTATTTTCAGTGATCAAATTTGTGTGTATAGAAACTGAAGTGAAATGAATTTGACGTGAGAGCTAAGAAAGTTTTGTCTTATAACGCATGTTTTCTTAAAATTAGAGGAATATTAAACAGAGTCTAGGCTATTAACATAGAAAACATACGTAATTTTCTAAGATGATAGACTGCCTTAAAAAAGAAAAAGAAATATAAGAGAATACTTCAAATTTTCGAAACGTTTAAGTAGCAGTAATTTAGATCACAAAATTGTTGTTCTCATAACAAATTAAACACAGTTAAGAAATCTGTGTTAAATTGTAATTATGATAAATTAAAAATACATACAGTTCTCAAGTTGCTTTTTGCTTTAAAATATAAGTTAGAAAATAATTAATTTTGTTATATGATACCATGTAAGTAGAAAGATATTGAAATGCATGTTTCTTAAACAAATGTAAGCATATACACTCATGTCCACAAATTAAGGATAATTCGGAGTCACGCGGAAATCGAACTCTAAAATAAATATATCACCTGTAAAATCACTACACACATCTTCAAGAATCATATGCAAATTTCAGGAAGTAACAAGATGACACCGATGGTACGTCACAATGACGAGAGTGTAAGAGAGTGAATATATAAGGAAAACAGGCAAAGAGGTAAAATTGTTCGCAGGCGCTTTATAAGCATTTCAGTGCAATAACCGAATAATTATGACACAAAGGACGCATTTGGATGATTTTTTAAGTGGTAGAATTATCTGCCGTCTGGAATGTGGGCATACCCAACTGGAAGTATCAGACGAACTTGGAATTGCCCAGAGTGTCATCTCCAGGCTTTGTCAACGATTCCAAGATGATGGTAATGTGAGTAGACGTTACAGCACAGGTCGCCCCAGTGTTACAACGCCGAATGAGGACCGGTATTTGGCAGTTACTGCCAAAAGAAACAGGCGGAGCACAGCTTTAGACCTGTCTCGTCAGCTCTCTTCAGCCACTGGTACGACAATTTGAAGGCAGACCGTGTACAGACGCTTAGGACAGATTGGTCTATATGCTCGTAGACCTGTCAGATCCGTTCTACTTACTGCAACTCACTTTCGCCTGCGGTTAGCCTGGAGTAGAGAGCATGCATTGTTTACACCGCAACAGTGGGCTTGTGTGATGTTTTCGACGAGTCCAGGTTTAGCTTGCAGTCTGATTCTCTCCGGACTTTCATATGGAGAGCTCTAGGTACCCGTTACAACCAAGAAAGCATCATTGAACGACACTGTTACAGTAGTGCAGGAGTGCTCGTTTGGGGTGGAATTATTCTGGGTTCCAGAACTGACCTGCGTGTTCAAATTGGAACCATGACAAGCCAAATCTATCGGGACGTAATTCTGGAACAACAAGTATGTTTGTTTCGGGGCGCCATGGGCGCACAGTTTATGTTTATAGATGACAACGCCCGTCCTCACCGTGCAAACATCATAAGCGAATGCCTTCAATTGGAGGATATCACCCGTATGGACTGGCCAGCATTCTCACCGAACATGAATCCAGTAGAGCACGTGTGGGACATGCTTGGCCGACGAGTTTCAGCCCGTCAACCTCCTCTTACATGTCTACCGGAACTTCGGAGAGCATTGCTTTTTGAGTGGTGTAATATCCCCCAAGATCAGATCGATAGATTGATACTCAGCATGCCTAGGCGTTGTAGGACTGTATTGCATCGTCTGGGAGACATACAATGTAGTAAGAATCATACCAACCATGTAATATTGGTTTTTTGTAAATAGTTTTTTTTTATAATTTGCTCCAGGGAGAAAAATCGCTAATTTTTTTAATAATATCAAACATATAGCATCTTTTTTTCTTCTTTACCTTTTGTTTAATAAATAAGCTTTACAAATAAGTCAAATTCGTTTTGCTTCTATTTCTTTCTTTGCCTGATTTTGCATTATCCTTAATTTATGGACATGAGTGTATTTTCAAGTTTTATACTTTACGGTAAACCCGTTAAGTTTCATATCTTCGAAATATTTGATTCTTGTTAAAAATAAAATTTCATAACTTACTAGTTTATTTCGTTCCTTTCATGCAAGCGCAGCAGTTACCGATATTACCAATAAAGATGATAGTTCTTCCGAGGCTTTAATGAGGTTTAATACTTTTTTTTTTCCATTAGGAGATACGAAATAAAGAGATGAAGGCATTTGAATAGTGAAGACGATGCAAAGATTAAGCAGCAAAGCCCTGTTTACCATTAAGCCAAATAAGCAGGTACTGAAGGCATTAACGAGATGGGGAACTCCAAAAGTGTAATAGAGAGATCTGTTTCCCCTTTATTTCACCCCTCGCTTTTGTCATCACAGTTTGGTATGCAGCTCCGTTTCTACATCTTGTGGTACAAATCAATGTCAAAATCTTAAGACTGCTAAGAATGCTCGATGAAGTTCTTTTGGCTGTCTTAGATTTGGGAAATGTTATGATAGTAAAGATTTTTTCTGGTAAAGGTTCTACTTCATGAACCGAGAGGACATTCATTTGATTCGTCTAAAACAATCTACAGGGTACGTCAGAAAAATGTGTACACACTTTGAACTGTCATAGAAAATTTATTTTCTAATCTACTAGATTAAATTTCTGGGAAAAGTAAGTCCAATATGAAGAAAAGTATACTGTTTAATTAAACTGAATGTTCCAAATGGTGTTTAAGGTAATTGTTCAAAATAGTGGTTTTTAGCATCGACATTTATGAGTACGAGTCACGACTAATTCCGTACTTCGCACCAAAGTGCCCAATCGTATACACCGCTTGAATCTCATCCCAAAGTGTGTGAAAGTTGCGTGGTTTACGACAATATACCTCATGTTTTACTGTGCCCCATAAAAAATCGAGCAGTGTAAGGTCTGGAAACTCGATTGGTTCCTTGCGTCCTATCCAATGGCCTGGTACATTTTGTTCCAAGTATGTTCGCACGTCCCTATGACAGTGAGGAGGAGTGCCATCTTGTTGGTAATAAAATTTGGCATTATCGTACATTGCAGAATGGCAAGGAAAATGGAATCAGCAAGCATTCTTAGGTACTTTTCTACAATTACAGTACCTTCAAAACGGAAAGGCCCAATGAGTACCTTTGGAGACAAACCCACACGACACATTCACACCAGGTAAATTCACAGCGTTTTCAATAGTAATGTGGGTATCATCTTCAACCCAGTCCACACAATTATGCCAGTTGACAGTTCCATTAAGTTTAAATTGTGCTGCATCCGACTAAATAATGCTACCCATAAATCCTTGTTCAAGTGTAAACATTTCTGAACCTTTTTACAAAATTGCACCCGATCATCGCTCGAGATCCTATGCCGCTAGGTTTTCTTATGAGGCAAAAGATGAGGCGCACTTCCGTAAGCCACGTAATCTTGACATACTTTGGGATGAGATTCAAGCGGTGTGCGCAGGAATCCCACTGGATACTTGGGCGCAGAGTATGGAATCAGTCGTGACTCGCAAATCAAATTGTAGAAGGCCACATTATTAACATTTACTTTAAACATCATTTGTAACGTTCAGTTTGACCAGAAAGAACATTTATTTTTCAAACTAGACTAGCTTACATTTCCTAGAAAATGGACCTTGTAAGTTGGAAAACAAATTTTCTAGGACAGTTCAAAGTGTTGTAGGGTTCATATTTATTTTAACTAACATTTATTTTAAGTTTAAACTATCTTTCCTGTCAAGCCTTACTTTCCCCTGGAATTGCCAATGCCAGAGTATGTAAATTTTAGTAGAACACGGAAAGTATTCAAAATTGTCAGCGGAAGTAATATGAGTTAAATAGAAGGAAAATGAGTTCGAAAGTGTGCTTTCTTGCTTCACGAGCGTGGAAGTGGCTAGTTAGAAATTGAAGAACCACGCGTTTCGGCTTGTGTGCTTGCCTCGGTGGATAGTTAAATATTTCAACGTAATATTCAGAAGTTTGCTGAATTGTCAGCGGTATCTTAGAACGCGGTTAGGTTAGTTACGTTTTAGAGAGCCTCGTAGGTAGTCACTTGTTATTATTCATTTTTAGTTTCTTATTTTTATTTTACCGCCGGGTCGGCGTAGTTTGTGAGTGTCAAGAGCACGCATCTGTAATTTCTGAAGTTGAATAAAAAGGGATTTAAACCCTTCTCAAGACTTTGTTTACTTTCCAGTTCATAGCAGTCACCACTATTGTTGCGTGCAGGTTGGAAGCGCGCAACATTACATTGGCGCCAGAACACTTGTCGAACTGAAATGGCCGAAAATTGGATGGAAGCTGCTGGACAACAACAAGAAATGGCAAGCCAATTGGAAGGATTTGGATACCTGGTCCAGACGATGAGAGCGTCAATCATGCCAAACGTCGATTTCGACGGAAAAAGTTCGGTGGCGATATTTCTAGAAGGCCTCGAAAACCACTTCCAGCTCTACCCTGTGCCTGAAACACAAAAAGTTGCCATCGCCACATCTGCTCTAAGAGGACAGGCCTCGCTATGGTGGAAGAATATAGGCAAATTTTTATTAGGGGAATTCGGAGGCCAGACATATACATTTGAAAATTTCAGAAAATCGTTATTAAAGGCCTGCCCCATAGTGAAAGACCGAGCAAGGCTAGAAGCCGAACTGTATAGTTTTTATCAACGGGATATAGAAGAGTTGACGGACTTTATTCTGCGAAAAATTAAGCTGACGGATATGCTGTATGGGAAGAAACCCGACGCGGAGATTATTGAAATAATCTTACCAAGATTGCTACTTGCTGCTTAAGATTACTTCGAAATTAGAAACCCAAGCACATTGCAGGAGCTCTTCGAATTGGCGGTCAAGTTCCAAAATCGCAGAATAGCGGAAAAAGCTAGAGGGGCATCGTATTCTCAAAGTATCCGAAGGCAATCTTCAAATGAGCAGACTAGAAATGCAAACCGCTCTTATGGGGGAAAGAGCTATCAAGCTAACTCATCGAAGCTCGAAGGTCAAGGCCCAAAAAGGAAATTTGAAAACAACCGTCCGCGTACCCAGAAGGCAGAAGTTGAAAGGAAAGCTTTAAGCGAGTAGAGGAGCCTGTGAAAGCGAGGGTCCAGAACCCGGAAGTTTTGAAAAAACCCTCAAGAAGATACTTAAATACGGTCATTGTAAAAAACTCACAATTACCAATTATACAAGTCCTGGTTGGCGATGTACCAGTAGAAGCCCTCATCGATACAGAAGCAGAAGGTAATTTTATGAGTGATATTTTTTTAAAGAAGAATTTTAATAGGTTTCGATTATTTAAAAATAAAAACACAGAAATCATAGCAGCGCAAGGACAAACTTGTCATTGTATTGGAAAACTATCTTTAAAAATACAGGTTCAAAACGAAAGCCTTAAAGTATTAATTTTTGTAGTAAAAAAACTTGCAAAGTCCACTTATTTTAGGTATGGAGTTTTTAAAAGCCGCGAAGGCCAAACTGAATTTTCAGGAAAGTTCTATCGTGCTGGAGATGGATTGGAGGGTGGTGGAACCAGTGGAACAACCGCAAGTCGACCTTAGCCATTTGAATGACCATGAAAGCCAAGCCATCCAGCAAGCGATGAATACTTTTTAAAACTTGTTTTCAGAACGGCCTGGTAATTGTCAAATAGTTACGCATCAGATACAGTTAACTGCCGACAAACCCTGTAGGACTAAACCTTACCGCTATGATAAACAGAAAGAGCAAATCATAGAAAATCATATTCAGGAAATGTTAAAGAACCAAATAATAACGCCCATAAATAGTGAGTACGCGAATCCAGTCGTACTATGTAGGAAAAAGAACGAGTTTCCTCCTTCGGATAAAAGGGCTTGGAGGTTTGCTATCGATTACAGAAAACTTAATAGTGTTACTAAATTCCCAGTTTACCCTTTGCCAGTTATGGAGGAAATTAGTAGAAAGATTAAATCTACAAGATATATGACTACGTTGGACTTAATGTCTGGCTACTATCAAATAGCTATGAGACCCGAAGACATACATAAAACCGCGTTTATAACGAAATCGGGCACTTATGCATTTTTACGCATGCCCTTTGGGTTGTGTGGGGCCCCATCAACATTCCAGAGAGCTATGGTCATTGTTCTAAAGCCTGTTCTAGGAAAATCGACTTTAATCTATCTAGATGATATAATTATAACGAGTAGTACGTTGGAACAACATATTAAAAACCTACAAGAAGTTTTTAAATTATTAAAAGAGGCCGGTCTTACAATTAACGCCTCAAAATGAAAATTCGCAACTAAAGAACTTAAATATCTTGGTTATAAAATTTCTCAAAAGGGTATAGAAACGCAAGATTCAAAAATAAAAGCCATCAAGAATTTTCTCCCGCCCAACACCGCCAAGAAACTTTCTTCTTTCCTTGGGTTATGTTCTTACTATCGGTCTTTCATAAAAGATTTCGCTAATATTGTTGAACCACTTTTAGTAATTAAAAGAAAGTGAAGTAAATTTACGTGGACAGCGGAAGCAAATACAGCATTTGAAAGATTAAAAGAAGCGCTCATCAATGCCCCTGTTTTGAAATTCCCGGAGGGGGACGAAAACCTGGAAATTGCAGCAGATGCGTCGGACTATGCGGTGGGTGCGGTTCTTATGCAAAATAGCCATCCTCTGGCATTTTTTAGTAAAACGTTGAATCAGACACAAAGGAATTATACAGCTACAGAGAGAGAAACATTAGCCGTATTAATGGCTGTACACAAATTTCGAGTTTATTTCGGCAAAGCGCCAGTAACAGTCTTTTCGGATCATGCGGCTGTTGGTAGACTTTACTCGGGGAAAAACCTAACGCCCAGGTTAATAAGATGGGCTTTAAAACTTCAAGAATATAATCTCCTAATTAAATATAAACCGGGTAAGGAAAACAATGTAGCTGACGCACTTTCTCGTATAAAACTGGACGATGAAGGAAATGAACTCAAATGCGCTGTGTTGACTTCAAAAATTTTAGATTCTAGAGAAACAGTTATTGCTGAATTGAAAGCTGATCCTGAATGTGGAAGTATCTATGCATATTTGAAAGACCCCCGAAAGCTTTGAGCACACGGATTTCGATGCGATAAGAAATAGAGCTGAAAATTATGAAATAATAGATAATTTATTATTTTATACGAAAACAACAAACGAAAATCTCGAGTACAAATTAGTCATCCCAGCCTCGCTTCGATTAAGCATTTTGAAGGAATTACACGACGCGAAAACAGCGGGTCATTTAGGAGTCAGAAAGACGTTAAAAAGGGTACGCGAGGCGGTATATTTCCCGCAATTATACAAAATAGTAACTGCGTATGTCAGGCCCTGCAATAAATGTCAGTTAATAAATGATATTAATTACAGCCCGGCCGGGTACTTAAATAGCATTCGCGCTACATTTCCGAATGAAATTTTAGGCATAGATCTTCTTGGTCCTTTCCCCCTGAGTGAGTTAAATAAAAATCGTTTTCTTTTAGTAATTGTAGATCATTTTTGAAAATGGACAGAAATTGTTCCACTTAAACGCGCGTCAGCCAAAACAGTCGCAGATGCATTCTTACACAGATACATTTTGAAATACGGTGCACCGATAAAAGTCATTAGCGATGACGGCAAACAATTCGTTAGCCAAATATTTGAAAATATTTGCACTGGACTTGGCATACGCCATATCAAAATGGTTCCGTATGGACCACAGGCAAACATAGCAGAAAGAGTTAATAAAAATATTGTAAAAATAATTCGAAGTTATGTTAGCACACATCACAAGCGCTGGGATGGCTACATAAATGAGTTAGCTTATGCTTTAAGAACGGCAAATCACGATACTACGGGAAAAACTCCAGCAGAATTATTTTTAGGACGGAAGTTAATTACGCCATTAGATAAATTATTCTTTGTACAACAAAGAGAGCAAGAATTAAAAAAAAAAGATGTGCAAAAACTCATTGACCAGGCGGTTAAAAGCTCGGATACGGCAAGAAATAGACAAAAGTTATACTATGATAGAAAACGCCGTGAAGCAGATTTTAAAGTTGGAGATAAAGTGTTGAAGCGGAAATTTTCTTTATCAAGTGCCCCAGACAATTTTACTGCAAAGTTAGCTCCAAAATTTGAAGGCCCCTATGTAATTCAGGAAATAAAGGGAGTCGTATTGTACCTTAAGAACGAGAGAGGGGATATCTGTAAAGCAAGCCCCGACCAGGTGAAAAAATATTATAATCAAAATAATTTTGAAATCCTTAAAAGTTTCTTGCAGGACTCAAGCGTAAAAGAAGTAGAAGGTCCAGAAGTAACGTCACCCGCTCCACCACCCAAGAAGCAGAGAACTGAAGAGAAACCTAGCCCTGCTACAAGTCATGCGACGGTACCGAAAAGAAGAAATGAAAACGTTCAGACTCCAGCATTTAAGAAATACAAGAAAGCAACGCCGCCGCGTAAAGAAGCTTTGGTAAAGAGGAAAACACCACTTACAACGTATCGCAGTAGAAATTCTGCATCGAAGAGAACGCTTCCAGAGCCAGAGTGTCAGGTGCAAACAAGGCCGCCGTTCTCGAGAACGAAAAGAAGGCAGGAGGAACGAAAAGACCACCACCAACAGAAGAAATTCAAGCATGATTCCAGACCGGAGGACGCCAAGACCAGCCGTCCGGGGGAAAAACGAAAAAGACGGCAACCCGACGACTACCACTCCAAGAGGCCAGCATGCAGAGGGCGAAAAAGAAATATCAGTATGGATGAAACTTGAAGGACACAAAGGAGACGACTGACGTCGATGAAGTCCATATCGTAGGAGCAGTTCTGCCAGAAGAGGATGTCGGAGTTCCAATCATCGAAAACTCAAAGATAAGTTAAAAATCTTCTATACATTTTTTTCTTTCTTCTATAAATTTTTTTCCGAAATGTTATGCGTAAATATGAAGTTCTATGTTTTGACGGAAGTCAGTTTGTCTCGGTTGAGATTTAGTTTTGTTTTACTTTATTTAGCGAAGGCAAAAGTATTATTTTCTTTAAGTATAAAATCTAAGAACAAGCAGTTTCTGTTGGTCGAAAGACTAATTCTGTTATGTTAAAGCCAAAATTTGGCCGAAGATAAAAATAACTTCGTATTCTTGTATTAATAAGAAATTTAGTTTCAGTGCCGCCAGCTTGGCGAAGAATGCGTAAAGTAAAAATTTATTTTTCTCTTATTCATTTTATGGTAAATTGTAAAAATCATATGGATTAGAATTTTGTAAATATACGTAAATACTTGAAAGTTATGTAAAAGTAGAATTTAGTCTAGAAGCATAAAATTTTAGATGCTAAAAGTAAATGCTCAAAAGAAATGAATTCAAATTTAAGTATTAAAATCATGCTTTAGAGCGAAAGCCTGCATGTCTAAAGATGAATGAGGGGGAATTTAGAATGAATGTATTTTGTAGGGTTCTCCACCTACACTTGAATTTTAAGAATGTTAAAATAGCTCATCGAGTTTTAGAATGTCGGGTAAGGTGTGTCTATTTGGTCGTTGAATTCTAACAAATCATTGTGGTTAGCGGAAGTGTTGCAATACTAAAAGACGAATATTCCCGTTTGACACCAAACATGGTGGAGAGCCAGGGTAAAGTTAAATTCATGTTTGAATACTTGAATGAATGTGAATTAAGCAGTAACTAAGGAAAATAAATCGATCAAAAACAAAAACTTATTCAGTGTCAAGAAAGTGTAAATTATAATGTATTTAGAAAGATACTGATACTTATTCCTTCCAGATGCTGGAAGGAAGAGAACAGAGTTATTGCTGAAGTCCAGGAAAGGTTGCTGTAAGAAGAGAGGGTTAAATAAGTATCTACAGAAATTTATTCTACCTTTTGTGAGAAAACAGTTTTTTTATGTAAACGAGACTCTTAAACTTTAGTTCAGAATTGTGGGAACTTTTCAACAGGTCGTTTCTAGGACCTGCTTCCAAGTTTACCAAATTCTGGCAGCGGCAAATGTAGGGTTTATATTTATTTTAACTAACATTTATTTTAAGTTTAAACTATCTTTCCTGTCAAGCCTTACTTTCCCCTGGAATTGCCAATGCCAGAGTATGTAAATTTTAGTAGAACGCGGAAAGTATTCAAAATTGTCAGCGGAAGTAATCTGAGTTAAATAGAAGGGAAACGAGTTCGAAAGTGTGCTTTCTTGCTTCACGAGCGTGGAAGTGGCTAGTTAGAAATTGAAGAACTACGCGTTTCGGCTTGTGTGCTTGCCTCGGTGGATAGTTAAATATTTCAACGTAATATTCAGAAGTTTGCTGAATTGTCAGCGGTATCTTAGAACGCGGTTAGGTTAGTTACGTTTTAGAGAGCCTCGTAGGTAGTCACTTGTTATTATTCATTTTTAGTTTCTTATTTTTATTTTACCGCCGGGTCGGCGTAGTTTGTGAGTGTCAAGAGCACGCATCTGTAATTTCTGAAGTTGAATAAAAAGGGATTTAAACCCTTCTCAAGACTTTGCTTACTTTCCAGTTCATAGCAGTCACCACTATTGTTGCGTGCAGGTTGGAAGCGCGCAACATTACAGTGTGTATACATTTTTTTGATGCACCCTGTATTGATTGGTTTGGCCTTTTTGAATCTCAGTCACATTGAATTTTTCTGATAGAATACAAATCTCAGAATAAATTAGTTTTAAAAATGAATAAATTAACTAAAAATGATTGCAAATGATTCAAAAAAGTATGTGATTCCATTGGCATGCAATACAGCAAACATAACAATTCTAAAACTCAAAGTTTCTGGCAACAGTACTGCCAGGTAGAATAGAAGTCTGGCTTGCATGTCACAGCAGTAACTGCTGATTGGAGTGATGCAAATTAAATACTGTATAATACCAACTTTAATAACTGGAGATAATCACATTAGAGCCGTACGTACTTTTTCTCTGTGTAAGGATCAATGTCTTCACAATCGCAGCATTTCCATGGTATAAATTCCCCACTACATTCTTCGTTATCAGATGATAATGAATCGGATGCAGAATTCTCCTCATTGCTTAAAAAAGATCCGTATCTAGTTGTTTCATTGGGAGAAGGAAACATAGTTTGGTTGATACTACTGATATCATATACATCATCTTCAGGCACTTTATTTCTAGCCATTAAACATGGTCTTCTTACTGTATCTTCAGACTTCATAAACTGCTGGAAAAAATATTCTATTATTTAAACCGCTTTCGGTTAATTAGAAACATTTGAGATGAAAAAAATAAATATTACTTAACATTCGCACTGTAATAGGAATTGTTTGGAAAACATATTATGTAAATCATATATTGTGCAAATCATATGTGTGTATATTGTCTAAATCAAGTGTGGTCCTTTATTAATACAGCTCCACCTCTGAGCCAGAGGATAAGGCTAAGAATCAGTTTTAGTTCCCGGCGGTTGAATTAGTTGACTGCATAAGGGTTTTGCGATTTTTCTCATGTGTAACATGAATTCATGGCTGTTTTCTGCAGAATGGGTTTCACGAAGGGATCTCTCTCAATAAGTAAATAGTTTCTTATCATAATTCAACAATTCAACTAAATTAGTATAGAAGATGTTAGAAGAAAACATAGCTACATTTTACTAATTATTTACAGTTTTCTGATGTTATACTTTTCGACATCCTGACAGGTATGTTTTATTGCTGTATTTATGCCCTATGTTTCATTAGTGTCTCCGAGATGTAGTAGTTACAAAAGACCAACTACATTACGCTTATCTTTGAATTTCGGAGGATGGGTGGATGCTTGTGACCGTAAAAATGGGGGCATTTAAAATATGCCGATGCCAAAATTGCATACAGAAGATAGATAGTGGTAGACGAAGAGAATTCGATATCCTCCGATTCCATCTCTTTTGAAGCTCTCCTTGAAACCGGCGTGGATTTGAAGCAGTTAGATTTGGGGTGCTTTGCTTTAAACAAACAATCTTATTAAGTTATACGTTACCACAGCATGAATATCTCAAGTGCAGTCAAAGGTGGGCTTTTCCATTCGCTATCAATCCAGCATGAGAGTTTTTCTCACGAATATTGAATCGATTAGAAATATTTTACATGCGCTAAGGTCAATAATGATCATTACGCGCATTGAGTTGGTAGAACCACATGAGAAATCGAAACTTGAAGAAAGTTTTTAGGCGAAGTGTCTAAACGCATTAATTTTTGAGAATTGTAGAGGCATTGGGAAAACGTCGTTAAGTGCTAAGTTGAGACATGAAAAATGTGCACTGCCCTCGTTGGGACTCGAACTCCAGATCTTTCGAATACGCGTCAATTATGCTTCCAATTACTGCACGAAGGCATGCTTAAAGGAGGAGAAAATACCTTATAGGGTATTCGTTAAACTTTTCCCCTCTGATTTTATGACACTTATTTAAGAGATTTGCTTTCTTGTAACGTTTGCTGATCTTACGGCAACCTAAGTTTCTGTCATTTTTTGAAAAGTTCTCCAGTATGCTTATCATCTTAAAATAACTAACGAAAGTTGAAAAGTTCAGTTCTGTTTATGTTATTTTATTTTATTATTTGAATTATGCAACTTAAAGCGAATGCGTACCATCTGACCTTTTAGCCCTGTTGAGCAACTAACGGATCACTTGAAAGGAAATGATACTTAATTGTACAGTTTAGTTAAAGCTCTAGAGAAGAATTTTCCAAATAATGTTTCTGCAAACCCAAATTCTGCAATGATATTCATTTGGAAAAAGAGTAACCAGAAGTAAACCGAAATATTAATTTTATTATTTTTGTAGATTACGATATTTGCACGAATTGTGTTTGGATATGTAGAACAAACAGAGTGACAAGCGTTTTGTGGAGATTCAACGAAGAGTAGTGAAGGAACAGTTTTTGACTAGCATTCTGTTTTTAAGATCATCTATTGTCCAAAGTTATACTTTTATCTGTTGTTTATATTAACGATTAGCTTGCGATGCCATTCATCTTGGATCTTGCCTAGAGAGCAAAACAATTTGTAGTCTTTTTATTCTAAATAGCTTTCAGAACCAGTCTTAATGGGATCTTGAAGGAATTTTTAAAAACATATGTGGCCATTTTTAGAATTTAAATGTAACATTTAATGAATTTTTACACTCGATAGCGATGGAAGCAACTTATTTTTCTAATAAGCTCTTAATATTTAAAGAAAGAGAATGAGCGATATAACGCTGGTAAATTTTGCTTAAAAATCTTTAGAGTTATTGCCTGTCATTAAACTGAGTCACTGAAAGAAATATTCTTACATGAATATTTTTTAAAATTAAACTCTTATTAGGGAAGAGTAGGAAAATATTTTCTTTTAATCTATTCTTTTCCCTTCCTTCAGTTCGACTTTCTTTTAGTCTATTCAGCTTAAAAGAAAAACATTTGAATTAGAAGTTAGAGAGATTAAACTAATATCAGGCAATCAATTAAAGTGAAAAATACAAAAAGATTTCAGTAAATACACCTAATTGTAAGAAATGCTTTGACGTATAAAAATGTAATTCGTATTCCTCATTAAAAGATTCGTAAAAGCAGCCTTTTTAAAAAACAATGTAAAGCAATGCAAGCAATGGTATTTAACCAAATATTATATTCTTTTACATAAATAATGCAAGATAATTAACCACGTAGCCAAAACTATTAGAATTACAAGAATTACAAATTGCTGAATAATAATAATAAAAAAAAAAAAAAAAAAAAAAAAAAAAAACCTTAGCCAACTAATATTAGGCAATAAATTAAGCAGACAAATTTAGAAATGCTTCTCTGAATAACTTACTTTAAACACATACACTGACTCATACAATAATAATTCGAACTTTAATACTTTTTATTAAGATTCATAAAAGTCAGTTCTTTTTAACTAATACTTTTAGTTAAAACCGCATTTTGTAAACGTTATTCAAATTCTTGTTATTAAGGAATTAACGTTCGTCAAATAAATATATTTCGTGCATTAGTTTCTTTTGTCAAGGTAGAATTTTGAGATTTTTGTCAAATTAGGTTATTTAAAACCTTCGTGATTTTAGAAATTTTATTAAAATTTAGAATTAATATTTTTAAAGTCTCGTTTTTCATAGGACTCAAAGTAATCCTCTGATAAAAGAAAACGATGAAACGCTACCTTAAAGGATTGTTTTAAAACTGAAATACTTTTTTCCATTGTTATATAAATGTGAAAGGACATGAAATGGGAATTTGCTTTATCATGTCCCGCAGGTTTTAGTCATAGTTCTATCATAGTCATTTTCCTCTCAAAAACACTTTCATTTTAAAATCAACAAAAAGATGAATGATTTCATCTTTAGTGCTTCAGGAGCCTACCATTCTTCAACCCACAGACAGGGTCCGATTTACAAACCGAAGGACCAGGCAAAATTACGTTTTTACGGAGGCCCCTCCTCTAATTTTTTCGTCGTAGTAAATGCCACTGATGTATATTATATTTCATGAAAATACATTTCATACGATATATTTCATGCAATAACCTTGTAATTCAATGTTATTTATTCAAAGTTATTTAAACAAAAAGTAATTTTCACCTATTTGTACGTTTCTTTTTCATGATTTCAGTTCCACGTGCCTCCGTTTTGTAACTGGAAGCACCTCCGACGTATATTCGGGAGGTTCGGAGGGAGTTCGAATATCGGCTAGAGCATTGCAGATTTTTCACGTCTCCTCCCCCTACACACACACACACACACACACACACACAAAAAAAAAAAAAAAAAAAAAAAAAAAAAAAAAAAAAAAAGACTCCAGAATGTGTTTCATAAAATATAGTGTTGCGAGCTACGGGTTCGTGACTGTCTGTTTACGTAATATCTATAAATGAGCATGAGGAAATTGACAACTGGGTAAAAATCAACAGAATGTCGACATGGCATTTCAGGATCGTTTTCACTCATATCTCCTGTTCTGTTTGAGCTATTTTAAGAATCTAAACGTTATGAGATTCAGAATTAAAACAGCTGGAATTACATAGAAAAGTAAAACACTCATGTAGAAAACATGTGGCTGCAAATTCAATTACAGAGAAAGTAAAACCCTAAAACTATTACTTAAATTAAAAAATAAATAAATAAAGGAATAAATAAACAATACAGAAAAAATCGTATGCAATCAAAAGCAATTAAATATTTAGTGATTTGCATCAGCAAACTCACACATTGTAAACCAGGAATTTGTTGTTTTTGAAATAAATTGAAAATGAGACACAAAATTAATGCACTTAAATTGACTAATAATTGAATACAATATGAGTAGTGAAGTACGTGATGAAAACGTGGAATTAAGGAATTCAGTTGCTTTCAGGCTTGAAAGAAATTGCTTTTTTCTGGCGGGTTATATTTTTGAAACCTAGAATTGAAAAAATACACACAATTTTGCACATTTTAAATACTATAGGAAGATTTGTAAGTCCGAAGTATCTTCCCCTTTTACCACATAAGAAATTTAGGCTCTGCCCGTAAACATACTGTTTAAAGATACCACAATCAACAACGGAGACTGATTAGTGTACCAGTTTGCTACTTTTGAAAGCACAAATTAACGTGAGGCATTACTAGCTTAAAAATCAATAATTAATCCTCTTCTTGAATTAATTAAATATGATTGGGAAGTACATTTGTGATAGTAACATTTTAGTATAAAGGAGTTTCAGTATATTCCTAAATCATACTTTGCGAACATTAGAAATGAAGAGTTCGAGACACCATGCTCTGACATGATAAGATTATACTTGCTTAAATCTGACATGCTTGACGTCAAATGCTAAGTGTTGCATATCAGAACTCGACTTTGAAAAATACTGGTTCGCTTAAAAGTTGGTATTATTTTATTCGGTATTTCAAACCTTGATGTGAAAAGCTTTCAAAAGCGTTTTTACTGGCAACTGAATTTAATGCCTAGTTTCTGAAACATCGGCTGATATTTCAAAATACTTTTTATCTGAGGATTTTTCATATTATAGTGAAGTATTAATCTTTCAACAACTATATGCTAAGAACAGAGTACAGGTGGTGTTTTGAAGTCGGAAGTTTCACTTATATAAGTATACTAGCTTGGTTTTTAGCCTGATAATTGCATTTTGATCTTTGAAAATTTGAAAAGTTTTCTATCACTCTCATTTTTAAAATATTCTTTCTGCATCTTGATTCTAAAACATACTATTAGATATTTTCAATCTGATCTCTAGTTCTACGGTGATCTGTCCAAAACGCTTTCACTCTTTTAAGATTTCAACTAATAATGCTGATTCTGCGAGTGGAAATAACATTGCAGCATATTTTTCTCGTGTTACCCTAAGAGTTTTAAGAGCACGGAATTTAGTTCTCAGTTGATCATATATAATTTTCTTAAAGGTTTCTCTGTCACATTTTGTTTCTGTAAAACCAGCTGTAATAATCCTCTAATACATACTTGAATGAGCATTTCGTCTTTCCCAAAACGGTTTTATAAATATTTTAACGCTCTTTCATAACTTAACCAGTTAGCAGAACACTTTTTATCAACTACTTTGCAACGCTACCCTTTTCCATAGACTAAGAAAAATTGGGAAATTTCTCATGCAAATCCAAATTGGGATCCTTGTCAATTTTTAGGAATTGCCCACAAAGCTACAACCAATTTTTTACATATTCATTAAATGAAGGGAGTTGTATTTTAAGGTAATGCTACAGCGAATTTTGGCGTGAAACGCTGCTGTTTTCAGCAGAATCTACGTTACCTGATAAAGGTATTTCTAAAGATTTTTAGTTGCAACGAGAGTCATCCATTTATATATGCTTCCATTTCATCTATTTATAACTCAAGCGATCTTTCATCAATATCTCTTTTCTTCAATTAATTATAATTTTGCTCTCTTAGCAGGTAGATCCAATGCATCTTTCTCATCATTAAATTCATTATACGAATTTGTAAATAACCTCCGATGCTGCGTTCTAGCTTTTTTTAAACTATTATAGTTAAAAGATCCATAAGTAACATAAAACTAACGCAATATGCAATGAAGGAAAACGTTCGCTTAGTCAGCTTAAAAAATGCAGACGAATCCTGGCGCGGACACCAGATATCCGGTAGCGGAAGACATTTAATCAGAAGAAATATTTCATTCACAAAACTTTATTTAGAGACGATCACAAATGGGAATCATTTACCTCTTCCCAACCAACCAGCGGCTGAGCGGTAAAGTCATTGAACATTGGTAGCTTGGTCTGGGGTTCGATTCCCTGCGAAAGGGCTGGCTGCATGGGCGTTTTCGCGGTTTTCCCCATGTGTAAGGTGTATAAGAGCCAGTTTCCTGTAGAAAGTCCTTCACGAAAGCATCTCTTCCCTTAGGCAGATAGTTTTCGACAGCTTTACCATAATTAAATAAACCACACCAAACCAACATCTTCTCAAACGAAAATGTACCATTTCTTAAAACTTTCATAAAATCATATTATTCAATAAATAAGTCTCTACTACTTCTCTGGTATACTTTCTATATGGTGCCCCTCAGAAATTACTATAAAAATAACTCTCTTGCTCTCGATAAACATTAATCACACAACTCTAACCAAAAATGAAAAATATCACTCCCCCTTTTTTTTCGAACAGAAAAAAGGACCTTTTTGCCACTAAAGTGTAAGTGAAATATAATTAAAACTACAAGATTATGCTTATACTCTCGCTCACATATTAGATGAGGAAATGTAAAAAAAATTTCCAACAAATACATTGTGGGTCTTTACTTTTTGGTTTATTGTTTAATGTTATGTAAACTTTTCATTGTTTTTATTCGTAACATATGAATAAAGTATCACAAACTAGATTGTAGAAATTCTTAAGGAAGAAAGTTAATAATACTTAAAAATGCATTATTGATGCTGTTTTTTGTTAAAATATACGCACAAATAGCACATGAAATCATTGAATAATATGCCTATATATATGGAATAAAAAAGTAAAAAGTAAGGCATAAAATATCAGAAGAAAATATCCTAAAAATACAGTGTTCATTAACACACACACACACACACACATAAATATATTAATATGCAATCAATATTAATCGTTGGTTAGGTTTAATGCAATGTTATGGTTAGGCTCTGAAGCAATTAGACATTTCTAAGCTATATTTATACATATATTTAATTTAAAATATACAATTTTCTTATCATATATAAAATACAGTATATGCAGTACACAGACACACATGTTATATGTAAAATATAAAAAAAGAAAAAAAAATTTCATATAGACCTTTAAATCTTAATTTAATGACTATCGTAGGGCATAAGTTATCTCATCATATGACACAGCACATTTGGGACAATTTGCCCTCCCCAGTTTTAAACTGTGCAGGTACATCTTTTAAGCAATGGAGAAAATAGAGCTTAACGATGAGACGTAACGTACTTAATTAATGCAGTACACAGACAGACATTTTACATGTAAAATATGAAAACAGAAAAATAAATTCTCATATAGACCTTTAAATCTTAATTTTTAATATTTCCTTTTGCCTTGCATCACTTATTTGCAATCACCCGCATTGCGAAAACTCTTTCCCAGTCGCTATCCTTCACTTGAACAAAGAATTTCTGAGTTATAAATACTTCAGGACGTTGTGCGCATCCTTTTTTGCCGCTTGCACTGTCTTTCTAAATCACGTCTCATCGTTAAGCTCTATTTTCTCCATTGCTTAAAAGATGTACCTGCATAGTTTAAAACTGGGGAGGGCAAATTGTTCCAAATGTGCTGTGTCATATAACGAGATAATTTATGCCATACGATAAGTTGATAAGAATCGACAAGCAATAAAGAAATGTTCCAGATTATCAAGTTATTTTGTGATTCTGTAAAAGAGTTGCAGTTATCTACTGCCCCACCCTAGTCAAGCTATTTACTATCACCGTCTCCGCCACTCCATGATTGAAAGTGAATGGGTCTCCTCTAAATCATTATACATATAAGCCCCTCTCGTATATAATATATATATACAGTGGACTCTCAAAAATCCGAGTGCGGATTATCCTTGGTGGCGATGGCCAATGCACACTATGCGCGAGAGTGTGCAAAAAACTCACACGCGCAAATTTGAGCGCGGAGAAACATTTTTCTTAATGTAGAAATCAGAGATTTATTTAATTGTGAAGAAGTTCATTTAATAACTGAAGTTATTACTATAATAAGTATTTTTTATTTTTAAAAAAGATTTTGGCGTACAACTGAAGTTGTATGCCAAACAATTTTAAATGTAAAATTCTTCGAAAATATCAATCGCGAAAATTCGAGCGCTTAATGGTTCAATAGCTGTTAGACTGTGCTTAACTTCCAATGCTTGAGTGATGCAGATAACGTCTGACAGGAACAGAAGAGGCAGAGAGTGATACTGCAAATACAAACGAAAAAGAACCTAATAGTTTATTACGGCAGTTCCGAGACAGCAATGACTTCTGTTTAAAGAGAAGGATTTCGTCGACGAAAGAGGATTCGAATAAAATAATAGTATTTGGAAAAATACGCAGTGAAATCCGACAAATATTTAAACGTTCTCAAAAACGTACACCATATAAGGACCAAATATGAGGATACCGGTTTGACAGTAGACATTAAAGCTGTTGAAAACATTGCAGTTATTTAGTGACAGTTTTACTGCAGTTCCCAAAATATCCGAACTTAAAATGAAACCGCAACAACATCAATAACAAACTCAGAGGGGGAACTGAATATATGATTAGCTGCCTAAATAGACAGATACGTGAAAAAGTTACCACCAATTTTATCGAGAGAGTGCGGTGCTGCACAGCAAGTCTTAAAAATCGCATGCCATATATTATTTTTCATTCTTAAACCGGAACATTTACTCGTTGTAAGTATGTTAATGCATTTTTAATTTTCGGAAAATAAAGTATTTTATTGTGCATATTAAATCCGATGTTTTTGTTAGTACATCCCATACTACACAGATATCATATTCCTTGATTTCCAGATATGTTTCTTAAACTTGAGAACTGGGTAATAAAATAAAAACGAGTTTATACAGTGATTTTGTTAGCAAAATCTTATTTCTTAAAAATTCTACGAAATATTACAAAACAATACTAAATTTGTATAACTTTAAGCGTACTGAAAAATAATTAGTATAATAATATAATAGTTTGCTTCCTTTTATTCTTTTTTAAGGGGAACTGAACTCTGGTAACTCATCCTCCGAATTTCGGTTTCCGGCAATTGAATGGACGGGCTTTTAAAGACTTTCTGCATGTGCATTGCGAATGCTAGCTAGTTCCTTTAGGAATAAACAATCCTTTACATAAGCACTCACCTCTGGTACACAGGTTCTGGATTTTTTTGTCATTACTGCTTCTTAATATTATTTATATAATGATATATTTTGAATTTTTAGTAAGTGCATGATTTGGTATGCTCCATTTTTCAGGTTTTATTCGTGTATCGATTCTTAATATCATATTTGACAAAGTTTTACTGCTAATTATTGAATTAGATTTTAAATGATTATTTTTAAAATGTTAGACATTCAGGCTTCTTAATGTTGTTTAATATTATATATAACATTTATATTTTGTTTAAAACTTAGCTATTTGGTATTGCAATCAAGCTTTAATATTTCTACTCGATAGCTTTGAATACACATTTATCAGATTCCTATGTGCAATTTTTTGTGTAACTGCAAGAATTACTTAATCCTATTGATTGCATACGTAAGAAATTTATTTTAAAAAGCTACAAATAACGTTTACCTTATTGAAATAAGCAAACGATGGCCATTCGGCAGTAGATACTGTCATTTCAAACGTTTTAGTTCTAAAACACAGAAAAAAAAATATAAAATGTTTTACTTACTAAAAATCAAACAACAAAATCCACAGATGGCAAAGAATACAAACAGTAAATTTACTTAAACTTTAAAATTTTTCTGTTCTATTACTTAATTAGAGGTTCAAGAGCGGTCGAGTGGTTAGAACAGTTGAATACTGGTAATTCGATTCAGGTTCAGGTCTTGACGAATATGATGGCTGCATGGGAATTCTGGAGGCTTTTGCTATACACAGCGTAAATATGAGTCAGTTTTGCATAGAAAGTCCGACGGTATCCCTCCTGTTAGCATAGAGTCTTCATGTGCTTTACCACATTGAAGTAAGCACATCTACCAAACAACTCCTAGAAAGGTTTTTATAAAGGCGGTGTTTTTTTAGCCAGGCAGCCCACCAGCGATCAAGCTTAAAATCACTGAACACTGGTAGGTCGGTCGGGGTTCAAATCCAGGCAAACGGGCTAGTTGCATGGGCGTTTCCGTAGTTTTCCCCCATGTGTAACGGTTCCCTTAAAAGTTTTCTTTAAAAAGTCTTACACGAAGGCATTCCTCCCCTTAGGCAGATAGCCCTCGAGTGCTTTGCCATAAACTAAATAAATCAAGCAAAATCAAACCTTTTCCCCGGCAGATAGATAGCTTTCATGTGCACTGCCTTAATTATAGCAAACCGATTAGTTAATCAAAAAAGATACAATTGAGTAAAAGATAAGAGTGAAAGGGAAAATATCTTCAATCCCATTTATGACTTATAATTAAAACACATTTTTTATTATAAATTAAGTACAACTTTCATCACTTTTTGCGATTCATCGTGAACCAAGTCTTCCGAAGAACCATTCGAAATTTTTACACCTTTATTGCAAAGAACAAAGTCTGTTTACGACTGGAGACTAGGAAATCGTATTATTTAATATTTACGAAGAGAAAGTACTAAGATATATATAGCCTTGGTATATGCTGCTCAAACAATTTTAAAATTAGTGTCTCTCATTAAACTGCGTCATTTAGAGACATATTCTTGTAGCTATCGTTCTGAAACTAAACTCTTGTTAAGGGAGAATTGCAAACTATTTTTCCTCGCTGAAATGAACATTAAACAAAAAATATTTCCTGAAAATATTGACAAACTCTTTATTTACAGAATGGACAAAGACAGTAACAAGGTTTGGTTTTCGTGGTTTTCCCATGTGTAACATGGATACGAGCCAGTTTCCCTTAAAAAGTCCTCCACGAAGGCATCCCTCCCTCACAGGCAGATAGCACTCGAATTGCTTTTTCTAAACAACTAACCTAACCTTTTGATTTTATAACTATACATGAGTTACTTTTTATTGGCATAAAGCTAAACATATAACCTAGTTTTAGATATGTCTTAGGGAAGGATACTTAGAGAGACATATGAAGTAAATAAAGAACTTTAGCCCTGCACAGTACGTTATTACTTTATCATTAATGCTTTTAAACTGCCTGTATAAACATTGTAGGACATTCCACACGTTATATATCTATTTATCTAAATTACATTCTTTTGCAAAAAAATCGAAGCACCAAGAAGGACTTTTGCGATCGTGGCGAAATTTGGTATGCAAAAACATCTTTATCGAACATGCAAATGATCAAAGTTTCAAGGCAAATAAACAGGAATTGCGATCATAGCGCACAATTCGCAAAGTATAAAACCTGTAACAGAGGCGGAAATTGTATCTTTTTTGATGCTGCCATTGTAATTCCTTGAAGAAGCAACTAAAGATGCCATTACGACCGATATCGAAGACCTTACAGACAACTAAATGACTTCGAACGTGGTCGCATTGTAGGGTTGCGTGAAGCTGAGTGGTTATACCGAGCAATAGGCCGCCGCCTGCAGCGTACAGACACTGCTGTGCAGAAATGTTGGCAGCAATGGTTGCTACAAGGAAATTGCCGACAAAATGAAGGTTCTGAAAGGCCGAGCAGCACAAATGCGAGGCAAGATATGATGATTGTTCGCCAGGCCCGAACCGCCCCAACGGTATCATTGTCGACTATTCAACGCATTACAGCCACGTCTATACATGCAGTGTAACCGTCCACCATCTCATGGCGCTTGCCTGAGGCGAGCTTACGCTCACAGAGGCCTTTAAGACGTTTGCCTTTGACTCCACAACATCGGCGGAGTGGTCTGGAGTGGTGTCACAGCCGATCATCATGGCTGCCATCAGACTGGCATCGTAAAGTGTTCAGCGATAAATCCACCTTCACTCTTGAAGCCTTGAAGCAGATGACCACCGTGTTCGTGTCTGGAGAGGACGGGGCCAGAGGTCCCAATCAGTCTTTGTTTTACAAAGGTATACATCCATAACTTCTGGTGTGATAGTGTGGGGCGCTATTTCTTATGACAGCAGATCATCTTTAGTCACCCTCCGTACATCTTTAACAGCTTAACGATATGTCGATACCGTTCTGCGGTCGTTTGCATTACCTTCAGGGCACGTTATCATGGGTCATTTTCCAACAAGATAATGCCAGGCCACATGCCGCTCGCATATCTCTGGACTGCCTCTGTGCGGCTGATTATCTTCCTTGGCCAGCAAGGTCACCAGACCTTTCATCAATCGAGCATGTCTTGGGCATGGTAGGCCGCCAGATTGGGGCACCACAAAATATCGCAGATTTGGAGCGACAACTGATGAATGCCTGGCAGAATGTGTCGCAGAATGACATTAGGAATATCCATCACTCCTTGCCTCGACGAATTCAAGCAAGCATTGCCGCCAGGGGCGGTTCGACCAACTACTGATTTGAACATTGAATGGGTGATTGTGAGCCGTGAACAGGTACTATGATCTTGACTTTTTAATTATTTTATTATTTATGTATGAGCTCTACACCTATTCAATTTCATCAAAAACAACCACTTCCTTCATGGTGCTTCGATTCTTTAGCAAAAGAGTGTATTTCAATAGCTTTACAATGCAAAGCATTATAGTGAACTCATTTTTACTCTATTGTATTGTTATTTTTATATTATTTAAATCAATAGCAGAACAAAAGTTTAGAACAAGTAAATAAATTAATAATAAGTTCCCCGGCAATATGTCGAAGGAATCCGTATTTCCGGATAGGTCCTATATTTCCGTATAGGTAATATGATCTAGGCACATGGAGTTGTACTGTGTTACGGTTTCAGTGATGTTACGTAATTTATGTGAAGAACATGTAGAATTAAACAGCATGTAAATTCAGTAACGCTAGTTTATGAGAACTGCATGAAGAATGAACAAAGAAAAGGGCATTTTATCTTTATCAACTAATAAAAAGAATCGAGAAGTGGAACTAGCTTGTACAGAACCCAAAAATTAACTGACATCTGTCATCTAATGTTCTCAGAAAATTTGGAAGAAGACATCAGTTTCCCACAGCAACTACTGTTATTGATATTTGCATGTCATATAAGGAAAATATGTAAAGAGAAGTCTCAGAACCTTTAAAGTTTCTATACTTTAACGTGAGTCTTAAAAAATGTCACTAAACTATTCAGCGCTACTTATTCTAGAACTTCAACATAATTCACAGTTTCTCACTTCCTAGATGTGAGATGAATGAGTTAAATTCTTCAAAAACCAAAGATTGCTTTTAATCGTAGTAGTCGTTAAGTATTATTTAATTTTTTATTTATTTCTTTTGTCATCATTTCAGTCAAGAAAAGATTTTCCCCTTTTTTCTTTTTCTTTTAATTTTTAAATGTTTATTTAAGAATTCCTTTGATTTGTAATTTCGTGTTTTACAATCTAGTGGAAAGTTTAGTAAAGTAACTTTGTAATTGTGAAATACCAATAGTTACCGTTCAAATATTTAGGGAAATAAATTACATGCTGTAGTATTTATACTCAAAAAAGTTTAAGATAATTAAAAATATTAGAAGTTTTAGCGGAAGTTCTGGAACAAGTACTAAAACAAAGAACGCATACATTATTAGAATGTTAAATAGAGAAATATTGATTTTATATTGAAAAATCTCACTTGCAAGGAAGAGGACAAAAACAAGGAACATCGCTTTCGCTGACTGATTTGATGACGTCTTCAAGGCAGCAAACTATAAATAGAAAAAAAAAAAAAAAAAAAAAAAACTATAAATAGAATATAAATGTTTTAAATATATTATTCGAATTTAAAGTTACCCTTAACGAGATATCTACAGACAAAAGGCATAAATTCTTTTCTTTACTCTTTTTCCTTCAGTCATGCGTATAAAATGTTGTGCATCCTCCGTCATCACTTAGTGTTCATTCAAACCATTGGCTTATCAAACCAGCTTTAGGAAAGAAATGACACTAGTTACTGTAAAGTCAATAATTACTATAATTTTCAGGTGTATAGTCTTGTGCTGAGTAGTTTAGCTTCATATATTCACTCGATTTCACATTATAAGCACGCACTGCAGATGGCAAGGTCAAAGATTTAGATGCGACTCAAAGGGTTGATAATTCTTCTGAAGAACTGCATGTAATTTTGTATCCATAACGGTGAGCTGCGGTAGCCTTAACTAGCCTGCAGTAGTCTTTAAGTGTGAGCTGCAGTTTTGCATCGAAATATTCAGGAGGGAACAGACTCTGGGTTGCTGCAGTTCAAAATGCACGTTTTAAATTATGGATATGTTAAGGTATCTGCCTACGTTAAAAAACCGATTTCGGCGAAAAAATTCGATTTTTTTTAATTGCCCAATTTGAAAGGTCAGTTTTGTAGGATTCCGAAAATGGTTCGTTTTTACGTTTGTGATAATTAGAAGTGAAGATATAGCCAATTAACTGCACTGGAAGTGAAAGCAGAAAGACCGGAAGTGCTATTTAAAAGGCTCAACTTAAAGGTAAACAATGTTGTTATCCGTGTTTTGTTTTACCTGTTTTGTGTATAAATTGTGCTAAAACATTTCCGGCGAGGGCATTGCTCATTTATCACGCCTCCTGCTTCAGAAAACCTAATGAATCTACAGTGGCGCCCGAACTAATAAGGCGGTGGACAATATTCATCACCACCAGGATATGCCGACTGTGTTCCCTAATCCCCAATCACGCTTTAAAAGAGAGAGTATATAAGGTAATTTCTCCCTCCTTTCAGCATGCATTCGTGGTGTAACGGTTAGCATTCGAGAGGTCCAGGTTCGAGTTCCGGCGAGGGCATTGCTCATTTATCACGCCTCCTGCTTCAGAAAACCTAATGAATCTACAGTGGCGCCCGAACTAATAAGGCGGTGGACAATATTCATCACCACCAGGATATGCCGACTGTGTTCCCTAATTCCCAATCGCGCTTTAAAAGAGGGAGTATATAAGGTAATTTCTCCCTCCTTTCAGCATGCATTCGTGGTGTAACGGTTAGCACATTCGGCGCATATTCGAGAGGTCGAGGGTTCGAGTCCCAGCGAGGGCATTGCTAATTTTTCGTGTCTTCTGCTTCAAAACAGCCTAGTGATTCCATAGGGTGTCTCAAAAGATCGTTTCCCATGATAAAAAAGATTTATATAGGAACTTGCGTCTGAAAATGCGAACGGCGATCGCTAGAGGGTAATGCTCGCAGGCTTATGGAAGGGCAGGAAGCGTAATCATATCAGGCGAGGATGTTGCAGGAGAAGGATTAATCGGTTTACTCACTTAGAATTAGGCGATATGTATTACGTGTATCGTGCTGCGGATGGAAATGGACGACCCGCGATACGGATATACCTTCCCAAACAGAATGTCAGCCAAATCGTGCTTCGTTCAGGTAATTACATCGCAGATTCCGTGAGGCAGGAGCTTTCCAAGTAAGTAGTTATATCGGCCAAGAAGATACTACACGCACACCTGTCTTAGAGGAAGCTTTGCTACAGGAATTTGAGACGAACTCGCAGACAAGTTTCTGATCAACCGAACGCATTTTGCATGTACATCGTTCCACAGTTATGCGCATACTGCACGAGCATGCGTTACAATCCTAGCGCATCCAAACAGTACAAGCATTGTACGATGACAGTTACTCCCAACGCTTTGCATTCGCATGCTGGTATTTGCACAAATAGGTCGCACAGTCGGATCTTGAATCGGGTATTTTATTTTCCAGTGAAGTCTTTTTTACACGGGAAGGTGTCCTGCACAATATACACGTGTGGGCTCATGGGGACCCAAGGTGTACACGTGCCCATGGAAGTCAACAGCGTTGCACCATAAACATGGGCTGGTATAATTGGTCACATGCTAATTGGTCCTTACCTGCTACCTCAACGCCTTGTCGGGAAAACCTATCGCACGATTTTAGAAAGAATGTTGCCGGATGATAGACATATAATGATTGCTAGATTGGCTAAGACTGACCAGTCAAATGGCCACTGCGATCTTCTGACCTGACTGCCCTGCATTTCCACTTGTGCAAATACATGAAGTCCGTGATGTATGAGACGACCGTAATATCGGACATGGATTTTTGTCGCCAAGATCGTGGAAGCGGCTGCACGTGTCCGTGACACATCTGCCCATTTTTAACGGGTCCGTGAATCCATGCGTCGAGATTGTGAAGCATGCGTTGTGACGAATATAAGGAATTTTGTGTGATTTAACCGTGTTTTTTAATAGAAGTCATATTAGCACCTCTTTCGACCACCTTTCTTTCTTTCCCTCTACGTTTGCGAACACTGCCCTCTAGCGGTCGCCGTACGCATTTTCGGACCCAAGTTCCTATGTTAATCTTGTTTATCATGATATGACAGACCAACATGTTACGTTTGGCAAGGATTTTTTTAGACATCGTGTATTCCTATATTTGGAACATAGGAATTATTTCAGTTTGCCCTGCAATTACTCAGTTGCAAAATAAAAGCCTCTTGACATTGGCACGTAGAAGATACATCCTTTAAATTCAAAATCATTTATTATTTATATGAAAAAGTGTCGGTTACTGTATTGATGGGTAATTTTATGGTTTTATCTTTTCCTACCGATAAATATCTAAACATAAGAAATTCGGAAATCAGATCTTGGCTTACTGTACTTTGTTTGGATGTTGAGCAGAGTAACACAATGTTCAGTTTTCGTTGTATTTATGCAGAACTTCCTGTAGAATAACTTTTTATCTTTTTTTGTGCCAAATGCAGAGATTTGAAGCTTCCGTGGTCTAAAATATCTTTCCTGCCTGTCGTTGTCATGGGCCTTAGGCATCTTACAGGTGACAGTACAACTTTGACGAATTTTCTCCCAATTTTGATGGGGAAGAACCTGGTGATGCAACAGCCAACAATGTTATCTGCTTTACCGATCAGAGTTTTACGTTAAGTTTGTAAGAATATTTTAATATGACTCCCATTTTAAAGTCTTTAGATGAGACTCTCTCCTCATTGAACTTAAGAATCTTCGAAAAGATGGCTAGAGAAGAATCAATAAATCTTCCTTTATCCAATAATTTACGTCACAAATTTGTTAAGACATTTAGAGTCCGTCTTTAAACTCCTACTCAAAGCTACAGTCAAAAGCAGTACTGCATTTATAAAGCAATAATTATCACATGCTCGAAAACAGACTTCTATAGGTTTGCAGCTTGATGTAATTACACATAGTACTTCTTTGTACTCTACATACATTAATAACCTGCCAAACTATTATTCTCGTTTCTCATAATGTTTCCCAACATCAACAGCCTAACGTGAAAAAGGATAAGTATGTTTCTTATAATTTGCTTCAAGTTGAATGATTATTAGTGAATTAATATATTGCAATTTTGATCACATGTTCAACGCGCAATGCTTTTCACTAAAGAATTTAATTGATTTGAAATACTAGTATTATATATAAATCAGTGGTCTAATATTCTCATTCCGTTTTCTTACAATTTTAATGAATGCGTTTTTTACGATCCTTTATATGTTGTTTCAAGAAACGCATATTCAAGAGCCTTACTAATTTTATAATAGCGTTGCATCGTACTGCAGGCAATTAATTACATACGATTCCCATTTGTAGTCCATCTTTAATTCTGTCGCTTTTTAGTGATTAAAATGAAGCGTTAATACGTAACAAAAGTTGCAGAAGACATGGCATTAATTTTATATCTGTGATGATATTTTGCACGAAATGCGATACAAAGACCACGATATCTTTGGAAAATTAATTTTTAGAAATTTTTTACTAGTATTATGCAAATGCCTAATAAGGATCTTTCACTAATTATTCGTATTTTTATCACAGTAATGGTGATAAAATTTAGTTATCTGTCGAAAAGCTGCTACGTATGACTTGTTGAAATTTATATTCTACTCGAGTATAAATTTCATATGGGAAGATTTTAATCTGATTATAAACATCGTGATTTGCTCAAATAGAATTGGCATGGGGATCTGTTGCTACTTCCATTGTATTTATCTTTTACAGGTGTATTCACTAAAATTTGCGATGCCTATTGATAATCCTCTTATCACTACTCCTAATTTCTCCGCTTTTGTAAACAGCTCTTGAACATTTCATGGAAATTTCATACAAAAAGTAAATTTCTGGATATTTCAGTTTTACTGTTTATGTTATAGCAAATGAAATAATGCTAAGAAAGTTTTTTCTTGCTGTTTACAGCGCTTTTATGTTGCATAATCTCATTTGCATAAATGAGGCCTTATATCAGAGCAAACAAATGCCCATTAAATTTGTTGCAATTTTCCAGGCGACAAATTATCTTTAAACGTCTTTTTTCTTCGTATCTTTGTCATGGGAAGAATGTTTGTAAAGATTTGGTTTTCTTTGGAATTTTTCCATATATATATATATGTTTTCCACAAAATTTGATTATTTTTGCATACATATTGTTAACCATTGTTTGGTAGCATCTTTTATTTCTTTAACTTTTTAATTACTATCACTGCAAATACTCAGCATTTAATTTTGCATTTTCTTTGAAACAGAAACTTTTTTTGTCTCGGTCAGCTTAGAGGCTAGTCAATAGTTTGAAATATATATTATACTTGGTTTGCTAAACTTTTTGCTGTCAAAGCATATAAATTTGGGTACTAGAAGCTTGTAAGTGTATGCCCTGAAGTATATAGGAAAGCATGCTATAAAAAGTATTTAATATTAGAAAATTGATTTGACGAAAATAATTTATATCAGATTCCTAGAATAATATTCTAATTTTGTTATTTTGTGATCGTAACCAAAGGAATGGTTGCAGTTGTTAAGGTTTGAAATGAAATATTTTGGAATTTTGGACTAAGAGGTCATTTTATGGTATAGAGTTACAGTATTTCGAATAAGAATTTAATCTTTTTAGAAGAAGTAGGTTTTGATTTATTTTAGAGAGAATTTGCAGAGGAAGTTTCTCATTTGACATAATCTGAATTTTATGCTGAATATAAAACAAAAACAAGAAGATTTGAACCCATAGAAATACTTTCTTCTTGATGCAAAAGTTGACTATTCAGGCATTGCGTATTTTATAGGCGGATCTACTCTTCGTAAGAGATTTTGCTGTGTTAGCTCTGTTATCATCATAGCAGAGCTATTATTATCATAGCTCTGTCAGCAATACTCTGCAGTATTGTAACATCAGTTTCGGTCTGTGGTCACAGTGCGTTGTACGTACATGTCGGAGTTGTATGGCACTAGAACTAAGGCTGTAGAACAGAAACAGCACCTAAAATCCGAAAGTGTTATCAACTCCTTTTTTGCCAATCTTTGTCGATGCTCACATCAATGGTTTGTATCTTTCGCAGGAATTTATTTATACAAAGGTCGGCCTGCATATGCCTCTATAAAGAAATAGCATATCACTTTATTTAAGCCTGGAATCTTTTTTGAAAGTTACATTGCAATAGCACAAATATAGAAAAATAGGCTTAAAGAATTAATCCATTCCTTACCAGATGTTTGATTTCTCAAATCACAGCGGACAAGGGACTGATTAGCAGGCAAAAATGGGTCAACGCATCCACATTGAAGAAAGTTTCGATTTTGTATGCAGTTTCGTATACATCCCTGTAGAAGAATGTAAAACAGCATAAAAGTTTGGAAAAAAAAAAAAAAGAAAAGAAAAGAAAATGTGCATTACTCTCTGGGTGACAGTAATGTGAAATCAACCGAATATATGTTCTGTTAATACATTGTTTTTTCTTTTATTTCCCGGTTATAAATTTTAACGCAAACGTCGGGACCACATTTTTATTGAGCGACATTATAAACGTACAGAATATACAATTTTTATAACGCAACAAAACTTTTTGATCGTTAATTTGTTGACTTGATAAGATCACTAATTCACTGATCGTTAATTAATAATAATTCATAAAACAAAATTAAGGATAAAATAAATTTTATTTTAATCGTTTCTTAATTTCATTTTATTAGCGAAAGCATCATGTGATCTTTTCATTTTTTTTAGTCTGCGCAATTGGAAAACAAAACGCCTGTGCATTATTGCTTTGGATCAGACAAGTACTGTTTAAATGTTTCTGGAAATGTTTAATGGAATGTTTAAATGTCAATGGAATGTTTAAATGTTTCATGTTTAAATTAAAACTGGAAAACCTTCAGAGCAGCACGGTGGTAATAGAAGCCTGTCGAACTTCGGAAAGAAATTCAGAAGCCTGTATTGTTTTGCTTCTTAGTTTGTAATTCTTAGAAATTTTAGAAGTTTCCTTGCAGCGCAATTTTGCCAATGATGCAATTTACGCTTCATTACTTTGGAAGCACAGAAGAACCTGATTTGACATTAACTCTTTTCTTTCAGCTAAATACTACAACTTCCACTTTCCAGCTCTACACTTGAGCCGGTTTGGTTTCACCAGCGTAACAACAATGCTGCAATAACGTTAGACTAAGCTTCAAAGAAACTGCAAGCTGCGATAAAACGTTTGCTTATTTGTGCTAATTATATTACAACGAACTTCTTCCTTACACACATATATATAATTTATCATTAGAAAACTTTTTAATACTATCTGCAAGGAACAGGAATTCAATTAAAATCATAAATTTAATTTTTATAATACATACATTTTTTATACAGTATTTAACTTAGTATTATAAATTAGTATTTCTAGACTTTTATTGCAGTAAAAACCAACACACACATATATATATACATATATATATATATATATAAAATGTTTCTGTAGTTAGTATGTAACTCAAGGCAATCGTGGTTTTTTATTCCCTAACTAAAAAGTTGTGATCTAAAGCGTAATTGAAACTATATCACAAAAATGAAAAGATTAAGCCTGTAAACATGTTACAAATTATAATAGTAAACCACTAAGGACGGTTTAGTGAAGTATTCGCCTAGTTGCGAATGAGAGACATTACCCTTAAAATAAATATTTGCATAATTAAGAATGAAGAATTCATTAGCTTGACGAGAAGAAAATGTGACTAAATAGCACATCAAATATCAGTCTAAAAAGAGACCTGAAATAATTAATATTTCTCTTTCTCCAGCATTCACGGACATAAATATGCATTAACAAATAAACACGAGTCTTATATTTTCCGAAACATTAAATTGACACTATAATCGTAGATGTTTAATTATGAAACTATAAATATACAGTTGGAAGTAATAGAGAGAGGCAAAAACAGAAAGGAGGGTGATAGATAGTGCTGAGAAACAGCTGCATTTTGACCCATTGAATTTCCACTGATTACATATTATTCTTTTTCACGAGTTTCAGCACTGGGACTTCAATGGAAACAAACACATCGAGAAGAAATTTCCGTAATTCTTCTTGAACTATTAATAATTCATAAAGATATAAATTGCAAAGCTTCATTCCTTGAGAAACATTTCACCTCTGGAGTCCGAAAAAGAAATACCAGAGGAGAATGTAACTTCGTTAATTTTGTAAGACTCTATTAATTTGAAAATACAAATAAGCAGCTAGGAGTTCTTAGCAGGAGTAAAAGTATTCGGAAAACTAATGCATAGGGTACTGATATATTTTCATTAGTTGATATATTCTACCGTGAGCAGTTAATTTTTCCTGGTTGCAATATCGTATGATGCTATGTTAAAGGTATTATTTATGTGAAAGAAATAGGAATCATTTCTATAGTAATTACAATTACTGCACATGTTATCACATTCTTCCTGTGAGTGTTCTTAGTGAGTGGTTAGCACATTCAGCTAGTAGTGGGAGGATATGTATTTCGAATCCTGCTAAATGCACGTTTGAGTTTTCTTGTTTCTCTCTCCAGAAAAGCTAATAATCCCTACGGTGATGTCTGAACTAAAATATGATAGTTCATAACGCGTCACCACCTGTTTATAATCGACTGGTTTTCGTAGATATTTCCATTCGCCTTTTGAGTGGAAGAAATTATGCAAGACATTATCACACGCCCCTATGTATGTTTCCGTATAGCAAGGGGTTAGCAAGTCCAGCTAGCAATTGGAAGATCTGTGATTCGAATCTCGGGGAGAGGATAGCTGTTGCTTCACATTTTTGCTAAAAAAAAAAAAAAAAAAAAAACCTATTAATCTCTACACATGTGTTGCAAGGAAGTTTCAGTTGATATAACAGTGTAAAGGAAGGAAGTCGTACCTTTCACAGCACTTATTCTTTGGAGGTTGTTAAGGCTAGAAAAGGAAATCCGTATTTTTTTTAATCTCACTTAAATATACAGCTAACAACTTACGTTTGGTACCAAAAAAAAATGTAAAGTGTTTTACCAAAAGCATTGAACCAGTGTGACAAAGTGAAACTATCACAAAGAATTTCTTAGAAAGTACTGGTAACGTTGATTTAGGTGACTGTTCATGTTATCACATTATCTCGTTATTTTTATTTCTTTAATGGATGTTATAATTGATGATGATACTGATATTGATAATTTTATGAAAATGTTTTTATGTCCTTCCTTTTATATGTTGACATTAACCAGAATGCAGAATAGCTGAGTTTGTGTAACGCAAGTTGTTAGTATTTAGAGAGACTGGTAAACAGTGCTGGAAACGTTAGGTAAGTGATTTATTTATTAACCTGTTAAAAGTTTGTAAACCTTGTCTTGTACCGTTAAGTCTGTAAACCTTGTCCTGAAAAATGTATTTTATCGAAAAGCTTGACACATTGAAAAGTTTCTTTTGTAAATAAGCGGCCTGCGTCTTTTACAGCTTCCCCTAGTATTTTATCGATAAAGAAAGCAAATGGAGGCTGAGTAAGAAATGCAGTGTTGTATTACCATATCCCCAGATGCAACATATCCAAAGAATATGAAAGTCAGACCACCGCGGTTTTATGCAGATGTGGGTTTCAAGCTAAAGTTTTTATGCATCAAATCATTAATTTTCGGAAGAAGTTTCCTTATTGAGAAATATTGCATCTCAACCACCCAAATGGATTTTCCCTAACGCTATACAAGAAGGAATTTATGCTAATATGGAATCATTTATTTTTTGTAAACAAAATAGCGCTGAAAGATGCGTATTACCAGATTTCTTAACTCATTAGCTTATAAGGTTATTCGTGGTGTAGTGGTTCTGCACACTGGGCTGGTATTCCAGAGGTCCGTGGTTCGATTCCCGGCGAAGGCGTTTCTAATTTATCATCTCTCCGGACTTCAAAAAACTCCTAATGACTCTACAAGCTTAGAGCTGTGATATTGTACCACAAGAGCTTAATTGCAGTAATTAACTAATCAAACATTATATTTATCTCTGAGACTAACGTTAGATTAAGCATTACATTTATGTTTGAGATTAACGTTGTATTAAATGTTATATTATGAATGAGTTTTTTTTTTTTTTGAGACGAAAATACGTAATTTAACAAAATAAAACTCAACATATTTGATGAAGTCAGGAGAATTAAATTCACTGACAAGGATTAGAAATAATGATTTTTCAGAGTTTCGTAATAAGTAATTGTAATACTAATAAGTGATTTCGTAATTCTTTGGTTAATAAGTTACAGACTATTTTGTGTTTTAATTCACATCAAATATTGCTTTGCCAGGCATCGTGGCCAGAGGCCTTGTGGTCAGCGGTAGCTTTTTCATGTACCCATTCCAGATAAGGCACGGATGTCTGTGACTGTAGTGACTATGCTGAATAGAGGCACATGGAATCCGTCAGGTGAACCTGTCGGGAGGTTACTGGAAGGGGAAGAACAGTGCCAGACTTCCGATTCAGTACCCAGTTCTCGATCAAAGTTGAATCCAGCTAATGTTATATTGCCACTACTGCTGCTCAAAGGCTATGCGTACCTTTTGTCCCATCCATTGGAACGAAATTACTGTAAATGAAGTTTGAATTTTTTTTATTCTAAGCACTTTCAACACTTTATTATTATCAGTTATGAGAAACTTTCAGTTATTAAAGATCTAGTATTACTATAGACAATTACTCATTATTCATCTAATACTTCGCTACGGACTTTAGGCATTTCAGCGTATGTGCCTGGTAGCATTATTCTTAGATGTTTGTAGGCATTACAGACACTGCAGAGTTAAAATGAATTTATTTATTTAAAGGAAAGGAAAATTATCCAGATATCATTTACGACGGAAAGGGAATTTTTACTTTTTACACGAAAAAAGCGAGTTGGAGTCCGTTTCTCATTTCGAGCTTATAACTAAAATAAATTTAAATGTTAGGCTGTTGGTAGATTAAATTAGAGTTCTTTTGAAATCTTTTAGCGTTGCTTTTTACTAGTCCAAATAGTGAATGCGATCCAGTTTCGGGCATTTCTTCCTTTAAGCAGATAGCACTCATGCACCTTGCTATATTCAAATAAACTAAACTAATCGACTAGTCCAAATGAAAACAAAGACTAAAATGTTGAACTTTGATCAAAGATTTACAGTGTTTTCTCCAATACTTATGATTTTTAAGATTTATTCAATACCAAATTTGATTTTACATTTTTGAATAAACTAGACACAACTGATTATAACTCGATAAATACGAAGCAAAATAATCATACTAATTAAACAAAAGTCCATTAGCTTTAAATTATAAGACTAGCAGAAACAAACTCTCTCAGTAGAAGTCAAATGTTTTTCCTTTTCCCTTTAGAATCTAATTGTGTTAACTTTACAATAACATCATTTTATCACGTAATTGTAAAACATTTATTCTGCAAGCTATTCTGGTATATTATAATTTTACACATTATTTCGTTTTTACATTGACTTTATTATTTTTGTTTAGAAAATACTCAGTTAATCATAGAATGCAGTTTTTAAATTTTCATGGATGGTATGCGATGAATTATATGCAAATATCTGAAGCAAAATTCTTTTTCTCTAGAAGTAGAAGTGAAAATATTTTTAACAGCTATTCATATATCAAAATACAAGGGTATTATTTTATAGTTTTATTACCGATACTTCGTATGTTTAGAAAACCACATATCGCAGGTAAAGAAAACTTTCGATCTTTGTAAAATATAAACTTTCACAAAAAATGGAATGGGAAAGAAGAAAAGATTGGTGTATGATAAACGGAGTAACTCTGCATCGCATTTGACTTTCCCGCAAGAATTCGAGATGAGCATTTCTTTGGCGTGAGAGAAAAGCAACTGTGTTTTTTTTTTTTTTTTTTTTTTTTTTTTGGAAAGGAACGTAAACTTGGATTTCTGCGTAAGATTTATGTTGGTAAAAGGATAAATGTTAGTCGAAAGCGGCTGAATCTCTTTTCGGCTCTTCTGCATGGAACATATCGTGATGCCGATCAGATCGTTTTAGGAGAATGTGAGATCAAAATCATTTTGAGTTGTTTTTCCGAGAATATTATCAAACTCGCATGAAAATGTAGGACACGTAGGTGGCTTGCATAAGAAATGTTTAACGAAAAGAACTTTTTTTCCTCGACACAGCAGAAAGAATATATATATGTGTGTTTATTTTTAATGTTAATTCTTTATTGCAAAATATTTTAAACGAAAAATTTATATTTTTCAGCATGCTGGATTTAATTAAAACATATAAAAAGGGAAAAGAAAATAAATATTAAATGTAACGTTAAGTCAAAGGAATTTTATTAAATATCAATCTGAATTTAAAATCGGAATTATTTACAAAAGCTTGAATATATATTTGAGTAACGATTTTAAACCTTATATACTAGTAAAAGAAAGTTAAAAATAA
This sequence comes from Stegodyphus dumicola, assembly GCF_044657685.1. Taxonomy (NCBI): domain Eukaryota; kingdom Metazoa; phylum Arthropoda; class Arachnida; order Araneae; family Eresidae; genus Stegodyphus; species Stegodyphus dumicola. Next base: position 154,853,745 of record NC_140780.1, on the reverse strand, counting down.
TCAGAAGTATCAAATAGTTTTAAAGAGCGTGATAACTCTTATATGTTAAAGTAAGGAAAAAAGGGCTTTTGCAGAATTAAGAATGTAATTTTAGCTGCGTTTCATCAGCATAAAATATACTTTCAGTGATTTCGCTTTACATGGAGTATTCATACATCATGAGAAGTTTCATCGCTCGATCCAGATGAGATGTTGCTTGGTGTATGAGAATTGCAAGGCTAAATATGAATATGATAAAAAAATAAAAAAAATGACCAAAAATAAGCTCCTCACGACAAAAACAGAGCATCATTTAGAAGATATAAGAAGTGGAGAAGCGGATTTCGATTATGTAAATTCTTACGAAATGTAATGATGGTTCATCATCTGATTTGTTTCAACTACGACACACCAAAGAGGTTGAAGTAGGCCTCTCGCTTGGCGCTTGATTGAAGCGAAACGGGTATGCAATAATAGGTTGTGTCAGGCTCAGTTCAGCCAGTTGTGCCTCCTGGACTGCTTAGGGCGTGGCAGAATATCACGGATGTGAAGAATTTCAAGTTCGGAAACCGCAAGACGAATATCACCGCTTACATCGCTTTCCACAGCACTTGACCATATGACTTCGTCTATAGATAAGGATGTATTAACTTGAACCATTACAATTTGCAGAAAGGAGTGTTTGCCAGGAGCCTGTAAACACCTCAGGTATTTCGTTCTAATGAGTGTGCGTCTGATTCATCAGATTATGGCAAAGCACACTAGGATTATCTGGTTACCTAATCGGCGTGAAATAGTGTCTGTTTAGTCGTGTTTGTGTATGAGTCACTCCCCGGGTCGAATTCTAATGTTTTGAGGGTATATGTCTGGAAACAGGACTGCCAACGCATGGAGCCTACTTTAGGAATCCCACGACTCCTACACTGATAGCAACAATCGTAGATGGCATTTTCTATAATAGCTATACATCCTTGGTTGCGCTTCGTAATGGCCTCACGGTAATAGGAACATGCTGAAGCAAGATCGGCGCTTGTGCATTCCCGTAGGTGTAACAGTAGGTATCGCCGGACCTTGCTAGCTGTTAAGCACCCTCCCAAGTTTTGAGGCCGAATATCTCAAAAGACGGTTCAAGGATCTCCCACACGTTTCCTCTCCACTAACGTCTAAAGAAGACTTTCGGCTCGCTATGTATTCGGAATGTTCCTTTATGGCGCAGATATACACATACAAAAATTCAAGACTTCTTCGGGATTCGAACCCGGGTCCATCGGTACAGCAGTCAGCATCACTGACCACTGTATCGGATGAGCGGTGCCCTTAAGGTAACTTAGTATTTAGATTACATTCTGAGACCACTTTTGCTATCATGCTTATCATAGTATCCGCAGACTATTTTCTCCGTTAAAATGAATGGCCATACACAGTACATTTCTGTCTAAAAATGATCTTTATGGTGTCAATGTCTTCCAATAGCTAGATTTCTCGCTATCTTCTTAATCAACTAGACTTGCTATTATGATCGGATGCATCTACGTCTACAGTCTACCCTAAAACATCGAAGACGCTATTTGTTCATGATCCTTATTATACTATCCGTGAGCTATATGTGTTCACATCATTGCGGTGAACATTTTGTATCTGAGCCAGAAATAGAACTGCGATATGTTGACTTACCCCCTTTTGTTACTGTTTTCTCTGAATAAGCGCCCCATAGCAAGGGAATTAGTATTTTAGCAAGGAAATTGGAATCCTTTATTCATGTGTATTAGAAATAAGAATTTTCATACCATTTGAAAGGATTCTTCCCTTCGAGTACTTTTATTTTTCATTTTTAACTTTTCAAAAAATGTAGTTATTACGTATTATATATGAGTAATGAGTAGTCTCTTAAATTTAAAAATAACGTTTTCTAAAGGAAACATAGTTTTAAATTTTAACAGTCGAAAAAACTAAACTTTCCATTTTTGATAAGTGAATGCTGGGCAGTTCAGGATGTGACAACCAACCAAATTGTTGAAGCTAATAAAGTGCTCATAAAGCTAAATTAGCTAATAAAGTGCCATTTCTATTTCATATAATTTGGAATTGATTGCTGACTATCCACAAGGCCCAACTTATAAAATTTCATGTACATGGTAAAAATGCGATGTGAGAGCTTCTTGTTAAATCGGCATTTTAATGTTTTATTGAATCCTAAATTAAATTTTCAGCATTAAAATTCAAGTAATCCCGAGCTCGGAGTTACAGAGCACTGGAGATTAAAAATACAACATGCTTGTAAGTATTACTCGTTATAGCACTGGTGAATTAGGTATGTATGTCATTCCGTATAAACTAAAACTCATGGCCTTCTACTCTTTACAGACGTGGTCTCGTTATATTTGTAATTATTATTATGGAATTCGACTGTTCTTATTTATAAACTAGCCGTCACGCGGGCAGCCTTCGTCTGGCTTTTAAATGTACCGGACAAGTGCCTAAAGGGAACACCAAACATTAAATTTAAAAACTGCACAGAATTTTTAACAACTTTATAATAACTTAAAAAAATCACAAATTTCAATCAAAATGTATTAAATATAAAAAAATTACAATGAAATAAGCAATATCTCTTAAAACAAATATTAATTATCCCAATGAATAAATTAACCAACTTCCTGTTGCCTTCTCTCGACAAACGTCCAGTATCCAAGAGAAACTTAAGAGCTGAATAGAATTATCACCCTCATTTTTCCGAGTGGGAAGAGTGCTGATATCAGCAACAATGGCTGCGTGCCATTGTTGCTGTTGAATTATCAACTTGATGCGGTTTCATCAAAAAACATAGAATAAAAAAAATTCATTCGAATTTTGAAAAAATCGCTTCGAGATGCACTGGCTCTTGCCCAGATGCACATATGTAGCAAATTTCGTAGCCCTGGGGCTATTAGCTTACTCGCAGTACGAACAAAAAACACACACAGTCAAACAGACTGTTACTTTTATATAGTTAACGTAAGCATTTACTTACAAAGCAATGATTCCTTTTTCATTGCTTTAGTACTGTTCCATTTTAGTCCATTCATTGCAATTTAATGGAAATCTGTTGCAGTTTCTAAAAATGAACTTACATCATTCATTTTATAAGGCATGAAAGTCTTCCTGCCGCAAGGCACTGATTAACTACTTTGTATTATCCAAATGATATTCAGCAAGGAGGAGATTCATACTATTCCAGTATATTTTTTTTATGCCTCGCCTAAAGTTTTTAAAAGAAAAAATCTTGAGATAGATTGGCTTTTAAGCCTGAAATTATATTAGTAGTAGTATAAAAAAATAGTAATAGTAGTAGTATAAGTAGGATAATTTACTTTACAAAAGAAACTGAAAAGGATTTTCTGAAGAATTTTGGAGCGCTACTGAATGGCAAGTTTAATTTGTAAGAATGAATGGCACACAACATTTTGTAGCATCATTAGGCTCATTTCGGTGCAGAAAACATTACAAATCAGCGATGCCTTTGCCAGGACCCCCGATTGCTAACCGGACTCTGGTTTCTTGATTGCTAGATAGACCTGCTTCCAATTACACCACAACGCTACCTGGCTAGGAAGGAGAAAGATCCTTACAATTTAAAGAAAATAGTAAAAAAATATCTCAAAACAAAAAATATATGAAATTTTCCTTTTATTAGCTGTTTGCTCAAACATACGGTAGTAATTCAGAAGTCAAACAACAAAAATCAGCGTTATATTTACAAAATTTTCACAGGACTAATTTCGATGGTTTTACCGAACCACCATCCTCAGCTGCAAAACCGCAAATGAACAAGATAGGAAATAATGATTAGATAAGATAAGAAAGCATGGACAAGAATAAGCAAGTGGCGCCATCTGTTGGTGAAACCAGAACTAAAACATAATTTCTTTAAAGGCCGAAGGCAAATTTGGATTGGAGTTAGGATCGTTAATTAGAACAGAAAGATTTTTATGAATGTGAAATGCCTCTAGAAAATCCAGTTCTCCAATGGAAGAAGTTTTTTGAATAATTTTGGCAGCAGAAAAATTGAAATTGTGATTTTCGCACCAACAATGTTGAGCAACAGAAGACTTCTGCGTTTCCTTTTTTCTAACATATGCCTCATGTTCCTTGACGCGAAATTTTAAGGCCAATGTAAATTAAACCCCACTAGCAAGGAATCCTATAAATACCCCAGGAATTCATATCCGCAATGGGGTCCTTGAGTATGGAACTCGAAATTTTATTGATGGGAGAATAAACGACACGAAAGTTAAATTTCTGCAAAATATGTGCAACGTTTTAGCTAATTGATGGAAAGAAGGGAATGACAATATAATTTTTATAATCTCCTAAAACAAGAGTGTGCCTTTTAGTGTATTGAGATGAGAATTTTTAAACTGCTTGATTAATAATGTTGGGTGAAAAGCCCCTGTCAATAGCTATTGCTTTTAAATAATTTAGTTCTTCATCAAGGGATAGTTTGGAGAAGCAAACTTGAAGAGCACGGAAAACAAAGGAATAAAATGAAGCTAACTTTTGTTTAGTCGGATGACATGATTTAAAATGTGGTGGAAGGCAAACCGATGAAGGTTTACGGTAAACCGTAGTACTGAAGTTGGATGTGTTACTCGTCGGCCAAGTATGTCCCACATATGCTCTACTGGATTCAAGTCCGGCGAGAATGCTGGCCAATACATACGGGTGATATCCTCCGATTGAAGGCATTCGCTTACGATGTTTGCACGGTGAGGACGGGCGTTGTCATCCATAAACACAAATTGTGCGCTCATGGCGCCCCGAAACAAACGTACATAGTGTTCCAGAATGACGTCCCGATAGATTTGGCTTGTCATGGTTCCAATTTGAACATGCAGGTCAGTGATGGAACCCAAAATAATTCCACCCCAAACAAGCACTCCTGCACCACCGTAACGGTGTCGTTCAATGATGTTTTCTTGGTGGTAACGGGTACCTGGAGCTCTCCATATGAAAGTTCGGCGAGAATCAGATTGCAAGCTAAACCTGGACTCGTCGGAATACATCACACAAGCCCAATGTTGCGGTGTCCACAATGCATGCTCTCTTCTCCAGGCTAACCGCAGGCGACAGTGAGTTGCAGTAAGTGGAACGCATCTGGCAGGTCTACGAACATATAGACCAATCTGCCCTAAGCGTCTGTACACGGTCTGCCTTGAAATTGTCGTACCAGTGGCTGAAGAGAGCTGACGAGACAGGTCTGAGGCTGTGCTCCGCCTGTTTCTTTCGGTAGTAACTGCCAAATACCGGTCCTCATTCGGCGTTGTAACTCTGGGGCGACCTGTGCTGTAACGTCTACACACATTACCATCATCTTGGAATCGTTGCCGAAGCCTGGAGATGACACTCTGGGCAATTCCAAGTTCGTCTGATACTTCCAAGTTGGGTACGCCCACATTCCAGACGTCCGGTAAAAAATCCTCCAAATGCGTCCTTTGTGTCATAACTATTCGGTTATTGCACTGAAATGCTTATAAAGCTCCTGCGAACAATTTTATTTCTTTGCCTGTATTCCTTATATATCACTCTCTTACGGTCTCCTTATTGTGACGTACCATCGGTGTCATATGGTTACTTCCTGAAATTTGCATATGATTCTTGGAGATGTGTGTAGTGATTTTACAGGTGATATATTTATTTTAGAGTGCGATTTCCATGTGACTCTGAATTATCCTTAATTTATGGACATGAGTGTATTATTATTTGCTGCACATGTGACTTAAATTAAATTATGATATTTCAATAATTTTAAGACATATGTAATATATTTAAATAAGAAGTAAATTTCAATAATCTATCATTGGATTGTGATGTATTTGATAAGTATAGTGTGATGCTAAGTATCTAAATGATATGATAATTGATTAAGAAATTATAAAAAAAATTGTTATCCTTGACAATTGCCAAAATTATGCATGTTAATAAGTAAATTTATGTATGTTACAAAATTTAGCATTAAGTATTTATGTCAAAAAATTTATGTGTATCTTAATGTGTTTGAAATTGACTACTGTGAAGTAAATATAAAAGATATCCCATTCCTAAAATTATCCCATTCCTAAAATTGCTAAACAGTATGCACAACAAGAAATTTCAAAATTATTAGAGGCTGGCATAATAGAACCATCTTCTTCCAGTTATAGTTTTCCTGTTATATTTCTGAGAAAAAAGAATTTACCTGGTGAAGATAAAAACACGCCAAAATTTCTTATGGTTGTAGACTATCGTCTATTAAACAGCATCACAGAATCTTACAAAATCTGTTTACCAAAAATTTCGGAAATTTTACACAACATAGCTGGTAAGAATTTTTATTGTGTACTCGATTTGAAATCAGCTTTTTTCCGAATTAAGTTACAAGAGTCTGATAAAGAAAAGTTGGCTTTTTACACCGAGCTTGGCAATTTTCATCCTTGCAGACTTCCCTTTGGTTCACACAATAGTACTTCTTATTTCCACACATTAATTTCAAACTGTTTAAATGATATCAAAGGTAGTAATGTTCAATTTTTTCTGGATGATATTATTGTTGCTGCTGACAATGTATCTGAATTGAAGGTAATTCTTCAAAAGCTTTTTGATAGGCTAAGAGCATTCAATTTGACTTTGAATCCAGCTAAAGTGCAGTTATGCAAATCTGATATAACTTATTTAGGTTTTAACATTACCAAAGTAGGTTTTTCTCCTTCTGAAGATAATATAGCAAAAGTTTCAAAATTCCCTATTCCAAAAGATGTTAAACAAGTTCAAGCTTTTCTTGGTATGATGAATTATTTTAGACACTTAATCCATAATTTTGCTGAGATCACTCAGCCAATAGTACACTTGACTAAAAGAAATGTATCTTTTGTTTGGAATCAAAACTGTCAGGATGCTTTTGATCTGTTACAATCAATAATGTTAGAAAAGCCAACTATAAAAAAAATTGATGATATTCATGAAATTATTTTAATTACTGATGCTTCTAAAGTAGCTATTTGTGGTATTCTTTTGCAAAACATTGATGACAAATTCTTTCCTGTAGAATTTTATTCGAAACTTCTGACTCCTGCTGAGTCTAGGTATCCTTCTATTAGCTGACGTGAGCTCTGTGCTATATTTTCATCTGTGAAACATTTTCATGAACGTTTGTATGGAAAAAAATTTACTATCTTAACTGATGCTAAACCTCTCACTTTTCATATGCAATTGGATAAGCAGCCTGATATTGTGGCCAGATGGTTATTGTATTTACAGGATTTTGATTATACTTTAAAGCACATACCTGGTTTTTCTAATCCTGCTGATTTTCTTTCTAGAGTTCCTGAAGAATCTCATAATGTAAACAATATTAACTTATTTCACACAAAAAATAATCAATTAAGCATTCAAAATATAGTTAATCACCAAAAAGATGATAAAATCATTAACGATATAATAAACGAAACTAACAATAACAATTCTGAGATTTGTAGCAAATATTGCATTGATCAGAAAAATGGTATAGTAATGATTAAGTTAAGATCTAGAGCACATCATTTAAAGACAAGGTATTTAGAAACAAAATTCTACTTCCAAATTCTTTAGTGAAACCTTGTTTAGAGATTGCTCATGCTCAACATTTTGGTACCAACAAGACTTATGAATTCATAAAAAAGAAATATTTCTGGAAGGGTATGTTTTTACACAAAAAACTTTTGTGAAAACTGTCAACAATGTTTGGAAAATAAACCCAAATCTTCTAGAACAATCACAAGTAATATAAAAAGTCTGATTTAACCCCTGGAGAGATGTTAGCAATTGACATTGTAGGTAAATTACGCAGGTCACACGATGGTAAATTTTTTATTTTAACAATTATTGATCATTATTCGAGATATTTGGAGGCTATTCCTTTAACCAATATCACTTCTGCAACAATCATAAGATGTATGAATTTGTATTTTTCAAAATTCGGTATTCCAAAGATAATATTATCTGACAACGGGTCAAATTTTTTTCGGCTGAATTTGAGAATTCTTTAACAGATTGAACACAGAAAAATTTCCATTTATTACCCACAATCTAATGGGATCATAGAACGAGTTCACAGAACTATGAAAGGAAGCATAGCTTCATTATCTAATAAGGTCTTTGAATGGTCTGATAGATTGGCATTTTTTAAACTGTATTACAATAATTCAAAACACATAGTAACTAGTCAGTTATTTTTTGGGCGAGAACTCAATACACCTTTAGACTTAAATGATGAAACACATGCAGTAGACAATCCTTCACAATACTTGTTGCGTCAAAAGGAACACATTAGAGCCACTAGAGAACTAGTGAAACAAAATGAAGAAAAGTATTTTCAAACTCAAGATAAAGTTGTGAAAGGCAGAGAAAGTCCTAAATTTAACATTGGAGACGAAGTATTTTTAAAGGCTTTACAACCACCTCATGCTTTACAGCCAAAATACACTGGTCCTTTCAAAATCGTAAAAAAATTTCGAAATGAAAACTATTTAATTCAAAATATCACTGACAACAAAACTAAAAAACTCATTGTAGTAAATTGTTTTAAAGAGTTCCTCTGAGGTGAAATTTAACTAATTAATAGCATCGTTTTCATCGAGCTTGTTTTTTTCTTGTTTACATAAGTAAAAAAAAAAGAAAGAAAGAAAGAAAATTGTGTTGATCATGAATGTAGTGGATTTAGTTCCAGTTTATTATTTTTTTTTTTTGGAGTTTCTTGGTTAGTATGGGTGTAGGTTGGCCGCCTTCATTTATACGTTTGGTGAGTTGCAGGCTGGTCCGGGTTGACGACTAAGGTCATGGAATTTCAAATAAATAAATAAAAAATAAATAAATAAATAAATAAATAAAAAAAAGAGTAAGGAAAAAAAAATTCTAGAACACTTAGTGGTTATTACAAATATCCAGCTAGTAATGAAAATGTGCTATTTTAACAATTTGAGAATTTGGAATAACTAAGTTGTAAAAGAAAATTGTAGAGTACTCATTCTTACACATTTACAAAATTATTAGAAAAAATTGATGCTATTTAAAAGAGTTGATAAAATGATATGATTTGAAAATTGTTAAGAGATATGTAGTAATCAAGAGTTGTTAACAACAGTGAAAGATTGTATGAAGTATGAGATGTATTCAGTTAAAATGTAATGTGTCTACAGATTGTAGCGAAATTTATGCTACTGTAGGTGAAACATGTATGTATTAGATATTAGTTTAAATTTTTAACTTGACTCACATGTGTAGCAGCTTATCCCCCCAAATTTTTTTATATATCTATGCCAGACAATGAGATTTTGATAATTGAATATTTGATCATAGCTTGGATTATGCCAGACAGATAGATTCGTTTACGTTAATATGTACTCATTTCAAATGTATACCAGATCTTAAAACTCTGATTTATGTGATTTCAAATATACCAAGTTTCATCTAAAAATTAGTGTTGTGTTTCATCAAGGTTTATGATATTCTGAACTGTGCTATGTTCCTTTTTCTTCGGCCGGAGGGAATGTGCAGGCAAGCCTCCACATTATTCAGCGTCAAAGGTGCTAACCGCAACCGCTCAAGAACAACACAAAAAAGATTGCAACAACCGGTTTCTGGCTCTTCTGCTGCTGGCGTTTGAGGGGATAGGACGGGCTTCGGTCTGTCCTCTCCCTGGCCGATGCGATGTGCCATTTTCCTGCTTCTCTTTGCTGTTCCTTCGATGCTTTCTGCTATACATGAAAATCCTTTTTAATGAGATTTTTACATGAAGATTCAAGAAAATAATTACTCCTGTTTCCTGTACATTGTTGCAGAAAATAATTTTTGTTCAGCTTCTTCCTCCTTTCGAGAACTCTTCGCGCGCACGTGTTTGTGAGATCTGAAACTTCCTGATTTAAAGAAGAAAAAGCAGAAATACTATGATTAATCAAGTACGCTTAATGACTGCCATCAAAATTTGATTGTTCCTTTTACACCAAGACTTTGTTTCGAGCTGATGGAGAAAGATTGACTTTATTCTGAGTGCAACGTTAATTCTGGTGATGCACATTACTCGTGCTTGATGTTCAAATTTATTCGTCTGTCTGGTTGATAATTTTATTTATATTAATGCTTATTTCAATATCAAAGAAGATGAAGAATAAAATTTAATTGATTTGTAACATACAGTTGTCATACTTTGGGGTAAGTACTTTGATTTCATATTTCCTTCTAGATTACACATTTTGATCTGCACTTTAGTAAGTATTTATGGGTTATTGCTACACAACGCGATTTACTAAGTAAGCAATTCATTTGATTTACATTTGCTAATCCTTTAATTCAAAAAATGCCAAGTGACTAATTTTGGTGCTCAAGTAATTCTAATTCACTACACTTAATTCTATTTCATTTTTACATTTAGCACCGCAACACACCATCTATTATAACATATAGTAATTTACATAATCTCGAAGGATACTTTTTATATGATTGTATATATCTGACTGAAGTGTGAAGAAAAAAATTATACAGTAAACACTTTCGTTAACTTAACGCCAGTTTCGCTTTCGATGAAAATAATAAAGGTAAATTTCATTGTTTGATTAATTCTGTTGGGCTGCAATTAATTATAATATTAGAAACTGAGTTACATTATTCGAGAAATGCAGCTTAAAATTATTTCATGTAAAACTGTTTAAATGTTATCTCTGGCTCCGCGTAGATAATAAGGTAACTTATCATCCCTCTTAGTCTTTTAGCAAAATAACACCAGATACAGAAGAAAATTTAAAAGAAACCTTTCTATTAGATCTTTAACTTAGCAATTTACACATCTTGTGTAATAAAAGCAGACTCTACCTGCTTGCTCTCGAAAACTAGAAGAAAGCAAATGGTAAAACTTCAGTATTTTAAAATTAGATATTCAAAAAAAACGAAGTCCGTTTATAAGTTTTGGCTCAGGCCTTCGACTCATTGGAGAAAACAAGCCTTGTAGAGTCTAAAGCAGATTCAAGCAAATTTGCGCAAATGGGGAATGAGACGGCCAGCGGTAGCTGCCCCAAACTCTCTTGTAAGTTCAAAAACTCCGTTTTTATATACATAAACTAATTTGCGTCCTGGTACGAGCCGACCAAAGTAGAGGTGAAAGTAAAGGTAAAATGCAACAGTAAATTGTTAATAAGCATAAAACCTTGCAAAAATAGCATTGAAGAAATTTTACCTGAATTGAAAATTGCAGTCCCAGGAATAAAATATTCAATTCAACTATTCGATGTGCAGTTTCACTATCAGTCTCGGCACAAAGGAAGATTCATATTTTGAAGATTCATATTCATATTTGATAATGTCTTTTCTTAAGTATTTTGAATGTACTGTAGCATTACTTCATTGCACTTTTGCTAGTTCCGTATAAATAACAGTTTCGGTAGCTCAGCCTCGACAACATGCGGAATAGGGAAAACTAACCAATATTTTAGCCCCTTTGTCAAAAATGGTAATGTAACACAGAAAATGGGGATGTTCCAAGAAGAAATCCAGTGATTTGATACATAATATCGTGGAACATTGGCCGCTTGATCCTAATTTATATCTCGGCAAGTAGGAATATGGTGATTTTGTAGTGTTTTTCGAGTATAACGCGAATGCGAGCCATTGTTCTCAAGAAAGCATAACTCACATTAGGCAAAGAGATCTTCCCTGCGTTATTTAATAAATTAACTGTTTTGAATAGAATACAGTTATACTAACTGTACATTTTGCAGAGTTAGCCTGTAAAGATGTCGGAATACAAAGATAAACCCATGCTGATGTTTACTAACAAAATTTTGTCAATTTGAAATTTGAAAGTTTCGAAGTAAAGGAAAAGACATAATGAAATGAGAGACTAAACCCAGAAAATGTGTCTTACTTTGATTTTAATACATCATCAGAAAATCAGATAAGTGCAGCTTTCTTTTCTAAATCGTATAAGTTATTAAAATTCATATATGCCTGATCATGAAAGCAGCAAGGCAAGAAATGGTTGATAATACCGAACTTATACAACAAGCACTAATTACCGGTTATTAATAAAATGCTTATATATTTATCTTTAAAGACATAGAATAATATTGAGAAGAAAATCATAGAAGTGTGTCAGAAGGACATGTAATATAGTTTTAAAAAATAAAGCATAGCTTGCGAACTAATTTTAAAAATATCAGATATGGAAATGAGGAAATTTATGCATTGTCAGAAGTGCATGGGGTGTTTAAAAGAAATAATATATTTATGAAAAGAGTTTGCTTTTAAAGAAACTGGTTTAAAATGTATTTTATTGCATTAAATCTTGAATCACATCATTTAAAGTGTGATATAGTAGAGATGTTTTTATCAGATTATGAGTATCACCATTTGTAAATACTGTATACCATTCGTTCACGTTTTGCGCCTAAGCTAACGGAGATTTTTCTTTTCATGGTATACTCTTAAAATTTGCTTTTATGTTTGGCTGAAGAAATACATACTATTTTGCATCTTCTTTCGCCGAAGAATTCTTTGTTAGACCTGGTAAGCCACATTAGTTACCGCTGAGTTTTGTTTATTTACTTCTTTTAAAATTCGAACCGAAAACATTATTAAGACTAAAGTTTCTACTTCTCTTCAATGCTCCTACGTCTGTGTGTTATACGCAATCCATATACTGTTAGAATTTTGTGTTGTGATAAGTTGGGCCCACCAGCTGCCGAGCGGTAAAGTCGCTGAACACTGGTAGTTCGGTCCGAGGTTCGAATTCCGCGAACAGGCTGGCTGCATGGGCGTTTTCGTGGTTTTCCCCATGTGTAACGTGTATACGAGCCAGTTTCCCCTAGAAAGTCCTCCACGAAGGCATCCCTTCCCTTAGGCAGATAGCCCTCGAGGCTATGCCATAATCACACACACCAGTGTGATAAGTTGATTTTGGGGAAAAAAAAGAAAAACAAATCTGAAAGGTTTAAGATTTGAAATTACGTCCAAAGGGGCGTTTTTGTGTGTTACCTTAATTTATTAAATATCATATTCTTTGCACTTAAACCATAAAATTCAGTTTAACAGCAATGTCGCCAAATAATTTTAAAATGAGCTTATATTTAGAATTTCCGATACACAGTTTCTCGCACTGGAGATAAAATTTTTTTTTACCCTGTAAGATTCTCACTAGTGTAAATCTCAGTTACTGTAGAAAGTGACGAATCTTAAGAACTAGTTAGAGAATAATCGCTTAAGTTCGTGTGACAAGAAACAACAAGATGGAAGGGTAACTAACCCTTTATTGTTTCAATAAGATTTAACAAAACTCCGTCTTGGAGTGTACAATCAAAGCCGACACTTGGGCTTGACCTTAAGAGACTAAAAATTAAACTAAGATTAACTAAAGAAATATAGCCGAAGCTATCAAGATTCTGGACTAGTTGGCCCCTTAATTCTATTTGACTACGAAGCTTATCAAGGGCCTGAGTATGGCCGAGCGTAATAACAGCTTTGAGAGAGAGAGTGGCCAAAATGCATACGCGCGTAAATCAGAAACTCTGATTCTCTCTAAGAACTTCGCGGTTAAATACCGCTCTTCCTCATTATGTATTCCGACGGGATTCTAAAACTACGTTACGTCGCGGTTAAATACCGCTCTTCCTCATTATGTATTCCGACGGGATTCTAAAACTACGTTCTGGCCGGAAGTAGTAAATTGAAGTTAAGAATTTGACAGGAAAGGAACTTAAAATTTAACTGTGAATAAAATTAACATAATCCTTACAACCCGTAGAGTGTTGCCATTGCTCGCTTGTAAATCGTCGTGTTTCTTAACCAAAAATTCGTTTAAGTTTTACAAAATATGAAATCAATAATAAAACAAATTCCAAATTTAAAATTTGGGCTTTCAGATGCCCATATTCGCAGTAGGATTACGTCATTCAAAATTTAATGACTCTAGATACCGTTGTTTTATCACAATGCGAGAAACATACATACATTTATGCAGATTCTTCATTATTTAATTTCTTCAAATATAATGCAGGACTCTAACATTTGGTGGCAACAATTTGAAAAGTGATACGCCGTTTATAGTGATTCGACGCAAATTCGCAAAACGAAAACAATAGTCTTTCAGGGACAAAGCCCCTTGGACTAAAAATCCGGAGCACTTCCCAGAGCAATAGTTTAAGAGTCTTTATTATAAACTAAAAATGGGAATTTAGTTAAAGAATTTAGCATGTCATGTTAGCATAATACAAGTTCAATATTCCTACAGCATTAGGAAGCTCCGCGGAATGACAATTTTCAGTTTTCAGCAGCTAAAAAATTTTTACCGTGTGACATCAGTTTTTTCAATTTGCGTTGCAGCAACTCTGTCATGACAGAAAACATATATTCTCAGTCTCGAATCCGGTCATAAGTGAAATCATAAAATACGGCTTCTTTGGGACGTCATGAAACGAACTTTTAATCCTAAAACATGGAGCAGCAAAAAAAAAAAAAAAAAAAAAAAAAAAAACCCGAACCTCGATTCCTTTTCCTCTCCAACAATAGGTCCATTCGTACAAAAGTCTGTAAGGTATTAAAAGAAAATCATCTTTTCATGCATCGTTTTTTATCTGATTTTCATAAAAGTAGTTCCAAAAACAAAAGCTTTCTATCATAAAGAATTATTACATGCATAATTTAGGATTGTGAAAGAGAACTTAATAATTCTTCCTTTAAAATAAATGACATTAATAAATCAGCATTCAAGCATCCAAATAAAAAATGCCAAATGCATTAAATATTAAAAGAATGTTACTTCTTGATTTCTTAGCATTCCACCGCTTTCTTCAGCATATTTTTTGCATTTGTCTCTGTAAGGGTATGGTAGACGGTAAATGCCCATCTAGAAACAGAAGGTAATAAATATTAAGCTCCAAATGTTTGAAACTGCTTATTTATAAATATGAAATACTCCACATTCTATCTCTCTTATACTTTATATATCTGCTTTAATTCAGAGAGGTATATGTTTGTTTTCTGTGAGTAAACTCCCCCAAATTATGATTTTTATCACATATAATATAAATATCTTATTTAACTCTCGACAAAATTAATCCGAACCTTTAAATTTCATAACCTTAATTCATTAACCAAACCACGGCTACCAAAGCAATGATTATGTGAATACCTTCCTATATAAGGTCCGAAATGTCAGATCCCCATCAAAGTTATTACATTGTTACATCTGCACAAAACTCAACAAGGAAATTTCATATAAAATTTACGAAAAATTCATTAATGTAAAGGAATTTGGTAAAGCTGTATGTTGCTCGACGCATCGCACTTGGGGAAATACTAAGTAACAATTACATTCAAGGGAGCGAACAAGGAACTGATGGACTGGAATGATTTCCCTAAGACGAATTATTCAAGGCCCTAGATGAATTAAGCCTTTTGTGGAGGAGGTCGTTTTACAGAGTGGTACCAATGTTGATTTAATGTTCTAATAAATGCTGGTTATTTTAAGAGGCTGTCGTCTACGACAGGTGTCGCCATTAGAAGTTTCACTTTGTTCTTGGAAAATAATCCATCGTAATAGTTTTTGGCAAGCCATAGTTGAATTCTTGACAATTCAATAAGGATTTTCAAGATTTTCTGAGTAGGTTTTCCTAGTCAGTTTAATCCGAAAAGAAATTACTGCGAAATTGTCCGAAAGAAATTACTTCGGTTAAAGAAGTGATTGACATGGTAACATGTTACTTTCAGCTGTAGTTCATTCATAAATTAAAATATTCAGACTAGCCTTTTCCTCAAAAAACTAAGGCATAAAGAAATTTAGCATGTCAACAGAAATTTAAAGAGCGCGACAAAATGAGCAGGATGCATGGATGCATTTCAACAAAATTTCCTGTCTGTTGAAATGATCCATGTTGTAATAGCGTATATAATTTCCTGTATTGAGCTAAAAACATTTTTCTCAGAAGCTGTCTATTGTATAATTAGCTGTTCATTAGGTATTATTTTCAAAATCATTGTTCATAATTTCAAGATCATTGCTATTAATTTCGAAATAGAGTTAGCAGCTGCATTCACTACGTATTTTTTATTTTGAACCTAACTTTATAATTTATTGAATGAAAATGAAATACCTAACAACATTTAGTGATGCAAAGGGAAACGAGAAGTAGTTAAAAAATTAAGTTGCTTGAAGATAAATAGGGATTAGAGTCTCTAATGCTTGTTATTTGTTAGTTCTTGCGTTTTGAGACCATTGCTATAACATTTTCTCCAATTTTTTTCTGCCCATTATACGTTTAATGCTTTTTTATTGCATTATCATGTGTGACAAAAATATATTTAACTGACATCACTGCTGCGTATCACACTCATTGACGAAAAGTTTACCGATGTTTGGTGATATTAACTCAGCTGTACAACATATCTGAAAATTCCTTTGGTCTCCTCAGATTTTAGAGAAAACTTGCCTACGTAAGGTAGACTGATAGTTAAAGACAGTGGGGTGTTAACTACAAAACTAAAAGCTATATATATTTCTTTAAATTTTCTTCAAAGTCTTCATTTATAAGCTCATATGATCTATTAAAACGGAATTTTCGTGAAATATGCAACAGTTAGCTGTTAGCTGGAAAACTTTAACATGGCAAAAAAATTTCAATGAAAATCGTTTTGTGCTCTGGTTATTTTCTGAGTATCGAATTATAGTACTTTCTGTGACATAATAATTTAGTTTATCTAAGGTTTTGCTTTTATTACATTTTAGCTTCCACTTGCAAAAATATAACCACATAGTCTTTCTTTCAGCGAACAAAATCAATCTGCCCTAAAATTTACAGTTTAAAATAATGATTTCCATCCAAAGAATGTCGGATGCCTTACTTGTCGGATGGCTACGGATGTTTCATATCCCGGGCTGATGTTAAAACCATAGTCTTCAGGGTTCGGTAAAATATCGGATTCGTGAAGTACCACTCGTGCTCCAGCACTTGTAGTAATCGGAACGTAGCTAGCAACGTCCAAGTTTAAAGTCAGTTCCAAACCTATAAATGAAGTAACTGATAATTAATGATCGTGACGGAAAAGATGTAACGTATAAGTAAGTTATTATACATATGATTCTGTATATAAAAGTATTCTTATATAAAAAGTGACCCCTTACAACATAATAGCTTTCTCAGCTATGCGTGAATTACGGTTGATATTTCCTTTATATTTATTTTTTTATCTCCCATTCACGTCTAATGAAATTTCTAACATAATATTTAATTGGATATTGGCTATTATTTGTTACTTTAATCAATAAAGCGTGCAACGAGCGTAAGACTTTTTAATCATAAAAAATAACTGGAAAAATTCCTTTTGTTAGTATGGTTTCTTTGTCTTTTTCTATATATTAATACTTATCTGAATTCTTGAGTAGTTCAAGAATAAAGAAGAAAAGGAACATTTCTTTTCATAACTTAGAACTTTGCGTATTTCAACAAATATTGTGGGTCTTAACGTCAGAGAGTTACAAATTCAGCGTCCTGTTTATAATGTTTTGACAGTTCCTTTCTGTATATTGACCATTCTTCTTCAGTGTATTTGAGATACTTCTATTAAATTGTGAATAATAATGATGGAATATGAGTATATGTTCCATTTATTGACTATTTTATATATCGTGCAAATGAAATTTTTATTCGTTATAAAACTTGCCTTATAGTTTCAGATATTGAGGAATTGCCTCCGATTTTATTTAATTATTTAATAAAGTCACGTTTAAAATTTCATTTCATGTTTTGGGAAGAGGACCTGGATGTTTTAGGGATAAAATTTTGCTGAGCTATGAAATATGTAAAATTCGTGTAGTCTACGGCAAGCATAGATTGTTGTATAACCAGCCTATTATTTAACCAATCAGATTATTTATTATTTAAGAGATTCAATTATTATTTAACAGACCAGTTTTGATAATGTCCAGCATCAGGAATAATAACATAAAATAATGTGCTGCTAAAACATTATACACAATTTTACATTAAGTTTCTGGCTTCTACATCATGGAAATGGTTCTAAGAGAGTAACGGTAGTTAATGAATGCATGATAAAACAATCTAGTGTACCTTTTTTCAATCATACTTTAATATTAGTAAATGAATGAGGCTGATTGTCTCTTATACCCTGTCTCCCTCAAAAATTGCTTCAAGTCATATACCATTTGAACGCTGACGCCTTTCAAGCCATCAGTCAAAGTGTTATAACAGCTTACACTGCCTTTCAGTGGGGCTTGGCTACTTTCACAGATAACACTATTACCAACATGACATCAGATAATGTTCATCACTAGACCGTGCATGACTGGTTGTTTGGGGTCTAATCCTTGCACTGTAATTTCATCTGCTCTAAGCAGAGGAATATATTTATCTGAGGATCCAAGATTTTGAACGGTGCAGAAAGAAGTTAAACTAAAGACTTTATGCTGATCCCATAAAAATGGTCTTCAAATTACGTGTCTCTTTGAATTACATGCAACTTCGAGGAATTCTGCAAGTCAAAATCAAAATCCAAAAGTTTTTAAATATTATGTCAACGCAAAGCTAAACATCTAAAATAATATCTTTTGCAATATTAATGCTATTGAATGCAATACTAATTTTCTTTTCAGTTTTTACAAGAAACGTACGCAACAGTGATATTTTTTCACCGCATTTCCTAACATTAACTTTCCGGAAAAAGGTAAGGTCTCGCTCTTCAAAACATAATTTTGAAGTATTTAAGCCAACAAAATCTGAAAAATCACTCATCTGTGACGAAACGTTTTGAACACAAAATATGATAATGACTGCTGTATGAAAGAACTTATTTATTTGCAGACAATATTTAGTTTACCAAATCATTTTATTTCTGATAATTATTCAGGATGAGTAATTTAAATTTAGCAGCAATTACGTTTTTTACTGTGCTGGTTCGTGAATGAGGCGGGTTTTAAGTTTCTCACACTACATAATATTAACCTACCGCTGTTTGGTCCAATGTATGGTGTTTCCAAGGGTGTTTCTTCTTCACCATTGTATCTTCCATTGAAAGTAAAACAGTTCCCAAATTCGATGCTCAGATATTCAGAGAAATTTCTAAAATAAAACTTTTTTGAGCTTAGAATGAACTAGACTTCGAAATGTAATTTTAATTAGAACAACAAAAAGAAATTTAGCACAATGATAATATAACAAACAGCAATGAAATTCTAAGGTGATTCTTGAATTTTGTATACGTAGATTCGTTATTTACTAGTCGATACTAGCTCTCATGCTTGCACTAAAATTCTCACAGAAACTGGATTTATATAATATTACGAATATTATTGTAGTATGCTAAAACAGTTTAAAAAGTATATTATAGATTATTCTCAAGACTGAAAGAAATGCAATGCGGTTTTTTAAATACAGCTCAAGAGTTTCAGTAGTTCATGCGCTGATCATTGATACAGTTCTTTGCAGCGAAGGTAAATGTCGTTGAACTTGGAAGATGCCACTGAGTGCCATATATCAGTAGTCTCAACCAAGCAGCCGGCGGGCAGAATGCGGCCTTGAAGCAATTTTATGCGGCACGTGAAGACAGTTAAATTATTTATTTGTTGCAAATACAATGTTGCAAAGATTACAAGATTTTAATTATTTGAAGTCCTAATTTTTCATTATTTTCATTTCCGTTAAAACAAGCATGAATCAATACCAGAAAATCTGTAAATGGAGTTAATTACTTTACACTGTGATATAAATCTTATTCAAAGATCTGAAGATGCAGATTTTGTTAATTAGCCGCCAGACTGTACCGAATTACTGCGGTACCGAAAGACCCGGGTTCGAATCCCGGAGATTTGGTTTTGGTTTATGTGATTACGGGAAAGCATCAAGGGCTATCTGCCTAAAAGAAGGGATGCCTTCATGGAGGAATTTCTAAGGGGAACTGGTTCGTATACACGTTACACATGGGGAATCGAATCCCGGAGAAGGTATGATTGTAACTATACGTTCCTTCATAGAAGGCAACGGTGGACGCCAAATAGTTGCTTCCACATTAAAATAGCCACCACATCTGGCCTTAGGCGTGGCCAACGCTGAATAGACAACTGCTCGCCGTTGGATTAAAGAAAAAAAAAAAAAAAAAAAAAAAAAAAGATTTTATTAGCTTTTATTCGTACTTGTCAAAAAATATATAAGATCAGTTATAAAACTTCCTGCTAAGAATAATCGCTTTGCTTGGAAATACATTTACACGTAAACAACTTTTTTTCTCACAGCTGAAAACTAATAAAAAAAGTCCGATAGACCGAAGAGCATCTTCAATTCGTGATGAAGATAATTTCTCTTCAATGCTACATACTTTATCAGAAGCGAAAAGCCATTAAGTGTCAAGATGTTCTAAAAAATAAATAAATTTATAATCATTTACATACATGCATATGTATTTTTGTGTTTGCGTTGAAGGAAAATTTAATATATAAAAGAAAAAGGCTACATTGTTATTTATTCTCAAGTTTTACCCCACTTGGTAAATTTTGTCTTACAGCTTAAAAGGTTTTTATAATTTGTTTATTTTTTGTTTCAGTTATAAATAGTATTAAATAATAATTTGAATTTTTATCCATTGGGTCATTATTATTATCTTTTACCTTTGTTTTCATAAATATTAAGTGAGCAAAATTTAAAATTCATTTTAAATATTTTTTATTTTGTTAAGAAACTTTCCTTTCCTTATAAAAATTCGTTTTCCGTCAGCTGTTTTCAGATCATGCATTCGGCCGGTATGCAATTTGAATTTAAGACCAGTGCCATATATAATTAGCCTTCATGAAACTTTGGATGATCATGAAGGTAAAGAAATTTATAATTTCTACAAATTATATTTTTATTGCCGAACATGCAACACAACCAAAAGCAAAGGATCATTGCAGTTACAACGTAGTGTTTAAAAAGAAAAAAAAAATTCCACTCGTTCTGAGATTAAAAAAATTTGTCTCTAGAAAATGTAGATATTCGAAATATAGCTAAAATACTGGTTAACATTTAGTATGATAAACTTTTAACGTTAAAGCACTGGTAGCATAACATTAACATTTAAAGAACCTAGTAATGAGGAAATTGTTTAATAATATTATGTAAAAGTATTTGACTAACAAAAGGATGAGGGTAATTTATACTTAACCAAGAAGTAAAGTAATGCGCCTATATGTAAGGCAAATTTCATTATTTAACGCTATACTGGAAACCTTTGTCAAAAGGTTTCAAACGTGAAATAAATTTTAATGGTTTGAGACTGCACTTCGAACCAGTGTGACAAATCTCTCCATTTTGCACAGCAGTAGCAGATATTACACCTTTTAAATATATTTTTAATATTTATATTAACATTACACAGTGTGAAACAAAATGCGCTGAAAGCAGTTTTATGAAATTTCTGGGTTGCGTCAAAGAAAGAAAATTTTCAAAAAGAAAAGATTTCGTCAAAGAAAAAAGATTTCTGGGTTGCGTTGAAAGAAAGTACGTGTATGTGCTAGAGCATTGACAAAATGTTCCACTGTATAATGGGCAAAGAAAAATAAAGAATGCTATTTAATTAAAAAATAATGATTACATAATTCTTCATTCAACTTCACAAAAATGCCAATGCTTTTATTTTCAGGCATGCTAAAACTAATTATATAAAACAAAAATATATCTTTTTTTTAATTATTCGATATTACTTGCAAACTTTTATGAGTGCCCAAGTTTTAGAAAGCCCAGGGATGTTGGTTGCAAACGACTTCAGTATCAATTGACAAGAAATGAGCGGTGACCAATGTACAGTCTTTATAAATGTTTTATAATTAAGATGTTACAGTCTGTACAAATGTTTTGTAGGTATAAGAAAATATTAAAATCTAGTGCTAGAACTTATTTCATCGTAATTAAGAATGTGCGTTAAATACTTATGCTTCAAATTTTCTAATGTTAGTGCTTAATCTGTCATACTGTTTTAATAAGCCAGTTTAATATTTTAATTACAGTTTTCGTCGAAATTTTATCACTGAAAGTTTAATGCAATTAATACCACTGTTATTCAAATTATAACAATTACTGAAAAGAAAATGTTCTCTCCGGATAATTTGAAATTTTATTATTTTAACTCTTTTATATTCTTCTAATTTTTTTAATACCTCTAGATAAACCGAATATTTTAAACATATATATCAGTAAAATAAAACTGAATAATAAAGCTGTAAAATCATAAAACGATATTTTATCATACTAGAATTTTTGTGAAGTGTTTATTAATGACAACGGTTGCGAAGTCGTTTGTTCAGTATTACTGTGTTTGTTTCACATTTTGTTTCTCTTACAATATGTTTTGTATCAGCACCTACATTTCTCATATAAAGCTTAGTATGATTATAATGGTTTAATTGACTGCAGTTGTTGTAACCACCTGATCCTCTTCTGGAGCTCAATGAGTAGCTAGATGACGGATAAGATAATTTCAACTATTACGATAAGCGAATGACATTCCAATGCACGTACAGTTGGAGTTGATTATGATCGTTACGGATGCTAAATACTATTCGACTGGGTCATAGGGACATTTCATCAGGCATGCAGATAATTTCTCACAATTAAATGATAAAATGTATATTACTATGAATGTTAGTGTTTCTCTGAAATGTCGAATTGAAATGCCAGACGAAGTCAAATTTTCGTTTGTAAGTAACATATATATCTATATAACAATTTGGAATTTCAAAACGAAGATTCTTGCAGTGATAGTCTGTTGAACAGTTCTGTTATTGTACACCTCACACTTTTAAAATAAATGCAGATAAATTAGCTCTAAGCTACCTCGTTCATGAATGAATTTTCGCAGTTTTTAAGTAAGCAAGAAAAGCGATGAGAGTAAACTGATAAGTCAGAGATGTAGAGAGGGAATGTGCAGTTTCTGCTTTTTCTTGTTGGCCAAGATTAGGTTTCAGCTTGCTGACTTTAATATTGTAATTGGATGAAGCATTAGGTAAGTTTCTGCGTTATTAACGCTATGAAAGAATCAAGTGACAAGAATTATTTTTTTAAATGAAGCAGTTTAGAGCGATTTGTCATAAGAAGGTGCTAGTTTTAAGATGGGAAGGAGAAAGATCAGGATTAAAAAGAATAGTTAAGGTGCTATTGCAAATTAAAATTAGTGTTTTATCTTGCACATATTTTTTTTTTTGCATATCATTAGATGCAAGGAGTAAGGATATCTTTTATCTAATATATCGTAGGATCTAAGTATTCATATAGCTGGAATCATCAGGTCGGAGTACGCAAGTATTTACAGCCGTTTAAACGTCTGCATTCTGGCCAGAGTATAAACATTGGCCAAAACATTTTCTGCTCCCCTCTCCAGCCTGAACAGCGGCCGAGCGGATAAGACTGCTGAATAATGAGGGTATGACATGGGTTCGAGCAGAGGCGAACGGGCTGGGCTGATTGGACACTGATAGCCACGTGAATAACTACCTCTTGTTCCTTAACCCCCCCCCCCGCCTCTAAAGTTCTTTAATGCACACGGCATTAACTCGAGAAACCTCCTTTAACGTTTCTTTAATAAGAAACATCACAGTCAAATAGGACTGATTTAAAATACTTTAACCTATCAAATGAAATAAAACTGAAAAAGATTTTTAAACTATAGCTTCTCTCTTCCTTTAAAAAGGAACTTTCTTAGGCGCTTAACAGCGTCCTTTTTGGCCTTTAAAAACCGCATTGAATAGCGGTCAAAAATGCAACTTCTCCCTCCCAGCTGATCACTGGTAGAACTACTTTTTCGACCTGTAAACAGGTTCTCCCCTCCCTCCCACATCGAAGAACGCGCATCGGAATTCCCCTGCGTATTCTTCATCTGACGTATGCAAAGAAAATGATTATCAAGGTTCAAGGAAACTTCATCTTTTATTTTTCTAGTCAAAATTTGTATGGCTGCCCCTATCTAAATTATTCTGGCCCTTTTTCGGCGCAATATTAAGACCTTCTGAGTTTTTTGCCTTTTTTTGACTCAGTGTGAAGGCACCTACTCCAAGTCATTCGGCTTATCAAAATTTTACCCTATTTGACAATCCCCTCTTTCGGATGATTTAATTTCCTTTGAAGATGTGGAGGTAAAGGCGTAATTGCCTATGAACTCCGTAAATTGCACTTCCTTGATCCTTGATCCTTGGGCTGATTGGTTTTCGTTGTTTTCTCCTTGTGTAAAAAGAATACGAGCCACGAAGGCATTCTTCCCATTACGCAGATAATCCTCGTATGTTTTGCCATAATAAAATAACCCAATCTAACCTCTTCTCATGTCGGGTTTTGGGGGATATAGATAATAAATTTTGGATGAAAAATTTCTGGGAAGAAAGAAAACGGAACAGAATTAAAAGAGAATGAAATTTGACAATGATTTTCCTTTATCAGATTTAGTCTGTATCGGGTTAAAAAATAACATTCAAGTAATTCAAGTAATAAATATTAAAAAAGCGTCATTTTGACGAGTAGTTGGAAATGTTTTCTATTTATTTTAGTAGTAATATGCATTTAATTATAAATTTAAATTCCTTTGTTGAACTTAAAGTTCTGAGTCTAGTAGAATGTCTAATTTTATATTTTATTTTTAGTGAGGGAATTTGTTTTTTCAATTTCAAAAGTAATTTCAGACTACTGTTTTCAAATTTTATAAGACCCTGTAAAAGACTTGAAAGTTTTCAAGTGTATTGGAATTCCTCATGTATAGTTAAATCCCCAGATTTTAAATATTTTCTTGCTTTAAAATGTGAATATTATCCTTTAAAAAACATTACATTAGAATAATCATTAAAATTTTTTCGAGCAATCTTTATAGCTTCTTCTATTGGTGGACATAAATTTTGAAATTCAGTTTAATGGCTTATATGGTAATTTCCCGTACATTAAGTAAGATGGTGGAAATTTTGTTGCAGAACGAAGCGTATTGTTATATAGTTCTCTAATCTGAGGTAGTAAATTTGCATGTGCAATATTACCTTGATAAGAATTGAATTTAATTTTAATGTAGTTATATTAGTTTTTTTGTGGTCTATTAGCAGTAGTGATAGCGTAACATTATGATTTTTAAAAAAAAGTTTAAATTTTGAAGAAGTAAATGCTGCATTTCTATTACTTAAAATTTCTTTAAAATCTAAATCTGAAAAATGTGTTTTAAAAGAAGAAATTACTTACATTAGAAGAAATTATTTACATTTAGAAGGAAATGTCCATTTATGGCAAGTAAAATGATCTATAGTAATGTAAATATACTTTTTAGGAAAAAAAAAACTTATAATAGTTTAAGCCGCCAACAGTATAAGTCGAACATTCAGTGTAATAAACAAGCCTAATGTCAAGAATGGCTCAACACCACAGAAATCTAATCGCTAGATAATCAAAGATAGCAGCGTGGTTTTCAGGTAAGCAGAAGACGCTCTGATTTCACCTTTCAAAAATCTTCCCTTAAATACTAACTCCATTCTACTTCATTTGAATATAAGCGCGCTAGTTCATTTGCATTCTGGCAAGAAAGTGTGAGTTGAAAGTAAGAGCGATAGAAAAGCTGCTTCAACATAAAATAACTGTTAAGTAAATTAAATAAATCCCCACAAATCCTACAATGCTAAAAGCCAGTTACCTTATTATAAAGAAAAACAAATATTGTATTTAATCATTCCACAGCTATCAGCAAATAGTTAGGCGGATCCATTTGTAAAAGACCTGCCTATTTTATCTCAAAGTTATTTAAATATTGTACCGTGTATTGTATGTATTATTTTCCTATGTACGTCCAACATCAAGAAAATTTCACATTGTTTTACAATAGAGAAATGTGAATCTTTTTATAATAGTGTTAGTAATTAACTATTTTAATATATTTGATGATTTTATGAAACAAACGAGTTTTAGGTTTTGTATTGAATGTAACACTTTCATGACAGAATTAGTAGAAGATTAAAGTAAGATAGAAGTATTCAAGCCAAGAATATAAAACTTGTATCATATAACTTCGAAAATTTAAAGACACTCTCCAAAAATATAGGACAGTTTTCAAGACACTTCTAGAAAACATTTGAAGAGCCTGAAAGCATTTAAATTAGGTTATCATTTTGTCTATACATTGTGTAATTTAATGGTTTAGTACGACTTGAAATATGCCATAACTGTATTTCCCATTAGTATATTAGAGAACTAATGGCAAAATGAGGAGGAGTAGTGAAGCTTCAAAGGCTGTGTGTTCATGATGAAATCTTTCTCATCTACATTTTTAATATTTAAAAAAGTATACTGAATATTTTAAAATATATTTTATACAGTAATCTGTCTCTTTATTTCTTATCCCTTTTTCCTTTAAAAAAAGCTTTTATGTGGCTAAGACTTTCTTTGTTTGAAGAGGGGGTATGAAAGATAAAAACATAGACAAGACAAAAAATTAATTTACAATAGCCCCTTAATTCTTCTTTTTCATTTGGTTATTTTCCTTCACCATCCTAAAAAATAGTAACTCCTTATAATAAATAACATGATTTAAAAATAAACCCTTCTCAATAATTCTTGCACAACACTAATAATACTGGAATTTACATAATACTTCAGCCAATAACAATTTTATATTTTGTGAACGGAGACTTTATTTACCAGTCATATGAAAGTGACAAACCATTAGACTGAAATATTCTTGACCAAACCTTCATTAGAAAAGTATTTTGTACTTTACAAAATACCATGACATAAAAGTACCATGACATTTCTGGCTTGCAAGCATGTTGTCCATTGCTGCTTCTTTTGTCTTTAAATATTCCCGAAAGAATGAAAATACGAATGTAACCATTCAAGAAAAGACACGCATTTTGCGCATGTTATTTTGTGGCTGAATAAAAATTTGATGCGTACAGTTAAAATTGTTCAAGCTACCCGACTGCATCGTATGAATCATCTGTTCTTGCTTGGCATCAACATCTAAATCATCACATACACACACAAGGACAGGAAAAAGTGGACGGAGCACCAGAACTTCGTCAGTGACTTTTAGAGGTATTGCTCCGCCGCACTACTGTACCCGCTGAGCGTTCGGTTGGCCCGCATCAGATGCCAGGCTAACAGGACATTACACACACACACACACATATATAATAAGTGCAAGTGTTAAAAGGGGATTTTAATTATATAAGGTGTCACCACATATTCAAGGGCCATAAACCAGAACCTGGAATAATAATTAATAAATCGATTTCAATTTTAGATTTTAAGCGCACTCTATCATTGCTGGAAATTTGAATTTCATGCTTGCTGCTGAAAATGACATCATGAAGCCTAAATCATATCATTAGTATTTATGCGGAAGCAACTGCAAACAAAGAAGTTCCTACTATTCAGTGCTTTAGATTAAAATTCGGTACTTCTATGCTTTCGGTTCTGCGCAGTGTGTTCGGCTCTGGGCAACCAATGCAGATCGTGCTCGTGTCAGGCCAACTTAACGTGGCTGCTAACCTGACATTTTAGCAAGTTAGCAGATTCAAAGTTGCCTGAGGTTTTGCTTGGAAAAACAATAATTCTGCCAGAGAGAGTTAAAAAATTCCTTGAGTATATACTTTGGAATGTATTGTCATGAATTAAAAATACATGCAATAGAATTCATAGTTTATTTGCTATGCTTTCAGGTTAGCCTCATGGTTTTAAAATGATTTTAAAACAGTAATGTGCATATATGCATTATTTGAAGTTTAAACATTATTTCTGAGGAAATTTATGAATTAAAATAAGACCAATATAACGTACCTGATGGAACAAGATTCACCATTGAAAGAGCATGATGTTATGAAGGAACTTCCTTTATAACCCATTTTTCGACGCGCTTCTTCGGATTCATCCAAGTAACGATTCAGAAAGGTCAACCATTCTATTCTTTCGTCACTGAACATGCCTTCAAAGTTCTTAGAACATGAAACATATTTTTTCCGTTCCTGAAATGTATTTTATTTTATTTTCCAATGAATGGAGTTTTTTAAAAGTAAATTAATCAGTACATGCAGCCTGGAAATACGACTTTGTTTATTATACGAAGTATTTATTTATTTATTACACGAATTTTATTATACGAATTATTTATTTATTATGCGAATTTTATTTATTTATATATTATACGACTTTATTCTATTTTTATACGAATTTATATTATTAATTATTTAGTCGTATAATAAATACGACTAATATTTATTAAACGAAGCCTTAGATAATGTAGATTTGGAATCCTGTATCACCAAGTGTAATTTTTAATATAAAATTCTAAAATTGACTGCTCTGCTGCAACAATACGTACAGTATATTTAACAGTCCTTTAATTCATATTTATTTGTTTCTCTCATTACTAATATCAGAAATAAATCTAGCCATCAATTTATGCACCTACCTAGATTTTAACTCTCTAGAAATTTTCGATATAACCGACGATCTGTTTTCTAGGTTGAGACCAAGTATTATTTAAAATGATTTTGTCCTTCTTGCTAATATTTTTACGGAATTTTAAGTTCAGTTTCATACATATTTCAATAGCATCAAAATATATAACAAAAACAGAAATTCGGTTATTTTTTACTCTTTTGAACTTATCTATCTGGAGAGTACCAATGAAAAAATCTGATACTGCAATAAAGATGCTTCGTAACATTCATGGTCTGAAACTTTCTATTCCTGGTATTACCTAATCGGCTTATAGAGGATAATTGAATTCATCCATAATTTGTTAATTCAGAGTCTTTTTTAAATTAATGTTCATCGTAATTAACAGCGGCAAGAAATTTCTGTTTAATTTCGTCAGTAGCATTAACAGTAAAAAATACTTTAAATAATTTATCTGTCATGTAAATATATGCTTTAGTGTGCAGTTATGTCAAACTCATATTTCCCAGCAAGTCTTTAGAAAGCCTTCTCTAAGTGCTTAAACGTATCTTTTAATAACATTTCTTGCTAAATATCTTACTAGCCTACAAATGTTTTGAAACAGATTAAAGCATTTTGTACGCATATATAAACTTGAAAACTGTACCACTAGTTCTGCATTTATTTAACTCTATATCATTAGATCGGGAATGTCGAACATTCTGTTTTGCAGTAATGTAAGCCTATTTTTCCGCAGTAAAGAAAGGGGAGGGGAGTTGTATTTGCTTCAATAATAGGTCATGCATATAATACCTCGTGTCAGGGATTTTTACAAGTTTTTAATTTTATATTATATAAATAAGAATAAAAATATAAATACTCTTACATACATGCGCCATGAGGCGCGCCATTTTACATTCATTTAAATCCTTTGCATAAATATTGTATCCCCAAAAATAATGTAACGTTCTATTAGTGGTACATGTACCATAGTTAGAGAAATTTGGACCAAAGATCAAGGATGTTTTCTTTGTGGAACACCTTCCCCTAAGTCAAAACTGCGCATACTAACTGATCTTCATGAGCATGAAGAAGATCTCTGTTAAAAATGGGCTACGATTAGTAAAAATGGGCAAGTTATGTAAATACTAACCCTACTTTTCGGACTTCTGCTTGGAGCACCAAACTAGTCGTTAATGTTGAAATAACCAGGTCACTTTCGAATCAGCAGGTGATATTATCTAACTGTTATTTGAAACTAATCACTAATATTCAATTCTTGTCTTACCCAAAGCGGAAAAACATTTTGGAGAAAGATATTTTCAAACTTTATTTTCTTGCGGAGTAAATATTTATTGATAGTGCAATGCAACTAAAATTTTCATCCACGCCTTCTTGATATAACTTCCCTACCTATTTTTGGCTGCTTCGAATCTGAAGCTGATGTTATCTTCTCTTTGTCGTTTTTATTTGAAATTAATAACTATTACCTATTATCTGAAACAAGTGTTATTTTTTTGTTACTTAAATTACAATGAATTAAGCGGGAAAAGGATATTTTTAAATTTTCAGTTTATATTTAAGGTATTCTTTGAATTTCTTGAACTTGATTTACGCTGAGATGTCTCTGTTTTAATGGTCGTATAACCTGTTTAAAATTTTTATTGGGGCGCTAATAATATAGTCTCCCTGCATAAATAGAAACGAGTCTGGCATATCTGCCACTATGAGAAATATAAATGAGTCTGATAAATAACAAATGAAAAATACAACTTACGGATGCAACTACGCGGCGAAAGGTTTCGAACTGACGACCGCCGCAGTTTCTTTCTTCACATTCATCTATGGTCTTGTTGTTTATTAGACAATGGTAGTAAAACTTCGGTACCCTAAAAAGAATCGCTATAAAGTACCTGCATTCTGCTCATACTTATAAAAGGAAAAATATTGATCAATAAAGTTTTAAATACTTCTGATTTATGTGTTCTAAGTATTTTCAATATACTCTAAAGAGGAAATACGTTTCTAAAATTCAAATTTTTGAAACTTTCTTTTGGCAAATAAAACATCATCTCCAGCAAATAATTTCTTACGTAAAGCTTGCCTTTGTCGCAGTATGATTCAGATTATGTCATGATAATATCTTGAGTATAATTAGTATAATGAAACTCGTGAACGAAATGGAACTGATTTCTCAACGCAAATTGCAAAATGCAAATTAATAACATGAACAACTTTTAAATACTTCTGTTACACTACAGATTAACGGGCAAATTTTAACATGTGACTACAGAGTTAAGTTTAAGCCTAGCAAAATAGTAAATTATAGTTAAAGCCGTTTACCTAAACCCACAAGTTTTGATGAGGAACAGGTATGCAGTATTAAAAGAAGTGAAGGAAAAGAAAACGGTACTCACTTGAAACTTTCATATTTTTTATGTTATGACTAAAGGCTTCGTTGTTGAGAACAGCTGAATATATATTATGTTGACTGCTATATCAGTGAATAATAAAAGCATAAAACAGTACCTAAAAATAATGTAGTCTGGAATTTTAAAAATTAAATCCCACTTAATTCATCTTGGATATCATCAACATTTTAAAGCTCCTAAATTCGATCCCAGTTGATCAGACTCATATTTGTATTTATAAATTTTCTGCCGCTATAATAACACGTATAAACTACGAACATTTAGTAGAAGTTACGCAACGCTTTTGCTGGTGTACTGAAAGCACTCTTCTTTACATATTCAAAGGTTCCAGAGTAGTCTTCCAGTAGAAGCAAATCTTATTAATTTGTATTGCTGTTTACCTCGAGTTCTTGAATGAACAGACCCAGGAATAATTATAAAAGGGTATACAGAATGTGCAACGGTGCGCTAGAAGGTTCAGGATCAAGGGGTATGTGACAATATAACTTTTGCCCAGATTTCTTCCTTTAAGTTTTGATCAAGAACATATTTGGAGATGGTATTCGACCTTCCGTCCTACTGCAAAACCCCAGAGAAGATTTCCGAACCGATGACTATTTAAGTGGCACTATTTCATTATAATCTACAGTTATATTCGCATTCCAGAATTCGAGTAAAAGCGGCCTTTTCTAACCACCTTACAGACTTCGACAACACAAGATTTGCTTCGAGCTATTTTACTTATCTCTAGGACCTCTGGAAAGAAACTGCATTTAGTAAATTCCGTCATCTGTGAATTCATTCTATGAGTATAAAATATCAATGCGAATCTTCGGAGCAATTTCCCAAGCTTTCAGTACTAAATCTCATTTTAACCAATTAACGGCAGAGTACGTGAATCAAAATACCCAGTTTAAAAAATATGGTACGGATAAATGTATCCTGTAATACCTAGTTTTCAAACGATAAGGAAGAGATCTGCGTCTTTGAATCCTCCTAAACAAAATTAATGTAGCAGAAGAAAATAAAATGAATTATTTAAGGCAGTGGCTGTCAACTTTTCTTGCTCCATACCTTCTTTTACAATGTAAGGCAGAATATTCTTTAGCTTATTTAAGATTAAATTTCTAACAGTACGTAAAATTAAAAATATTTTATTTTGGTATGCCAAAAAGGATAAAACTCCGTAATATCTGCGTTAATTATTTCAGTTTTTTTTGGTTACAAGATTTCAGCTACTACCTTCTCACTACGCAGCCGTTAACCTTTTGTTGCAGTTTGAGTATACCAGGTACAGGTAGAAGTTAGGTCAGCACCTCCGTAGTACCATAGGTGACTCAGGTATTGCTGAACTTAGCTAACTGTTAAGCTTCCACCCAAAATCTGAGGGATAACACCCTGGGGTGAGCGCTCCGAGGGTCTCACACCTCTCCCCACACCAACATCTTGAGAGGACCCCGGCTCGCCGCGCACTCGAAGCGCCTCCACGCCCCACGGACACTATACGTCTACAAACATCCATGCACCCTCCGGGACTCGAATCCGGCCCACCAGCACGGCAATCAGTGTCACCAACCACTATACTGGCTAGGCGGCAACCCAAAAGTCTGCTATTCACTTTGCAACATACTGTTCACATCACTTATTGTCAGTTACTGTTTGTGCTCTGTTATAACCATTTGCTTGCATTCTTTCGATGGGGATCTCTTCTTGGCACAGCTGTTCTATTTGGCAAAGATCTCTACCAATATTTTGCAGTTGCTTCACTATTTTGCATATGGTATCTCTTGGTCCTTTTGTTTTAAATAAAAACATTTTAAAAGGCTGGAGGTTTGTAGTTGGACATGCAACGTGACTTATTCTGTGAGGTCGCAATTGATGGTCGGGCTCACCTCTTTCTCCACATACGCAAGTATCTGTATTTCAGATGTTTCTTTCGAGAAAGTATATTGGAAAGGGGCCGTGTCCCGTCATATAGTAGTTCAGAAAAGAGTTGCTAAGTAGACTAGAAGAGAAACACGCTAATGTGACAATCAAAATCGTAAAACAACCTTGTATTTAGCGTAGGTATAATGAAACACTCAATCGATTTCGAGGGCAGCTAAAGGTCCCTCCTCATCAGGAGAAAGAAATACCTAGAAAGAAGAAAATAAAGGAGAAGGAGTCACAGAAACACGTGGTCCTTATTAGCACTGCACGTGGTTATAACTAGATTTTTAATCAGAGTTGCACTGGCCGCCTACTTTTACTGAGCCAGGCTATCTGATCGAGCATAAAAATTTGCGAAGTTAAAATAGGGAGCGAGGGGCAAATGCACTTTACGCTCAAAATCTGAACTTCAAATAATTCATTATTTTAACTCCCTATTTTAACTTCGCTAATTTTTATGCTCGATCAGATAGCCTGGCTCAGTAAAAGTAGGCGGCCAGTGCAACTCTGATTAAAAATCTAGTTATAACCACGTGCAGTGCTAATAAGTACCACGTGTTTCTGTGACTCCTTCTCCTTTTTCTTCTTTCTAGGTATTTCTTTCTCCTGATGAGGAGGGACCTTTAGCTGCCCTCGAAATCGATTGAGTGTTTCATTATACCTACGCTAAATACAAGGTTGTTTTACGATTTTGATAGTTGCTAAGTAGTTCTTCTGTTGTAGAGACATTAGGTATTTTTTGAAAGCGGGAGAGATGAAAAATGACCAGTGCCCTCGCCGGGACTCGAACCACGGACCTCTCACATACGCGCCGAGCGTGCTAACCACTACATCAGGAATGCATGCTAAGAAGGGGGGAGAAATACCTTATATACTTCCGCTTTTAAAGGGCGACTGGGGATTTGGGGACCCAGTCGCCAAATCCTGGTGGTGGAGAATCATCATCCACCACCTTTTTTAATTAGGGCGATATTGTAGTGACATTAGGTTTTTTTTAACCTGGAGATGTGAAAAATGAACAATTGCTTCACAGGGACTCGAACCACGGAACTCTCGAATACGCACCGATTATGCTGACCATTATACCACGAAGGCATGCTAAGAAAGTGGGAGAAATACCTTATATACTCCTCCTTTTAAAGGGCGACTGGGGATTAGGGGACCCAGTCGCTAAATCCTGGTGGTGGAGAATCATCATCCACCAACGTTTTTAGTTCGCGCGATACTGTACAGACATCAGGTTATTTCGAAGCAGGAGACATGAAGAATGTGCAATGCCCTCGCCGAGACTCGAAACATGGACCTGTCGATAACGCGCCGAGTGTGCTGAACACTACACCACGAAGGCATGCTAAGAAGGGGGAAGAAATACCGTATACTGTGTTGAAGTTAGTTATGTAGTTTTCTTCCTTGACTGGCACTGTCCCATTCCTTTTGCCATACAATTTCTCCGATTTTTCTAATTTATATTTTTGTGCAGATTTCGTCCAGGGGACTTTGATTATTTCACTGTTTCTGTTTTTGATAGCGTGCTTCGCCAGGGAATTTGCTTGCTCGTTCCCCAGAATTCCGCAGTGGGCTTTGATCCATTCTAATCGGATAAGGATGTCTGGGCTGGAGCTTGTAGTATTGAGGATGTCTTACATTATTGTGTTTCTACTGTTATGATTTTTTAACGGTTCTAGAGCTGATTTTGGCTGTCCGATTTAATAATAATTTATTTTAAGTTAATCCTGATTGAAGCAAGAATTGCTTGATAGATGGCTACTAATTTTGCTTGAAAGCACTATTGTATGCCTCTAATCGACTTGTAGGGTGTTTTGACTTTGATGTTGGTATTAATAGCTGGATGTATTTTGTATATTATTTTTGGGATTTCGGAATTAATTAGGCTAATTGTAATATCACCTAATGTAAAGGGAGATTTTAAATGCAGAATGGTTGTTTTTGCAGCTTCTTTCGTGACTTGTATGTGCAAGAGAAGGATTCGTACTAGAATACATAGAGCTTTATTTGAGGTTGTGCGAAATTCCTTTGTCATCTGAAAAAGAAAGCTTCTCTGGATTGCAAAGAGTATTAGTTTTTCCGTTCATTCAATTTTTAAGCCCAAATCGCTGCTCCATATTTGACGCTGTTTTGTGAAACTGTCCTGTAAAGAATTTTCCTTCTTTGGGGTCTTAAGTCCCAACATTGTCTCAGTATTCTACGTAACTTTATTGCTATTTGTATTGTTTTCTTTTTTAATTCTTCCAAGTAGTTTATCATGTCGAATTTGTTGTCTACTACGATTCCTAGAAATTCTATTTGCTTGGTAATTTTAATTTCTTTTTCCACCTAGGCTGAATTTGGGAAGTCAAGTTATTTTCTGTCTTGGCTTGTGTATGATTATGGCCTTGATTTTTTTCCTTGTGATATAATAAGTTTTAGTTTCTGGCACCCTATTTTTTAAATATCAAAGTTTCGTTCACATTTTGTTAAAGGATTTCTTTTGAATAGCCACTTACTACAAGAGCAGTGTTGTCTGCGAATGTAACTAATTTCGTGTGGGTGGGAAAGGTACTTTTGACTATTTTGCTATCGATCATTGCCCACATGTCTGCACTGAGGCAAGATCCTTGTGGGTATCCTCTTGTTTGTGTTATTTCTAGTTTAATATTGTTGAGTATCAAAATTCTTTTTCTATCTTTGAAATAGTAATTTAGTAACCAGTAGATATTTCTTAGGCATCTTGTTTCGGCTACAGCTGTCATTACTGCTGGCCACCAGTCGGACGTACTGGTGGGAGCAGTACGTTCGACTCCCTACGTATCGTAAGGAGTTGAACGTACATTTTAAGTCCATCTGATATTGGCGCTGTGTTTATTTTTAGCTTTATTTTTATTTACTTGTTTAATTACTGCATCAGTTGAGTGGACTGTGCAGCGATTTGGTCGAAATCCATATACATTTGGTGCTATAAAATTATTTTTATAAATTTGATGCCTGATCCTTCCTGCCACTAATCGTTCAAGTGTCTTCCCTATGGCAGGCAGCAGATTTATTGGCCTGTATGATGACGGATGTCTTGGATCCTTGTCCTTCTTGGCAAAGAGGATTATATAACCTGTTCTTAGATATGCTGGGAAAATTGTTTTTTCCAGGTATTTGTTGAATAGTGTTGACATGAGGTTTTTGTCATACCAGTCTCTTGAGAGCCCCTGATTTCCTTGCCTATTTATTTGAATACAAGAGGAGCACATAAGGGCTATGTCCTTTAGTAAAAGAATGGCTTAGTGAAGAGTCTTTCTCAGTGAAATTTTTGCGTATTTATGTTACATATGGAGAAAACTAGCAAAACGCTAATGCAGTCCATTTATTCACCATGCTAAACTGAATAGA
Organism: Stegodyphus dumicola; assembly: GCF_044657685.1. Taxonomy (NCBI): domain Eukaryota; kingdom Metazoa; phylum Arthropoda; class Arachnida; order Araneae; family Eresidae; genus Stegodyphus; species Stegodyphus dumicola. The sequence goes on along the minus strand of NC_140780.1, from coordinate 154,817,636 downwards.
ACAACGAGAGTTAATCTGTCTTAATCTCAATCAGGCACCATGTATGTCCGAGTGGTTAAGACCTCAGAATACTGGCAGTTTGATCTGAGCTCGGAACTAGGTAAAGGGGCTTTTTTTTTTTTTTGAATACATGAATGTTTTTCGTGGTTTCCTCCCATGTGAGACGCGAATACGAGCGCGTAAATTCTTAATAATTTCCTATTAATTAAATTCCTAATAATTTCTCTTAGGAAGTTCCCCACGACGACGTCTCTCAGTTTTGGGCAGATGTCTCTGGCGTACTTTCCCTATTCAATTAACTTAACCTATCCATAACTTAAGGGGTGTTGGAACCCAAAAATCTTCAAAACATTGTGATTTCGGATTTTTGCATTTTCGAATTCTCTACACTTTTATCTTTATAAAAATACCATTCTTTAATCTCTATGAAAATTAGAACTGTAAAAATTCTAGTTTTAATTTGTCATCGAATGCTTTAATCAATGAGGAATTTTACATGAAAACGCGTTGTTCTCCAAACGTGGTTTTTTTATATTCGATGTACCTTTTCTCAGAAACTACTGCTCACAGGTATCTAAAATTTTTATGGCTTAAGTTGCCTAATAGTTGCTGAAATAAGCTTTTTGTGATAAACTTAAAGGAAAAAAAGTTTAAAAATTTTGTGTGAGAAAAGTGCTAAATTTTACTATGCCTAACAAAATATTCTGTAAATTACTCTAAAATTCAAAATGTTTCAAAAGCTCATTTCAATATAATCAGATAGGTATACTTTAATTACTCAAAAAATTTCAAAGGTGTATCTACAGCAAATTTTAAGAAAAGGTACATCGAAAATGGCCAACTTAATATTGTCGGTATAGGGTTTGCTGATAATCTTTAAACCAAGGATTCAGCCATTAAGGAGCCGTACCCACGATTTAGGCAAATATAAGAAAGCGCAGTGGTGAAGAAATTATAAAAACGCGCTTTCCAGAAAGGTAAAGGTACTGTGATATATTTTAAATATTGGATCTGAGCTTTATATCTAAAAACTGGGAAGCATCAGAGAGGGAGGTGAAATAGCTTGGTCACTTTAACTGAGACTGTAGCTTTTAATTACTGTAAATCAATGAGTCTAGAAACGCAAAGATAATTCTTCTCGAAGCTAGGATTTTTGTTAAAGACATTTTACAAAATTTTATTATTATGCGTTTCATTACAAAGAAATTGCTATTTTATCAGATTGCGTAGTTTTGTGGTTAAGCTGCTTGCATAGCAGCTTCAGTAATAAAATAATTTATTAAATTTGTAAAATTATAAGGGGCGTACCTAGTCAGATTATTAGTCGTAATCAAACTGATTCATTCTTAATTTTTATAATGAATTAATATTGTGGGATATTTATAGTCTTTTTTATATAATACATAAAATATATTAAATGTATTAACTTTTTCAAACTGAATGTTAGTTAATTATCATTTTTGTTAATATAGATTATATAGAAGAAATATTTTATAGGGAATTACGAGGATGATGGTAAACATTCGTCACTAAAGTACATATCAGACAAAAAAATCAGTAAAAGGCTAGAAAATTTACCTCGTATTTTGTAAAATCCCTTATTTTTAAGCATTCGATTATCAAATGAACCTTGCTTTTTGCTTTGATTACAAGCTACAATTAAATGCTTAATGAAATCAGTAGTCGTCAGTTGGGGGCACGCAAGTTGAAGGTCATTTTCTGTACACTGCAGCAAAGTTCACATTGTGGGACTATGTCTAAATTTGTGAGCATTTCCCTAAATGATGGATATTAAAGAAACTTGGATTTATTGAACCAAAGTGCTAATAGCGATTTTATCTTGGTATATATTTTTCTGTTTACAATTTAAATAAACTTGTAAGGTTCTTATGTTAAATTAAGCAGTTGTTATGATTTTGATCTGTACTATAACCTTTTCTTTCTGCATTCCTCACCACAATGCATGTTAGCTTTCAGAGTACATAAGCTGAGGGTTTTGAATCTTAGAGGGAGCCTTACTGTCACTCGCGCCGCGTTGTTAGAATTTCACCAGCTCTACCTAAAAGTGATTATTCCGGGTCTAAATTTTCTTGCAGCAGATACTTTAAACTTACGCACTGGTAAAACTGATTGAGCCGGTTTATATCTTAGAAGCTTAGTTATTTGACTGTGTAGCTATAGACTACTTTATCAACATTTAAATTCATTTGACTGTTATTGTTTAATTCATATCGTCACGAGAGGTAGTTTGTCTGTAGCACAAGTCTTGCGTTTTGTGTTAAGTTAAAGATTTACAGAAAAAGGGTAATTTTCAGGACTTTGACACTCTACTTCAGACGTAGCGATAACCTTCCAATATTTTTTGGTAAGGTATGTAGGACTTTACGTCATCTTTACTTTGTCAACGTTTAAATTTATTTGACTGTTATTGCTTACTTTACATCGCCACGAGAGGTAGTTTGTCTGTAGCAAAAGTCTTGCCTTTTATGTTAAGTTAAATATTTATATAAAAGGGTCATTTAAAACCTTTTCACAGGTAGATAAGAATATTATTTCTAGAGGAGATCTTGAAGATTTTCATGATCATGGAACTACAAGACCTCTCTTTAATTGCCCTCAAACATAATTACAAGATATCCCCAGTAACCATATGGATAGAACATATCCCACATATGTTTCACTCAGCCGAAAGTTTCAATGACATAGCAACTACAGTTTTTCTACACCACAAAAATATGAATGCTTATCAACGCTTAAAATATTACATATTGTAGATAATAACTTAATTAAGACATAGCCAAATAATCACGAATTAACGTTTGGATGCTTGTTGCAGGTTAAATGTATTTACAAGTTCCATTATGAAAATAATGACAAGAATTTCAAATATTGATCATTTAGTAGCAATGATTTACGCTTAGACTTCTTTGAAATAAAATTTTAACTGATAAAAAGTTCTGAAGCGGTTAGAAGACGTATGAAAAATATTTTCAAAAACAGGTTTGTGTTTTGATTAGGACCTCTAACATTATGCAACTCGTTCTAGATATTTTTTCATTCTACGTTATAAGCAAATATCTCACATTTTCTAACTAAAAGATATTTATTGAATAAATAAGATTAACTACCATATTTTATTTTTAAGAAAAGGTAATGGAATACAATAGGTAGAATAGAGTGTAACTCGTTTGCATATATATGATTCAGGTTTTAAAATGCGAGGGTAACAAAAGTGCGAGTATGTTTTCATGTTTAAAAGTATCTAATAGTTTTTCTGAAAGCAACAAATTATTCAGATACACAAAATTTATAGATATATAATTTAATGTCTATTAATTTTCTGAATGTATGAAACATCTTCCTTGATTATCGGGTGGTTTGTTTACAGATTATTACTGATGTCATGGAAAAGAATATTGAGTTGGAGTAAATGAAAGAACTTACAGTATAAGAAAGTTATCTAGAAAACAGTATCTTTTACTTCTTTGGCTAAAAGAATTTTTTAGTTACGTTTTCTGCAAAGAACTAATTTATAATTTTAAGAAAGTTTGAACCTTACCTGTTCAAGTTACAGACTGTTACAGCGGGAAAATCAAGTTTCCAATTGTTTTTTACTTCTAGAGTGATGACTACGGGGTACTGAAAGTACAAATTTAAGAAACGATATACTTCATATGAACACCCCAGCAATCCTAGTATAAGAACAAGAAACCACAGAAATTTGCGACCACTTCCACTTGATGTGACTAACTGCGATACGGCATAAACCGAAGACTTTTTCAAAAGATTTAGTATCACAAATTTTAAATTTTCATTTTCTTTCTCGTGAGTAGCATTGCAGGTAGGAAGTGTTCTAATCTCTAAAGATGACACTTTCGAATTACTTTCTGATGCAGACATAGTACCCTTGTTTTAATTGAATAACTAAGAACTTAACTTTCTACTTAGCGAGAGTGACCGAATAGAATATAACTCGTTAAATGCAACAGTCTCCCACGAGCTCAATGGAGGTTTAAACATGCCAACACAAGAGGGCGGGTCTTCTTTCATCTCTTCGTATATTATTTACAACAGATAAAAGTGGAACTAATAAAATAATGTATGTTCACGGATGGCATCTCTTTGTCTCTTCAGATAAGGGTCATAATACATTTGTTTTACAGCATATGAGACCAATTCATTTAAACTAATGACGGGATGGCTGATTGAAACATAAATTACTAATTTCCTCGTCACGCCATACACATTTGTGTGAATAATAAATCTATATTCATTCACTGGTAGTTTTAACTTCTTTTACTACATACTTCTTTTACTTTACTGAAAACGAGGATTAGTCTTAAAAACAGCTCGTACTTTTAGTGGAATCAGCAAGAAAATACACGTGCTTAATTAAGTTAAAGGTAGTGGAAATCTATGCTAATAATGCTGAATTTTGTTCACCTTAATAAAGCACATATAAAACTGGATTTTGGAAGCATGTTTCTCTCCACTGTTCAAAGTATTGTTTATAAGGCTAATATTTAGATATCTACTTTTGCTGGTAGTTAAAACTTTCAGCTAGCTTTATTATTCTAAATGTGGTCTGAGCTATCTAACATTTGGGTAGGTAAAAGGTTATGGAGATGGCGAAGAAGAGGATTCTTTTTTTATTATAGCTACGGCAATTGTTACACTTGCTTTAATTTTCAGGTTTTATTTATATTAATTTTTTTGTGATGATTCTATTAATATTCATAGAAGTAGGCAGTATCTGTAACTAATAAAAATGATAATCGAATTTTAGCAGTTTCACGTATGGTTCGATTATTCTCAGAATGAGAGAGCTGCTTGAGATTTAAGCATTCAAACAACTATTTTATAAAACGCGTTTTTGTAAATGCGTTTCAAAAGGAAACTGATCATGGGAAACTCAAGATGAATTGTTTTTGCTCAGTTGACTTATTCTTTCAGTAATATTCCTAAAGAAGGAAATCTCTCCAAAGGAAATGAAATGAAATCTCTCCAAGGTAACTATAATCAATTAATTCATTGTAATTAAATAATAATTAAATAAATAGATGAATATGATTTTAATGATGTCGAAGTAAAATATTTTTCTTGTTAGTTAGAGAGATTTTTAATTATCAAGTTATACTGTCTCGTATTCCTTGGAAACAGAAAATGTACGAAACGTCTTAAGACTTAAAGTGCATTATTCCTACGCCTTGGAAAGTAACACAGGGACTGAGATAGGGTATAAAGGACTTTTTTTATTTAACTCAATTAAAAGTTAACAGAAGGTACCAACCACTCAGGCTTACAGAAGTCAGCTTTTACAGCTTAAATAAACGGTACTGAATTTGACTTAAGTAAGTAAAAGTAAGTTAGCCTAACGGCTACACAAATAGAGATACGCGCAAGTTGGCTCTGGCCTAAAGTCAGCGTGACAAGCCTAATCGCGAGAATAACGCAACGCACAGACTACTACTCTCAAAAGAATCAAATTAGCAACGTGGCCCTCTGATTCTAACCTCTAAATCCTTCCTTTAAGTACTACTTCTCTTCTACCTCATCTGAATATCAAGCGAGCTAGAAATTTGCATTCTGGCAGAAAAATGAGAAACGAGGAGTACAAGAAAGCATTTTAAAATAAAATAACTGGTTAATAAACTAAATGAGTCCTTACGTCCTTACAATTTTTTTCCTGCGCGGAATTTAAGTATATTCAAAAGTGTTTAATAACTTACTTAAGAACTTGAATTCTAAATATTTTTGAGCCAAGTTCTTACAATAGCATAGAACTTAATCTAAACTAATTAATTTTACATGACAAAAAGCTGGATCTTGTACACATCTCTTCCATTTACAGTTTTCAGCTGCTTAACTCCTGCCAGATACCTAGAAGGAAAAGACTTTAGCAGAAAAATTCAAAACATAGTACATTATTTCAATTTAAATTATTTCTTCTGAGCCTTTCCTGATTTAGAAAATTCATTTCAAATTTATCCGAATTTTCATTCAGCTCATGTATTCTATCAATAAAATCTCTTCTCTTCAGTAAATTATACTATAGGGATCGAGACAGTGTCCTTTGTATAAGTAGAACAAATCTACAACCTAATCCGCAATCTATATATTAGAAATTCGGACACGGGGGGGCCTAGACCTCAAAAACACTTTAATTTCAAACCTGCACCTAATGTGCAAGTTTAGTGTTGGCTGGAGAGCCTAACCTTAAACTCTTGCACACGAATTTTAATTCTTACAGCTATTCACGTTTTAATTTATTTAAATAGATATAATTAACAGTACTTTTAACCGTTACACTGCAAAACATAAGACATACCACACGAAACAAAACAATTACAATACATTAAATTAGAAAATTCAGCTTTCACTTTACATCAAGGCGCACAAGTTAGTTAGAATATCGTTACAATTTCGTTAGCATTTCCTCACATCAGATTCTCAGACTGAAACAATGTTCTTGTTTCTAAACTAAATTAGAATGAGTATGAATAATTAAAATTTAACTTCCGAGCTTCTTGGGACTTACGTAACTAAAATAACCTCACTTGAAGCAAAATTCAAAAATATGTTAGCAACTCATGCGCTCATGGACATAAAACTGAATGTTAATAAGGCGATATTAAGTTTACAGCTATCTTTCTGTTTTTCGGTAATAATCTGTTCTTTTGTTCACACTTGCAAAGTGGGATAGACACTTACTTGTCGTACATAGAATCGTCTTCGGGACTGAGTCTTCTTCTCAGGCGGGGCTTTCCTTTCTTTGGGGGCATCTCGGACTCTTGGCACCTTTCCCCGACTTTGGTGGTGGTGGTAGGGAAATGCTCCGTGTTCACCTGGCCGGTTCTTTGGCTTGAATTTACCGCTGGACCTTTCTGCAGCAATTTAATTGAACCGGAATGCTTGAATTTCTGCTGTCTCATCTGCGTAGTTGAAGGTTACTTGGCTGGGCATTTATTCCGTAGAACTTTCGGTGTCGATTCCTCGATGTACTTGGGTCCTGGCGGTGGGACGTTTTCTTAAACGCTGAGCGTACGCTTAGAATCCTTCATGATAATGAACGCTTCGTCTTGGACACTTGGTCTCCGACCCTGTAATTGATTTCCCGCCTTTTTCTATCATAGTACAGATTCTGTTTTTCCCTTGCCATATCCGAATTTTTCAGTGCTATTATCTGTATATCTACCATTTTGAACTCTGGCGCAGGTTTCTGCACAAAGAATAATTTACCTATGGACATAATTAGTTTTCGGCCTAAGAATAGTTCTGTTGGAGTCTTTCCTGTTGCGTCATACTTAGCTGATTTTAAGACAATTGCTAACTAACTGACCTGGCTAGCCCAGAGCATATGATAGTTTGTTCATAGCAAAAGTATACTTTTAACTATTATTTAACTTATTGACCCACTTCGCTATTTCTAAACGTTAGCTTTATGCTATTGAAGTATCCGGCCGGGCTATAATTAACATCGTTTTTAACCAACAAGTATGGCACGACATATTATACGTACACAAAAAATTTTTAGCGGCGAAAAATATGCCGCCTCACGAACACGTTGTACTGTTTTCTTATTCCCAATTGGACAGAAATGGGCGAATTGTGTAATTCGCTTAGAACACTTAAACTAGGTGGGATAACTGGTTTAAGCTTGTAGTTTTGATCTGTGGTTTTCTCATAAAGTAAAAGATTGTCGATAGTTAATAGTTCTGGGATCTATTTCTGATAGCCGTAATGCCGGGTGCCCAAAATGGTACAGAACCTTCAAATACGAATGAATGTTTAAAATTCGGGATGATTTTGTAGTTCTTGTACGACAGTTTCTCGTGAGTCGAGGATTTTTGCCTTAAGCATAGCATATGTTACCTTATTATTTCCTTCCTCATCCAACTTTATTCTTGTGCATCGACCATCGTACTCTCCTAGCCGGGAGTATGTTTAATAATTAAGTTGAATTTTTGAAGTTTAAGACCTACCTAATTAAGCTTGGCAATAAATTCTTTACTGAATATAATCGCGCTACGGCCACATGAGAAGAATAAATTGTAACAGGCGTTTGCCAAAGTATACTCTGAATATTTGTACTACTAATAAAATTTCGAGCTTTTCTCACTCTGTGGCGGTACAGTTTCTCTGTCTTGGATTGAGTGTTTTACGGAAATATGTCCCCGGTTGACCTTTTGGCCTTAATTGCACCACTGCGTAATCGGAGGCATCTGCAGAAATTCCTCAAGTTTTGTCGCCTTCATTAAACTTTAACACATGCGATTGCAATAGTTTTTCAAACGCCGTATTGGCCTCGGCTGACCAAGTAAAACGGGCTTTTTTCCTTTTTAATTGTAGCAAGGATTCAGTTTTTTTTAGCAACAATTTCTTTGTAGCATTCACAAGAGGATAATTTTTGATAGCTACTAGCTTAGAGTTTTCAGTTTCAAATCCTTTCTAGGAAATTTTTTATCCTAAGTATCGAAGTTCTGGAGCTGCGAACTAGCACTTGGAGACATTTACTTTTAGTCCAGCTTTGTTTAGAGGCGAAAATACTTTTTATAAGTCTTTGATATGTTCGCCGATTGCTTCACTAGTAAGTATTATATCGTCTAACTAGATGAATGTATTCTTCCCAACAAGGAATAGTCTTAAGATTATATCCCTTGCGCTGGAAAAAGGCGGATGTTTCGCATAAGCCGAACGATATTTCGAAAAATGAGTAAACGTCAGACTTCGTAATGAACGCAGTTTTCGTCACATCTTCAAGCTTCAAACCAATTTAGAAATAGCCAGATGTTAGATCCGACGTTGTCATGAATCTTGTTTATTTAGTTTTTCAATTAAATTCATCAGTTATGGGGAGTGAATAGAGAAGATACTTAGTTATACTGTTTTCTCAAGTCAACGGCGAAACGCCATGCGTTGTGGTTAGTAGGTGAGAGATATTTCTTTTTCCACAGCACTTTCGGGCTAGCGTAAGGACTTCTTACTGGTATTATTTTATTCCTTAAAATTTCTTAGATTTACTCCTCGAATACATTTTGCTTTATTTCATCGTGGCAATAAGATTGCGACTTCACCAGGGCCGTGATCCCTGTACCTATACCAAAGAATCTCTAAGAAAAAGAATGACAGCTTCCATAGACGCAATGTAAACCTGTTTCGCCTCTGCGCCGCTATATCGAGGAGCCACGGCTATGCAGTGAAACAGCAGCGCAGGGTGGAATTTAAATAGCGCAGTCCGAGGAGATAGTAATTTTTTTTACTTTGAAATTCCTCAAAATGTTTTATTTTCATACATTTCAGATAAATTGTGTAGCTGATACTTTATCTTCTAATCTTTAATCGTCTAGATGTTTCGCATAGAACATCCTAAAATTCAATTGCAAAATAAATGAAAAAAAGATGAATAAATAAATAAATTTTATTATTTTTATATTCTTTATTTTTTCCCCTTAACCCTTCTTTCTGTAAACTCACATAATTGTTATTCTTTTGATATAATATCTAGCATTAATTTATAACTAACATCAGAATTAATAGAAAACAAAATTAACTACTGCCGTGATGTTAGATTTCTAACAAATCTGCAATTAATTACATAAATAACGCTATTTTAAAAAAAAAACGTTATTTATGTAAGTAATTGCATAAAAATGTAAATCTTTTCATATTTTTATGAAAATGTAAATCTTTTCATATCAAGCATATTATTAAATATTAAAACAAAGAATAACACATTTGAGGTAAAAAAATGATTTTTACTGACATTTCTCAAGTTTCAGAATATACATATGCAAAATAATTTTAAGCATCTTCACAAATACCAAGAAATTTTTTAGACAATTATTTGGAATGACCATTATGAAAACAATGAGCAAATTTTGCAGCCAAGAACCAAAAGCATTTCACTTAAATTAACAAATACAAAATTACACTTAAAAGGCCTTTTAAAGAATTTCACATAAACTATTAAAATAAGTGATTTCATTATTTTTTCATAAAATATTCAATACTTCTTACATTTATTAATATAAGATTAAGTACTGAACTTGAAAATCAAACCTTCCAGGTGTTATTAAAAACTGGGAAGAAATTTTATAAATAATCCAATGAATCAAATAAATATTGTTGCAGCTCATCCTGATGAAGATTATTTCAAATTATGAAATTAGAAATTGATTTTTTTAAATATCAATTACAAAAATGACTATTTTCCATCTTCACTATACATATAATAATTCTAAAAATGCTGTAGCTTGGATTTTACATAATTATAATTTTGAAAAAAATCTATTTAATCCCGAATTATTCGACCAATGAGTACATTTAATTCTGAAAGCTTAAAAAAGAAAAAACACATACCATACAATTCATAATAAATTTTTATAACTCCATATTTAAAATTTTACAAGCAAAATTTGCATAATAACTAACTGAAACAAAAAAAAATAATTAGAAACAATTACAAGTACCCCTAAATAAATTGGAAACACTGAATTCATTATAATTATCTGACCTCAACTTAAAAAAAATTACCAAGAAATTTTAATTATTTGGAATGACATTATGAAAACCAAGAGTCAAAAGCATTTCACTTAAATTAACAAATACAAGATTACATTTAAAAGTCTTATAAAAGTTGCACAAAAATTATTAAAATAACTAATTTCATTCTTTTGGTTCTTAAAATATTCAATACTTCTCATATTTATTAATATAAGATTAAATACTTAACTTGAAAATCAAACCTATAGGTATTAAGAAGTTTTGTAAATAATCCACTGAATCAATTAAATATTGTTGCTGCTCATCCTGATGAAGATTATTTCAAATTATGAAATTAGAACTTAATTCTTTTAAGTAGCAATTACAAAAAATGCCTACTTTCCACTATACATATAATAATTCTAAAAATGCTGTATGCTTGGGCTTGGATTTTACATAATTTTAATTTTGATAAAAATCTATTTAATAAAGAATTATTCGACCAATGAGTACATTTAATTTCTGTAAGCTTAAAAAAGAAGAAAACACATACCATGCAACACATAATGAATTTTTATGAATCCATATTTAAAATTTTACAAGCAAAATTCGCATTAACTAACCAAAACAGAAAAAATAATTAAAAACAATTAAAAGTACCCCTAAATAAATTGAAAACACTGAAATACATTACAATTATCTGACCTGAGAAATTTTAATTATTTGGAATGACCATTATAAAAAAAAAGAGCAAAGTTTGCAACCAAAAGCCAAAAGCATTTCACTTAAATTAACAAATACATTTAAAAAGTCTTATAAAAGTTGCACATAAATTACTAAAATAACTAATTTCATTCTTTTTGTTCATAAAATATTCAATACTTCTTACATTTATTAATATAAGATTATATACTGAACTTGAAAATCAGACCTTCCAGGTGTTATTAAAACCTGGGAAGAAATTTTATAAATAATCCACTGAATTAAATAAATATTGTTGCAGCTCATCCTGATGAAGATTATTTCAAATTATGAAATTAGAAATTGATTTTTTTAAATAGTAATTACAAAAATGACTATTTTTTATCTTCACTATACATATAATAATTCTAAAAATGCTGTATCTTGGATTTTACATAATTTTAATTTTGCCAAAAATATCTTTAATCCAGAATTATTCCACCAATGAATACATTTAATTCTGTAAGCTTAAGAAAAAAAAAAAACATATCATACGATACATAATGAATTTTTATGAATCCATATTTAAAATTTTACAAACAAAATTTGCATATAATAAACTGAAACAGAAAACAAAATTAAAGAACAATTAAAAGCACCTCTAAATAAATTGAAAACACTGAAATACATTATCAATATCTGACCACAATTTAAAAAAATAACATAAAAATCAATACATAATAATAAATATAACCCAAAAGTAATTACTAAACATAATACAAATATAAAATGTATGAAAATATGAAAATATGAAAATCTAGCTGCTGTGTTATACAATGAGACAAAATATTTTTGGAGCTTGGAAATCAAAATTAATGTACTATACAAAATCAATTTTTGAAATCTATGATAGATTTTCGAATTAAAAAAGCAAGCTTACCTCACAGAAAGAGAATCGGATGAATTCCGGTGATCGTCCTTGCGAAACATCCATCTTATGATCTGCTTAAATAACTAGAGAAAAGAACTGAAAAAAACTTTCAAAGAACCTCTTCGAACAACGCGGTAAAAGATTGTTAATATGGCTGACGACATGCCGGTTTCTTGCCTGCTATTTCGCACATGCGCAGTAAGGTACGGAGGGTGGATGGATTGCCCATTTAAAATAAGCTTCAGGGACATACACAGTGTCTCTTCAGTCTGACGGAGCCACATTTGCATCGGGAAACCTTTACTTCTTCTCCTTAGAGATTCTTTGCCTATACTGCGGTTAACGGTATGTATGTAGCCTGGACAATCATCAAACAAATATGTAAACTGACTTACCAGTTCTTGTAATTTTTTTGAATCCCCCCCAGGTGTCTCAATTCAGTTTTCGGTGGCTGCGTCCGTCTCTCCTTCAGCTTATTCGTCTCCAATTATAAAAAAGAAGCTTGAAAATTTAATTGCGCACCTGCCACCTTAAAACATCTAACCCTAAAATTACGGCAGCTTGAATATTTTAATTCAATTTATATCAGAGCAACACCATGACATAATTTTCGTACAAGAGCCAAACTGCAATCAAGGTTCCCAAGAAACTTAGCACTAACATGGAGCGTCATATCCTGGCAGGACACAGACACTACACAGTCCCCGAGAGCAGCCATCATCGTACTCAATAAGTCCTGGACTCCACTCGTTATCAAGGCAAACAGAGATGTAGTCACCATATCCATTACTGCAGCAGAATCACAAATGTACCTCACCAGCGCCTATGCGTCGCCTATCGAAGACCTTGATAATACCCTCCAAGAAATAAACACGACTGCCCACAATAGCAACGTTCCTCACGTGATGAATGGTGATTTTAAAGCACAGAACAGCCTGTGGGGTTATCCACGTACCACTCCAAGAGAAACGGAAGTAGAGAACTTTATTTACTCAAAGAATTTAATCCTGCACAACGACCCTGAGAACTTTCACCGCGATCAACGGAAGAGGATAGCCCGATCTGTCTCTCAGTACGCACCATGTAATTCACAACATCCAGAAGTGGAAGATCAGCGAAGACGATTCTTTCTCCGACCACAAATACATCAGCTTTGAAATTGCCCACAAAATAGAAATATACAGACGAAACGCTTTTGAATTAGTAGCAGCACAGAGAAAAAGTTTATCAAACTATTAAGTCCAAATGTTCAATCCATTCTACAAACCATCACCCAGACCAAATCCAAAGAAAATGTCATTACATATGCAATACACTTCACGCAACTTATTCAAGAATGCTGCCACGTTTCCTTCAAACTAAAGTCAGCCACAAACGAAACAAAAGCTAACTGGTGGTTAACTGAATCAAAGAACTGAGTGCAGCTCGCCAAAAGACCAGGGCGCTAAGGCGAAGATTAAAGTCCCGCACAAACGACGAAAATCGCACAACAGCGTGGGCCGAATACAACAGGCAAAGGGCAATTTATAAGAAGAAAATCACGGAAGATAAACTCGAATCTTGGACCTCTTTTTGCACCAATAACCAGAACACTTATGCAGCACTCTATAAAATGACCATTTCAAAGATTTTCAAGCTGACGCAGATACACACCCCAAATAGTAGCCACTTGCACAACAATAACTCACGACAGAAGCCTTGAACAACATCCTAGACCATGTGTTCTCACAGGACAACAGCGACCAAGACACACCAGAGCAACGAGAATTATGAACGTCCATTAATCCACAAAACACCTCAGATGACATACAATTTACAAAGAGCGAATTTCTGCAGCTCGTCAAAATACTCAACAATGCGAAGGCACCTGGCCCATATGGGATTTCAAATCAAGTTTTAAAGATAATCTGTAAAGTCAGTGCAGAAATACTCCTAAACCTTTAAATAAATGCCTGAAATACAACTGCTTCCCGGACTGCTTCAAACACGGGCAAATCATCTGTTGTCGAAGAAAAACAAAACACCAGAGGACCCTCGCTCATACCGACCAATAAATCCACTACCAGCCTTGGGAAAGCTTCCTGAACGCCTATTGGTCAATAGAATAAAATACTATATATATAAAGGCAATACAATAAGTGACAATCAGTATGGATTTAAACCCAAAAGTTAAACCACTCACGCAATAGATATAGCGATACCCCAAACGCAAGCAAACAAAAGTAAGCAAATGCATTCTGCTCTCCTATTGCAAAACGCATTCGACTCTCTCTGGTGGCAAGCTGTCAAGCAGGCCCTCAGGGTGATGTAATGCCCAAGAAACCTGTACCTTATGATTACGGACTATCTCAAGGACAGACAAAGTGTAGTAATCTACGAAAATACCATAATCACCAGAAAACAAACTGAAGGATGTCGCTAAGGATCGTGTATGAGCGCGGATCTCTGGAACATCACTTTTAATAATATTATCGATCATCAGTGGTCAAATCACGCAAGGATTGCTGCCTTCGCCGACGATGTTGCCTTCATAATCCAAGGATCTACACGAAGACAAGGACAAATTTTTTATATTCAACAACCACCTTAATATATTCAAAAACCTTTATCATTAGGACTCACCATAGACCAGAAATTCAGTTGGGTACCGCATCTCCAGGACAAGAAGCTAAACACCGACAAAATTGCAAAAACATTAATGGCGATGAAAGGGTATTCTTGGGGCTTTAATATCGCATCTTGAAAATTTTGTTAAACACAATAGTCAATAAAATATTCACTTACGGAACTACTATCTGAGCCTTTCCCATGACAGTGAGAAAAATTCGGATTCTTAATTCTAAGACCATTCTTGATCAGTATTACCCGATCATTTTCAACAACCTTCACCAACGCACTGAAAACAATAGTGGTCACAGTGGGTGACCCCACTACCAATTCAAACAGAAATCGACGCACTCTCCACAATGATTCTACAACTCAAGAAAACTACCACGTACAACGGCGTCATTTTTAGTCCACAAGACCATGAAGAAAAGCCGCCGAAAAATAACAGACATCCTTGTCTGGGTCTTCACAATTTTCCTTGCAACCTCGATAAGCCGCCTCCACCAACCGAATTTACTGCATACACGGATGGCTCAAAGATTGAAAATAAGGTAGGAAGCGGTGTCACCATAAAAACAAAAACTATGGTTTTCCACTCCGGAATGACAAGGTTACCTTCGGCCGCAAAACAACGTATATCAAGCAGAGCTCATAGCCATACTAAACAGCATTATGCAAGTTAGAGACTAAAAAACAAATACCATTTTCATGTAATCATCGACAGTCATTCCTCCATACAGGCCATTAAACAAAAGCATACAAATTCTCCAATAGCCCGGCAGATTCAAGACATCATAAACCGAAGTAATAAGAAATTGGTCCTGTCATGGACCAGAGGGCACAGCGCCTGTGAAGGCAATGAAAGGGCTGATTATCTAGCAAAACAGGTAGCACTAGAACAAACAGGATCTAAAATTCATATCCCATGGCCTAAATCAGCATTAAAGTACAAACGTAAACAAATGACGAATGAAAAGTGGCAACGTCAATGGGAACAAGGATCACAAGAACCACGTACATTCGAATTGGTCCCCAAGGTTGACGAAAATATCACAACATCAACTTATTTCCTCACCCAGTACATATCGGGTCACGGTCCCTTTCCCAAGTATTTTTATGATCGCAATACGCCTACGTCAGATAGATGCATATGCTGGGAAAGCGCAGACCCTGAACTATTGCTGTACATGTTTCAGTGTCCGCTAACGTCAGCCCATCACATTCGCCATCCCACCGATACAGGAATAGAATTCAGGAGATTCATCATTTAACAGCTTAAAGTCTTCCAAAACATCAAGAATATTATTGATTTCCTACAACGACAATGACTAGACCTGTGTCATCCATAGCATGCAACTTAAAATAATTCTCTAAGTTTAGGAAATCCAACAATTAAGTGTTTGCACTCTCCACCCTCATGCTATGCAGCAGTGCCTTTAGAAAACACACATAAATATCTCCTACATTTATTGAGACAACCGTGACTTTTCTCACACCTACTCAAACTACGAACTGTGAACTAACTTCATACCAATTAATGTGTGACAGATACACCAGTACTACGCACTCAACACTATGTACCGTGAAGTGAATTCATAAACTGTGAACTGTAATATGAATGAACTTATATTGCGCACTGTGTAACAGTAAACCAAACCAAACAAAAAAAAAAAAAAAAAAAAAAAAAAGAACCACGTACTATATTATATCACTTCCATCCACCAACAAAGCTCCAAATTGAAACACAAAAGAAATATATATCTACACCTGTAAACAACTTATTGTATTTTATCCATGCAACTGCAGAGTACCCGTGTAAAATATACCTTATGTCAATTTTGTCTGTAATGCAAATTATGCACTATTAATATGTAACTATTTTGAATGCTGCAATGTAAACAAATGCCCGAGCATGGTGTTAGTGTGCCCCCTGAGGTTGCCCTTTCATAGATGGTTAGTGCAGTGGGGCGATACCACATTTGCGCATGGCGATGTTTTGCTGCCCCCTGCAATTGTTTCTGTCTGTCTGTAACTCTAAAGACAGTTAAAGGATTCATCGTCCTTTCTTTCTAAAAGGAAAAGTTTAAAATAAATCTGTTTATTAACAAGCAAACCTTGACTGTTGCACAAACCTTATAATCCAAATCAAATCTATGCTAGTTGCTGGAAATGCAGGACAAATGCTCAAGTCAAATGAAAAATATGAAATACAAATTATCACGTGCTTAACTACATTTGAGCTCAACCCAAGTATCCGCGAAAGAAATACGGTTTTCGGAAGCTAGAGCTGATAAATCAGACAGACAGACAGACAGACAAAGTAGACAGATGTCTTGTTTTGCACCCGCTAAGTCTTTCTGCACCGATGGGCGAAAAATCAAGCATAGGTGCGAAGGAAAGGTATATAGAAAGAGGGGCAATTTCGTATTTGAGGAGAGTAAAAAGGAACTTCGTACATCTTGTACAAGTTCAAAAGGCCAGGAAGAAAAGATGGGACAAAATAAAATAGTGTAAATTACTGAGTATATGTATTAAAAACACAAATTAAACAGTATTTATTAATTTAACTATCATAATTTATTACAAGATTAATTATTTTACTATCATAATTTATTACTAGTTAATTAATGTTAGTATAACACAATGAGGCACACTGTTATTTATATAAGCTCATAGTTCTAAAAATTCATTTAAGGCGGTGAAGAATAAACCATCCCTTACATATGGGACATTTAACAGATAGCAAAGAACAGTATGAGAAAAAATAGGTGAGGTATAATATTATTTAAAGGCGAAACTATATTCAAGCGATCTAAAAAGAAAAGAGAATACAGAAGATCCGAGAGGGAAATAGCGCGATGCCCAAATTTTCCCTCTCTCGAGATTCCTTAAGGGCTTTGTAAGTGTTGACAGACGTGAACTGATAACGTTGGCGTCTGTTTGGAGTTGATACACAAAGGAAGCCACAAGCAATGGCAATTTCAAGTATTTTTTAATGCTTTAAACTGATGAAAAATTAAGATTTATTGATTTAAAGGCACTTATTTATAGAAATTTTATTTAGTTTAGATGAAAGAAAAGTACTTATCTTAAAATTCCAGGCTTTTGGAGTATATCCTTACATTGTCCGCTGTTTTATTCTCGTCAACATCGGAGCCGAAATTCATTGGAATGATATAGGTGTTGTAGGAAAAAAAAAATTTCAAAGTAATTTAATTGATAATCACCAAGAGGAAAGGAAATTTTTTCACTTTTTTACGGAGCGCAGCGATTGTGCTGCCGCTTGCCTCTGTGATCGCAGGCCAGCTGATAAATCAATTCAAGTCGGCAGTCGTAACAGAGTAGCGGTTAGCGAAGACTTCCAAAAGCTCACTCTCAAACTTAAGAAATCTGCGCCCATATGCATTAACTATTTTGTATTTCGGTGGGAGTTAATAAAAGAAGTGGAAGTAAAGGCAAAATAATAAGATAATTGGTATATTAACATAAAACCGCATACCCTGTTATTCATATTAGAATGGGTTAATTTCTCCTCCACTTTTATATGCTGCTGAATTATTGTATGCTGCTTCGCTTCTGTGGCTATGCATCATTCTGTGAAAAGGTAAAACAAAACCTGCGCCTTTAGTACTTTTGTATACTTTTCTACGAAACTTAAAATAAAAAATAATTTGTGCGGAAGCTGCATTTTTATGCACAGTTCCATCTTCATGCATCTAAAGCTCACTCATTTAAAAATAATGTCAGTGTAGCTTCTTTTGATCCATGTTCAAAATGCTATTTTACATACATAAAACATTTTAAATGAAGTTTTTGTACTTAATGATGCGCATGTAATATACTATAAACGCAAATGCTGATGATCTCTTTTTGGTGTGGTGTAATTCAAAGTAGGAATCAGTGCAGTATCTAACAGTACTACCCTTGAAATGAAATTTATTTGCACGTTTTTTGGTGTGATTTCAATAGATGTTTTTTTATACGTTCTGCCACATTTCTTGCCTTAGTAAAGCTACTCATATTGTAAAATTTTGCTATAGTAAATTAAGAATAAAGACGCTGTAAGTAGTTAGTTCTTTTATGCTAGTTTCTTTTACCCTGCCTTGTAGGAAGATTTTCGGCCATCTCCTACAGACAGTATTCTCAGGTCAAAATGTTGATAATTGTTATTGAGATGTATAAAATAAAAGTATTTATTCGTGATCATCCCAAAGAAAATGTGGAAGATTTTATTCTTTTATAGCTAATCTAACTTAATTAGCAAATGCTATTGTATGCGATATGAATAATTATTGTTTTGCAGGTATAATATTATACCGAGTCTCAGTTTTGCGCACTGTTGGGAAATAATTCCTCCGTGACTTAGCGTTTATAAAATATACTTTAGAACGTGCACATTATGCTACGGAAACCAACGTTGAAACCTGCTTGAAGTTTTCGATTAAGAAATAATGGATTATAAATTACTTTACTTTCAGAAGAACTATTCAGGCTTTCAGTTGATCTCTCTTGCTTTCTCTGGAAGCTCTATTTTTTATTAAAAATAATCATTCGAACAGAGAATTTCAAACCTGAGGTTTATTTTATGCTAATAGTAACACGCCGAAACCTTCTGACATTTATCACAACAGTATGGAATGGAAAGATTCTAATTCATTTTGGAGATTTATTAGTGCTCCGTATCAAACTTGATTTAGAATAAAATAAGCTAATTAAGTATTTTATTTTGTCACTTATATATATATGTACTTAAAGATGATCTAAAATGATTGTAGCACCTTTAAATCTAATTACAAAAGAATGATTGACAAAAGAGGGTATTATTTTTCTTGCAGATAAATGATCTCCTTTTGGGAATAGCTAAAATTATATTTTAAAGAGTTTCCTTATGCATTTTGAATAATTTATCACTGAAGGTGTATGTAAAATAAATAAGTTTATGAAAAATTCTTGTAAGGCTTTTACTGGCGAAACGTATCTTTTTGATTAAAGTGCGTGCGATTAAAACAGCGTTTTTGGCAGTAATTATACAAGTTAGTATATTAGACTATCATGGAGAATGTATATATTAGACATCTTTTTCACTGGAAATTTACAACTTGACAAACTTCTGATCTGCAAGTTTCTCTGACTTCTATTATATTAAATTGGTAGCTGCATTGTAGTGTCAACTGATAGATCGTCGCATTGCATAAAATTTCTAGAAAGATATCTTTACATGAAATGTATTAAAATGTATTAAAATTAGTTTACCGTCTTTTACCTTGTAGGGTTTATATTTATTTTAACTAACATTTATTTTAAGTTTAAGCTATCTTTCCTGTCAAGCCTTTACTTTCCCCTATAATTGCCAATGCCAGAGTATGTAAATTGTAGTAGAACGCGCAGTATATTCAAATTTTAGCAGAAGTAAGTTGAGTTTAAATAGAAGGAAACGAGATTGTATGTGTGCTTCTTGAATCGCGAGCGTGAAGGTTGCTAGGTAGAAATTTAAGAACCGCGCATTTCGGCCTGTGTGCCTATTTCGGCAGTTCGTTGAATCTTCAACTGCTTAATCAGTAAGCTTGCTAAATCTCAGCTGTATCTTAGATCGCGGTTAAGTTAGTTACGATATTAGAGCCTCGTAGGTTAGTGATCTCGTTATTTATTCATCCTGTCATTTATTTTTAGTTTCACATTTCTGTTTTGTTAAGCCGTCGGGTCCGCGTAGTTTGTGAGCGTCAAGTGAACGCAGCTGTTATTTCTAAAGTGGAATAAAAAGGGATTTAAACCCTTCTTACGAGTTTGTGTAATTTACAGTTCATAGCAGTCACTACTACTGTTGCTGAAAAGTTGGGGCCTCCAACACTATAACCTGAAAATGTAAATGCTTTTTAATGGAACAAGCATGAAATTAGGAAAACACATTTGTGTCTACACTTAATGTGAATGTGATTTTAATACGTAATTGCCTAAAACCCGAAATCTTAGGTACTTCGTGAAATGACCATTCACTTCAAGTTTTGCCCACATGAGTTTGCCGTAACCCGAACTATACAATAATTTGCCAGTAATTTATGAATATGATATCTGAGTATGAATGTTTAAGTGTTTTCATTGAAAATGTACAAATAAATTACCGTATCTACTTTTAATGGCTATTGAAAATTTCGGGTTTTGGCCAGCAAGATACATAAGTTAATTGGTCATTTCACGAAGTGTTTGGACTTCAATTAGTGCTTTGATTGTATATATAGTTTGGATCATCTCTTTCTTTCCGTGTAATTTATACCAGTTTATCATTATATCGATAATAATCTATCTGATAAAATTAATATACTCCTGAATAAAATTCGCTTCAATTCATAAAACTTAAGAATGCTGGTCTTAGCTAGTTGGTTACGCGAAGATTTAGTTAGTCGCATGAAAAGCAGGTGATAAAGATAATTGGATCCAGGAACTAATGCTTCTCAGAGGCCCGAAGCGGCTTGATCTGGTATCAATAGAGTCAAGTAAATACATCTCAGAAAGTGAATTTAAAGGGGAAAGAAGGATAGCCTAGACAGACTTAAGCATGGTTTCTGTCTCTGTTTCTTGTTGGCTTTGGAACTTGTGGTTTCATCGTCTCTGAAATAAATAACTGTATGCAAAACAATTGCTCATTTAGCAGATATGAGATGCAAAAAATAGTGTACCTTATATTTTCTAAGTTGAAATTCCAATTCTAAATATAGTAAAATGAGAGTACCTGTAACTAAAAGGTTTTCTTGCCTCTATAAAAGAGGTAGCATTGATTTATGAAGCTTTGATTTCCTTTAATATTACATGCACTTTCAAGGTCAGATTGCAAAATTTAAGTGATATGTAAAATTTTCTGAAGAAAATATTTTTAATACTCATTGAAAATATTATACCTAAGAAAAAACCCGCCTAACCTTTAACATAATGTAATTTTAAACACTAAATTATCTTTAATTGGGACCACATACTAGTAGGTTATATTTCGCCTAATTAAAAAAACGCAGAAGACTGATATTTAAATGGCAGTCTGCCTCAGATTTAGTTCTGGGAAATTGAATATTACTAGCTGTAAGGCATTTTCTAGATTTCCGTAAGTACAACGTGAATACAACCTAGTTTCCGTTAAATAAGCCTATAAAAAGCCATTTATCCTATATGAGAAGTAGGTTTCGAGTGCTAGTATAACTTGCCACTATTACTAACATTCGGAATTACAGAATTAGAAACTGGAGAAAAATAAGTGAACACGCCAGTGTCAACATTGTTCAACATGCTTAAGTCTCTATCACTTCATGAGGACATTCATATAATCTCATCTCATATACTCATTCACATAAATATTGCCACTGATTTACTGGCGAAGAAGGTTACTTATGGCGCTGTAGCTATCTGCAGAAATCTTGCTTTTTATGGAATTGCCACTAAGGCAAAAATGGAGAGCGTAGAGGGATCGAAAACCACATCAAGTCATGACTCGTGTTGTGCTTCGCTGCCTGCTTGGCTTTGGGGTTTAATGGTGAAAGTCTCGCACAAACTACTGTTTCTAGATTTAGGAGAAATCACATAAAATCTTTTCTTTCGTGTAAGGAAGCAAATATTTCTATTTGTGTCGGATATGCTTCACTGCTATAGCGACAACAGACTACCTTTTCATTTGCTTGGGTCTTCATAGACTTAATATTTTACCTAAACCCTTTATAGGTGATTGACGTTTTAAGGGTAAATGGGATTTTGGATTTGGCAAACCTTTTGTGAAAGAAAGTAAAGCTTTCCCTTCGGGCTGGATAAGTTCCATAAGTCCAGCCTCATCTATATACCTTCTCGTTTCCTTGAGCCTTGATAGTATGGACCTTTACTGAAACCTTATTTTGGCTAATGACTTTTGAGGTAATCGAACTTTTGGTATTGGTATTTATGCAGTTCTGGAGGAATAAGCATCAGCAGCGGAACTACTCAGAATACGTGACTGTAGAAAGTTGGCCTAGAGCAGAGATTCTCAACCGGTGATACGCAACAGAGAAATAGGTGGGTGATATGCAAAGAAACAAAGTATTTTTAACTATTAAATTAAAAAAAAATTGTGAAGAAAAGAACAATTGATAGAAATTTCCTGTGATCGAACTCTAACTGAAGATTGCAAAAATAACACATTTGTTGACTTTTGGCTGAACCGAAAAAAAGAATTTAAAGGCATTTCAAATAAAGCTATTAAATTTTTATTGCCATTTTACACAACCTATTTGTGTGAACAAGGATTTTCTACCATGTTATACTTGAAAAGTAGATACAGAAAAAATAAGAGTGGATCCTAATTTGCGGTTAAAACTAAGTGAAATAAGACCAGGCATAAACAAATTGATCTTAAACATACCCAGATTTCACAACAAAAATTTTAGAATTAAAGTGGTATAACTTAAATTTTGATAATTAAAATGCTAACCAATTTTTAATCTAATATTTTTGATGTGTGCATATTTAATATAAATAGCCAATACATTGCGCAAATGACAAAATATTTTTTTTTGATTTCTATTTAGAAGCTGAAAAGAAATCATTGTAAAAATGTAGTGGTGGTACTAAGGTTTTTCAATTTTTGTTTAGGTGGTACTCGGTAGTCAAAAAGTTGAGAACCGCTGACCTAGAGAAATTTAACTAAAAGGGAATCTAAGGAAACCATGGTGAACGTATTCATTAAAACGGTGAAAAGAATTAGCCCCAAAATGCTGTCATTTAATCGCAAAGTTAAAACCTAATTTAAACAAAGGTCGGGGAAAATTAAATCATAAATGAATAGAGGATTCATGAATGTCTACAGCCAGCATTTAGATAAAGTTCATCATATTATGGTACAAATGCAATCTGTGTAAAGAATTAAATCAGTTGTAATTGATGCCAAATTATTCTGTGTCAGAGCAATAGTTCATTTAAAGTTAAAAAGAAGTTATTTGTCTAACTTTGCAATGAAATCATGTCTGTTATGAATAGACTTTGATACCAATCGAGGAATCGGAAGATCTTTCGTTTATCATTTTGTCACCTTTCGACATTTCGAAATAATCCAATTATCGACCGTTCATTTATCACTTTATAAGGTATTTCTCTCGCCTTCTTAGGATGCCTTCGTGGTGTGATGGCCAGCACACTCGGAGCGTATTCGAGAGGCCCGACGTTCAAGTTCCGTGGAAGGCATTGCTACTTTTTCGTGTTTCCTGCTTCGAAATAACCTAATGTTTCTACAGTGGCGCGCGAACTAAAAAAGGTGTTGGATGAACATTCTCCACCCCCAGGATTTGGCGAATAGGTCCCGTAATCCCCAGTCGCCCTTTAAAAGGGGGAGTGTATAATGTATTTCTCCCGCCTTCTTAGCATGCCTCCGTGGTGTAATGGCCAGCGCACTCGGCGCGTATTTAAGAGGTCCGAGGTTCGATTCCCGGCGAGGACATTGCTCATTTTTCATGTCTCCTGCTTCGATATAACCTAATGGCTCTACAACTTTACTTTGACATCTTGCAGAAATGATTCATAATTTTTTTTTATTAACTTAGTTTCAAGTTAAATTCTACGATACTCGCTCAGATCAGAAAGTTATACAAACTTTAGGCAGGGGGCATACATAAAAGTAAATTGATAATATGAGCTGAGAACTTAATGAAGCTTGCACCACACTAGACTAGAAGAGAAACACGCTAATGTGACAATCAAAATCGTAAAAAACAACCTTATATTTAGCGTAGGTATAATGAAACACTCAATCGATTTCGAGGGCAGCTAAAGGTCCCTCCTCATCAGGAGAAAGAAATACATAGAAAGAAGAAAATAGGAATCACAGAAACACGTAGTGCTTATCAGCACTATAATGCTGTAATGTGCGTCAGCACTATAATGGAGCGTAATGTGCATTTGCCCCTCGCTCCCTATTTTAACTTCGCTAATATTTCTTTATGCTTGATCAGACAGCCTGGCTCAGTAAAAGTAGGCGGCCAGTGCAACTCTGATTAAAAATCTAGTTATAACCACGTGCAGTGCTGATAAGCACCACGTGTTTCTGTGATTCCTATTTTCTTCTTTCTATGTATTTCTTTCTCCTGATGAGGAGGGACCTTTAGCTGCCCTCGAAATCGATTGAGTGTTTCATACCTACGCTAAATATAAGGTTGTTTTTTACGATTTTGATTGCACCACACTGTTTACATGTTGCCCGTTTAAGTCACCTGCAGTAAGTGTAAAGAATTTTCTGTGCTTAGATTTTCAGCAAAGACACATTTCTGAATTATAGCTGAGTAATCATAAAAGGTTCAAACAAAAGACAAGTTTAAACTAATTTAATTTAATTTTTAAATTAATTTTCAGAATTACATTAAAAATTCAGACAGGTGTTTGATCTAGATTGAATATTTTTCCGCTGCTGCTTGAAATAGACCAAATAATTTCATCTATTTATTATATTACGTTTTTATTTTTATATCCTTTTATTGATTTGTTTTTTTTTTTTTTTGTTTCTATTTAGATTTTGGGTCTTCCTGTTAGATTGTGCCGCCCAACCGGTAGTGGTTAGCATCGCTAGCTGCCGTGCCGAAGGGCCCGAGTTCGAATCCCGGAGAAGGCATGGATATTTGTAAATGTATAGTGTTGGTGCGGCATGGTGGTATTCTAAATATGTGGTGAACCAAAAGTCCTCTCGTGTGGTTGGTGGAAGAGGTGAGAGGCCCTGGACCCCGTCCCCCTCGGAGTGTTCTATATCAAAATAAGGGGCGCATTGTCACCTGTTAGATGCTCAAGGCTGTTGCCAACGACAAGCGTTATCTTGCGCTCCTTGCCAGAAGGAATTTCGTGGACTTGGGCTGACTACGTCAGACATTTGAGCATAAGCAACAACAACAACAACAACCTGTCAGATTGTTGGTCCTTACTTTTTGTTTAATAATTATATCTTGACTATTTAATCAGTTTCGCAGCCTGCTGCTTGACTTTAATAATTAATAATTTTAATTCTGAAATTTTTAAACTTTTGTTTATAAATATTATCTTTGTTGCAATGGTAGGAGGGCGATGAACAAGGGAAAACAATTTAAAAAAGAGGCGGCGAGAATTAAAGGTGTGGGAAGTGAGTTAGGCAGTAACCTAATGGTATCAGGCTGCAAGTTAATTATTATTATTATTATTGTTGGTTTATTTTCCGAGAAAGAATGTTGAATGAGTCAGGAATCGAGTTATAATGCTAAACGTCGCTTCAACAGGTGTGCTTCAGCTAATGCTAAAAATAGATAAAATGGACTTACTCTACGCGTTAGGCAATCGATCTGACAAGAGATTCGCATTTAGCATTCTTTAAAGAAACTGAAAGAGAACTCCTTTGCCTTTGAATAAAATTAATAATACAGCATGCTTCCGCGCTTCGATCGAGAAAGTCAGTGTGGTTCGATTTCGCATTAGAGCGCGTCCAACTTTTGCATTCCGATTCATTTCCAGAGCGCTCAAAGTTTTAGAACTTAGTGCTTTATGGCAGTCTTTAAAAACTAACGTATAAAGTAACACGTATCTGATGACGCATATAAATTGTAAATTCAAATGTAATCTGAGTCAGTTTATAGATAATTAGAACATCATAAAAATACCATTTTGTTGTTTGAGCAGAACTCACCATTGGAAGAGAAGCAAGTTAATTTGAATGTAAATAGATGGAAGAGAAGACGGTATATGTGAACTTTAAAGCGGGGAAAAACTGTGTTTTAGAATAATATCAGTTTCATAACAGAACTATGGGCATTTCGAGAAAAAAACTAATACGCGTATCTTCTCCCCTTCTCTTCAAGAAGCACCAATAGTATGAAGATACCTTTGTTCCTGTAAATAGAGGGACAGGTGTAAATTTCTTTCAAAATGACAGAACGATTTTAAAAAAACGATGAAAAAATTATGTAACTATATAATAAGTTACTACAGTTTAAGAATGTAGAGGAAAATCTCTTCATTAGAATCTTTCCAAATTTCTAATATAGAGAATTTTGTGTTGCAGAGGTATAAGGCGGCCACGGCGACCACCTTTTCATGTTCAGAATTGTGCCTCAAAAGTATCATATTTTGCTTTTTAAGAAAATGATACTGAAATTCTGCGCAGTCTTGGAAACTGACCGAAAGCTCTTATTGCGCAAACATAGCGGCATATAAATTATGCAGAAGTTCAAAGTAATAATGATCACAAATAACCGTTTTATATTTTGTCGCCAACTGCAGTTTCGATGCAGCTTAGTCCGACATTATCAATGCTAAACGAGGTGGAAGTGTAGTATTTGGTATGTTATATTTGTTCAGTAGTGATTTAAGAGTTGCCGACAGGAGGCGCTGCTAGCGCGTTATACTCTCGACCTACGTAATTTGAATTGAGTATTCTTTTCTTTTGTGTACTTGCTGTAACAGATCTTACAGCTTTGTGATTGAGAATTTAAAATGTTTTGGAGCCAGATCGCTCCTCTACAGCAACAAAATGATTAATAAATGTATAATAAAGTAAATATCTTTGTGATGATAATCTTTGTTATTAAATACAAAGTCAACCAGCTCCTGAGTACAGTTCAAGTGGTCCGTCGAGAATCGAAGGTGAGCTCTCCCATTTTAATCTCTATTAAATTTGAAGAGTATAACTGTTATAAATATGGAAGCTCTAAAAACTAGAAAAAGAGTGTTAAAAAGTTCACTGACGAAGCATAAAGAAAAAGTTGTTTCGTCATTAGATGTTTCAGATTCAGTTGCGTTGCAGCTATTTGAAACTAAAACTAATGAAATTTCTAACGAACTTAAATCTGTATTTTATTCAATTTTCGAAACATGTAAACCCGAAGAATTGGATAACTTTATTAAGGATAAAGAAGATACAGATGATATTGTTGATGAGTTGCTATTGATGATTAAACGTAAATTAGCAGTAGTAAAAAATAAGATGAATTCTGAACATTCTGTTTCTCCTGTGCCGAGTAATAATAATTCAAATGTGTTTTCGGATGTTAAGTTACCGACGCTATCGGTACCAATATTCAATGGTAAAATAGAGAATTGGATAATGTTTAAAGCTATGTTTAAAGCTAGTGTAATAGAAAACAAATCTATTTCGAGTAATGCAATGAGATTGCAATATTTAAAAGCAAGTTGTAAGGACGAAGCTCTGAGAGTAATACAGTCTATTTCTATTTTGGATACAAATTTCGATATAGCTTGGAAACTTTTAGAAGATAGGTATTCGAATAAACGTGAGCTTTTAAGTGCTATAATAAAAAAGCTTTTGAATCAGCCGAGTATTAGCGAGACATCTAGTTCTATTCTAAATTTAATTGATGTAACGAACGAATGTATTCGAACTTTAAATATTTTAAACTACAAAGTAGAAAACTTATCGGAAATAATGATTGTATATTTGATAGTGGATAAGTTTGATAAATCGACTCGATACTGGTGGGAAAAGGAATTAAAAAACTCGGAAGAATTTGGTACGATTGAACAATTACTTTCGTTTTTACAAAGCCAAGCGAGAACGCTTTCAAAATAGTAAAATAAAGGAGGTAAAAAAGAGTAATAATTCTCCACATAAACTTACGAGTATGATATCCACTTCTAATACAAAAAACATAAATTTGAAATGCATAAAATGCCGTGGTGAAGAATTCCATTCATTATATAAGTGTCCGGAATTTATACATCTTTCTGTCAATGACAGGTGTGAATTCGTGAAAAGAAATAAGCTTTGTTTTAATTGTTTGAAAAACCATTCCGTTCGAACGTGTTCGTCTAATTATCGATATCAAAAATGTTCACGAAAGCATTCAACGCTATTACATTTCGAAAATGAAAAACAAAATAAATCCGAAAGTGCTCATATTTCAAAGCCGGAAGTAGGGGGGGGGGAGAAGACGACAGTCAGTCTCAATCCGAATGCTGAAAAATTTGTTTATGACTCTTCTTCTACCGATAAAGAAAGTATTTTCGCCGGCACAGCTGTAAACGGAATGCGTCAGACCAAAAATGTTTTACTTTCTACTGCGAATATTTTAATAAGAGATTGCTACGGTGAATTAAAATCAGTTCGCGCTTTGTGTGATGTAGGTTCGATGACGTCATTCTTAACGGTTGAATGTGCTAATTCGTTAGGCATTAAAAGAGAAAAAATATCTGTTGCGGTTTCTGGATTAAATAACACGAGAATAAATATTAATTCTAAAGTATGTGCTTCTGTTTCAAACGGTATTGACTTTGAAATGAGTTTAGAATTTTTGTGCGTGCCTAAAATCTCGGACTCCATACCAATAAATAATATAGAAGTTCCGACTGAACATTTTCCTCAAAACATCAAGTTTGCTGATCCAAACTTTTATAAAAGAGGAAAAATTGATGCATTATTAGGCGCGGAGGTGTTTTATCAGATCTTAAAATTCGGTCAAGTTGAAGTGTCCAATTCAGAGCTAAGATTTCAAAATTCTGTTTTTGGCTTTATAGCCACTGGCAGCATTTTAGGTTCAGAGACTGAAAATACGCGAGCAGTTCACTGTGGATTAATTAATAATTATAGTGGTATAGAAAATGAAATTAAAAAATTTTGGCAACTTGAGTCTATAGGAATTAAAGATGATCCCAGTGAAAATGAGATAGATCAATCTTTAGAAACATTTGAAAAAACTGTTCGTTTTAAAGGTAACCGATATGAGGTTCAGTTACCATGGAAAAGAGATTGGGGAGAGCTCAATAATAACTTCATCGTTGCTAAAAACAGACTTAAATTACTTATGTGTAGACTTCAAAAAAATCAAAATCTTCATTTGCAGTATATTGAAACTTTAAAAGTCTATGAAAATAAGAATATTATAGAGAAAGTTAGATGTCCTAAAGAACCTGTTGATAAACCTGTGTTCTATTTGCCACATCAACCAGTTTTTAGAGAGGAAAGTGCAACTACAAAAATGAGAATAGTATTTGATGCAAGTTCCAGTCATAACTTTAAGCATTTAAGTCTAAATGATTGCCTGTGGTCAGGGCCAAACCTGAATTCGAACATATTCGACATTCTTGTTAATTTCAGATTACACAAAGTCGCCTTTACTTCGGACATAGAGAAAGCTTTCCTACAAATTTTATTATCCAAAAAGGACAGAGATGCAGTTCGTTTTCTGTGGGAAGAAAATGGTAAAATTCAAGTTTACAGATTTAATCGTGTTCTTTTTGGTGTTACGAGCAGTCCATTCCTTTTGACTGCTACTTTGAAAACTCACCTGAGAAAGCACTCTGAAGAATTCCCGACTACAACAGAATGCTTAGACCGCTGTTTGTATGTGGATGATTTTATTTCTGGAGCTGATAATGTGTCGGATGCTTTTGAGATCTCCACTCAAGCTACATCAATTATGAGCCAAGCTAGCATGGTGCTACGAAAATGGACTACGAATGGCAATACATTGATGCAGTTTTGGACATGTGAAGGTTTCGATACACAGCCACAAGTCAACTCTATTAAAGTTTTGGGACTGCCATGGAATCCTGCTGAGGATTGTCTAATATTGGGAAAGCAGAGCCTAGTGGACAGTCTGTCTAAAAAAGAAAGTACCAAACGATTCCTACTACGTACAATTGGAAGGATTTTTGATCCGTTTGGGTTGCTTTCGCCGTTTACTATTCGTGCAAAGTTCATTCTACAAGTCTTATGGATGAAGAAAATTTCTTGGGATGAAGAAATACCTGTAGATATACAAAAAATATAACTTTAGTGGTGCTCCGAAGTTCCTGATCTTTCAGAGTTACGAGTTCCTAGAACCTAGTTACGTGCTCAATTTAAATATACAAGTGCCAACCGATATCTTAGAACTACACTGCTTCTGCGATGTTATCCAAAAGACTTACGGTGCTGCTATTTATGCAAGAGTTGTGAAGGATAATAACATCGAAGTGAATTTATTGGTTAGCAAGAGTCTAGTGACACCACTAAAGAAAATCACTCTACCTAGACTAGAATTACTCGGTGCTTTGCTTGCCGCCCGACTAGCGAGTAAAGTCAAGAAAACAGTGGATTTAAAAAAGCCCTCCTTAGTGTTCTTTTGGACGGATTCAAAAATAACTCTCTATTGGATTAAAGGATCTACGAAACGATGGAAATCATTTGTTGCCAATAGAATTAACGAAATACAGAGTTTAAGTGATACCAGTGCCTGGGCACACTGCCCTGGGAAGCAAAATCCAGCTGATCTCCTCAGCAGGGGAGTCAGTGCTGGCATTTTATTGAACAGTGACATTTGGTGGCATGGACCCCAATTTTTGAGAGAAAAGACTGATGTTCCGGTAGACAATAATGACATTCTAACATTAAATGACTTTTCTGATGAACTAAAGAAAACTGATGACTCTAATGATCATTCTCCTATTGCCTTTACTGTTTTAAATCATAGTTCTATAGTTGATGATATTCTTTCCTTGAGTAATAAATATTTAACTATTGTTCATGTTATGTGCTATGTATTTAGATTTATGTATAATGTTAGAAATGAAAAGCTTACAGGTCACCTTACATTTAGCGAGTTGAGAAGAGCGGAAATCTATTTATTTAGGTCAATCCAACAAGGTGAGTTTGTAGATGAAATAAAACATCTTGAGAGAGGTGCCTCAGTGCCCAGCAATAGCAAGGTAAAATCTTAAAACTGTTTTTTAGATAAAGACAATGTTTTAAGGGTTGGAGGCAGACTGAAACATTCTGACCTCAGTACATATGAGAAAAATCCAATTGTTCTGCCAGATAAGCATCCATGAACTTTAATAATTGTGAGATATTATCATTTAAAATATTTGCATGTTGGCTCAAATGCATTATTGTATCATGTTCGACGTAAATTTTGGGTCTTAAATGGCAGAAATATTTGTCGTAAAGTTGTTTTTTAATGTATAACTTGTTTTAAAAACAAACCTGTTTTTGAGACTCAAATAATGGGTGATCTGCCCAAAGAACGAGTAACACCTTCTTACCCATTTAGTAATGTTGGAACTGATTTTTGTGGACCATTCCACATTAAATTTAAAAATCAGCGTAAGGGTAAACTAAACAAAGTTTATGTGTGTATATTTGTATGCTTAAGCACCAAAGCCATCCATTTAGATTTCGTCTCTGATCTTACTTCAGATGCCTTTATAGCTTGTTTGAAAAGATTTTTTAGTCGCAGGGGTAAATGTGCGAAATTATTCAGTGACAATGCAAAGAATTATGTGGGTGCAAGCATTGAGCTAAGAAAATTGCATAAATTGGTTAAACACCCAGATGAAACACTGACTAAATACTTGCTAAGTGAAAACATTGAGTGGAGGTTTATCCCTTCTAAATCACCAAACTTCGGCGGCCTTTGGGAAGCCGGGGTGAAATCTTTTAAGTTTCATTTGAAACGAATTATTGGCAATGCTCATCTGTTTCTTGAAGAATTTCTCACTGTAATTCTAGAAATTGAAAGCGTATTAAATTCTAGACCCCTTACTCCCTTATCATCCGAGTTTGATAATTTTGAAACCTTGTCCCCCGGACATTTTCTCATAGGGAGGCCTTTAACTTCAATAGCTGAACCCCAACTTGTTGAGATACCAGAAAATAGGCTCTCAAAGTGGCAAAAAATAACGAAATATAGTCAACAAATTTTGAAGTTATGGAAGAGAGACTATTTAAATAACCTTCAACAACGTAGTAAATGGATGTTTGCTAAAGATAATGTTAAGGTGGGTTCACTTGTGTTAGTCAAGGATGAACATATGCCCAGTACAAAATGGTTAACAGGTAGAATTGCAGAAATAATTTTTCGAAAAGACAAAAAAGTTCGAGTGATTAACATAGTGTTACCAGGTGGTAAAATTATCAGGTTCAATGTTCCGTCTTACTTTCTTCGGAAACATGCAAGGACCTGACTCGGAACAGAGAGCTTACTAAAGCTATGTTCAATAACTGTGGGAAGTAGACAGGATACACAAGAAGGGTATACAAAACCCTTTATTTTTCTCTATTTACAATAACTTCCGTACTTCGGAATACAAAGACCCACTACTTGTGGTCTAAACGTAAAAATATAAAAATAAAACTAAACTCTAATTTAACTTTAAAATAATAAACGTGGAAGATTGGCCTTATATTAACAGGAAGCCGTATGTAGTACAGAGAACTGTGAACACTACAATACGTTTAAAGTTATCAAGAGGATTAAACCTCTGGCCTGGAAGGCAACCAGCAACTGAGTAAAACTTCTAAGGTAAGCGGCCAGCTTCGATTTACTGCTTCCTCTCTCTCGCTTGGCAAAAAGCCCCAACTTAAGTACTTGGCGTTCGCCAGACAAACTTTGCATAAATACATTAACGCTTATAATTCTGGCCGGAAGTAGAAAATAGGAAGTGATAGTAAAGATTTAAAATAAAATAAACGTTAGTAAAACTTAAGATCCTTACATACTTCCCGCCAGAGTTAAGTAGTTTGAAAGTGAGGTCTAAAACGACCTTGTTGGAAACTTTTAGCTCTAGAATCTAACGCGAGGCCAATCTTTTACAAACATTTCTCACTAGAAACTAGAAATTAAAAAAAAAAAAATTTTTTACAATAGCAGCTCCACGGACAACCAATTTTTCATCTGTACTGTATCTAAACAGGAGCTCTTATTCAAATCTGGTTCCTTCCAGAGATCTGGAAGGAAAACTAGTTTAATGAAATGTTACACAATGAAATGGCAAGTAGCATGCATATTTATATTTCTCTTAACATTCTTATTTCATTCATGACTATTTTAATTATCTCTCCCCGTGCTCTCTGACATGTGTTGTAAAAGAACACCAAACACGAATGTGTTAATGTATACGTGTTCAACACTGCCTCCTACAATCAAAACACTAACGTGTTAAAATTCAACATGACAAGACCTCGTAACACACCCTATCTTCAAGTCTAAACCCTGAGGTACTATTCTGAAAATGGCTAACTCTGAAGTGTAGTGTCAGAGAGCCTAACTACATTAATTCAACCTTTAACACATATTCACCATAATTTGGTCTTTTTTCAGTCACACGAATAAGTTTTAAAATTTTTGGCATTACTTTCACTTTTACCATATCACAGTATTTCTTAACATTTAAAATAACAGTTCACATTGTATATAAGAACATATTAAAATGCCGTTAATTTTACGCATTTTAAAACATACATTAGTAGTACATTGTTAACTTCTATTCTTTTCGAAGCAAGTGTCAATTCTTCTACGTTGAAATACTACATTTCAAAAAGTCTTTCAGACTAAAACTTCTTTCTTGCCAGAATGTTTTAAATAAAATTTATACAATAACTTTTACAATATTTAAGTATTTACACATTCCTATTATACATCAACTTTAGTTTTACGCGCGAGTAATTGAAAAATATAATACCAAAATCGGTAACAACTCATTTCTCGCCCTTTTGGCGATAAAGGTAGACCTCACATGAGGTAAAACTTCTTGAAATCTGCCACTTGCAGTAAGAATGAAAGATTAACTTAAGTTTGCAAAGTAACATAAAATTTTACTTATCTTTGTGATATTCAGACATTCTTTTCTGAGGCCAGTCCTGGAAGGTAGCACAGATTGTCGTTTGATTTATAATCCTTCTTGTACGGGCTCGCCCTTCAGTGCCTTCCTCTAGAAGCTTTCTTTTTTCTCCAGTTCGGTCATCCTTGAATACCTTCTTTTTCGCCTCTGCCTTTGTTCTTGGCCGTTTGATGGCAGCTGGTCTTGGCGGAACCGGGACACTTCTTTCGCGTTCCTGCTTGGACCTCGTTGCTGGCCGTTCAAATTTTCCTTGTAACTTTTCCTCCGCCGCTGGTGGCCCTTCCGCAGTTCGCCGACATTTGCTGCGGAGAGTCCTGTCCGATGAGTTAATCTTCCGTTTGGTAGTCGGGTTATAGTTGCCCTTATTTCTCCTGGCTTTCTTTACATTCGTCGTACTTCTCCCTTCTTCATTCGGGGGGTGTTCGTGAGCTCTTTTTTCTGGACGGTGGAACGGCTTCTTTTTCTTGTTACCTTCAATTTTCCAACGGGGAAACTTTCTTTTCAATTGCTCCTGCCTCCTAATGGCTTATCCTTGTACTTGTTGTTGTTCCACCTCTGGAGCTTGTGCCTGCGGTGTCTGCCGTGCCGGATCCTGCGAAAGATCTGAAAATATTTGCATTTTATTACGATCATAGTAGGGTTTGATTTGATCAATGTTTGCGGAGCAGGTTTCACCATTTCTATCTTTTAACACTACTACAGCGTGAGTTATTTTTTCTATGACATATGGTCCTTCAAATCGTGGAAAAAATTTGGCAGTTTTATCTTCTGGTGCTGAAGAAAGTGAATGCTTAATTTTTAATACTTCATCCCTTACTTTATAAGTTACTCCCCGTCGTTTCAAGTCATAATATAGCTTTTGTTTTCTCTGTGCTACTTCAGTATACTTTTTTGCTTCTTTAATTAGTTTTTCTATATCACCCATTTTAAATTCTGGGGCTCTTTGTTGCACATAAAATAATTTATCTACCGGCGTTATAATCTTTCTGCCTAAAAATAACTCAGCAGGAGTTTTGCCCGTTGTATCATGTTTTGCGGTCCTAAGGGCGAAAGCAAATTCATTGACAGAGTTATCCCAGCTTTTATGAAAATTTTTAACATAACTACGGATAATTTTCACTATATTTCTATTGACCCGTTCCGCTATATTTGATTGCGGCCGATACGGGACCATTTTTAAATGATGTATGCCCAGTTTTTGCACATGTCTTCAAATACATTACTTACAAATTGAGGACCATTATCCGATATAACTTTTAGGGGCGCCCCGTATTTTAAAATATATTTATTTAAAATAGAATCAGTAACTAATTTCGCGGAGGCTCGTTTTAAAGGAACAATTTCGGTCCACTTACTAAAATGATCAACCGTAACAAGGAGATAGCGACTTTTATTTAACTGACTTTTTGGGAAAGGGCCCAATAAATCGATGCCAATTATTTCATTTAGAAATTCGGATTTAATACTATTTAGAAACCCGGCCGGGCGGAAATTAATATAATTAACTGCTTGACATGTTGGGCAGGACTGGACATACGCCCTTGTTTACATTTGCAGTTCAGGAAAATAGACTGCCTCGCGTACGCGTTGGATAGTTTTTCGAATACCAGCATGAGAAGCTAAAGGGCTGTCATGGAGCTCCTGCAGGATATTTAATCTAAGACTAGCTGGGATAACAGGTCGAAATTCGTTGTTGGAATTCGTAGTTTTTGTATAGAATAATAGACCATCTATTAGTTCGTAATGGGCCGCCCTATTTCTTATCGCGACAATATCTTGGTGGCTAAAATTTTCAGGATCTTTTAAATACTCATAAATGCTTCCAAACTCAGGATCCTTACCCAGTTCGGTTATTACAGTTTCTCGGGAATTTATTGTACATGCTGTGAGCATTGCCACCTTTACGGTATTACCTTCTTCATCTATCTTAATTCTGGATAGGGCATCTGCTACGATATTTTCCTTTCCGGGGGTATGCTTGATTACCAGATTATATTCTTGTAGCTTGAGTGCCCATCTTATTAACCTTGGGGATAAGTTTTTCCCTGAGTACAATCTAGTTACCGCCGCATGATCAGAGTACACTGTTATTGGCGCCTTTCCAAAATAGACTCGGAACTTTTGCACTGCTAACAGAACTGCAAGTGCCTCTCTCTCGGTCGTGGAATAGTTTCTTTGTGTTTGATTTAAAGTTCGGCTAAAAAATGCCACGGGCTGCTGATTTTGCGAAAGTACCGCTCCTACCGCATAATCCGAAGCATCCGCTGAAATTTCTAAATTCTCATCCTTTTCAGGAAATTTCAACACAGGGGCTTGCGTTAATGCTTGTTTTAATTTTTCGAAAGCACTATTGGCTTCGGCCGTCCACGAGAATCTTGCCTTTTTCCTTTTTAATTTTAACAATGGTTCAGCCATAGCTGCAAAATCTTTTATAAAGGACCTATAATATGAACAAAGTCCTAAAAAAGAAGAGAGCTTCTTTGCCGTGTTTGGAGTCGGATACTTTTGTACAGCGATTATTTTTGATTCGTCTGTCTCTATTCCTTTCTGAGATATCTTGTATCTCTTGTAACCTA
Source organism: Stegodyphus dumicola (assembly GCF_044657685.1). Lineage (NCBI taxonomy): Eukaryota > Metazoa > Arthropoda > Arachnida > Araneae > Eresidae > Stegodyphus > Stegodyphus dumicola. Next base: position 154,780,790 of record NC_140780.1, on the reverse strand, counting down.
AATATTTTAATTCAGGGGCTGCAAATTTGCACTTTTCGACATTAACTTTTAGACCGGCCTCATTTAATAAAGAAAACACCTGTCTTAAATCCTGTACATGTTGGTCGAGATTATCACTAGTAATAATGATATCGTCTAAATAGATAAATGTGGACTTTCCAAGAACAGGTCTTAACACAATGTCCATACATCGCTGAAATGTTGCCGGCGCCCCTGAAAGGCCAAACGGCATACGCAAAAATGCATAAGTGCCAGACTTGGTTATAAAAGCAGTCTTAGGCACGTCCTCAGGCCTAACCCCTATTTGAAAATAAGTCGTTAAGTCTAAAGTCGTCATATATTTGGTGGATGTTATGTTCCTTAGAATTTCTTCAATAATAGGTAACGGATATACCGGATATTTAGTTATGGAGTTTAATTTACGGTAGTCAATTGCGAATCTCCACCTTTTTGGATGTGTCAAAGGATAGTCATTATTTTTCTTACATAAAACCACCGGGCTAGCATAACTACTTGAGATGGGCGTTATGATCTTTTTACGTAGCATATCGGTGATATGCCATTCTATAATTTTTTCCTTATTCTTATCATACCGGTATGCTTTGTGGCGAACTGGCATTGAATCTCCGGTGTCAATACTATGGTTAGTAACCTGAGTAAATCCTGGAATATCACTAAATAACGAAGCAAATTCACTTACCACTTGCCGGATTCTTCGTTGCTCGTCATTAGGCAGGTGGTCAAGGTTTAACATCGGCGGTTCAGCCTTTTCTTCTGGAACTGGTTTCATTGTCAGCTTAAGGGACGCTTCGTTAAAATCTAGCGTTGCTTGTGCCTCTGAAAGAAAATCTATTCCTAAGATAATATGTGCTTGCAGATTCTTTACTATGAAAAACATAACCTTTACTTGTTCGTCCTTGATACGGACATACAGCGGTAATTTACCTATACACTTACATCCTTCTCCTTGCGCAGCTAACACTGTCGTATTATCCGAATTATATATACGATATTTACGAAAATACTTCCTAAAAAAATCTTCTGCCACACAGGAACACTGCGCGCCTGTATCCAGGAGTGCGGTGGCTGGGATATTATTCACCAACACTTCAATCTTCGGAAGAGTCAAATTTTTCACCATTACTGTATTTAACTTGAAGGAAGAGGGATTTTCTTGGCCTTCGGATTTCCGCACCCTCCCGTCAGCAGAAATCCGTTTTAGTTTTAACTATTTTTCATTTCCGTGCTTTCCTTCTTTTTCCACTGGCCTTGAGACTTTTTTCCTGGATTGCTATTGAACTGTCGACGTTCGCCGGCTGTTTTTGAATGCTCGGGTTTCCTTGCCCACTGATTCGCTTTGCTTCCGTAGCCGTGTGCTTGAGTTTGCTGTAGTCTTGGCGCACCAAATTGGTTTCGCTGTTGATATTGGCGTCTTCTTTCAATGTCCGCCGTTCTTCTACTTTCAAACTGGATTGCTAGCTCAAATAACTTTTCCAGTGTAGTCGGATTTCTTAATTCAATAAAGTCTTGCACTTGGGGCAGTAACCTCGGCAAAATCACTTGAATTATCTCAGGATCCGGACGGTTTCCATACAAGAGTTTGAAGACGTGAATTTTTCTTAAAATAAAGCTTGAGAGATTTTCGATTCTTTGTTGATATATGCTGAAAAGTTCCGTTTATAATTTCGCACGATCCCTTACGACAGGGAAGGCTTTTAGTAGGGCAGTCTTGAAATTCTCGTAAGTATAGGTGGGACTTCCTGCTTGACCCAAGAGACGTCTGCCTATACATTTGAACCAATTAAGCGCTTGGCCCCTCAAAGCGCTGGTAGCTAAGGTAACGTTTTGAAATTCGTGCACGGTGTAGAGCATGAAGTGGTCATCCAATTTTTCCAAAAAACTGGTTACCGGTGAGTTTCCATTAAATGTTGCTTCTGGTTTTATCGAAGCGCGCATGGTCTGGACGATGTAACCAAATCCTTCCAGGGCGGCAGCTGGCATTTCTGGATTCTGAGCCGCTTCTGCAGGCAGCACAGGTTCTTCTTGAAACTCGGCCATGGTTATTCTTCTTCGTTGGGCGCCACTATCAGGTTCAATGTTCCGTCTTACATTCTTCGGGAACATGCAAGGACCTGACTCGGAACAGAGAGCTTACTAAAGCTATGTTCAATAACTGTGGGAAGTAGACAGGATACACAAGAAGGGTATACAAAACCCTTTATTTTTCTCTATTTACAATAACTTCCGTACTTCGGAATACAAAGACCCACTACTTGTGGTCTAAACGTAAAAATATAAAAATAAAACTAAACTCTAATTTAACTTTAAAATAATAAACGTGGAAGATTGGCCTTATATTAACAGGAAGCCGTATGTAGTACAGAGAACTGTGAACACTACAATACGTTTAAAGTTATCAAGAGGATTAAACCTCTGGCCTGGAAGGCAACCAGCAACTGAGTAAAACTTCTAAGGTAAGCGGCCAGCTTCGATTTACTGCTTCCTCTCTCTCGCTTGGCAAAAAGCCCCAACTTAAGTACTTGGCGTTCGCCAGACAAACTTTGCATAAATACATTAACGCTTATAATTCTGGCCGGAAGTAGAAAATAGGAAGTGATAGTAAAGATTTAAAATAAAATAAACGTTAGTAAAACTTAAGATCCTTACATACTTCCCGCCAGAGTTAATTAGTTTGAAACTGAGGTCTAAAACGACCTTGTTGAAAACTTTTAGCTCTAGAATCTAACGCGAGGACAATCTTTTACAAACATTTTTCGCTAGAAACTAGAAATTTAAAAGAAAGAAATTTGTTTTTACAATAGCAGCTCCCAGGACACACAATTTTTTTTTCATCTGTACTGCATCTAAACAGGAGCTTTTATTCAAATCTTGTTCCTTCCAGAGATCTGGAAGGAAAACTAGTTTAATGAAATGTTACACAATGAAATGGCAAGTAACATGTATAATTATATTTCTCTTAACATTCTTATTTCATTCATAACTATTTTAGTTATCTCTCCCCGTGCTCTCTGACATGTGTTGCAAAAGAACACCAAACACGAATGTGTTTCTGTCTACGTGTTCAACACTTCCTCCTACAATCAAAACACTAACGTGTTAAAATTCAACATACCAAGACCTCGTAACACACCCTAATTTCAACTCTAAATCCTGAGGTACTATTCTGAAAGTGGCTAACTCTGAAGTGTAGCGTCAGAGAGCCTAACTACATCATTCAACCTTTAACACATATTCACCATGATTTAGTCTTTTTACAGTCACACGAATAAAAGAAAAATTTTAACATTACTTTCACTTTTACCATATCACGGTATTTCTTAACATTTAAAATGACAGTTCACATTGTATATAAGAACATATTAACATGCCGTTAATTTTACACATTTGAAAACATACATTAGTAGTACATTGTTAACTTCTATTCTTTTCAAAGCAAGTGCCAATTCTTTCTACATTGAAATACTACATTTCAAAAAGTCTTTCAGACTAAAACTTCTTTCTTGCCAGAATGTTTTAAATAAAATTTATACAATAACTTGTACAATATTTAAGTATTTACACATGGCTATTATACATCAACTTTAGTTTTACGCGCGAGTAATTGAAAAACATAATACCAAAATCGGTAACAACTCATTTCTCGCCCTTTTGGCGATAAAGGTAGACCTCGCATGAGGTAAAACTTCTTGAAATCTGCCACTTGCAGTAAGAATGAAAGATTAACTTAAGTTTGCAAAGTAACATAAAATTTTACTTATCTTTGTGATATTCGGACATTCTTTTCTGGGCCCAGTCCTGGAAGGTAGCGTAGACTGTTGTTTGATTTATCCTCCTTCTTGTACGGGCTCGCCCTTCAGTGCCTGCCTCTAGATGCTTTCTTTTTTCTCCAGTTCGGTCACCCTTGAATACCTTCTTTTTCGCCTCTGCCTGTGGTCTTGGCCGTTTGATGGCAGCTGGTCTTGGCGGAACCGGGAAATTTCTTTCGCGTTCCTGCTTGGACCTCGTTGCTGGCCTTTCAAATTTTCCTTGTAACTTTTCCTCCGTCGCTGGTGGCCCTTCCGCAGTTCGGCGACATTTGCTGCGGAGAGTCCTGTCGGTTGAGTAGATCTTCCGTTTTAGAGCCGGGTTATAGTTGCCGTCATTTCTCCTGGTTCTCTTTGCATACGTCGTCCTTCTCCCTTCTTGATTCTGGGGGTGTTCGTGAGCTCTCTTTTCTGGACGGTGGAACGGCTTCTTTTTCTTGTTACCTTCAATTTTCCAACGGGGAAACTTTCTTTTCAATTGCTCCTGCCTCCTAATGGCTTATCCTTGTACTTGTTGTTGTTCCACCTCTGGAGCTTGTGCCTGCGGTGTCTGCCGTGCCGGATCCTGCGAAAGATCTGAAAATATTTGCATTTTATTACGATCATAGTAGGGTTTGATTTGATCAATGTTTGCGGAGCAGGTTTCACCATTTCTATCTTTTAACACTACTACAGCGTGAGTTATTTTTTCTATGACATATGGTCCTTCAAATCGTGGAAAAAATTTGGCAGTTTTATCTTCTGGTGCTGAAGAAAGTGAATGCTTAATTTTTAATACTTCATCCCTTACTTTATAAGTTACTCCCCGTCGTTTCAAGTCATAATATAGCTTTTGTTTTCTCTGTGCTACTTCAGTATACTTTTTTGCTTCTTTAATTAGTTTTTCTATATCACCCATTTTAAATTCTGGGGCTCTTTGTTGCACATAAAATAATTTATCTACCGGCGTTATAATCTTTCTGCCTAAAAATAACTCAGCAGGAGTTTTGCCCGTTGTATCATGTTTTGCGGTCCTAAGGGCGAAAGCAAATTCATTGACAGAGTTATCCCAGCTTTTATGAAAATTTTTAACATAACTACGGATAATTTTCACTATATTTCTATTGACCCGTTCCGCTATATTTGATTGCGGCCGATACGGGACCATTTTTAAATGATGTATGCCCAGTTTTTGGCACATGTCTTCAAATACATTACTTACAAATTGAGGACCATTATCCGATATAACTTTTAGGGGCGCCCCGTATTTTAAAATATATTTATTTAAAATAGAATCAGTAACTAATTTCGCGGAGGCTCGTTTTAAAGGAACAATTTCGGTCCACTTACTAAAATGATCAACCGTAACAAGGAGATAGCGACTTTTATTTAACTGACTTTTTGGGAAAGGGCCCAATAAATCGATGCCAATTATTTCATTTAGAAATTCGGATTTAATACTATTTAGAAACCCGGCCGGGCGGAAATTAATATAATTAACTGCTTGACATGTTGGGCAGGACTGGACATACGCCCTTGTTTACATTTGCAGTTCAGGAAAATAGACTGCCTCGCGTACGCGTTGGATAGTTTTTCGAATACCAGCATGAGAAGCTAAAGGGCTGTCATGGAGCTCCTGCAGGATATTTAATCTAAGACTAGCTGGGATAACAGGTCGAAATTCGTTGTTGGAATTCGTAGTTTTTGTATAGAATAATAGACCATCTATTAGTTCGTAATGGGCCGCCCTATTTCTTATCGCGACAATATCTTGGTGGCTAAAATTTTCAGGATCTTTTAAATACTCATAAATGCTTCCAAACTCAGGATCCTTACCCAGTTCGGTTATTACAGTTTCTCGGGAATTTATTGTACATGCTGTGAGCATTGCCACCTTTACGGTATTACCTTCTTCATCTATCTTAATTCTGGATAGGGCATCTGCTACGATATTTTCCTTTCCGGGGGTATGCTTGATTACCAGATTATATTCTTGTAGCTTGAGTGCCCATCTTATTAACCTTGGGGATAAGTTTTTCCCTGAGTACAATCTAGTTACCGCCGCATGATCAGAGTACACTGTTATTGGCGCCTTTCCAAAATAGACTCGGAACTTTTGCACTGCTAACAGAACTGCAAGTGCCTCTCTCTCGGTCGTGGAATAGTTTCTTTGTGTTTGATTTAAAGTTCGGCTAAAAAATGCCACGGGCTGCTGATTTTGCGAAAGTACCGCTCCTACCGCATAATCCGAAGCATCCGCTGAAATTTCTAAATTCTCATCCTTTTCAGGAAATTTCAACACAGGGGCTTGCGTTAATGCTTGTTTTAATTTTTCGAAAGCACTATTGGCTTCGGCCGTCCACGAGAATCTTGCCTTTTTCCTTTTTAATTTTAACAATGGTTCAGCCATAGCTGCAAAATCTTTTATAAAGGACCTATAATATGAACAAAGTCCTAAAAAAGAAGAGAGCTTCTTTGCCGTGTTTGGAGTCGGATACTTTTGTACAGCGATTATTTTTGATTCGTCTGTCTCTATTCCTTTCTGAGATATCTTGTATCTCTTGTAACCTAAATATTTTAATTCAGGGGCTGCAAATTTGCACTTTTCGACATTAACTTTTAGACCGGCCTCATTTAATAAAGAAAACACCTGTCTTAAATCCTGTACATGTTGGTCGAGATTATCACTAGTAATAATGATATCGTCTAAATAGATAAATGTGGACTTTCCAAGAACAGGTCTTAACACAATGTCCATACATCGCTGAAATGTTGCCGGCGCCCCTGAAAGGCCAAACGGCATACGCAAAAATGCATAAGTGCCAGACTTGGTTATAAAAGCAGTCTTAGGCACGTCCTCAGGCCTAACCCCTATTTGAAAATAAGTCGTTAAGTCTAAAGTCGTCATATATTTGGTGGATGTTATGTTCCTTAGAATTTCTTCAATAATAGGTAACGGATATACCGGATATTTAGTTATGGAGTTTAATTTACGGTAGTCAATTGCGAATCTCCACCTTTTTGGATGTGTCAAAGGATAGTCATTATTTTTCTTACATAAAACCACCGGGCTAGCATAACTACTTGAGATGGGCGTTATGATCTTTTTACGTAGCATATCGGTGATATGCCATTCTATAATTTTTTCCTTATTCTTATCATACCGGTATGCTTTGTGGCGAACTGGCATTGAATCTCCGGTGTCAATACTATGGTTAGTAACCTGAGTAAATCCTGGAATATCACTAAATAACGAAGCAAATTCACTTACCACTTGCCGGATTCTTCGTTGCTCGTCATTAGGCAGGTGGTCAAGGTTTAACATCGGCGGTTCAGCCTTTTCTTCTGGAACTGGTTTCATTGTCAGCTTAAGGGACGCTTCGTTAAAATCTAGCGTTGCTTGTGCCTCTGAAAGAAAATCTATTCCTAAGATAATATGTGCTTGCAGATTCTTTACTATGAAAAACATAACCTTTACTTGTTCGTCCTTGATACGGACATACAGCGGTAATTTACCTATACACTTACATCCTTCTCCTTGCGCAGCTAACACTGTCGTATTATCCGAATTATATATACGATATTTACGAAAATACTTCCTAAAAAAATCTTCTGCCACACAGGAACACTGCGCGCCTGTATCCAGGAGTGCGGTGGCTGGGATATTATTCACCAACACTTCAATCTTCGGAAGAGTCAAATTTTTCACCATTACTGTATTTAACTTGAAGGAAGAGGGATTTTCTTGGCCTTCGGATTTCCGCACCCTCCCGTCAGCAGAAATCCGTTTTAGTTTTAACTATTTTTCATTTCCGTGCTTTCCTTCTTTTTCCACTGGCCTTGAGACTTTTTTCCTGGATTGCTATTGAACTGTCGACGTTCGCCGGCTGTTTTTGAATGCTCGGGTTTCCTTGCCCACTGATTCGCTTTGCTTCCGTAGCCGTGTGCTTGAGTTTGCTGTAGTCTTGGCGCACCAAATTGGTTTCGCTGTTGATATTGGCGTCTTCTTTCAATGTCCGCCGTTCTTCTACTTTCAAACTGGATTGCTAGCTCAAATAACTTTTCCAGTGTAGTCGGATTTCTTAATTCAATAAAGTCTTGCACTTGGGGCAGTAACCTCGGCAAAATCACTTGAATTATCTCAGGATCCGGACGGTTTCCATACAAGAGTTTGAAGACGTGAATTTTTCTTAAAATAAAGCTTGAGAGATTTTCGATTCTTTGTTGATATATGCTGAAAAGTTCCGTTTATAATTTCGCACGATCCCTTACGACAGGGAAGGCTTTTAGTAGGGCAGTCTTGAAATTCTCGTAAGTATAGGTGGGACTTCCTGCTTGACCCAAGAGACGTCTGCCTATACATTTGAACCAATTAAGCGCTTGGCCCCTCAAAGCGCTGGTAGCTAAGGTAACGTTTTGAAATTCGTGCACGGTGTAGAGCATGAAGTGGTCATCCAATTTTTCCAAAAAACTGGTTACCGGTGAGTTTCCATTAAATGTTGCTTCTGGTTTTATCGAAGCGCGCATGGTCTGGACGATGTAACCAAATCCTTCCAGGGCGGCAGCTGGCATTTCTGGATTCTGAGCCGCTTCTGCAGGCAGCACAGGTTCTTCTTGAAACTCGGCCATGGTTATTCTTCTTCGTTGGGCGCCACTATCAGGTTCAATGTTCCGTCTTACATTCTTCGGGAACATGCAAGGACCTGACTCGGAACAGAGAGCTTACTAAAGCTATGTTCAATAACTGTGGGAAGTAGACAGGATACACAAGAAGGGTATACAAAACCCTTTATTTTTCTCTATTTACAATAACTTCCGTACTTCGGAATACAAAGACCCACTACTTGTGGTCTAAACGTAAAAATATAAAAATAAAACTAAACTCTAATTTAACTTTAAAATAATAAACGTGGAAGATTGGCCTTATATTAACAGGAAGCCGTATGTAGTACAGAGAACTGTGAACACTACAATACGTTTAAAGTTATCAAGAGGATTAAACCTCTGGCCTGGAAGGCAACCAGCAACTGAGTAAAACTTCTAAGGTAAGCGGCCAGCTTCGATTTACTGCTTCCTCTCTCTCGCTTGGCAAAAAGCCCCAACTTAAGTACTTGGCGTTCGCCAGACAAACTTTGCATAAATACATTAACGCTTATAATTCTGGCCGGAAGTAGAAAATAGGAAGTGATAGTAAAGATTTAAAATAAAATAAACGTTAGTAAAACTTAAGATCCTTACATACTTCCCGCCAGAGTTAATTAGTTTGAAACTGAGGTCTAAAACGACCTTGTTGAAAACTTTTAGCTCTAGAATCTAACGCGAGGACAATCTTTTACAAACATTTTTCGCTAGAAACTAGAAATTTAAAAGAAAGAAATTTGTTTTTACAATAGCAGCTCCCAGGACACACAATTTTTTTTTCATCTGTACTGCATCTAAACAGGAGCTTTTATTCAAATCTTGTTCCTTCCAGAGATCTGGAAGGAAAACTAGTTTAATGAAATGTTACACAATGAAATGGCAAGTAACATGTATAATTATATTTCTCTTAACATTCTTATTTCATTCATAACTATTTTAGTTATCTCTCCCCGTGCTCTCTGACATGTGTTGCAAAAGAACACCAAACACGAATGTGTTTCTGTCTACGTGTTCAACACTTCCTCCTACAATCAAAACACTAACGTGTTAAAATTCAACATACCAAGACCTCGTAACACACCCTAATTTCAACTCTAAATCCTGAGGTACTATTCTGAAAGTGGCTAACTCTGAAGTGTAGCGTCAGAGAGCCTAACTACATCATTCAACCTTTAACACATATTCACCATGATTTAGTCTTTTTACAGTCACACGAATAAAAGAAAAATTTTAACATTACTTTCACTTTTACCATATCACGGTATTTCTTAACATTTAAAATGACAGTTCACATTGTATATAAGAACATATTAACATGCCGTTAATTTTACACATTTGAAAACATACATTAGTAGTACATTGTTAACTTCTATTCTTTTCAAAGCAAGTGCCAATTCTTTCTACATTGAAATACTACATTTCAAAAAGTCTTTCAGACTAAAACTTCTTTCTTGCCAGAATGTTTTAAATAAAATTTATACAATAACTTGTACAATATTTAAGTATTTACACATGGCTATTATACATCAACTTTAGTTTTACGCGCGAGTAATTGAAAAACATAATACCAAAATCGGTAACAACTCATTTCTCGCCCTTTTGGCGATAAAGGTAGACCTCGCATGAGGTAAAACTTCTTGAAATCTGCCACTTGCAGTAAGAATGAAAGATTAACTTAAGTTTGCAAAGTAACATAAAATTTTACTTATCTTTGTGATATTCGGACATTCTTTTCTGGGCCCAGTCCTGGAAGGTAGCGTAGACTGTTGTTTGATTTATCCTCCTTCTTGTACGGGCTCGCCCTTCAGTGCCTGCCTCTAGATGCTTTCTTTTTTCTCCAGTTCGGTCACCCTTGAATACCTTCTTTTTCGCCTCTGCCTGTGGTCTTGGCCGTTTGATGGCAGCTGGTCTTGGCGGAACCGGGAAATTTCTTTCGCGTTCCTGCTTGGACCTCGTTGCTGGCCTTTCAAATTTTCCTTGTAACTTTTCCTCCGTCGCTGGTGGCCCTTCCGCAGTTCGGCGACATTTGCTGCGGAGAGTCCTGTCGGTTGAGTAGATCTTCCGTTTTAGAGCCGGGTTATAGTTGCCGTCATTTCTCCTGGTTCTCTTTGCATACGTCGTCCTTCTCCCTTCTTGATTCTGGGGGTGTTCGTGAGCTCTCTTTTCTGGACGGTGGAACGGCTTCTTTTTCTTGTTACCTTCAATTTTCCAACGGGGAAACTTTCTTTTCAATTGCTCCTGCCTCCTAATGGCTTATCCTTGTACTTGTTGTTGTTCCACCTCTGGAGCTTGTGCCTGCGGTGTCTGCCGTGCCGGATCCTGCGAAAGATCTGAAAATATTTGCATTTTATTACGATCATAGTAGGGTTTGATTTGATCAATGTTTGCGGAGCAGGTTTCACCATTTCTATCTTTTAACACTACTACAGCGTGAGTTATTTTTTCTATGACATATGGTCCTTCAAATCGTGGAAAAAATTTGGCAGTTTTATCTTCTGGTGCTGAAGAAAGTGAATGCTTAATTTTTAATACTTCATCCCTTACTTTATAAGTTACTCCCCGTCGTTTCAAGTCATAATATAGCTTTTGTTTTCTCTGTGCTACTTCAGTATACTTTTTTGCTTCTTTAATTAGTTTTTCTATATCACCCATTTTAAATTCTGGGGCTCTTTGTTGCACATAAAATAATTTATCTACCGGCGTTATAATCTTTCTGCCTAAAAATAACTCAGCAGGAGTTTTGCCCGTTGTATCATGTTTTGCGGTCCTAAGGGCGAAAGCAAATTCATTGACAGAGTTATCCCAGCTTTTATGAAAATTTTTAACATAACTACGGATAATTTTCACTATATTTCTATTGACCCGTTCCGCTATATTTGATTGCGGCCGATACGGGACCATTTTTAAATGATGTATGCCCAGTTTTTGGCACATGTCTTCAAATACATTACTTACAAATTGAGGACCATTATCCGATATAACTTTTAGGGGCGCCCCGTATTTTAAAATATATTTATTTAAAATAGAATCAGTAACTAATTTCGCGGAGGCTCGTTTTAAAGGAACAATTTCGGTCCACTTACTAAAATGATCAACCGTAACAAGGAGATAGCGACTTTTATTTAACTGACTTTTTGGGAAAGGGCCCAATAAATCGATGCCAATTATTTCATTTAGAAATTCGGATTTAATACTATTTAGAAACCCGGCCGGGCGGAAATTAATATAATTAACTGCTTGACATGTTGGGCAGGACTGGACATACGCCCTTGTTTACATTTGCAGTTCAGGAAAATAGACTGCCTCGCGTACGCGTTGGATAGTTTTTCGAATACCAGCATGAGAAGCTAAAGGGCTGTCATGGAGCTCCTGCAGGATATTTAATCTAAGACTAGCTGGGATAACAGGTCGAAATTCGTTGTTGGAATTCGTAGTTTTTGTATAGAATAATAGACCATCTATTAGTTCGTAATGGGCCGCCCTATTTCTTATCGCGACAATATCTTGGTGGCTAAAATTTTCAGGATCTTTTAAATACTCATAAATGCTTCCAAACTCAGGATCCTTACCCAGTTCGGTTATTACAGTTTCTCGGGAATTTATTGTACATGCTGTGAGCATTGCCACCTTTACGGTATTACCTTCTTCATCTATCTTAATTCTGGATAGGGCATTTGCTACGATATTTTCCTTTCCGGGGGTATGCTTGATTACCAGATTATATTCTTGTAGCTTGAGTGCCCATCTTATTAACCTTGGGGATAAGTTTTTCCCTGAGTACAATCTAGTTACCGCCGCATGATCAGAGTACACTGTTATTGGCGCCTTTCCAAAATAGACTCGGAACTTTTGCACTGCTAACAGAACTGCAAGTGCCTCTCTCTCGGTCGTGGAATAGTTTCTTTGTGTTTGATTTAAAGTTCGGCTAAAAAATGCCACGGGCTGCTGATTTTGCGAAAGTACCGCTCCTACCGCATAATCCGAAGCATCCGCTGAAATTTCTAAATTCTCATCCTTTTCAGGAAATTTCAACACAGGGGCTTGCGTTAATGCTTGTTTTAATTTTTCGAAAGCACTATTGGCTTCGGCCGTCCACGAGAATCTTGCCTTTTTCCTTTTTAATTTTAACAATGGTTCAGCCATAGCTGCAAAATCTTTTATAAAGGACCTATAAT